>NC_086445.1:204903258-205605758 GCF_028390025.1 Pseudophryne corroboree | reverse complement strand
AGTGCGATCATCATCTCTTCTTCGTCTTCCTCTGAAGACATTCCTCCTGTAAGTAGCAGCATTAAGAGATAATTAGAAAGAACTTTAATGCAATTGATTACTAAATAATATTTTCAAAATTTTTTTAGTAGTGTGAGGCAGCCGTAGAGCACAGAATTAAAAAGGCAGCTATTAAATAAAAGTGATGCAAATATAGCACAAAGCTACAAACCTGCCACGACCAGCTCCATCCATCCCATTCTGTTCTGTGTGTAAAGATTGTGCATTATCCTGATGCCCTGTTAAAGACGCGGTGTGCCGTTCTGAGGGAAAAGGTCGTAAATTTGCTCTATTAATATGTATATCTGCTAACGGTATTGGAGTTGTGGTGCTGCCATCAGTAGCCCGTTCTGAGGAGTTGGTAGATGATCGAAATTGAGGCTTCACACTAAGTGGGAGGAAAAAAGAAATCCTATATAAGAAACCCCCAAACGCCTGTGAAACTTTTAAGATATTTACAGTTGTAATATAATAGCAATATATCATTTCCTATTTTTGATTATTATTTTTTGTATCTGTTTAATTGGCTCCCCATTGTGTGGGCTACAGCAATTTCAGTGCAAATCACCGACACTTAATATTCTTGAGCATTAATTTGCTTAGATTTTATATACATTTTTAAACTTAGAGACCGCTAATAATGAAGAGACGTATAATTTTGTGTAGGGAAACAAAGCTAGACCATCTGTGGTTGCAAGATTTCACAAATTTGTGTGTAAAAAAAAAAAAAAATAGATATAGAGATAGATAGAGATAGAGATATATATATATATATATATCTCTATCTATCTATATCTCTATCTCTCAGCAAAGGCCTGAAACATTATGTACGGCAAATGTTTTCCTGTATGTATAAATGCAATATGGTACCAGTGAGACAACCACCAATCACAGGAGCCTAAAGCTGCAGTGTTGGTGTTTCTCGAAGTGCAGAATTCTATTTTTAGGGTGTGAACTAAAGAAGTTAATATTACTACTCGTACAATGTTCTGACCAACTCATTTAAAACATGACTCTCCCCATACCCACCTCTGGTACCTGAAACCAGGAACCACATTGCATTATGAGCACAGGTGTACTCAATGTTCAGTCCCTTGTAAAACTGCTGAATAAAACTACCAAGCACAAACATAACAAGTAGTTAAAGAATATATTTGACAGTTATAGCTATCGGTTCTGCATACCATTAGAAAGGAGTGCGGTGTCCCTGTCAAGCAAGCCCCTGCCATCACATTTCAACACTGCCTATTGACCTTACATGACCCTCTAACACGCTCATTAACAAATGAGAAACTGGCTGAACTATTCCAGAAACCTTTCAGTAGTTATAAAACACAATAGGATTAACAGACAAATTTTGTTTGAAAAGCTGAATGTCAATCCTCTTTACGGATATACAGCAGACACTCTCCAACAAGGGCAAGTACATGTACTGTATATTAAACACTTACTGTGCAACAAAACTACAATAAATTAAAAACATCAAAACAAAAAACACAAAATCGCATTTTGGGCAAGAAGCAAAATGGTTATTTCGCAGTCAAATCCTCCGAAAACAGTTTTCAGAAGTTTGGCTCCAGTTCAAGTACCACCAGAAGGTCCTGTTTTGTGGACTTTTTTTTAATCATGCGCAGCTGATGTCATCTATTCTGCTGGGACAGCAATTATCCTACAAACAGAAACCCTCAAAACATGACCTGTTCTCCCGGTTGCTCTGCAGCCTTCTTATTCCATGAAGATATTTAGAGGAAGACAAAAATAGGATTTTAATACCTACCGGTAAATCCTTTTCTCCTAGTCCGTAGAGGATGCTGGGGACTCAAAGGACCATGGGGTATAGACGGGATCCGCAGGAGCTTGGGCACACTAAAAAGACTTTGACTGGGTGTGAACTGGCACTTCCCTCTATGCCCCTCCCCCAGACCTCAGTTATAGGAACTGTGCCCAGGAGAGACGGACATTTCGAGGAAAGGATTTTTGTTAAACTAAGGGCGAGAAACATACCAGCCCACACCACAAACATACCGTACAACCGGAGCAGCAGGAAACCAGATAACAGTAATAACTAACAGTAGCAACAAGCTGAATGTAACCGATACACAACCCACGTGTACCAAAATTAACCAGTATCAATACAACTGCAAGGAAACGTCCGCACTGGGAAGGGCGCCCAGCATCCTCTACGGACTAGGAGAAAAGGATTTACCGGTAGGTATTAAAATCCTATTTTCTCTTTCATCCTAGAGGATGCTGGGGACTCCAAAAGGACCATGGGGTCTATACCAAAGCTCCAGAGCGGGCGGGAGAGTGCGGACGACTCTGCAGCACCGATTGAGCAAACATGAGGTCCTCATCAGCCAGGGTATCAAACTTATAGAACTTAGCAAAAGTGTTTGAACCCGACCACGCAGCTGCTCGGCAAAGTTTAAGTGCCGAGACCCCTCGGCCAGCCGCCCAAGACGAGCCCACCTTCCTGGTAGAATGGGCCTTTACTGACTTCGGCAACGGTAGCCCAGCCGAAGAATGAGCTTGCTGTATCGTATTACAAATCCAGCGTCCAATAGTTTGCTTAGAAGCAGGATTTCCAATCTTGTTGGAAGCATACAGGACAAACAGAGCCTCTGTCTTCCTAGTAAGAGCCGTTCTGGCGACATAAATTTTCAAAGCTCTTACAACATGAAGAGATTTTGGGACCGCCACAGCATCCGTAGCCACAGTTACCACAATAGGTTGGTTTGTGTGAAACGAAGAAACCACCTTCGGCAGAAATTGTTGACAAGTCCTCAATTCCGCTCTATCCGAATGAAAGATCAAATATGGGCTCTTGTGAGACAAAGCCGCCAACTCGGACACTCGTCTGGCAGACGCCAGAGCCAAAAGCATGACCACTTTCCAAGTGAGAAACTTCAACTCAACCTTACGCAAAGGTTCAAACCAGTGAGACATAAGAAACTGCAACACCACTTCAAGATCCCACGGCGCCACGGGTGGCACAAATGGAGGATGGATATGCAGCACTCCCTTCACGAAAGTCTGAACCTCAGGTAGGATGGCCAATTCCTTTTGAAAGAAAATAGATAAAGCGGAAATCTGCACTTTGATGGAACCCAATTTCAGGCCTGCATCCATGCCTGCCTGCAAAAAATGGAGGAAACGACCCAAGTGAAACTCCTCCGCAGGAGATGCTTTGGTTTCACACCACGACACATACTTTCTCCAAATACGGTGATAATGTTTCGCCGTGACCTCCTTCCTAGCCTTAAGGAGAGTGGGGATGACCTCCCCGGGAATACCCTTCCGAGCTAAAATTTGGCGTTCAACTTCCACGCCGTCAAATGCAGCCGCAGTAAGTCCAGAAACAGGCAGGGCCCCTGCAGCAACAGGTCCTCTCTTAAAGGAAGCGGCCAGGGATCTTCCACTAGTAATTCCTCAAGATCCGGATACCAGGCCCTCCGTGGCCAATCTGGAGCGACGAGTATTGCCTGAACCCTTGTTCGCCTTATGATCCTCAACACCTTTGGAATGAGAGGAAGCGGAGGGAAAATATACACCGACTGAAACACCCGCGGAGTCACCAGGGCGTCCACCGCACAGGCTTGGGGTTCCCGTGACCTGGAACAATACTTGTTAAGTTTTTTGTTGAGGCGAGATGCCATCATGTCTATCAGAGGAATTCCCCAACGCCTTGTCACTTCTGCAAATACCTCTTGATGAAGAGCCCACTCTCCTGGATGGAGATCGTGTCTGCTGAGGAAGTCTGCTTCCCAGTTGTCCACGCCCGGGAGGAAGACTGCTGACAGAGCACTCACGTGCTGTTCCGCCCAGCAGAGAATTCTTGTGGCTTCCGCCATCGCCACCCTGCTCCTTGTTCCGCCTTGGCGGTTTACGTACGCCACCGCTGTTATGTTGTCCGACTGAATCAGGACAGGGAGACCCTGAAGAAAACTTCGCTTGCAGGAGGCCGTTGTAAATGGCTCTTAACTCGAGGACATTTATGTGGAGAGAAGATTCCTGGCTTGACCATTTTCCCTGGAAACTTCTTCCCTGCGCGACTGCGCCCCAGCCTCGGAGACTTGCATCTGTGGTCAGCAGGACCCAGTCCTGGATTCCGAAACGGCGAACCTCTAGAAGGTGAGAGCCTTGCAGCCACCACAGGAGAGAGATCCTGGCCCTGGAAGATGGACTTATTTTCCGATGCATGTGTAGGAGAGACCCGGACCATTTGTCCAGCAGGTCCCACTGAAACACCCTGGCATGAAACCTGCCAAACGGAATGGCTTCATAAGCCGCAACCATCTTCCCTAGCACTCGAGTGCATTGATGAATCGACACTCTTGTCGGTCTCAAAAGCTCCTTGACCATGGGTCTGTATTTTTAGAGCTTTGTCCTCCGGAAGAAAAAAACACTCTAAAGCTCAGTGTCTAAGATCATGCCCAGGAAGGGCAGCCAAGTCGTCGAAATCAACTGACACTTTGGCAAATTTAAAATCCAACCGTGATGTTGCAGAACCGTAAGGGAGAGTTCCACATTCTTTAGCAATTGTTCCTTTGACCTCGCCTTTATCAGGAGATCGTCCAAGTACGGAATAATTGTGACCCCTCGCTTGCGAAGGAGTACCATCATTTCCGCCATTACCTTGATGAAAACCCTCGGGCCGTGTAAAGCCCAAACGGCAACGTCTGAAATTGGTAATGACAACCCTGCACCGCAAATCTCAGGAAGGCCTGATGCGGAGGATATATCGGGACGTGTAAGTAGGCATCCTGTATGTCAACTGACGCCATAAAATCCCCCCCTTCTAGGCTGGAGATCACAGCTCGAAGAGATTCCATCTTGAACTTGAAAGTTTTTAAGTATGGATTGAGGGATTTTAGGTTCAGAATCGGTCTGACCGAACCGTCCGGCTTCGGTACGACAAAGAGGCTCGAATAGAACCCTTTCCCCCATTGGGACGGGGGAACGGGGACAATGACCCTCTGTTGACACAACTTTTGTATCGCAGCAATTACCACTTCTCTTTCTGGAAGAGAAACTGGCAAAGCCGATTTGAAAAAGCGGCGGGGGGGCATCTCCTGAAACTCCAGCTTGTACCCTTTGGACACTATGTCTAAGACCCAAGGATCCAGGGCTGATTGAAACCAGACCTGACTGAAGATTCGGAGACGGCCCCCCACCGGCACGGATTCCCGCAGGGGAGCCCCAGCGTCATGCGGTGGACTTGGTAGAGGCGGGGGAGGACTTTTGGTCCTGGGTGCCTGACACTGCAAGCGACTTCTTTCCCCTTCCTCTACCCTTTGAAGCGAGGTAGGACGAGCCCTTACCTCTTTTGTATTTATTAGGTCGAAAGGACTGCATCTGCTGATGGGGTACCTTTTTCTGTTGATTGGGAACATAAGGAAGAAAAGATGACTTACCCGCAGTAGCGGTAGACACCAGGTCAGCAAGGCCGTCACCAAACAAGACACTACCTTTGAAGGGGAGAGCTTCCATATTTTTCTTGGAGTCAGCATCAGCATTCCATTGATGGATCCACAGCGGCCTCCTGGCCGAAACCGCCATGGCATTGGCTCTTGATCCCAAGAGGCCAACATCCCTCGCCACATCCTTTAGGTAATCTGCAGCATCCTTGATATAACCAAGAGTCAAAAGAATGTTATCCTTATCAAGGGTATCCATATCAGAAGCTAAATTATCAGCCCATTTAGCAATAGCACTACTCACCCATACCAAAGCCACAGCAGGTCTGAGCAATGCACCAGTATTAACGAAAATGGCCTTCAAAGACGTCTCCAGCTTGTGATCCGCCGGATCCTTGAGAGCAGCCGTGTCAGGGGACGGTAGCGCCACCTTCTTGGATTAACGGGATAGAGCCTTGTCGACATGTGGAGACGACTCCCATTTTTCCCTGTCATCAGAGGGGAAAGGATACGCCATAAAAATTCTCTTGGGAATCTGCCACCTCTTGTCCGGCGACTCCCAAACTTTTTCACAAAGAGCATTCATTTCATGAGAGGGGGGAAATTCACCTCAGGCTTTTTCCCTTTAACAGCAGGTTCGTCAGAGATATGTAAAACATCTTTAATAGCCACAATCATCTACTGAATACTCTTAACTACCCTTGGGTGTAAAGTAGCCTCATTAAAATCGACATCGGAATCAGAGTCCGTGTCCGCATCTGCATCTACCATCTGGGTAAATTAACGTTTTTGTGACCCTGAGGGGGTCTGTACCCAAGCCAAAAGCATCCTCCATGGATTTTCTCCATGCTTGTATCTGAGAATTCAGATTTATCCAGCCTCTTAGACAATAAAGCCACATTAGCATTAAGTGTACTTAACATAGTAACCCAATCAGCAGTCGGCTGTGCCGACAGCCATTTCCGGCTCCCTTTCTGCGCCCCCAGTAACCTCCTCCGGGGAGAAACACTCAGCCTCAGACATGCCAACACGTAGTACCGACACCCCCACACTCACACTGGCCAAATAAAGGGGACAGCCTACAGGGAAGCCTGGAGAGAGAAACACAGAGGGAGTATGCCAGCTCACACCCCAGCGCCCATATACCACACAATGAAAAAATATGTTGGTAGCGCTGTTAACAAAAAAGCACCAATTTGTCTGTAGTACTCCGAATACGTAATTAGTATAATTAAGATATCTAATAAACACTAATAGTTTTGATGTTGAAAAAGGACGATCCATTTATTGTAACAAAAAAAACAAAAAAAAATCCTTAAAAAGCAAAAGGGTCAAACATAAAAAAGGTAGATGAATGCTACCAGTTGGCAGCAACACGTTTCGCAGAACGTCCGTTTTCTCAGGCAAATGGACATTGGGTTATTAAAATGTCCAAGGCGCAATTACATCCCCTAAAGGGTAATAAATTGTATGTTATTAACTAGGCTTGTAGGTTACAAATTGGTCTGCACCATATTTGGTCTTCAACATAATCTCTTCATGGCATAAGACAACTACAGAGCATCAGGGAAAACAACGTTGCCCAGCAACCACCTAAAGACAACAATGAGAATTTGTCCAATGTCTGTATCATCAATTACGATATAAACTATTGTTACACTTACTCCCACATACTTTGGGATATCCATTTGGAGAAATTGCCATACAAGACATTACTTACAAGCAGAAGTGTTGGAACCATTCTTTGCATCTTAGAGACTATAACAAGGTAGGGTGTCAAATCTTATAACAAACACCACATATGTTGTATTCCAGCATCATCAATACATACCGGTTTCTATTGAAAGGTCGACCTATACTTAAAGAAGCAGCACTTGTTTTATAAGATCCTGAAGAATTAAAACCATTGACAAACCCTCCATTAGGAAATGGAGCCTGCAAACACAAACAAAGGATTATGTTGGGAAACAGGTCATAACATTGCTGGTTTTCCTCTAAAAAAAAAAAAAAAAAAAGATTACCTTGTCAGATTGCTTTAAGAAGCGTAACAGTGATATTATAAAAATGCTTCCAAGATAATATGCAGAGAACAGATTACCCATTGATACAAAGTAATGCAAACATAGCAAATCAAGGATTTGTAACATCTACTTATGTAAGAGGAAGACTTCTTTTAAGGGAGGAAGTGGAGTCTTAAGAACTCCTGGGAACTTAAATGTGACTTATGAAATACTTATCTCAATTGGTTTAAAATATGCCTAACAAAAAAATAATTTGAAAAATCTGGTCTCATTTGGTCACAACAAGTACATACTGTTCCCAAATTCTATTTTTCTGCAAGCAGAAAAGCAAGGAGGACAGAACTATTAGCACACGCACAATCACAAGTGAACAAGAGTATTGTGGCCCTCAGATCTCATAATCTTGCAATCACAGGGCTGGCCCAACATTCATTGACTAAGCAGATCACAAATTTCCTCTCTCACTGTCAGGAACCAGAAATGAATAACCATCGCTGGTTTCCGAGGCGGAAAGTTAAGCCAAATATTTCAAGTAAATTTAAAAAAAGAGCTCTTGTAAATGAATGTTAAACCTTCTATCCTCAAGGCGCAAGTTTTCATCACTGGGCCACATCCAATAAAACCCTTTTCTCAAAATAAGAGGTGGTGTACAATTTACATACTATAATAAATCAAGCTTTTAAAATGGAGTAATGCAAAGAAGCAAAAATATTGGTACCAACTGTAAAAGATATCTTGAAAATATTCCAGAATGGGTATGAAAACATTATATAGGGACTAATTCAGACCTGATCGCATCCCTGTGAATTTGCAGAGGTCTGCAATCGAATAGTTGCCGCCCAGACAGCAGAGTGAAAAGCCACCCCGTGCAAATAACTTTGCAAAAGCCAGTCAGCTGCAAATCCGTTCGCAACTCACTCACAATTTAATGTTTTTTTCAGTCTGTGTGTAGCCCAGGACTTACACCTAAAGTGACGGGAGCTATTCAATTGCTTGAGCAACCGAGTGCTGTTCGGGACAGCCAGTGTCTTGAGCCCAAAATGCACGGTGTTAGCATGAAAAAACCCACTTTGCGCAGCTAACTGCCAGGCAAGCTACCGTTAATGCTCCCAAAAGCGCTACTTTGGGCAAATTTCTGCTCACGTCTCAGGAAGGTGCACGCAATACTCTGCCATAACTGATCACCCTCAAAACAACTGAATAGCTCCTGGTCACTTTAGACAGGAGCTACAGATGTGAGAAACATTCGATTATGCCAATTGTTCAAATCCAAGAAGCAATGTGTAAAACTCAAACGAAATACACATTTGGGATTTAGGAAAATACAGTTAACGGACTCACCAAGTGAATTGTCAAATAACTAAAAAGGAAAATTTGTTTCAGTAGAGTACTTAACATGACACAGATACATATGGGAAAATTGCACAAATAGCAATTCCAGTGTTGTGGCGTCTCAAGCCATAGCACACACACAAAGCATTACGCTATGACCGTGTGCATGTGCCTGGCAACTGGCCATTTCAGCAGTAACGTTTTTACAAGAAAACTACAATATAGCTACTGATCAGAATGTAGAACTACTTACCAGTGGTGTTTCAAAGTAAGGTGCTGGGTTTGGAGACCATGTTTGAGGCACAATGTTATAAATTGAATACTGCTGATGAGGACTATATACAGGCTGCATAAAGAGAGGAGAGGGGAACTGTGCTTGGGTCTGAACGGGCTGAGTGTACACACTAGAGTCCACCGTTCTATATCCATTCTTTGCAAAGAATGTGTTGATGGCTTTTATCCTAGCCTGTGGGAAGCAACCAGATTTAACAATGAAAGAGCTATACATACTATATATTAAGCTTTAAACGCCAGCTAAACAAAAAATAGGATTTTGGTACTTACCAGGTAAATCCTTTTCTTTGAATCCATAGGGGGCACTGGAGTACTCTTGAGATATGGACGGGCTTCCGTAGGAACAGCACTGAATATTTAAATTTAGAACACTCCACCCCTCCATATCCCCGAGTACCTCTCAGTGTTTTTTACTGAGCCGAACAGGAACTATAGAGAGGTTGACAATGGAGTATTACATATAACATAACGGACAATAACGAAGTTGACACCTAACGTTACTGACAACTAAACAGTTGACACCCTAACCAGCACTTGTAATTTGAACCAGTCGGTGAAAGTGTGTTACCATAAGATCCTCAGAACTCACCACAACTAGGTAAAACTGCTCTGGGTGGGCGTCCAGTGCCCCCTATGGATTCAAAGAAAAGGATTTACCTGGTAAGTACCAAAATCCTATTTTCTTTATCATCCACTAGGGGTCACTGGAGTACTCTTGGGACGTACCAAAGCTTCCCCCGTGGGCGGGAGAGCTGTTTGGCACTTGTAACACTAGGCGGCCAAAGCTAGATGCTGATGCCGTAAACGTATCAAACTTGTAAAAGCGCACAAACGTGTGCACTGAAGACCATGTAGCCGCACGGCAAAGCTGCGTCGTAGAAGCTCCCCGACCAGCTGCCCATGAAGTTCCCACAGAACGTGTGGAATGAGCGGTTACTGACGTAGGCGGTTGTAACCGAGCATGAAGGTAAGCCTGACGTATGGTCAGTTTTATCCATCTGGATAAGGTTTGTTTAGACGCTGGCCAACCCATCTTGGCCGCATCATAGAGAACAAACAACGTATCCGTCTTACGAACTGAAGACGTTCGGGATACATAAACGCGTAATGCGCGTACCACATCCAGAGTTACAGAATGTGCCGTCAACACAGGAACTACTATTGGTTGATTGATGTGAAAAGATGACACTACCTTTGGTAAGAAAGCGGGATTCGTCCGAAGTTCCGCTCTGTCATCATGAAACACCAAATACGGTGACTTGCATGACAAGGCACCCAAATCCGAAACACGCCTTGCCGAAGCTAAGGCTAGAAGAAAAATTGTTTTCCAAGTGAGAAACTTAATATCCACTTGCTGTAAGGGTTCAAAACATGATGACTGTAAGAACTCTAAAACCAGATTCAAGTCCCATGGCGCTGTAGGTGGAATGAATGGAGGCTGTACTCTGAGGACACCTTGGAGAAAAGTGCGTATAGACGGCAATAGAGCCAATCGTCTTTGAAAGTAAATTGACAAAGCAGATACCTGCACCTTTAGTGTAGATAAACGCAGGCCTCCATCTAACCCTATTTGTAGAAACAACAAAAGGCGGCATAACTTGAAAGATGATGTCGGAAACTTCCGAGCTTCACACCAACCTATATAGGCACGCCATATTCTGTAATAATGAGCTGCCGTAACCGGCTTCCTAGCTCGTAACATGGTTGGTATAACCGAATCTGGAATGCCCTCTCTTCTTAAGAGGGCGGTCTCAACAGCCACCCCGTCAAACGCAGCCGCGCTAAATCGGGGTAAAGGAACGGACCTTGTTGTAACAGGTCTGGACGTAGTGGGAGCGGCCAAGGATCGTCTGCGAGTAGTCCTCGGAGATCCGAGAACCAAGCTCTCCGAGGCCAATGAGGCGCCACTAGTATGACTGTGACCGACTCTCTTTTGATCCGTTTTAGCACCAGAGGGAGCAACGGAAACGGTGGAAACAGATACACAAGACTGTACGGCCACGCGACAGTGAGAGCATCCACCGCCACTGCCTTTGGATCTCTTGTTCTGGACACATACTGGAACGTTTGGTGATTGTGTCGAGACGCCATCAGGTCCACCTGAGGATAACCCCATCGCTGAACCAACATGTGAAACACTTCTGGATTTAATGCCCATTCGCCTGGATGAAAATCCCGACGACTGAGATAATCCGCTTCCCAGTTGTCCACTCCCGGAATGAACACGGCCGACAATATCACCTGGTGGCATTCCGCCCAATTGAGGATTCGAGCTACTTCCCGCATTGCCATGCGGCTTCTCGTTCCTCCTTGTTTGTTGATGTATGCGACCGCCGTCGCATTGTCCGACTGCACTTGGACAGGCTGAGAGCGAAGCATGTGCACTGCTTGTCGTAGCGCATTGTAAATTGCGCGGAGTTCCAGGACATTTATAGACAGCAATTTTTCGTGATCCGCCCAGAGACCCTGGAGCTGACAATTTTGAATTACCGCTCCCCAACCTCTGAGACTGGCGTCTGTAGTTAGAATTATCCAATTCCAGCCTCCGAACCGTCTTCCTGCGGTTAAATTGTGTTCCTTGAGCCACCAGAGCAGAGATACTCTTGCCCTTGGCGACAACCTCACCTTGTGGTGAATCTGCAGATGCGAGCCCGACCACTGGGCGAGCACATTCAGCTGAAATGGACGAGAGTGAAATATTCCGAACTGAAGCGCCTCGAAAGCTGCCACCATTGTGCCTAAGAGGCGAATGCACAAGTGTACCGACACTGTGCGTGGCTTGAGCACTAATTGTACTAGATGGCGTAGAATTTGTACTTTCTGCTGTGGTAGGTAAATTCTTTGATTGACCGTATCGAGAATCATACCTAGGAACTGAAGGCGTTGAGACGGAATTAGATGTGATTTTTTGAAGTTGACAATCCAACCGTGGTGAACCAGTACCTCGTATGTTAGCAGCGCATGTTGGAGAAGTATCTGTTGAGACGGAGCTTTGATGAGCAGATCGTCTAAATATGGAACTATTGTCACTCCCAGGGATCTGAGATGAGCTATCATGACAGACATCACTTTGGTGAATACCCGAGGCGCTGATGACAGGCCAAACCGTAGAGCCTGAAACTGGTAATGGTTCTGGCGTAATGCAAACCGTAAGAATTTCTGATGAGGCTGCCAAATTGGAATGTGTAAGTACGCATCCTTGAGGTCTAGCGCAATCATAAATTCCTTTGGCTCTAAACCCGCAATCACCGAACGCAGAGACTCCATCTTGAATCTGTAGTAAGTTACGTACTGATTGAGACCCTTTAAGTTCAATATTGGTCTGACTGAGCCATCCGGCTTCGGTACCACAAAAAGACTTGAATAATAACCCTGACCCTGTTGGTGTACAGGGACCGGAATCAAAACTGCCGAATCCAGTAGGGACTGAATGGCAATTTGCAGAACCCTCCTCTTGTCGTCCGACAGAGGCAATCCTGTCTTGAAAAACCGCAGAGGCGGAAGACAGTCGAACTCTATTTTGTAACCTTTTAACACTAAATTGCGGATCCACCCATCCGCGGATGTGTGGAACCACGCCAAATGGAACGTCTGAAGGCGTGCTCCCACAATCGGAGAACCGAGATGGGCTGGTAGCCCGTCATGCCACTGGCTTGTCGGTAACCTTAGCGTCCTGGCGAGTTGTGTTGGTTTGTTGGAAACCACGTCCGCGACCACGTCTAGCAGGCGTGGCTGATCCTCTGCCACGTCCTCGAAAGGGCTGAGGTCTAAAGGATTTGAACGAAGGTCCAGCGTATCTTCTTCTTGATACCGGTGGAGGCAATGGTAAGAAAACAGACTTACCTCCCGTAGCCTCAGCAATCCATGCGTCCAATTCAGGACCAAACAACTTCTTGCCATCGTAAGGCAACGCCTCTATACCTCGTTTGACCTCTGCCTCCGCATGATAAGCACGCAGCCAGAGTGCTCTTCGTGCCGTAACTAGCGACGATGAAATACGAGAAGTGAGCTGACAGACGTCAGTAGACGCTGTACAGAGATACTCCACCGCCTCAATCATTTGATTTACAAGAATTATCAGATTTTCGTCATGTAAAGCAGATTTGAGTTCTGTAAACCATATTATGAGTGCCTTAGTGACCCAAATGCCAACCAATCCAGGTCTTAGCATCACACCTGCTGCTACATACATGGATTTTAGCATAGTTTCTATCTTGCGATCTGAAGGGTCTTTAAGCGTAGTAGCTGCTAGCACTGGTATGGTTAATTTCTTGGTAAGCTTTGACACTGAAGAATCAACTATTGGTGGATTCTCCCATGTACATGTTACCGAGTCTGGAAACGGGTAACTAGACTTAAATCTGCGAGGTATAGAAAACCGTTTATCTGGATTCTGTCGTGTTTCTACTAACATCTGATTAAGAGGTTCCGACACAGGAAAACTTATTGGAGTTTTTTGTCGTTTAGTAAATACGACCTGATCATTTGTGAGAGGCTCCTCAGTTTCAGTAAACTTCAGAGACTGACGTACCGCTCTGATGAGATCATCAATGCCGGAACTGTTAAAATCCTCGCCATCTGACTCCACTTCGCCCTCCTCACCCTCATCTTGTTCCGTGAGGTCTGGCATGGAATCGTCAGAGTGCAACATAGCAGAAACTGGAAAATCATAAGACATATGAAATTTATCCCGTTTACCCAAAATGGATTTGGACCTTACGCAAAGCTGAGACGCCTCCGGTAGTTCTGGCGGTCTCACCCTAGACTCAGATCTTACCGTTTCCCGCTCCTGACGAGCGGCGGTCAATTCTGATTGTAACCTATCTAGTACATTTACTAACATACCCCACGGAGGGTCCGGTGAGGACATTGGTTGTTAAACTGGAGCAGAAATGGTATTCTGAACCGAATTCACAAAACATACTGTACATGTGGTAGATCCATCCGGTAACACACTGTTACAGACTTTGCAATTATGCTTTTTAGTTTTTGCTGGTGCCTTACTCATTATGGCGACAGACAATACAATACACAAACACAGACACTTGCACGACTCAGTAAAAATAAGAATTTACTTACCGATAATTCTATTTCTCATAGTCCGTAGTGGATGCTGGGGACTCCGAAAGGACCATGGGGAATAGCGGCTCCGCAGGAGACTGGGCACAAAAGTAAAAGCTTTAGGACTACCTGGTGTGCACTGGCTCCTCCCCCTATGACCCTCCTCCAAGCCTCAGTTAGGATACTGTGCCCGGACGAGCGTACACAATAAGGAAGGATTTTGAATCCCGGGTAAGACTCATACCAGCCACACCAATCACACCGTACAACTTGTGATTTGAACCCAGTTAACAGCATGATAACAGAGGAGCCTCTGAAAAGATGGCTCACAACAATAATAACCCGATTTTTGTAACAATAACTATGTACAAGTATTGCAGACAATCCGCACTTGGGATGGGCGCCCAGCATCCACTACGGACTATGAGAAATAGAATTATCGGTAAGTAAATTCTTATTTTCTCTGACGTCCTAGTGGATGCTGGGGACTCCGAAAGGACCATGGGGATTATACCAAAGCTCCCAAACGGGCGGGAGAGTGCGGATGACTCTGCAGCACCGAATGAGAGAACTCCAGGTCCTCCTCAGCCAGGGTATCAAATTTGTAGAATTTAGCAAACGTGTTTGCCCCTGACCAAGTAGCTGCTCGGCAAAGTTGTAAAGCCGAGACCCCTCGGGCAGCCGCCCAAGATGAGCCCACTTTCCGTGTGGAATGGGCTTTTACAGATTTTGGCTGTGGCAGGCCTGCCACAGAATGTGCAAGCTGAATTGTACTACAAATCCAACGAGCAATCGTCTGCTTAGTAGCAGGAGCACCCAGCTTGTTGGGTGCATACAGAATAAACAGCGAGTCAGATTTTCTGACTCCAGCCGTCCTGGAAACATATTTTCAGGGCCCTGACTACGTCCAGCAACTTGGAATCCTCCAAGTCCCTAGTAGCCGCAGGCACCACAATAGGCTGGTTTAAGTGAAATGCTGAAACCACCTTAGGGAGAAATTGAGGACGAGTCCTCAATTCTGCCCTATCCGTATGAAAAATTAGGTAAGGGCTTTTATAGGATAAAGCCGCCAATTCTGATACACGCCTGGCTGAAGCCAGGGCTAACAGCATTACCACTTTCCATGTGAGATATTTTAAGTCCACAGTGGTGAGTGGTTCAAACCAATGTGATTTTAGGAATCCCAAAACTACATTGAGATCCCAAGGTGCCACTGGAGGCACAAAAGGAGGCTGTATATGCAGTACCCCCTTGACAAACGTCTGGACTTCAGGAACTGAAGCTAGTTCTTTTTGGAAGAATATTGACAGGGCCGAAATTTGAACCTTAATGGACCCTAATTTTAGGCCCATAGACAGTCCTGTTTGCAGGAAATGCAGGAAACGACCCAGTTGAAATTCCTCTGTAGGGGCCTTCCTGGCCTCACACCACGCAACATATTTACGCCAAATACGGTGATAATGTTGCACAGTTACATCCTTCCTGGCTTTGATCAGGGTAGGGATGACTTCATCCGGAATGCCTTTTTCCTTCAGGATCCGGCGTTCAACCGCCATGCCGTCAAACGCAGCCGCGGTAAGTCTTGGAACAGACATGGTCCCTGCTGGAGCAGGTCTTTTCTTAGAGGTAGAGGCCACGGGTCTTCCGTGAGCATCTCTTGAAGTTCCGGGTACCAAGTCCTTCTTGGCCAATCCGGAGCCACGAGTATAGTCTTTACTCCTCTCCTTCTTATGATTCTCAGTACCTTGGGTATGAGAGGCAGAGGAGGGAACACATACACTGACTGGTACACCCACGGTGTTACCAGAGCGTCCACAGCTATTGCCTGAGGATCCCTTGACCTGGCGCAATATCTGTCCAGTTTTTTGTTGAGGCGGGACACCATCATGTCCACCTTTGGTTTTTCCCAACGGTTCACAATCATGTGGAAGACTTCTGGGTGAAGTCCCCACTCCCCCGGGTGGAGAACGTGTCTGCTGAGGAAGTCTGCTTCCCAGTTGTCCACTCCCGGAATGAACACTGCTGACAGTGCTATCACATGATTTTCCGCCCAGCGAAGAATCCTTGCAACTTCCGTCATTGCCCTCCTGCTTCTTGTGCCGCCCTGTCTGTTTACGTGGGCGACTGCCGTGATGTTGTCCGACTGGATCAACACCGGCTGACCCTGAAGCAGAGGCCTTGCCTGACTTAGGGCATTGTAAATGGCCCTTAGTTCCAGGATATTTATGTGAAGTGACGTTTCCATGCTTGACCACAAGCCCTGGAAATTTCTTCCCTGTGTGACTGCTCCTTAGCCTCTCAGGCTGGCATCCGTGGTCACCAGGACCCAATCCTGAATGCCGAATCTGCGGCCCTCTAGGAGATGAGCACTCTGTTACCACCACAGGAGAGACACCCTTGTCCTTGGAGACAGGGTTATCCGCTGATGCATTTGAAGATGCGATCCGGACCATTTGTCCAGCAGATCCCACTGAAAAGTTCTTGCGTGGAATCTGCCGAATGGAATCGCTTCGTAAGAAGCCACCATCTTTCCCAGGACCCTTGTGCATTGATGCACTGACACTTGGCCTGGTCTTAGGAGGTTCCTGACTAGGTCGGATAACTCCCTGGCTTTCGCCTCCGGGAGAAACACCTTTTTCTGTACTGTGTCCAGAATCATCCCTAGGAACAGCAGACGTGTCGTCTGAATCAGCTGCGATTTTGGAATATTTAGAATCCAACCGTGCTGTCGTAGTACTACTTGAGATAGTGCTACTCCGACCTCTAACTGTTCTCTGGACCTTGCCCTTATCAGGAGATCGTCCAAGTAAGGGATAATTAAGACGCCTTTTCTTCGAAGAAGAATCATCATTTCGGCCATTACCTTGGTAAAGACCCGGGGTGCCGTGGACAATCCAAACGGCAGCGTCTGAAACGGATAGTGACAGTTCTGTACCACAAACCTGAGGTACCCTTGGTGAGAAGGGCAAATTGGGACATGGAGGTAAGCATCCTTGATGTCCAGAGACACCATATAGTCCCCTTCTTCCAGGTTCGCTATCACTGCTCTGAGTGACTCCATCTTGAACTTGAACCTTTTTATGTAAGTGTTCAAGGATTTCAGATTTAAAATAGGTCTCACCGAGCCGTCCGGCTTCGGTACCACAAACAGCGTGGAATAATACCCCTTTCCCTGTTGTAGGAGGGGTACCTTGATTATCACCTGCTGGGAATACAGCTTGTGAATGGCTTCCAATACCGCCTCCCTGTCGGGGGGAGACGTTGGTAAAGCAGACTTCAGGAACCGGCGAGGGGGAGACGTCTCGAATTCCAATCTGTACCCCTGAGATACTACCTGCAGGATCCAGGGGTCCACTTGCGAGTGAGCCCACTGCGCGCTGAAATTCTTGAGACGGGCCCCCACCGTGCCTGAGTCCGCTTGTAAGGCCCCAGCGTCATGCTGAGGACTTGGCAGAAGCGGGGGAGGGCTTCTGTTCGTGGGAAGAGGCTGTCTGCTGCAGTCTTTTCCCCCTTCCTCTGCCCCGGGGCAGATATGAGTGGCCTTTTGCCCGCTTGCCCTTATGGGGACGAAAGGACTGAGCCTGAAAAGACGGTATCTTTTTCTGCTGAGAGGTGACCTGGGGTAAAAAAGGTGGATTTCCCAGCCGTTGCCGTGGCCACCAGGTCCGATAGACCGACCCCAAATAACTCCTCCCCTTTATACGGCAATACTTCCATATGCCGTTTGGAATCCGCATCACCTGACCACTGTCGCGTCCATAACCCTCTTCTGGCAGAAATGGACATCGCACTTACTCTTGATGCCAGAGTGCAAATATCCCTCTGTGCATCTCGCATATATAGAAATGCATCCTTTAAATGCTCTATAGTCAATAATATATTGTCCCTGTCCAGGGTATCAATATTTTCAGTCAGGGAATCCGACCAAGCCACCCCAGCACTGCACATCCAGGCTGAGGCGATTGCTGGTCGCAGTATAATACCAGTATGTGTGTATATACTTTTTAGGATATTTTCCAGCTTCCTATCAGCTGGTTCCTTGAGGGCGGCCGTATCAGGAGACGGTAACGCCACTTGTTTTGATAAGCGTGTGAGCGCCGGGGGTGTTTCCCAACGCGCCCTAACCTCTGGCGGGAAAGGGTATAATGCCAATAATTTTTTAGAAATTAGCAGTTTTTTATCGGGGGAAACCCACGCTTCATCACACACCTCATTTAATTCATCTGATTCAGGAAAAACTACGGGTAGTTTTTTCACACCCCACATAATACCCTTTTTTGTGGTACTTGTAGTATCAGAAATGTTCAAAACCTCCTTCATTGCCGTGATCATGTAACGTGTGGCCCTACTGGAAAATACGTTTGTTTCCTCACAGTCGACACTGGAGTCAGTGTCCGTGTCTGTGTCGACCACCTGAGGTAACGGGCGCTTTAGAGCCCCTGACGGTGTTTGAGACGCCTGTACAGGTATTAACTGATTTGCCGGCTGTCTCATGTCGTCAACAGTCTTTTGTAAAGTGCTGACACTATCACGTAATTCTTTCCATAAGACCATCCAGTCAGGTGTCGACTCCCTAGGGGGTGACATTACTAACACAGGCAATTGCTCCGCCCCCACACCATTTTCCTCCTCATACATGTCGACACAACGTACCGACACACAGCACACACACAGGGAATGCTCTGATAGAGGACAGGACCCCACTAGCCCTTTGGGGAGACAGAGGGAGAGTTTGCCAGCACACACCAGAGCGCTAGCTATATATATATATATATATTGGGTAAAACAAGAGAGGGGGGGCACTAATTTGGCAGATAAATATATATATATATAGGGATAACCTTATATAAGTGTTTTTCCCTGATATAGCTGCTGTATATATTTATCTGCCAAATTAGTGCCCCCCCTCTCTTGTTTTACCCTGTTTCTGTAGTGCAGGACTGCAGGGGAGAGTCAGGGAGCCTTCCTCCAACGGAGCTGTGAGGAAAAAATGGCGCCAGTGTGCTGAGGAGATAGGCTCCGCCCCCTTCTCGGCAGCCTTTCTCCCGCTTTTTTAAGGAAAAATTGGTAGGGGTTAAATGCATCCATATAGCCCAGGAGCTATATGTGATGTATTTTTTGCCAAAAAAGGTGTTTTTATTGCGTCTCAGGGCGCCCTGCACCCTCAGTGACCGGTGTGTGAAGTGTGCTGAGAGCAATGGCGCACAGCTGCGGTGCTGTGCGCTACCTTATTGAAGACAGGACGTCTTCTGCCGCCGATTTTCCGGACCTCTTCAGTCTTCTGGCTCTGTAAGGGGGCCGGCGGCGCGGCTATTGGACCCATCCATGGCTGGGCCTGTGATCGTCCCTCTGGAGCTAATGTCCAGAAGCCTAAGAAGCCCAATCCACTCTGCACGCAGGTGAGTTCGCTTCTTCTCCCCTTAGTCCCTCGGTGCAGTGAGCCTGTTGCCAGCAGGTCTCACTGAAAATAAAAAACCTACTTTAAACTTTTACTCTAAGCAGCTCAGGAGAGCCCCTTAGTATGCACCCTTCTCGTTCGGGCACAAAAATCTAACTGAGGCTTGGAGGAGGGTCATAGGGGGAGGAGCCAGTGCACACCAGGTAGTCCTAAAGCTTTTACTTTTGTGCCCAGTCTCCTGCGGAGCCGCTATTCCCCATGGTCCTTTCGGAGTCCCCAGCATCCACTAGGACGTCAGAGAAATAGCAGTAAGGTGTCTCTGTATATATATCTGGCCAAGTGCAGTACACGTGGCCAGTACTATGTAATGTGATCCCAAATTCCCACTAACACCCCTGCGCCTCCGGTGGAGTAGAGATGTAGGACAGGAACGTTCTGGAATCACAACAGGAAGACAAGGGAAGCATGGTTAAAATGGCTGCCATGCTTATCCATATAATCACAGTGCAGTTTCATATTGATATTATTAACAGCCTGTGTAATCATTATAAAACAGCCTCCCTGCCAGTATAAACATCATTATATATTTATATATGTGCTATACTATCCACAGCCTGTTGCTGCTGTCCTTTTCCCCCCCCTCGCATCTGCTCCATAGTGTGCAGTGCGGGCAGCGGGCACCCCGGGACCTGGGAGCGCGTGGCAGCGCTATGAGACACGGGCAGCAGCGTTCAAGCGGCGGACGGAAGTGCGGGAGAAGCGGCGGCCGGACCCGTTGAGAGACACGGGTACCCTGTAAGAAGCGCCGGAGCAGCGGGAGAAGCGGCGGCCGGACCCGACTTCAGAGACGCGGGAGCAGTGTAGGACAGCGGGTGCTATGTTACCCGGCGGCCGGAGCAACTGCGGCGGGCGGCAGACAGCCGAAAGACCCAGCGCCTTCCCCACACGTCGGGACGGCAGCGGAAGCTGACCGCCCCGTTCACCCCCCTCACATACCTGCAATAGTGCCACTGGCTTGTCGGTATCTGTGAAGAGGCTCCGACGGGGCTTCTCAGTAAGCGCCGGCCAGCCTGCAGGAAGTGTGTGTGTGGCTGTGAGGGAGCTCTTTCAGAGAGGCCCGACACGCCCCTGCTGCTATCAGCAGCTGCACTATCCCTGACCCTGCCTTTTGGAAGGGGGAAAGGGATGTGTAAAATAGAAAAAATATCAAATAAAAAGAAAAATCAAAATAAAATTCTTCAATAGTAATCGTGACCTGAGTCACATAGCTGTTACTACTTCGAGCACAGAAAAAACACTGAGAGGTACTCGGGGATATGGAGGGGTGGAGTGTTCTAAATTTAAATATTCAGTGCTGTTCCTACGGAAGCCCGTCCATATCTCAAGAGTACTCCAGTGCCCCCTATGGATGATAAAGAAACAGCTTTTTTTTTTTTAAATCCGTTTTACACCAGTTAGTTCACTCAACTATAAAAAAAAAAAGTTGCTCATATTGGGGCAGATGTATTAAGCCTGGAGAATGCATAAAGAAGTGATAAAGAGGTGATTAGTGCAAGGTGATAACGCACCAGCCAATCAGGTCATAACTGTCAATTTACATATTGGATCAACTCTTTATGCCTTCTCCAGGCTTAATACATCTGCCCCAATGACCCATATTCAATTTATTAATGCCCAGTGTCCCTCAGTGGAAGTAGGAGAAAACCCAACTATGTTTCTGTATTTCAGAGTACTGGATTAATTGAATATAATGTTGAAGAGAGGAACTCTACTACATTGCGTTTATGGAAAAGAAGGCGACTCAACAATCCATAGCAACACATCGATGACCAAGGCAAACAGAAAATAACCCACTCAGACAAAATACTGCAAAAGGCTTAATGAGCTCCAGGGTGAAACAGTAAGGAGAGGATACAAAGACTTTTAAATAAGTAACAACATATTAACTTACCATTATTGGCTTGTCCTGAAATGTTTTAACTTCTTCCCTTAGATATTTGAATGCCTACAGGAGAAATAAAAATGCTGGACAGTAAACAGACAAGTTAAGATTATCTCAACGCATCTCTAGCTGTATGTTATGGACAAACATGGCATCACTGGAGGGAGAACAGAGTTAGAAAGACTACACAACAAAGCAGATCGCTAAAGTTAAAAATAAAAAATAAGCTAGAAAGGTTGCCCAAAATTAATGACTTGAGAGGACACTGGACCCAAAATTTTATAACTTTGTTTTCCACTCACTGTCCAAAAACATATGCTACTAGAATAGTGCATGTTTGTCAGAGAGAATTTAGACTAGACTATACGAGCAGTGTGCGATGCATTGGTACAGTAAACACAATCTGACTGGTTATAACTGTAATCGGAAGTAAGTTCTTGTGAAACTTCAGAGTACAGAATCATATATAAGTAGCACTGCTCACTTCCTTCACAAACTCGTTATGAGCTAAACAGAGGCCACTGGAGAGTCATGAATGCCTGCATTTACAAGAGTAGTTTGCAACAGCAGGAGAGCTTTGACCGACTGCAAGCTGCTTTTGGGGCTAGAAGCATGATTCAATACCAGTGTTTGAGTGGTTTGCAGAATTACAGTGCAGGAGACGGCTGGAGACTGGGGGAGGGGGGTGTCATTCCGAGTTGATCGCTACCTGAATTTGTTCGCAGCAATCAGGCTAAAACACGGCAGTGCTGCGCAGTGCACACGTGCGACATACGATCACAAACTAGGTAGTTTTGCACAGGGTCTAGCGATGCATTTCAATCGCACTGCTTGCTGCAGTGTGATTGACATGAAGTGGGCGTTTCTGGGTGGCAACTGACAGTTTTCAGGGAGTGTGCAGAAAAACGCAGGCACGCCAGGAAAAACGCAGGCGTGGCTGGGCGGGTTTGTGACGTCAAATCCGGAACTGAATAGTCTGAAGTGATCGCTAGCGCTGAGTAGGATTTTGAGCTACTCTGAAACTACACAAACATTTTTAGCAGGCGCTCTGCGATTCAACCGTTCGCACTTCTGCTAAGCTAAAATACACTCCGAGTGGGCGGCGGCATAGCGTTTGCACAGCTGCTAAAACTAGCTAGCAACCGATCAACTCGGAATGACCCCCTAGGAGCGCTGCAGTTGACCTGTGTCCACCATCACAGGACAAACTTGCTGCAGTGTGGGCCATAGTTGAGTTGTAGGGCGACCATGATCCAGTTAGAGGAGATACGCATCTCATCAGGATCCATCGGCTCCATACTCCACAAAATGCTTGGCCTGAGAGGTTTCTGCACGTTGGATGCCCCATCATCTGACCCAAGAGCAGGAGGAGACTTGGTGCTGCAACATACTGGCCAGGTTTGATGGTGGTCGCTCAAACACGATCAGTGGAGATGAATCCTGGATCAACAGTTTTGACCCTGAGACCGAACAAGTGCTGGCCCAGTGGACCACAGCTGGAGGTGCACCGCCATAGAAGTTCCGATGTGAGCGCAGAGTGGCCATGCAGATAGTGGCTGTTTTTGTGGCTAAGACTGGTCATGTAGCTTCATCAGCACACTGTCACTGGTACGCCAACCAATGCCTAATGCAAGTGCTGGAAGCCATATACAGGCACCGCCCAAGAACTCATGCTCATATTGCCCATAACGAACCTACCCACAAGTCCAGGAAAGTGGTGGGTTTTCTGGCCCATGAAGAGTCCAGACCTGGCCCTCTGTGACTTTGTGCTTCCAAAAATCAAACACAAGATGCATGGGACTCGTTTTGAGTCACCAGAAGCTACAGTGGAGTTCTTAATCAGGCGTGTAGTAGACATACCTGCTTCACCAATGGTTTGAGCGCATGCAACTTTGCACTGACTCCACTGGCAAATACTTTGAAAAAAATGTAATGTTCACGTTGTCTGTAAATATACTACTTTTGGTGCATCTGGAAACTTAATGCACACCGCTCATAAGCTCAACTAGTGTGAATTGTGAAGCAAACTTTCTGAAATAGAATGTACTATGTTGCCAGTATAAAAAAAAAAAAATGCCAAATGTTATTAGTATCTCTTTTATATGTTGCCATACAATGACAAAACTTTATTAAATACATTTTATTTAGGCTTGGCTTTTGCGGAATGCAAGCGATTGTTTATCAACCACTTTGGTTTAAGAAGCTGACTAATGTTATTCAGTGGGTTTACTGCCAAGCTATTGTGGAAAATCATGTGAACAACTTTATCTGCATCTTCCATTCTGCCACACTCCTGAAACATTCACATATGAAACATAACGTGCCCTAAGCTATTAGACATAAATCGGGTAACTACAAGCAACGGTCGTCAACTCCCAAAAACTGGAAAGACTCACCTGTTGTGCATCAGTGTCAGACTGGAATGTAACATACCAGTTGTTATTGTGAGCAAACTCACAGCTTATTACTTTGGGGCAATTTTCATTGTCAAAAAGTGCTTTCACCTCCTAAAACACAGAGAAAGTCTGTTAGGCAACATTTTATGAAACAGCATTATGTACTTATGTAATTGGAAGCTGTGAGGAAAGGCAGGAAGTGGGGTATAACCACCAATGGGAATGTAATGCGGCCAATGAATGTTGAGGAAATAATGGTCCAAAAAAAAAATAATAATTGTAAAAATAAAACATGCATTGAAAACCTAGGCTCATTAGGTCAAAGAAAAATAAGAATTTACTTACCGATAATTCTATTTCTCGGAGTCCGTAGTGGATGCTGGGGTTCCTGAAAGGACCATGGGGAATAGCGGCTCCGCAGGAGACAGGGCACAAAAAAGTAAAGCTTTACTAGGTCAGGTGGTGTGCACTGGCTCCTCCCCCTATGACCCTCCTCCAGACTCCAGTTAGGTACTGTGCCCGGACGAGCATACACAATAAGGGAGGCATTTTGAATCCCGGGTAAGACTCATACCAGCCACACCAATCACACCGTACAACTTGTGATCTAAACCCAGTTAACAGTATGACAACAGAAAGGGCCTCTTAAAGATGGCTCCTTAACAATAACCCGAATTAGTTAACAATAACTATGTACAAGTATTGCAGATAATCCGCACTTGGGATGGGCGCCCAGCATCCACTACGGACTCCGAGAAATAGAATTATCGGTAAGTAAATTCTTATTTTCTCTATCGTCCTAAGTGGATGCTGGGGTTCCTGAAAGGACCATGGGGATTATACCAAAGCTCCCAAACGGGCGGGAGAGTGCGGATGACTCTGCAGCACCGAATGAGAGAACTCCAGGTCCTCCTTTGCCAGGGTATCAAATTTGTAAAATTTTACAAACGTGTTCTCCCCCGACCACGTAGCTGCTCGGCAGAGTTGTAATGCCGAGACCCCTCGGGCAGCCGCCCAAGATGAGCCCACCTTCCTTGTGGAGTGGGCTTTTACAGTTTTAGGCTGTGGCAGGCCTGCCACAGAATGTGCAAGTTGAATTGTGTTACAAATCCAACGAGCAATCGACTGCTTAGAAGCAGGTGCGCCCAACTTGTTGGGTGCATACAATATAAACAGCGAGTCAGATTTTCTGACTCCAGCCGTCCTTGCAATGTATATTTTTAAGGCTCTGACAACGTCCAACAACTTGGAGTCCTCCAAGTCGCTAGTGGCAGCAGGCACCACAATAGGTTGGTTCAGATGAAATGCTGATACCACTTTAGGGAGAAAATGCGGACGAGTCCGTAGTTCTGCCCTATCCGAATGGAAGATTAGATAAGGACTTTTATAAGATAAAGCCGCCAATTCAGATACTCTCCTGGCAGATGCCAGGGCTAGTAACATAGTCACTTTCAATGTGAGATATTTCAAATCCACCTTTTTCAATGGTTCAAACCAATGGGATTTGAGGAAATCTAAAACTACATTTAGATCCCACGGTGCCACCGGAGGCACCACAGGAGGCTGTATATGCAGTACTCCCTTGACAAAAGTCTGGACCTCAGGGACAGAGGCCAATTCTTTTTGGAAGAATATTGACAGGGCCGAAATTTGAACCTTAATGGATCCCAATTTGAGACCCATAGATAATCCTGATTGCAGGAAATGTAGGAAACGACCCAGTTGGAATTCCTCCGTCGGAACCCTCCGATCCTCGCACCACGCTACATATTTTCGCCAAATGCGGTGATAATGTTTCACGGTGACTTCCTTCCGTGCCTTAATCAAGGTAGGAATGACTTCTTCTGGAATGCCTTTCCCTTTTAGGATCTGGCGTTCAACCGCCATGCCGTCAAACGCAGCTGCGGTAAGTCTTGAAAAAGACAGGGACCCTGCTGTAGCAGGTCCCTTCTCAGAGGTAGAGGCCACGGTTCGTCCGTGAGCATCTCTTGAAGTTCCGGATACCAAGTCCTTCTCGGCCAATCCGGAACCACTAGTATTGTTCTTACTCTTCTTTGCCGTATGATCTTCAATACCTTTGGTATGAGCGGCAGAGGAGGAAACACATACACTGACTGGTACACCCAAGGAGTTACCAGTGCGTCCACAGCTATTGCCTGTGGATCTCTTGACCTGGCGCAATATTTGTCCAGTTTCTTGTTGAGGCGAGACGCCATCATGTCTACAATTGGTCTTTCCCAACGGTCTATTAACATGTTGAAGACTTCTGGATGTAGACCCCACTCTCCCGGATGAAGATCGTGTCTGCTGAGGAAGTCTGCTTCCCAGTTGTCCACGCCCGGGATGAACACTGCTGACAGTGCTATCACGTGATTCTCCGCCCAGCGAAGAATCTTGGCAGCTTCTGCCATTGCACTCCTGCTTCTTGTGCCGCCCTGCCTGTTTACATGGGCGACCGCCGTGATGTTGTCCGACTGAATCAACACCGGCTTTCCTTGCAGGAGAAGTTCCGCCTGGCTTAGAGCATTGTAGATTGCTCTTAGTTCCAGAATGTTTATGTGAAGAGACTTTTCCAGACTCGTCCATACTCCCTGGAAGTTTCTTCCTTGTGTGACTGCTCCCCAGCCTCTCAGGCTGGCGTCCGTGGTCACCAGGATCCAATCCTGAATGCCGAATCTGCGGCCTTCTAATAGGTGAGCCTTCTGCAACCACCACAGAAGTGACACCCTTGTCTTTGGTGACAGGGTTATTCGCAGGTGCATCTGCAGATGCGACCCTGACCATTTGTCCAACAGATCCCTTTGGAATATTCTTGCATGGAATCTGCCGAATGGAATTGCTTCGTAAGAAGCCACCATTTTTCCCAGGACTCTTGTGCATTGATGTACTGACACTTTTCCTGGTTTTAGGAGGTTCCTGACCAGATCGGATAACTCCTTGGCTTTTTCCTCTGGAAGGAAAACCTTTTTCTGAACCGTGTCCAGAATCATTCCTAGGAACAGCAGACGAGTTGTCGGGATTAAATGGGATTTTGGAATATTCAGAATCCACCCGTGTTGTCTTAGCACCTCTTGAGATAGTGCTAAAGCTGTCTCCAGCTGTTCTCTGGACCTTGCCCTTATTAGGAGATCGTCCAAGTATGGGATAACTAATACGCCTTTTCTTCGAAGAAGAATCATCATCTCGGCCATTACCTTGGTAAAGACCCGAGGCGCCGTGGACAATCCGAACGGCAGCGTCTGAAACTGATAGTGACAGTTTTGAACAATGAACCTGAGGTACCCCTGGTGTGCGGGGTAAATCGGAACGTGTAGATACGCATCCTTGATGTCCAAGGATACCATAAAGTCCCCTTCTTCCAGGTTCGCTATCACTGCTCTGAGTGACTCCATCTTGAACTTGAACTTTTTTATGTAGAGGTTCAAGGACTTCAGATTTAGAATAGGCCTTACCGAGCCATCCGGCTTCGGTACCACAAATAGAGTGGAATAATACCCCTTTCCTTGTTGTAATAGGGGTACTTTGACTATCACCTGCTGAGCGTACAGCTTGTGAATGGCTTCCAACACCCTCTCCCTTTCGGAAGAGACGGTTGGTAAGGCAGACTTCAGGAAACGATGAGGAGGATCCGTCTCTAATTCCAACCTGTACCCCTGAGATATTATCTGCAGGATCCAGGGGTCTACCTGCGAGTGAGCCCACTGCGCGCTGTAATTTTTGAGACGGCCCCCCACTGTCCCCGAGTCCGCTTGAGAGGCCCCAGCGTCATGCTGAGGTTTTTGCAGGAGCCGGGGAGGGCTTCTGTTCCTGGGAAGGAGCTGCCTGTTGGTGTCTCTTCCCTCTTCCTCTGCCTCGTGGCAGGTACGACAAGCCCTTTGCTCTCTTATTTTTGTAGGAGCGAAAAGGCTGCGGTTGAAAGGTCGGTGCCTTTCTCTGTTGGGGAGTGACTTGAGGTAAAAAAGTGGATTTCCCGGCAGTAGCCGTGGCCACCAAGTCTGATAGACCAACTCCAAATAACTCCTCCCCTTTATACGGCAAAACCTCCATGTGACGTTTTGAATCCGCATCGCCTGTCCACTGTCGTGTCCATAAGGCTCTTCTGGCTGAAATGGACATAGCACTCATCCGAGATGCCAGTGTGCAAATATCCCTCTGTGCATCACGCATATAGATAAATGCATCCTTTATTTGTTCTAACGACAGTAAAACATTGTCCCTATCTAGGGTATCAATATTTTCAATCAGGGATTCTGACCAAACTACTCCAGCACTGCACATCCAGGCAGTTGCTATAGCTGGTCGTAGTATAACACCTGCATGTGTGTATATATTCTTTTGAATAACTTCCATCTTTCTATCTGATGGATCCTTAAGTGCGGCCGTCTCAGGAGAGGGTAACGCCACTTGTTTGGATAAGCGTGTGAGCGCCTTGTCCACCTTAGGGGGTGTTTCCCAGCGCGCCCTAACCTCTGGCGGGAAAGGGTATAATGCCAATAACTTTTTTGAAATTATCAACTTTTTATCAGGAGCAACCCACGCTTCATCACACACGTCATTTAATTCTTCTGATTCAGGAAAAACTGTTTGTAGTTTTTTCACACCATACATAATACCCTGTTTTACGGTATCTGTAGTATCAGCTAAATGTAACGTCTCCTTCATTGCCAAAATCATATAACGTGTGGCCCTACTGGAAAATACGTTTGAATTTCTACCGTCGTCACTGGAATCAGTGCCCGTGTCTGGGTCTGTGTCGACCGACTGAGGCAAAGGGCGTTTTACAGCCCCTGACGGTGTTTGAGGCGCCTGGACAGGCATTAATTGATTGTCCGGCCGCCTCATGTCCTCAACTGACTGTTTAAGGGAAGATAAACCATCACGTAATTCCACAAATAAAGGCATCCATTCTGGTGTCGACCCCCTGGGGGGTGACATCTGCATATTTGGCAATTGCTCCGCCTCCACACCAATATCGTCCTCATACATGTCGACACCACGTACCGACACACACCGCAAACTCACAGGGAATGCTCTAATGAAGACAGGACCCACTAGCCCTTTTGGGGAGACAGAGGGAGAGTCTGCCAGCACACACCACAAAGCGCTATATATACAAGGGATATCCTTATATTAAGTGCTCCCTTATAGCTGCTTTAATATATATATATATAGCCATTAATGTGCCCCCCCTCTCTGTTTTACCCTGTTTCTGTAGTGCAGTGCAGGGGAGAGACCTGGGAGCCGTTCTGACCAGCGGAGCTGTGACAGAAAATGGCGCCGTGTGCTGAGGAGATAGGCCCCGCCCCTTTTTCGGCGGGTTCTTCTCCCGCTATTTTTCCAGTCAGGCAGGGGTTAAATATCTCCATATAGCCCCTATGGGCTATATGTGAGGTATTTTTAGCCTTGTATAAGGTTTATATTTGCCTCTCAGAGCGCCCCCCCCCAGCGCTCTGCACCCTCAGTGACTGCCCAGTGAAGTGTGCTGAGAGGAAAATGGCGCACAGCTGCAGTGCTGTGCGCTACCTTATGAAGACTGAGGAGTCTTCAGCCGCCGGTTTCCGGACCTCTTCACGCTTCAGCATCTGCAAGGGGGTCGGCGGCGCGGCTCCGGGACCGGACTCCACGGCTGGGCCTGTGTTCGATCCCTCTGGAGCTAATGGTGTCCAGTAGCCAAGCAGCAAATCCACTCTGCATGCAGGTGAGTTTACTACTTTCCCCCTAAGTCCCACGTTGCAGTGATCCTGTTGCCAGCAGGACTCACTGTAAAGAAAAAAACCTAAACTAAACTTTCTCTAAGCAGCTCTTTAGGAGAGCCACCTAGATTGCACCCTTCTCGTTCGGGCACAAAATCTAACTGGAGTCTGGAGGAGGGTCATAGGGGGAGGAGCCAGTGCACACCACCTGACCTAGTAAAGCTTTACTTTTTTGTGCCCTGTCTCCTGCGGAGCCGCTATTCCCCATGGTCCTTTCAGGAACCCCAGCATCCACTTAGGACGATAGAGAAATAAGTATTCCTCCCAAATAATCAGGAAGCCTGAACTATTAGCACACACAAGATCACTAAACACAAGTATTGTGGCCCTCAGATCTCATAATCTTGCGATCACAGGATTGGCCCAACATTCATTGACTAAGCAGATTGCAAACTATTTCCTTTCACTGTCCGGAATCAGAAATGAATAACCACTGCTGGTTCCCGAGATGCGAGGGAAAGCCAAATATCGTAAAGTGATTTAACAAAACAAGCGCTCATGTAAATGAATGGTGACCTATATTCCTCAAGGCGCGAGTTTTCATCACCGGGCCACATTTACTATAACCTTCACTCAAAATAAAAGTTCATGTGAATTCATACTAATTTAAGCATTTAGAATGGAACAACAGTAATAATAGGATTTTGGTACTTACCAGGTAAATCCTTTTCTTTGAATCCATAGGGGGCACTGGAGTACTCTTGGGATATGGGCGGCGTAGCAGAACAAAGGCACTGAATATTTAAATTTAGAACTCTCCACCCCTCCATATCCCTAGAGTACCTCAGTGTACGAACCCAGTGTTTTTACTGAGCGAACTACTATAGAGAGGTTGACAATGGAGAATTCCTATAACATAACGGACAACAACAAAGTTGACCCATAACGTTAGTGTCAACTAAACAGTTGACAGCATAACCGATAGACCTTTATAGTTTGAACCAATCGGTTAAAATGTGTTACCATAAGCTCCTTTGAGCTTAATACAAACCAGGTAAAACGTGTTACCCTAAGCTCCTCTGAGCTTAAAACAACCCAGGTAAAACTGCTCTGGGTGGGCGTCCAGTGCCCCCTATGGATTCAAAGAAAAGGATTTACCTGGTAAGTACCAAAATCCTATTTTCTTTTTCGTCCACTAGGGGTCACTGGAGTACTCTTGGGACGTACCAAAGCTTCCCTCGTGGGCGGGAGAGCTGTTTGACACTTGTAACAGTAGGCAGCCAAAGCTAGATGCTGATGCCGCAACCATTCATAACGTGTAAACGTGCACAAACGTGGTGCACTGAAGGCTATGTAGCCGCGTCGTAGACGCTCCACGACCCGCTGGGTCTGACATTCCCACAGAACCTGTGGGATGAGCTATTACTGACGTAGGCGATTGTAACTTAGCCTTAAAGTAAGCCTGACTTGTAGTCATTATTATCCCACTGGATAATGTCTGCTGAGAAACTGGCTAACCCCAGTTGGCAGCATTATAGAGAACAAACAACGTATCCGTATCACGTACTGTAGACGTTCGGAACATATATAAACGCGTAATGCGTGTACCACATTCAGAATTCTAGAATGTGCTGTCAACACAGGAACCACTATTGGTTTATTGATGTGAAGAATAAGAAAGCGGAATTCGTCCGAAGATCTGCTTTGTCATGAGAAAACTCAAATACGGTGGCTTGGAATACAAGGCACCCAAATATGAAAACAAAACCCTTGCCGAAGCTAAGGCTAGAAGAAAAATGTTTTCCCAAGTGAGAAACTTAATCCCCATTTATTGTAAGGGTTCAAAATATGAAAACTGTAAGAAATCTGAACCCAACCTCAAGTCACCTGGTGCTGTAGGTGGGATAAATGGAGGCTGCACTTTGATGACACCTTGTAGAAAGGTGTGTACAGACGCAATAGAGTCAAACGTCTTTGAAAATAAGTTGACCACACAGATACCTGCACCCTCAGTGCAGATAAACGCAGTTTTCCATCCCACCCCGTTTAACAGAATACGGGTAACTTGAAGGATGATGTCGGAAACTTCCGAGCTTTACCACCTATGTAAGCACACCAAATTTTGTAATAATGAGCTGCCTTAAGCGGCTTACTAGCTCGTAACATGGTTGGTATAATACTGTAATGCCCTATTTCTTTCCTTAATTGAGCGGTCTGAACCCTCACCCTGTCAACCGCAGCTGCGGTACATAGGTAATAGGTACATAGGTAACTATGGGTAAAAGAACGTTCCCTGTTGTAACAGGCTGGACGTATTATGAGCGGGCCAAGATCGTGTGCAAGTATTCCTTGGAGATTCGAGAAGCAAGTTCACTTCTTCTCCCCTAAGTCCCTCGTTGCAGTGATCCTGTTGCCAGCAGGACTCACTGTAAAATAAAAAACCTAAGCTAAACTTTCCTAAGCAGCTCTTTAGGAGAGCCACCTAGATTGCACCCTTCTCGGCCGGGCACAAAAATCTAACTGGCTTGGAGGAGGGTCATAGGGGGAGGAGCCAGTGCACACCACCTGATCCTAAAGCTTTACTTTTTGTGCCCTGTCTCCTGCGGAGCCGCTATTCCCCATGGTCCTTTCAGGAACCCCAGCATCCACTAGGACGATAGAGAAATCACTAGTATGACTGTGACGAACTGTCTTATGATCCGTTTTGGCAACGGAGAGAGCAGCGGAAAATGGTGGAGCCAGATACACGATGCTGAATGACCACACGAATGTGAGAGACTCCACCGCCACTGCCCTTGTGATCTGTTGTTTTGTACACATACTGAGCTTTTGTAATTGTGGCGAGATGCCATCATGTATACCTGAGGGTAACCCCCTTCTGTGGACTCACATATGAAACACCTCTGGATTTAATGTCCAGTTTTCAGGATCTAAATCCTGACGGGTGAGATCATCTGTCTAACAGATGTCCACTCACGGAATGAACCCCGTTGACATTATCACATAATGGTGTTCTGGGCAATTGAGGATTCGAGTTACCTGCCGCATTGCCATGCGGCTTCTTGGTTCTCCCTGGTTGTTGTGTATGCAACTCCCGTTGCGTTGTCTGACTGTTGGTCAGACTGAAAGCGAAGCATGTAGTGCATTGTAAAATGCACGGAGTTCCAGGACATTTATCGACAGCAATCTGTCGTGATCCGTTTCAGAACCTCTGTCGCTGATCTTTTTTAACTACAACTCCTGAACCTCTGAGACTCTCGTCCAGATTATATACACCCTCGCCCCTCTGTGGGAAACGCGAGTGAAGGCCGGCGAACTAAATCGCTTTGAAACACATCATTATTCTTAACAGGCGAATACAGCAATGTACCGCTAGTGTGCGTGTTTTGCACTAATTACTAGATGTACATTTGTTCTTGCTGGTGTAGTAGGTAAATGTCTTCGATTTACCGTATTTATAATCTTACCTAGGAATTGACGTCGTTTAGACGGAATTAGATGCGATTATTTTTTAACTTGATCTGCCACCGCAGTATACATTAGTAGCGCAAGTTAAAGGAACTTTGTTGAGACAGAGTTCTTATGAGCAGATTGTCTAAGTATGGAACGATTGTCACTGGCAGGTCTCTGAGATGAGCCATCATCACCAACATCACTTTGGTAAATACCCGAGGCGTTGACAAGAAGCCAAATGGTAGACCTGAAATAGTTAATGGTTGTGGCGTTTTGCAAACGCTAGAACCTGTGATGACCAAACCGGAATGGGTAAATACGCATTGTGAAGATCAAGTGAAATTATGCAATTTTGTGGCTCCAATATGCAAATACTAACCGCAGAAAATCCATTTTCAAACTGCATTAAGTGACTTGCTGATTGAGACTGCGACGGAGCTGTCTGGTTTTGTTACCCCAAACAGAGGGGAATAAGTAACCCTGACTCTGTTGGTGTACTACTGCCTGGTTATAAAGACAGCTGAAAACTAGCAGAGACTAAATGGCAACCTGCCAAACCGTTCGACAGAGGCAGTCTTATCTTTTAATCTGTAAATAGCTGAGACATCCATGAGTTGATGTCTGGAAACCCCGCAAATGTAACGTGTAAAGACGCGCTTCCACATTGGAAAATGGAGATGGCCTAAGAGGTCATCAAGCCACTGGCTTGCTGACTGTAGCGTCCTGTCGTTACAAGGCGTGACTGTTTTGTACCACCGCCTTGAAAAAACTGAAGTCTAAAGGGATTAAACGCCGGCACAAGTATTTCCGTTTTGATACTGGATGCGGTAATGGCTGAATATCAAATTTAGGACCAAACAAGCTCTGGCCTTGTCGCGCTTAAACTAGCGACGATGAAAAGTGAGAATCGAAGTAACCGGCGTTAGCAGAAGCTTTACAGATATACTCTGCAGCTTCTTTTAACAGTTTATTGTTTCCATACATAGTCTAGTGACCCAAATGTATCTTGGGTCTTTATAATGTTTGACACAGACGCATTTACCAATGGCGGATCGCGTCATTTTGGAAACGATTAAATAGTGGTTAGAGTCTACTTAGTCTCTGTAAAAACGTAGACATTGACTCACTGGGCCGCACTATCTGAGTGCTGGACTAATGTACCCTTCTCACTCGTAGTTATCGGTGTGAGATTTGACATAGAATCGTGCATTAAATTATAAGACCAGTTAAATAAACACCCTGGTACCCAAAGGGAAATTGGCCCTTTGGAAAGACTGTCCTTCGTTAGTGCTGGTGGAGTAACCTCCGAGACTCCGTTACCGCTCTTTTAATTTGAATTGCCAATGCAATTTTTTTTAGTCTGCGCTAGAGCCTTACTCGCTATGCAGACAGACACCACAATAGTCAACGGACAGACACTTGCACGACTTATTGAAGTTATTATCATATATATATTTTATTGCTGAAAAGCATATTTATATGAAACTCATGGTTGTTTCTCTCAACGGAAATCTGTAGTAAAAAGCGAAAGCTTTATTCGATCTGAAGAGAAACCAGAGTATTCTTTATGTGAAAAGCAATTCACATGGGCATGTGAAACCCGAACCAAATTCCCACTAACACCCCTGCGCCTCTGGTGGCTTAGAGATGTAGGGCAGGAATGTTCCAGAATTACAAACTGGAAAAACAACAGGAAGCATGTTAAAATGGCCCCTTTGCCATGCTGACTGTGATAATCACCTGAACAAGTTACAATTGTTCAGTGTTAATATAGCCTCTTATACAGTATAATCACAGTATGGGTACAACACATGCTCTATGAATAATATATATATATATATATATATATATATATATATATATATATATATATATATATATATATATATATATATAGGCTCAATAGCCTATGATAATTACAGACATTAATATATATATGCTCAATAGGCTATTATACAGCATTAATATAGGCTCAATAGTCTATTTGATAATTACAGATATTAATATATAGGCTCAATAGCCTATTATACAGTGATAATCACATACATTAATATAGGCTCAATAGCCTATTATACAGTGATCATCACAGATAATATATATAGGCTCAATAGCCTATTATACATGATAATCATTAATATTCTGATATCACAGGACAGGTTATAATACATGTCTGCATTATTTACTGTCACCTCTGGCTGCATATATAACTGCTGTTTATATATGTATTTTACATACCCTTTCAGCAGTGAGTCGCCCGATTCCACCGCCCCCCTTCCCCCCTGTATCACTGTGTCTTCTCAGGAACAGCCGGGAAGACTTGCAGGGAGGCTTGCAGGGAGGCTGGCATCTGCGGTGCTGGGCGGTCGGACGGAGCAGCGGCCCGGTTGTCACCCTGTTAACGCTGTTAGTGAGCGTCTGCGGGTGGATGTTGTCGGCCGGACGGAGCGGCTGGGACGGGCGGACGTAGCGCTGCCGTCTGGAGCGAGTCTCAGACGTAGCGGCTGGGCGCTGTGGCGGGCGGTGCGTGGAAGCGGCATTCACTGTGACCCACCTAGCGGGGCGGCAGCCTGCGCTGACCGCCCCGTTCCCCAGCTTACCTTCCTCCTATTCAAGGCTGCGACGGGGCTTCTCTGTGTAAGCTCCGTCCAGCTTTCAAGTCATCTTGTTCCTGGCTGCGACGGGGCTTCTTTCTGTAAGCTCCGTCCAGCTTGTTCCTGGCTGTGACGGGGCTTCTTCTGTAAGCTCCGTCCAGCTCGTCTTTGATAACTTCTTGCTGGCTGTGACGGGGCTTCTTTATGTAAGCTCCGTCCAGCTCTTTGATCATTTCTTCCTGGCTGTGACGGGGCTTCTTTCTGTAAGCTCCGTCCAGCTGTTACAGGAGACAGTGGGCTGCCTGTGGCTGTGAGGGTGCTCTTTGTGAGGACCGACACGCCATGCGCTGCCTTGCAGCGGCACCATCCCGGACCCATGTTTTTCCAGAAACTGGGAAGGGATGTGCTAAGTGTAAAATTAAAAAATTTAAAAAAAAATCAAAATGAAAAATTAATAAATCTTCCATCCAAGTGTGGGAATCCCACAAGCCGATGTTAGTGCTTTGAGCACAGAAAAAACACTGGGTTCGTACACTGAGGTACTCTAGGGATATGGAGGGGTGGAGAGTTCTAAATTTAAATATTCAGTGCCTTTGTTCTGCTACGCCGCCCATATCCCAAGAGTACTCCAGTGACCCCTAGTAGATGAAAAAGAAATATGGAGGCAGCAAAAATACTGAGACGTAAAAGCTAAGTCCATTAAGTATCAGTATGTATAAAAATGTGCTAGACACATACAAAACACATTGTTTTATGTTTGACAACTACACACCCAATTGGTCTGCCAAAGAACAAAATTAATATTGGCCCTTACATATCAAAACTTGCTGCAGATTATACTGTACTTTACTTAATGGAAGGAGCATAAACCAAAGAAATACCCCACTGCTACAGGAAAGTCAGCTTAATTATGACACCAAGTACATATTCATCAAAATAGAGGCAGCTCATTTTGATGTAAAGGTTATTTTACATCAGGGTTGCCAGGTTTAAGCCAATTTTTTTTTTTTTTTATAAAAACCACTCTGGGTTTTTTTTATTTTTTTATTATGCTGTTAATACAAACACTGCTCCATGACTAAAAATAAAGCCTATTATACTAAAAACAATAGTGTTCTTATTCAAAATGTTTAATGCCAGTGACATTTCCAGTACTAATTCTTAAGTCCATCCGTGCGTGTGTGTGCGTGGTCTCTCAAAAGTGCTTTTGCATTTCCATTTTGTATCACTATTCAGATTTATTTACTTATAAGTAGTAAAGGTGGCCATACACTATCATGACATATCTTAAGTGACGTCGAATGTGATTTCCCTTGAATTCCTTATAAATTTAAATAATGGGCAGATGTGCACCGTTTCGCATGCAATTACGATAAATCCTTATTGCAGCACTGACAATCTGTGGATATGACTTATAACATGTAGGACCGCACATCGAATTGGAATCGTACGTAAATTAAATACGATTTGACACACTGCACGGTATTTATCAGCTCGATGCATCGAAATCATATAAATACAGGAATTACTGTACCTCTACAGGAGTTGTTTCTGGGATTTCGCGCAGAATGATAATACATCGTTTATGATTTGGTCTTACTTTCTCTCCTTTCTCATCAACTTGAACCATAGGAGTAGCTAATAAAAAAATTAAAAAAAATAGTTGGGTCAAGGCATGTTGGATAAGGGTCATCTAGAAAGTGATACAATAATCATTTCATACAAGAAATCAAAAGTTAAAATAAGGTTTTACTTACCGGTAAATTTATTTCTCGTAGTCCGTAGTGGATGCTGGGGACTCCGTAAGGACCATGGGGATTATACCAAACGGCGGGAGAGTGCGGATGACTCTGCAGCACCGATTGAGCAAATACAAGGTCCTCCTCAGCCAGGGTATCAAACTTGTAGAACTTTGCAAAAGTGTTTTAACCTGACCAAGTAGCCGCTCGGCAAAGCTGTAATGCCGAGACCCCTCGGGCAGCCGCCCAAGAAGAGCCCACCTTCCTAGTGGAATGGGCCTTAACTGATTTTGGTAGCGGCAATCCAGCCGCAGAATGAGCCTGCTGAATCGTGTTACAGATCCAGCGAGCAATAGTTTGCTTTGAAGCACGAGCACCAAGCTTGTTGGAAGCATACAGGATAAACAAAGACTCTGTTTTCCTGACCCTAGCCGTTCTGGCTACATAAACCTTCAAAGCCCTGACCACATCAAGTAACTCGGAATCCTCCAAGTCAGTAGTAGCCACAGGCACCACAATAGGTTGGTTTATATGAAAAGGATGAAACCACTTTCGGCAGAAATTGTGGACGGGTCCGCAATTCTGCTCTATCCACATGGAAAACCAGATAGGGGCTTTTATGTGACAAAGCCGCCAACTCTGACACACGCCTAGCAGAAGCCAAGGCTAATAGCATGACCACCTTCCACGTGAGATATTTAAACTCCGTTTTGAGTGGTTCAAACCAGTGGGATTTCAGGAAACTCAAGACCACGTTAAGATCCCAAGGTGCCACTGGAGGCACAAAAGGGGGCTGAATATGCAGCACTCCCTTTACAAACGTCTGAACTTCAGGTAGAGAAGCCAACTCTTTTTGAAAGAAAATGGATAGGGCCGAAATCTAGACCTTAATGGAACCCAATTTTAGGCCCAAATTCACTCCGGACTGTAGGAAGTGAAGGAAACGGCCCAGCTGGAATTCCTCCGTAGGAGCATTCCTGGCCTCACACCAAGCAACATTTTCGCCATATACGGTGATAATGTTGAGCTGTCACGTCCTTCCTAGCCTTTATCAGCGTAGGAATGACCTCATCCAGAATGCCTTTCTCTGCTAGGATCCGCCGTTCAACCGCCATGCCGTCAAACGCAGCCGCGGTAAGTCTTGGAACAGACAGGGCCCCTGTTGCAACAAGTCCTGTCTTAGAGGAAGAGGCCACGGGTCCTCTGTGAGCATTTCTTGCAGATCTGGATACCAAGTCCTTCTTGGCCAATCTGGAACAATGAGTATTGTTCTCACTCCTCTTTTTCTTATTAACCTCAGCACCTTGGGTATGAGAGGAAGAGCAGGAAATACATAGACCGACTGGAACACCCACGGTGTCACCAGGGCGTCTACAGCTATCGCCTGAGGGTCTCTTGACCTGGCGCAATACCTCTGTAGCTTTTTGTTGAGGCGGGATGCCATCATGTCCACCTGTGGCAGTTCCCACCGACTTGTAATCTGTACGAAGACTTCCTGATGAAGTCCCCACTCTCCCGGGTGGAGGTCGTGTCTGCTGAGGAAGTCTGCTTCCCAGTTGTCCACTCCCAGGATGAACACTGCTGACAGTGCGCTTACGTGATTCTCCGCCCAGCGAAGAATTCTGGTGGCTTCCGCCATCGCCACTCTGCTCCTTGTGCCGCCTTGGCGGTTTACATGAGCCACTGCGGTGATGTTGTCTTGACTAAATCAGAACCGGTTGGTCGCGAAGCAGGGTCTCCGCTTGACGTAGGGCGTTGTATATGGCCCTTCGTTCCAGGATGTTGATGTGAAGGCAAGTCTCTTGACTTGACCACAGACCTTGGAAATTTCTTCTGTGTGACTGCACCCCAACCTCGGAGGCTTGCGTCCGTGGTCACCAGGACCCAGTCCTGAACGCCGAACCTGCGGCCCTCGAGAAGGTGAGCGCTCTGCAGCCACCACAGTAGTGATACCCTGGCCCTGGGGGATAGGGTGATTAACCGATGCATCTGAAGATGTGATCCGGACCACTTGTCCAGTAAGTCCCATTGAAAAAGTCCTCGCATGGAACCTGCCGAAGGGAATGGCCTCGTATGATGCCACCATCTTTCCCAGGACACGAGTGCAGTGATGCACTGACACCTGTTTTGGTTTTAATAGGTCCCTGACCAGTGTCATGAGTTCCTGAGCTTTATCCATCGGGAGATAAACCCTTTTCTGGTCTGTGTCTAGAATCATGCCCAGGAAAGGCAAACGAGTTGTAGGAACCAACTGCGACTTTGGAATATTTAGAATCCAGCCGTGTTGCCGTAACACTTCCAGAGAAAGTGCTACGCTGATCAGCAACTGCTCTCTTGATCTCGCTTTTATGAGATCATCCAAGTATGGGATAATTGTGACTCCTTGTTTCCGCAGTAGTACTTTCATTTCCGCCATTACCTTGGTAAATATTCTCGGTGCCGTGGAGAGACCAAACGGCAACGTCTGAAATTGGTAATGACAATCCTGTACCACAAATCTGAGGTACGCCTGATGAGGTGGATAAATGGGGACATGAAGGTATGCATCCTTTATGTCCAGAGACACCATAAAATCCCCCCCTTCCAGGCATGCGATGACCGCTCTCAGCGATTCCATCTTGAACTTGAACCTTTTCAGGTATAGGTTCAGGGATTTTAAATTCAATATGGGTCTGACCGAACCGTCCGGTTTCGGTACTACAAACATGGTCGAATAATAACCCCTTCCTTGTTGATGGAGGGGAACCTTGACCACCACCTGTTGAAGATACAAATTGTGAATTGCAGTTAACACTATTTCCCTCTCGTGGGGGAGAGCTGGCAGGGCCGATTTGAGGTATCGGTGCGGGGACATCTCCTCGAATTCCAGCTTGTATCCCTGAGACACAATATCTATTGCCCAGGGATCCAACTGGGAGTGAACTCACTTGTGGCTGAAATTTCGAAGACGTGCCCCCACCGGGCCTAGCTCCGCTTGTGGTGCCCCAGCGTCATGCGGTGGATTTTGTAGAGGCCAGGGAGGAATTCTGTTCCTGGGAACTAGCTGTGTTGTGCAGCTTCTTTCCTCTGCCCCTGGCAAGAAAGGACACACCTCGGACTTTGTTTTTCTGTGATCAAAAGGACTGCATTTGATAATACGGTGCTCTCTTAGGCTGTGAGGAAACGTATGGCAAAAAATTTGACTTTCCAGCAGTAGCTGTGGAGACCAGGTCCGAGAGACCCTCCCCAAACAATTCCTCACCCTTGTAAGGTAAAACCTTCATATGCCTTTTTGAGTCGGCATCACCTGTCCATTGCCGAGTCCACAGGACCCTTCTGGCAGAAATCGACATAGCATTTATTCTAGAACCCAGTAGACTAATGTCTCTTTGAACATCTCTCATATATAGGACAGCGTCTTTAATATGCCCCAGGGTCAATAATATAGTATCCTTGTCTAAGGTATCAAGTTCCTCAGACAGGGTGTCTGTCCACGCTGCTACAACACTACAAACCCAGGCCGACGCGATCGCCGGCCTCAGTAAGGTACCTGAAAGTTTATAAATGGACTTCAGGATACCCTCCTGTTTTCTATCCGCAGCATCTTTGAGGGTAGCCGTATCCTGTGACGGCAGGGCTACCTTCTTGGATAAGCGTGTTAAAGCTTTGTCCACCCTAGGGGAGGATTCCCAGCGTAGCCTGTCCGTTGGCGGGAAAGGATATGCCATAAGAATCCTTTTGGAAATCTGCAGTTTTATCTGGAGATTCCCAAGCCTTTTCACATAACTCATTTCGCTCGTATGAGGGGGGAAAGGTTACCTGTGGCTTCTTTTCCCCATACATATGTACCCTCCTGTCAGGGACTGGGGTTTCCTCTGTGATGTGCAACACATCCTTAATTGCTATAATCATATAACGGATAGATTTAGCCAATTTTGGCTGTAATTTTGGATCATCGTAATACACTGGAGTCAGAATCCATGTCGGTATCCGTGTCAACAATTTGGGATAGTGGGCGCTTCTGAGACCCTGTCGGCCTCTGCGACATAGGATCAGGTATGGGTTGGGACCCCGACTGTCCTGAGGCTTCAGCTTTTTCTAACCTTTTATGTAAGGAATTAACATTATCATTTAAAACCTTCCACATATCCATCCAATCAGGTGTCGGCGCCGTCGGCGGAGACACCACATTCATTTGCTCCCGCTCTGCTTCCACATAGCCTTCCTCATCAGACATGTCGACACAAGTGTACCGACACCACACACACAGGGAATGCCCTTTTTGAAGACCGTTCCCCCACAAGGCCCTTTGGAGAGAGAGTATGCCAGCACACACCCCAGCGCTATAACCCAGGAATAACACAGTAACTTAATGTTAACCCAGTAGCTGCTGTTTATATCGTGTTTTTGTGCCTAATTTATGTGCCCCCCCCTCTCTTTTTACCCTCTTCTACCGTGAATCTGCAGGGGATAGCCTGGGGAGCTTCCTCTCAGCGGAGCTGTGGAGAAAAAATGGCGCTGGTGAGTGCTGAGGAAGAAGCCCCGCCCCCTCGACAGCGGGCTTCTGTCCCGCTTAAATATGCATTTTCTTGGCGGGGGCTCATACATATATACAGTGCCCAACTGTATATATGTTTACTTTTGCCAAAAATAAGTTCCAAATGCTGCCCAGGGCGCCCCCCCCTGCGCCCTTACAGTGACCGGAGTATTTGAGGTGTGTGGGAGCAATGGTGCACAGCTGCAGTGCTGTGCGTTACCTCAGTGAAGAACGGAGTCTTCTGCCGCCGATTTGAAGTCTTCTTGCTTCTCATACTCACCCGGCTTCTGTCTTCCGGCTCTGCGAGGGGGACGGCGGCGCGGCTCTGGGATCGGACGGCGAGGGTGAGATCCTGCGTACGATCCCTCTGGAGCTAATGGTGTCCAGTAGCCTAAGAAGCAGGACCTAGCTTCAGAGAGTAGGGCTGCTTCTCTCCCCTCTGTCCCACAATGCAGAGAGTCTGTTGCCAGCAGAACTCCCTGAAAATAAAAAGCCTAACAAAATACTTTCTCTCAGCGAACTCAGGAGAGCTCACTGAAAAGCACCCAGCTCGTCTGGGCACAGTATCAAACTGAGGTCTGGAGGAGGGGCATAGAGGGAGGAGCCAGTGCACACCAGAACCTAAATTCTTTCTTAAAGTGCCCATGTCTCCTGCGGAGCCCGTTTATCCCCATGGTCCTTACGGAGTCCCCAGCATCCACTAGGACGTTAGAGAAATTATGATTTAAGATGTGAAGTTACTACAAGATTAAATAGATCTAAAAATAAAGATAAAAACTGCACTTTAAACCTGAACATTGTTACATGAAGAGACAATGGGGTATATGCAATTGCGGTCGAATTGCCGAAAAACAGGGCATTTTCGACAAAAAAAAACCCAGACTTTTCAGATTCGACTTTTTGCAATTCGACAGAACGCAAATTCGACATGGTAAAAATGCGGCTTTTCGACATAAGTATATTCAATTGAAAAATGTCGATTCGACAACAGTGCGTTTCGACAGTAAATTCGTCAATTTCATTCCGCCTCACTTTGCTGGCGGAATCTAATAAAAAAAATTTAACACGTTATTTTTTGTGTTTTTTTTTATTGCTAATAGCATATCTGTTTATATTAGAAGGGATTAGGTACTTGGTTTGTCTATTAGGATTTTCAACTATTATTTATATATTTTTTTAAATATTTTTTTTTTAACTGACTAAAATTGCAAGAGCATGGTTTTCAGTGGTGTGGCCGGAGAGACAAGCCAGCCACACGTGTAATGGCGTCTGCGGCACTGAAGGGGTTAACCCTCGTGCCCAGCGCCATGTTGCGGACTGTTTAAAAGTTTGTTGAATGATGTGTTTTAACATGTCATATGTAGTGCTCTGTGCACCATTGCAGGAAGACATGTTTAAATGTATTTATTTTATATTCAAGACAAGCTTGGTGTATATTTAAAGGGAAACACGTGTTTAAATGAAATGTATTTAAAGGAAAAATGGCTCTGTGCTAGCAGAGAGGTGTGAAGGACAAAACCTTTTGATGTGCAAGTTCCTTAGAGAGAGATACTAATCACTGGGTCTATGGGCTTGGAATCTGTTTCATGTAGGGGAGGTAATTGATTTACGATCCGTGAATGGCAGATAAAGGAAGGAAGACTGTTTGTTTGTTTGTATTGTAGCCATTCCTGTTGTAATCTTAAACACTGGGATTGCCTGCAGATGGGAATGACCAGACACATTTGTATTTTGAAGATATGTGATAAATTTATCAATAGTGAATGTTAATCTGATACCAAACGTTGTCTGGGTGACAGGAAGGAGGATATTGTTTTATTGCACTTATATCCTTGTAAAATGTAATTTATTGGTATTTTGTAAAATAACCTGATTGGTTGGAGAAGACAGGGAGGGCTTACCCCCCTGTGGTACTGTGTGGAAAACTGACATAAAAAGGAGACCTGCGTGCCTCCAGAGTTGTAGTTGTACCATCTTTATTCTGCTGAAACATCTGATTGTATGCTGTTGCCCCTAGCAATAGGGACGGGTTCTCTTTAGAACTATTGAGCAAATAAACATCTTTGCCTCAAGAAGACTGCTTCATCTTGTGACCAACAGGGTTAGGCCAAACCTAGCCCCGTCCTCCGGCTGTCCAGGGAAGCACCTAGCGTCTCCAAGCTCCGCCTTCCGCCAGCTACCGGTAGAGGCCTAGCAAGTGGCTAGTGGGGATTCGTCAGCACCACACAGCTGTGGTAAAGCAATGCGTCGGCACATACAGAGCAGAACCGTGGTTCTAAACGCCACGGCAGGTTAGGAGTTTGGTGGTGGCAGCGAGAACCCGCCCACAGCGCAGTGGGTGGAGTCCGTAACAGGCGGTTACTGACGGTAAGCGGGAATCCCCTATGTGGTCAGGCCTCGTGTGGCTTGACCTTCCATTCTGTGCGCAGTCGACGGGACGCGGCGAGTGCTTCCGTACGGTACCGTCCTGTCACAAGTGGGAAGGGGTGGGAATGGGTTAAAATTCTGGAAAAAAAAAATGGGTGGGGTCCCACCTCCTAAGCATAACCAGCCTCGGGCTCTTTGAGCCGGTCCTGGTTGTAAAAATACGGGGGGGGAGAATGGACAGGGGATCCCCCGTATTTTTAGAACCAGCACTGGGCTCCACTAGCTGGGGAGATAATGCCACAGCCGGGGGACACTTTTATACCGGTCCCTGCGGCCGTGGCATTAAATACCCAACTAGCCACCCCTGGCCGGGGTACCCTGGAGGAGTGGGGACCCCTTAAATCAAGGGGTCCCCCCCTCCAGCCACCCAAGGGTGAAGCCCGAGGCTGTCTCCCCCCCCATCAAAGGGCTGCGGATGGGGGGCTGATAGCCATGTGTAAAATAAAAATAAGATTTTAAACCTACCGGTAAATCTTTTTCTCGTAGTCCGTAGAGGATGCTGGGACTCCGTAAGGACCATGGGGATAGACGGGCGCCGCAGGAGACATGGGCACCTTAAGAAAGACTTTGACTCTGGGTGTGCACTGGCTCCTCCCTCTATGCCCCTCCTCCAGACCCCAGTTAGAGAAACTGTGCACAGAGGAGATGGACAGTACGAGGAAAGGATTTTAGTTAATCCAAGGGCAAGATTCATACCAGCCACACCAATCACACCGTATAACTTGTGTTAAACTAACCAGTTAACAGTATGAAAAAATAAGAATTTACTTACCGATAATTCTATTTCTCATAGTCCGTAGTGGATGCTGGGGACTCCGAAAGGACCATGGGAATAGCGGCTCCGCAGGAGACTGGGCACAAAAGTAAAAGCTTTAAGACTACCTGGTGTGCACTGGCTCCTCCCCCTACGACCCTCCTCCAAGCCTCAGTTAGGATACTGTGCCCGGACGAGCGTACACAATAAGGAAGGATTTTGAATCCCGGGTAAGACTCATACCAGCCACACCGTACAACTTGTGATTTGAACCCAGTTAACAGCATGATAACAGAGGAGCCTCTGAAAAGATGGCTCACAACAATAATAACCCGATTTTTTTGTAACAATAACTATGTACAAGTATTGCAGACAATCCGCACTTGGGATGGGCGCCCAGCATCCACTACGGACTATGAGAAATAGAATTATCGGTAAGTAAATTCTTATTTTCTCTGACGTCCTAGTGGATGCTGGGGACTCCGAAAGGACCATGGGGATTATACCAAAGCTCCCAAACGGGCGGGAGAGTGCGGATGACTCTGCAGCACCGAATGAGAGAACTCCAGGTCCTCCTCAGCCAGGGTATCAAATTTGTAGAATTTAGCAAACGTGTTTGCCCCTGACCAAGTAGCTGCTCGGCAAAGTTGTAAAGCCGAGACCCCTCGGGCAGCCGCCCAAGATGAGCCCACTTTCCGTGTGGAATGGGCTTTTACAGATTTTGGCTGTGGCAGGCCTGCCACAGAATGTGCAAGCTGAATTGTACTACAAATCCAACAAGCAATAGTCTGCTTAGAAGCAGGAGCACCCAGCTTGTTGGGTGCATACAGGATAAACAGCGAGTCAGATTTTCTGACTCCAGCCGTCCTGGAAACATATTTTCAGGGCCCTGACTACGTCCAGCAACTTGGAATCCTCCAAGTCCCTAATAGCCGCAGGCACCACAATAGGCTGGTTTAAGTGAAAAGCTGAAACCACCTTAGGGAGAAATTGAGGACGAGTCCTCAATTCTGCCCTGTCCGTAAGAAAAATTAGGTAAGGGCTTTTATAGGATAAAGCCGCCAATTCTGAGACACGCCTGGCTGAGGCCAGGGCTAACAGCATTACCACTTTCCATGTGAGATATTTTAAGTCCACAGTGGTGAGTGGTTCAAACCAATGTGATTTTAGGAACCCCAAAACTACATTGAGATCCCAAGGTGCCACTGGAGGCACAAAAGGAGGCTGTATATGCAGTACCCCCTTGACAAACATCTGGACTTCAGGAACTGAAGCTAGTTCTTTTTGGAAGAATATTGACAGGGCCGAAATTTGAACCTTAATGGACCCTAATTTTAGGCCCACAGACAGTCCTGTTTGCAGGAAATGCAGGAAACGACCCAGTTGAAATTCCTCTGTAGGGGCCTTCCTGGCCTCACACCACGCAACATATTTACGCCAAATACGGTGATAATGTTGCACAGTTACATCCTTCCTGGCTTTGATCAGGGTAGGGATGACTTCATCCGGAATGCCTTTTTCCTTCAGGATCCGGCGTTCAACCGCCATGCCGTCAAACGCAGCCGCGGTAAGTCTTGGAACAGACATGGTCCCTGCTGGAGCAGGTCCTTTCTTAGAGGTAGAGGCCACGGGTCTTCCGTGAGCATCTCTTGAAGTTCCGGGTACCAAGTCCTTCTTGGCCAATCCGGAGCCACGAGTATAGTCCTTACTCCTCTCCTTCTTATGATTCTCAGTACCTTGGGTATGAGAGGCAGAGGAGGGAACACATACACTGACTGGTACACCCACGGTGTTTTTCCCAACGGTTCACAATCATGTGGAAGACTTCTGGGTGAAGTCCCCACTCCCCCGGGTGGAGATCGTGTCTGCTGAGGAAGTCTGCTTCCCAGTTGTCCACTCCCGGAATGAACACTGCTGACAGTGCTATCACATGATTTTCCGCCCAGCGAAGAATCCTTGCAACTTCCGTCATTGCCCTCCTGCTTCTTGTGCCGCCCTGTCTGTTTACGTGGGCGACTGCCGTGATGTTGTCCGACTGGATCAGCACCGGCTGACCCTGAAGCAGAGGCCTTGCCTGACTTAGGGCATTGTAAATGGCCCTTAGTTCCAGGATATTTATGTGAAGTGACGTTTCCATGCTTGACCACAAGCCCTGGAAATTTCTTCCCTGTGTGACTGCTCCCCAGCCTCTCAGGCTGGCATCCGTGGTCACCAGGACAGAGTCCTGAATGCCGAATCTGCGGCCCTCTAGAAGATGAGCACTCTGCAACCACCACAGGAGAGACACCCTTGTCCTTGGAGACAGGGTTATCCGCTGATGCATTTGAAGATGCGATCCGGACCATTTGTCCAGCAGATCCCACTGAAAAGTTCTTGCGTGGAATCTGACGAATGGAATCGCTTCGTAAGAAGCCACCATTTTTCCCAGGACCCTTGTGCATTGATGCACTGACACTTGGCCTGGTTTTAGGAGGTTCCTGACTAGGTCGGATAACTCCCTGGCTTTCTCCTCCGGGAGAAACACCTTTTTCTGTACTGTGTCCAGAATCATCCCTAGGAACAGCAGACGTGTCGTCGGAATCAGCTGCGATTTTGGAATATTTAGAATCCATCAGTGCTGTCGTAGTACTACTTGAGATAGTGCTACTCCGACCTCTAACTGTTCTCTGGACCTTGCCCTTATCAGGAGATCGTCCAAGTAAGGGATAATTAAGACGCCTTTTCTTCGAAGAAGAATCATCATTTCGGCCATTACCTTGGTAAAGACCCGGGGTGCCGTGGACAATCCAAACGGCAGCGTCTGAAACTGATAGTGACAGTTCTGTACCACAAACCTGAGGTACCCTTGGTGAGAAGGGCAAATTGGGACATGGAGGTAAGCATCCTTGATGTCCAGAGACACCATATAGTCCCCTTCTTCCAGGTTCGCTATCACTGCTCTGAGTGATTCCATCTTGAATTTGAACCTTTGTATGTAAGTGTTCAAGGATTTCAGATTTAAAATGGGTCTCACCGAGCCGTCCGGCTTCGGTACCACAAACAGCGTGGAATAATACCCCTTTCCCTGTTGTAGGAGGGGTACCTTGATTATCACCTGCTGGGAATACAGCTTGTGAATGGCTTCCAATACCGCCTCCCTGTCGGTGGAAGACGTTGGTAAAGCAGACTTCAGGAACCGGCGAGGGGGAGACGTCTCGAATTCCAATTTGTACCCATGAGATACTACCTGCAGGATCCAGGGGTCCACTTGCGAGTGAGCCCACTGCGCGCTGAAATTCTTGAGACGGGCCCCCACCGTGCCTGAGTCCGCTTGTAAGGCCCCAGCGTCATGCTGAGGACTTGGCAGAAGCGGGGGAGGGCTTCTGTTCCTGGGAAGAGGCTGTCTGCTGCAGTCTTTTTCCCCTTCCTCTGCCCCGGGGCAGATACGAGTGGCCTTTTGCCCGCTTGCCCTTATGGGGACGAAAGGACTGAGCCTGAAAAGACGGTGTCTTTTTCTGCTGAGAGGTGACCTGGGGTAAAAAGGTGGATTTCCCAGCCGTTGCCGTGGCCACCAGGTCCGATAGACCGACCCCAAATAACTCCTCCCCTTTATACGGCAATACTTCCATATGCCGTTTGGAATCCGCATCACCTGACCACTGTCGCGTCCATAACCCTCTTCTGGCAGAAATGGACAGCGCACTTACTCTTGATGCCAGAGTGCAAATATCATATATAGAAATGCATCCTTTAAATGCTCTATAGTCAATAATATATTGTCCCTGTCCAGGGTATCAATATTTTCAGTCAGGGAATCCGACCAAGCCACCCCAGCACTGCACATCCAGGCTGAGGCGATTGCTGGTCGCAGTATAATACCAGTATGTGTGTATATACTTTTTAGGATATTTTCCAGCTTCCTATCAGCTGGTTCCTTGAGGGCGGCCGTATCAGGAGACGGTAACGCCACTTGTTTAGATAAGCGTGTGAGCGCCTTATCCACCCTAGGGGGTGTTTCCCAACGCGCCCTAACCTCTGGCGGGAAAGGGTATAATGCCAATAATTTTTTAGAAATTAGCAGTTTTTTATCGGGGGAAACCCACGCTTCATCACACACCTCATTTAATTCATCTGATTCAGGAAAAACTACGGGTAGTTTTTTCACACCCCACATAATACCCTTTTTTGTGGTACTTGTAGTATCAGAAATGTTCAAAACCTCCTTCATTGCCGTGATCATGTAACGTGTGGCCCTACTGGAAAATACGTTTGTTTCCTCACAGTCGACACTGGAGTCAGTGTCCGTGTCTGGGTCGACCACCTGAGGTAACGGGCGCTTTAGAGCCCCTGACGGTGTTTGAGACGCCTGTACAGGTATTAACTGATTTGCCGGCTGTCTCATGTCGTCAACAGTCTTTTGTAAAGTGCTGACACTATCACGTAATTCCTTCCATAAGACCATCCAGTCAGGTGTCGACTCCCTAGGGGGTGACATCACTAATACAGGCAATTGCTCCGCCTCCATACCATTTTCCTCCTCATACATGTCGACACAACGTACCGACACACAGCACACACACAGGGAATGCTCTGATAGAGGACAGGACCCCACTAGCCCTTTGGGGAGACAGAGGGAGAGTTTGCCAGCACACACCAGAGCGCTATATATATACAGGGATAACCTTATATAAGTGTTTTTCCCTTATATAGCTGCTGTATAGATTTATCTGCCAATTTAGTGCCCCCCCTCTCTTGTTTTACCCTGTTTCTGTAGTGCAGGACTGCAGGGGAGAGTCAGGGAGCTTCCCTTCAACGGAGCTGTGAGGAAAAATGGCGCCAGTGTGCTGAGGAGATAGGCTCCGCACCCTTCTCGGCGGCCGTTCTCCCGCTTTTTTATGGAAAAACAGGCATGCGTTAAATGCATCCATATAGCCCAGGAACTATATGTGATGCATTTTTTGCCCCCTAAGGTGTTTATATTGCGTCTCAGGGCGCCCCCACCCAGCGCCCTGCACCCTCAGTGACCGGAGTGTGAAGTGTGCTAAGAGCAATGGCGCACAGCTGCGGTGCTGTGCGCTACCTTATTGAAGACAGGACGTCTTCTGCCGCCGATTTTTCCGGACCTCTTCTGGCTCTGTAAGGGGGACGGCGGCGCGGCTCTGGGACCCATCCATGGCTGGGCCTGTGATCGTCCCTCTGGAGCTAATGTCCAGTAGCCTAAGAAGCCCAATCCACTCTGCACGCAGGTGAGTTCGCTTCTTCTCCCCTTAGTCCCTCGATGCAGTGAGCCTGTTGCCAGCAGGTCTCACTGAAAATAAAAAACCTAAAACTAAACTTTTTTCCAAGCAGCTCAGGAGAGCCACCTAGACTGCACCCTTCTCGTTCGGGCACAAAAATCTAACTGAGGCTTGGAGGAGGGTCATAGGGGGAGGAGCCAGTGCACACCAGGTAGTCTTAAAGCTTTTACTTTTGTGCCCAGTCTCCTGCGGAGCCGCTATTCCCATGGTCCTTTCGGAGTCCCCAGCATCCACTAGGACGTCAGAGAAAACAGTTTCGGTCCAAAACCGATGAAACTAACATAACCCTTATTTAAGCAATAACTATATACAAGTCTTGCAGAAGTAGTCCGCACTTGGGACGGGCGCCCAGCATCCTCTACGGACTTCGAGAAAAAGATTTACCGGTAGGTTTAAAATCTTATTTTCTTTAACGTCCTAGAGGATGCTGGGACTCCGTAAGGACCATGGGGATTATACCAAAGCTCCCAAACGGGCGGGAGAGTGCGGATGACTCTGCAGCACCGATTGAGCAAACATGAGGTCCTCCTCAGCCAGGGTATCAACTTATAAAACTTTGCAAAGGTGTTTGACCCCGACCAAGTAGCAGCTCGGCACAGCTGTAGTGCCGAGACCCCTCGGGCAGCCTCCCAAGACGAGCCCACCTTCCTAGTGGAATGGGCCTTAACCGATTTTGGTAACTGCAATCCTGCCATAGAATGCGCTTGCTGGATCGTGTTACAGCAATAGTCAACCTTGTTGGCTGCATACAGGACAAACCGTGCTTCTGTTTTTCTGATCCTAGCCGTTCTGGCCACGTAAAATTTTCAAAGCCCTGACCACATCAAGGGACTCGGAATCCTCCAAGGTCACGAGTAGCCACAGGCACGACAATAGGTTGGTTCATATGAAAGGATGAGACCACCTTAGGTAGGAATTGAGGACGGGTCCGCAATTCCGCTCTATCCATATGGAAAACCGGATAGGGGCTTTTATGTGATAAAACCGCCAATTCCGAAACTCGCCTAGCCTAACAACATGACCACCTTCCAAGTGAGATATTTTAACTCCACCGTTTTGAGTGCTTCAAACCAATGTGACTTAAGGAAACTTAACACCACCGGAGGTACAAAAGGAGGCTGAATATGCAGTACTCCCTTTACAAAAGTCTGTACTTCAGGTAGAGAGGCCAATTCCTTTTGAAAGAAAATGGATAAGGCCGAAAACTGAACTTTTATGGAGCCTAATTTTAGGCCCAAATTCACTCCAGTTTGCAGGAAGTGAAGGAGACGACCCAGATGGAATTCCTCCGTAGGAGCATTCCTGGCCTCACACCAAGAAACATATTTTCGCCATATACGGTGATAATGTTTTGATGTCACGTCCTTCCTAGCATTTATTAGCGTAGGAATGACCTCATCCGGAATACCTTTTTCCGCTAGGATCCGACGTTCAACCACCATGCCGTCAAACGCAGCCGCGGTAAGTCTTGGAACAGACAGGGCCCCTGCTGCAGCAGGTCTTGTCTTAGAGGAAGAGGCCACGGATCTTCTGTGAGCAATTCCTGTAGATATGGATATTAAGTCCTTCGTGGCCAATCTGGAACAATGAGGATTGTTCTCACTCTTCTTTGTCTTATTATTCTCAACACCTTGGGTATAAGAGGAAGAGGAAACACACAGACCGACCGAAACACCCACGGTGTCACCAGGGCGTCCACAGCTATCGCCTGAGGATCTCTTGACCTGGCGCAATACCTTTTTAACTTTGTATTGAGACGGGACGCCATCATGTCTATATGGGGCAGTTCCCACCGACCAGCGATCTGCGCAAAGACTTCCTGATGAAGTCCCCACTCTCCCGGATGCAGGTCGTGTCTGCTGAGGAAGTCTGCTTCCCAGTTGTCCACTCCCAGAATGAACACTGCCGACAGTGCGCTTACATGATTTTCCGCCAAGCGAAGAATCCTGGTGGCATCCGCCATTGCCACCCTGCTCCTTGTGCCGCCTTGGCGGTTTACATGAGCTACTGCGGTGACATTGTCCGACTGAATCAGAACTGGTTTGTCGCGAAGTAATGCCTCCGCTTGACGTAGGGCGTTGTATATGGCCCTCAACTCCAGGATGTTGATGTGGAGACAAGTCTCTAGACTCGACCAAAGACCTTGGAAATTTCTTCCCTGTGTGACTGCTCCCCAACCTCGGAGACTTGCGTCTGTGGTCACCAGGATCCAGTCCTGAATGCCGAACCTGCGACCCTCTAGGAGGTGAGCACTCTGCAGCCACCACAGAAGAGACACCCTTGCTCTGGGAGACAGGGCGATCCTCTGATGCATTTGGAGATGTGACCCGGACCACTTGTCCAGTAGGTCCCGCTGGAAGGTCCTCGCATGGAACCTGCCGAAGGGAATGGCTTCGTACGATGCCACCATTTTCCCCAGGACTCGAGTGCAGTGATGCCCTGACACCTGTTTTGGCTTCAATAGGTTCCTGACCAGAGTCATGAGTTCCTGAGCTTTTTCCATTGGAAGAAAACCTTCTTCTGGTCTGTGTCCAGAATCAAGCCCAAGAAGGTCAAACGCGTCGTAGGACACGCTGTCCAGTAACTTCTCCCGAGATCTCGCTTTTATGAGATCGTCCAAGTATGGGATAATTGTGACCCCTCGCTTGCGCAGGAGCACCATCATTTCCGCCATTACCTTGGCCAATCCTCGGGGCCGTTGAAAGCCCAAACGGCAACGTCTGACATTGGTAATGACAATCTTGTACAGCAAATCTCAGGAACGCCTGATAAGGAGGAAATATTGGAACATGAAGGTATGCATCCTTTATGTCCAGGGAAACCATAAAATCCCCCCCTTCCAGGCTGGCGATAACCGCCCTGAGCGATTCCATCTTGAATTTGAACCTTTTCAAGTATAGGTTCAGGGATTTTAAATTCAAAATGGGTCTGACCGAACCGTCCGGTTTCGGAACCACAAACAGGGTTGAGTAATAACCCTTTCCTTGCTGCAGTAGAGGAACCTTGACCACTACCTGTTGAAGATACAATTTTTGTATTGCATTCAACACTAACTCCCTCTCTGAGGGAGCCGCAGGTAGAGCCGATTTGAAAAACCGGCGAGGAGGCACCTCTTCGAATTCCAGCTTATATCCCTGAGAAACAATTTCTATTGCCTAGGGATCCACCTGTGAATGAACCCAGATGTGGCTGAAAAGTCGAAGACGTGCCCCCACTTGAGCGGACTCCCCCAGGGAAGCCCCAGCGTCATGCGGTGGATTTTGCAGAGGCAGGGGAGGACTTCTGTTCCTGGGAACTAGCTGTGTGCAGCTTTTTTCCTCTGCCCTTACCTCTGGCAAGAAAGGACGATCCTCGTACACTTTTGCTTTTATTCGAACGAAAGGACTGCATTTGATAATGAGGCGCTTTCTTAGGCTATGAGGGAACATAAGGCAAAAAATTCGATTAACCTGCCGTAGCTGTGGAGACGATGTCCGAGAGGCCTTCTGCAAAAAACCATTTGGTATTTTTTTTGCAGTAGAACTACAGGTACCAGCGGGCCCGTTTTACCCCCGCATGCTGGTACTTGTGGTTCTCCAAGTACCAGCTTGCGGGGAGGCTTGCTGGGACTTGTAGTTCTTCTGCAAAAAAAAAAAAACAAATATTCTTTCATTTTTACGCATGGCTATCAGCCCCCCATTGATTTAAGGGGTCCCCCACTCCTCCAGGGTACCCCAGCCAGGGGTGACTAGTTGGGTATTTAATGCCACGGCCGCAGGGACCGGTATAAAAGTGTCCCCCGGCTGTGGCATTATCTCCCCAGCTAGTGGAGCCCGGTGCTAGTTCAAAAAATATGGGGGACCCCTACGCTTTTTGTCCCCTGTATTTTTTGTACCAGGACCGGACGCAGACCCCGGTGCTGGTTCTAAAAATACGGGGGATCCCCTGTCCATTTCCCCCCGGTATTTTTACAACCAGGACTGGCTCAAAGAGCCCGAGGCTGGTTATGCTTAGGAGGGGGGACCCCACGCAATTTTTTTTCAGGTTTTTTAAAAAATTTTGTGCTGTCCGAAAAGTCGAATCCAGGACGTACTTATCCGTCAATTGGTCCGTTTTTCGACAGGGGACTGTCGAATCCGTTTTTTTATTGAATATGTCGAATTCCGGCACCCGCCGGCCAGATTTCGACGGTCGAATTTAAAAACGGGCGAAAAAATGCCGCAATTCGCACGGAATTGCATATACCCCAATTACTGTTACTTTGTTACCAATGACTGACTCTGGGGCAAGGTTTGGACATTCACATACAAGAGTATTTCACCAACACCCTGCATGGTGGCATTACAGCAGCATTTAGCAGAAGAATAAGGAGTTAACGATTATTTCTACTTACAGCGGAGAACTTCAACTATAAGATCCAGATCAGTGGTGAGTTTCTTTATGCCTTCCATGTTTGCAATTGTCCATATAGGTATAAACTGGTCACTATCCATTTGAGACATCAAATACAGATCTTTTGACAAGTTCTCTCTGTACCAAAACAATACAATTTACAAACTTCTTTTGAATACTTTGAAAAGCACTATGTTTAAGAGGTATAGTTATTTAGTTTTAAAGATGCAATTTGTCAGTTACACTGTAAATTTCCATAGGATCCCTGTTATTTAAGCTATACAGATACATTTAATATTACCTCTACAATGATTGTATTTTAACAAGCTTTTGTTAAACTTATGCCGAGGTTCCACTACACTTAACAGACATAATATACAGTGATCACCAAAACGCGCTATAGATTTGACCCGATATGGAGGACTGGGATTTCACTTTTTCAATATGGGTGGGTCACCAGGGAAGCGCTCCACTGGGACTGGCTACAGGTTTTCTAATTGATGCCTCTGCAGCCCGGCTACAGTGAGGACTATAGAAGTGGAGGAGCCAGCCAGACAAGGGAGACATCAATTATTAAACCTGTAGCCAATTCCAGTGCAGCACATCCCAGGGACCCACCAATTCATAAAAAGTACATATGCCGCCAGCAGGGAGCAGCGCTCAGGGGTTAAAGCGTTCCGCCTCCATCCATCCACTAGTCCCTCCCGAGGATAGCAACAGCCTATGCAGACATTGGAGAGCTGCTGGAATCCTGTGTCCCGCTGCCTCAACGTCGTCTTACAGTTCTCCATAATATTGCGCTGCTGTGCCAACGGCGGAGGCGAGCTGGGAGGAGAGGTGATCCAGACAGGCTGATGCCTCACCTCACTGGGATGCCAGTGGTGGATCTTCCCACCAGGCATGTGCCTGTATTGAGGGTGCTGCTGTAGTGACAGAGTGGTGAGCTAGGAGGATCGCAGTGTTCAAGTGTTATTACACATTAAACACTACTCGCCCCAGTACTGCCCCTGCTGCTATCTACCCTTTTCTCTTCCTTACCCTCAGTACTGCCTGGCCCTATACCCCTCCTTGCCCCCAGTACTGCTATCTACACTTTCCCCCTCCCTACTCCAAGCACTGCTTGGCCTTATACCATTCCTTGTCCCCCAGTACTGCCCCATCTTCTAGCTACCCTTGCCCCTAGTACTGCCTGCCCCTCAGCACTATCCCAGCTGCTGTCTGCACTTACCCCCTCCACTCCTAGCTCTGCCCTAACTTCTCCTGCTTCTATCTCTAGCTCTAACCAGCTTCTCCCTGCCTCTCCCCCATAATATGTGATGGGACCCAGAAACAGTGGCGTAGGACCGCACATTTTTTTTTAACGTAATGGGTTCCCGAGACGTACATTTTTTTTTGCTTGGTGCAATCACTAATATAGGAATATTTACATGCAATAATTGATGACATCATCCAACAATTCAAAACTCAAAAGTGATCACCTCCAAGACAGGCTAAAACAGGCCACACATCTGTCCAACCATGCAATTAGTTGCATGTTTGAAATAAAAAATAAGAATTTACTTACCGATAATTCTATTTCTCGGAGTCCGTAGTGGATGCTGGGGTTCCTGAAAGGACCATGGAGAATAGCGGCTCCGCAGGAGACAGGGCACAAAAAAGTAAAGCTTTAGGATCAGGTGGTGTGCACTGGCTCCTCCCCCTATGACCCTCCTCCAAGCCAGTTAGGTACTGTGCCCGGACGAGCGTACACAATAAGGGAGGAATTTTGAATCCCGGGTAAGACTCATACCAGCCACACCAATCACACCGTACAACTTGTGATCTAAACCCAGTTAACAGTATGATAACAGCGGAGCCTCTGAAAAGATGGCTCACAACAATAATAACCCGATTTTTGTAACTATGTACAAGTATTGCAGATAATCCGCACTTGGGATGGGCGCCCAGCATCCACTACGGACTACGAGAAATAGAATTATCGGTAAGTAAATTCTTATTTTCTCTATCGTCCTAGTGGATGCTGGGGTTCCTGAAAGGACCATGGGGATTATACCAAAGCTCCCAAACGGGCGGGAGAGTGCGGATGACTCTGCAGCACCGAATGAGAGAACTCCAGGTCCTCTTTTGCCAGGATATCAAATTTGTAGAAATTTACAAACGTGTTCTCCCCTGACCACGTAGCTGCTCGGCAGAGTTGTAATGCCGAGACCTCTCGGGCAGCCGCCCAAGATGAGCCCACCTTCCTTGTGGAATGGGCCTTAACCGATTTAGACTGTGGCAGGCCTGCCTCAGAATGTGCAAGTTGAATTGTGTTACAAATCCAACGAGCAATCGACTGCTTAGAAGCAGGCGCACCCAACTTGTTGGGTGCATACAGTATAAACAGCGAGTCAGATTTTCTGACTCCAGCTGTCCTGGAACATATTTTCAGGGCCCTGACAACTTCTAGCAACTTGGAGTCCTCCAAGTCCCTAGTAGGTGCAAGGCACCACAATAAGCTGGTTCAGGTGAAACACTGACACCACCTTAGGGAGAGAACTGGGGACGAGTCCGCAGCTCTGCCCTGTCCGAATGGACAAACAGATATGGGCTTTTTTGAGAAAAAACCACCAATTTGACACTCGCCTGGTCCAGGCCAGGGCCAAGAGCATGGTCACTTTTTATGTGAGATGCTTCAAATCCACATATTTGACTGGTTTTAAACCAATGTGATTTGAGGAATCCCAGAACTACGTTGAGATCCCACAGTGCCACTGGAGGCACAAAAAGGGGTTTTGTATATGCAATACTCCCTTGACAAACTTCTGGACTTCAGGAACTGAAGCCAATTCTTTCTGGAAGAAAATTTACAGGGCCGAATTTGAACCTTAATGGACCCCAATTTGAGGCCCATAGACACTCCTTTTTGCAGGAAATGCAGGAAACGACCGAGTTGAAATTTCTTTGTGGGGCCTTCCTGGCCTCACACCACGCAACATATTTTCGCCACACGTGGTGATAATGTTGTGCGGTCACCTCCTTTCTGGCTTTGACCAGGGTAGGAATGACCTCTTCCGGAAAGCCTATTTTCCCTTAGGATCCGGCTTTCCATCTCCATGCCGACAAACGCAGCTGCGGTAAGTCTTGGAACAGACATGGTACTTGCTGAAGCAAGTCCCTTCTTAGCGGCAGAGGCCATAAGACCTCTGTAAGCATCTCTTGAAGTTCCGGGTACCAAGTCCTCCTTGGCCAATCCGGAGCCACGAGTATAGTTCTTACTCCTCTACGTCTTATAATTCTCAGCACCTTAGGTATGAGAAGCAGAGGAGGGAACACATACACCGACTGGTACACCCACGGTGTTACCAGAACGTCCACATCTATTGCCTGAGGGTCTCTTGACCTGGCGCAATACCTGTCCCGTTTTTTGTTCAGACGGGACGCCATCATGTCCACCTTTGGTATTACCCAACGGTTTACAATCATGTGGAAAAAACTTCTCAATGAAGTTTCCACTCTCCCGGGTGGAGGTCGTGCTGAGGAAGTCTGCTTCCCAGTTTCCATTCCCGGGATGAAAAACTGCTGACAGTGTTATCACATGATTTTCCGCCCAGCGAAAAGTCCTTGCAGTTTCTGCCATTGCCCTCCTGCTTCTTGTGTTGCCCTGTCTGTTTACGTGGGCGACTGCCGTGATGTTTTTCCCACTGGATCAATACCGGCTGACCTTGAAGCAGAGGTCTTGCTAAGCTTAGAGCATTATAAATTTACCCTTAGCTCCAGTATATTTATGTGGAGAAAAGTCTCCATACTTGATCACACTCCCTGGAAATTTTTCCCTTGTGTGACTGCTCCCCAGCCTCTCAGGCTGGGCTCCGTGGTTACCAGCATCCAATCCTGAATGCCGAATCTGCGGCCCTCTAGAAGATGAGCACTCTATAACCACCACAGGAGAGACACCCTTGTCCTTGGATATTGGGTTATCCGCTGATGCATCTGAAGATGCGATCCGGACCATTTGTCCAGCAGATCCCACTGAAAAGTTCTTACGTGAAATCTGCCGAATGGAATTGCTTCGTAGGAAGCCACCATTTTTACCAGGACCCTTGTGCAATGATGCACTGTTTTTAGGAGGTTCCTGACTTGCTCGGATAACTCCCTGGCTTTCTCTTCCGGGAGAAACACCTTTTTCTGGACTGTGTCCAGAATCATCCCTAGGCACAGCAGACGTGTCGTCGGGATCAGCTGCGATTTTGGAATATTTAGAATCCACCCGTGCTGATTGTAGCAGTATCCGAGATAGTGCTACTCCGACCTCCAACTGTTCCCTGGACTATGCCCCTATCAGGAGATCGTCCAAGTAAGGGATAATTTAGACGCCTTTTCTTCGAATAAGAATCATCAATTCGGCCATTACCTTGGTAAAGACCCCGGGGTGCCGTGGACAATCCAAACGGCAGCGTCTGAAACTGATAGTGACAGTTCTGCACCACGAACCTGAGGTACCCTTAGTGAGAAGGGCAAATTTGGGACATAGAGGTAAGCATCCCTGATGTCCCGGGACACTATATAGTCCCCTTCTTCCTGGTTCGTTATCACTGCTCTGAGTGACTTCATCTTAATTTGAACCTTTGTAAGTGTTCAAAAAAAAATTTTTAGAATAAGTCTCACCTAGCCTTCTGGCTTCAGTACCACAATATAGTGTGGAATAATACCCCTTTTCTGTAGTAGGAGGGGTAATTTAATTGTCACCTGCTGGGAATACAGCTTGTGAATTTTTTCCCATACTACCTCCTTGTCGGAGGGAGACTTGGTAAAGCAGACTTCAGGAGCCTGCGAAGGGGAAACGTCTCGACATTCCCATCTGTACCCCCGGGATACTACTTGTAGGATCCAGGGGTCCTGTACGGTCTCAGCGCCATGCTGAGAACTTGTCAGACGCGGTGAAACGCTTCTGTTCCTGGAAATAGGCTGCCTGCTGCAGTCTTCTTCCCTTTCCTCTATCCCTGGGCAGATATGATCTTATAGGGACGAGAGGACTGAGGCTGAAAAGACGGTGTCTTTTTCTGCAGAGATGTGACTTAGGGTAAAAAACGGTGGATTTTCCAGCAGTTGCCGTGACCACCAGGTCCGATGGACCGACCCCAAACAAGTCCTCTTCCTTTATACGGCCATACTGTGCCGTTTGGAATCTGCATCACCTGACCACTGTCGTGTCCATAACATCTTCTGGCAGTTATGGACATCGCGTTTATTCATGATGCCAGAGTGCAAATATCCCTCTGTGCATCTCGCATATATAGAAATGCTCTATAGTCAATAAAATACTGTCCCTGTCAAGGGTATCAATATTTTTAGTCAGGGAATCCGACCAAGCCACCCTAGCTCTGCACATCCAGGCTGAGGCGATCGCTGGCCGCAGTATAACACCAGTATGTGTGTATATACTTTTTATTATATTTTCCAGCCTTGTCAGCTGGTCCTTGAGGACGGCCCTATCTATAGACGGTACCGCCACTTGTTTTGATAAGCGTGTGAGCGCCTTATCCACCTTAAGGGGTGTTTCCCAACGCGCCCTAACTTCTGGCGGGAAAGGGTATACCGCCCATAATTTTCTATCGGGGGGAACCCACGCATCATCACACACTTTATTTACTTTATCTGATTCAGGAAAAACTATGGTAGTTTTTTCACATCCCACATAATACCCTCTTTTGTGGTACTTGTAGTATCAGAAATACGTAACACCTCCTTCATTGCCTTTAACGTGTGGCCCTAATAAGGAATACGTTTGTTTATTCACCGTCGACACTGGATTCAGTGTCCCTGTCTGTGTCTGTGTCGACCGACTAAAGTAAACGGGCGTTTTAAAACCCTTGACGGTGTTTTTGAGACGTCTGGACCGTACTAATTGTTTGTCGGCCGTCTCATGTCGTCAACCGACCTTGCAGCGTGTTGACATTATCACGTAATTTCCTAAATAAGCCATCCATTCCGGTGTCGACTCCCTAGAGAGTGACATCACCATTACAGGCAATTGCTCCGCCTCCTCACCAACATCGTCCTCCTACCTGTCGACACACACGTACCGACACACAGCACACACACAGGGAATGCTCTGATAGAGGACAGGACCCACTAGCCCTTTGGAGAGACAGAGGGAGAGTTTGCCAGCACACACCAAAAACGCTATAATTATATAGGGACAACCTTATATAAGTGTTTTCCCTTATAGCATCTTAATATATATATAAGCATATCGCCAAATTAGTGCCCCCCCTCTCTGTTTTAACCCTGTTTCTGTAGTGCAGTGCAGGGGAGAGCCTGGGAGCCTTCCCTCCAGCCTTTCTGTGAGGGAAAATGGCGCTGTGTGCTGAGGAGATAGGCCCCGCCCCTTTTTCGGCGGCCTCGTCTCCCGCTCTTAACGGATTCTGGCAGGGGTTAAATATCTCCATATAGCCTCCGGAGGCTATATGTGAGGTATTTTTAGCCAAAATAGGTATTCATTTGCCTCCCAGGGCGCCCCCCTCCCAGCGCCCTGCACCCTCAGTGACTGCCGTGTGAAGTGTGCTGAGAGGAAAATGGCGCACAGCTGCAGTGCTGTGCGCTACCTTTAGAAGACTGAGGAGTCTTCTGCCGCCGATTCTGGACCTCTTCTTACTTCAGCATCTGCAAGGGGGCCGGCGGCAAGGCTCCGGTGACCATCCAGGCTGTACCTGTGATCGTCCCTCTGGAGCTGATGTCCAGTAGCCAAGAAGCCAATCCATCCTGCACGCAGGTGAGTTCACTTCTACTCCCCTAAGTCCCTCGTTGCAGTGATCCTGTTGCCAGCAGGACTCACTGTAAAATAAAAAACCTAAGCTAAACTTTCCTAAGCAGCTCTTTAGGAGAGCCACCTAGATTGCACCCTTCTCGGCCGGGCACAAAAATCTAACTGGCTTGGAGGAGGGTCATAGGGGGAGGAGCCAGTGCACACCACCTGATCCTAAAGCTTTACTTTTTTGTGCCCTGTCTCCTGCGGAGCCGCTATTCTCCATGGTCCTTTCAGGAACCCCAGCATCCACTAGGACGATAGAGAAAATAGGATTTTGGTACTTACCAGGTAAATCCTTTTCTTTGAATCCATAGGGGGCACTGGAGTACTCTTGGGATATGGACGGCGTAGCAGAACAAAGGCACTGAATATTTAAATTTAGAACTCTCCACCCCTCCATATCCCAGAGTACCTCAGTGTACGACCTCAGTGTTTTTACTGAGCGAACTACTATAGAGAGGTTGACAATGGAGAATTCCTATAATATAACAGACAACAACAAAGTTGACCCATAACGTTACTGTCAACTAAACAGTTGACAGCATAACCGATAGACCTTTATAATTTGAACCAATCGGTGAAAAAGTGTTACCATAAGCTCCTTTGAGCTTAATACAAACAGGTAAAATGTGTTACCATAAGCTCCTCCGAGCTTAAAACAACCCAGGTAAAACTGCTCTGGGTGGGCGTCCAGTGCCCCCTATGGATTCAAAGAAAAGGATTTACCTGGTAAGTACCAAAATCCTATTTTCTTTTTCGTCCACTAGGGGTCACTGGAGTACTCTTGGGACGTACCAAAGCTTCCCTCGTGGGCGGGAGAGCTGTTCGACACCTGTAACAGTAGGCAGCCAAAGCTAGATGCTGATGCCGCAACCGTTTAATAACGTGTTAACGTGCACAAACGTGGTGCACTGAAGGCTATGTAGCCGCGTCGTAGACGCTCCACGACCAGCTGGTCCTGACATTCCCACAGAACCTGTGGAATGAGCTATTACTGACGAAGGCGACTGTAACTTAGCCTTAAAGTAAGCCTGACTTGTAGTCATTTTTATCCAACTGGATAATGTCTGCTGAGAAACTGGCTAACCCCAGTTGGCCGCATCATAGAGAACAAACAACGTATCCGTATTACGTACTGTAGACGTTCGGGACATATAGATGCGTAATGCGTGTACTACATTCAGAATTCTAGAATGTGCTGTCAACACAGGAACCACTATTGGTATATTGATGTGAAGAATAAGAAATCGGAATTCGTCCGAAGTTCTGCTTTGTCATGAGAAAACTCAAATACGGTGGCTTGGAATACAAGGCACCCAAATATGAAAACAAAACCCTTGCCGAAGCTAAGGCTAGAAGAAAACGTTTTCCAAGTGAGAAACTTAATTCCCATTTGTTGTAAGGGTTCAAAATATGAAAACTGTAAGAAATCTGAACCCAGCCTCAAGTCGCATGGCGCTGTAGGTGGGATAAATGGAGGCTGCATTTGATGACACCTTGTAGAAAAGGTGTGTAAACGTCTTTGAAAATAACTTGACCACACAGATACCTGCATCCTCAGTGCAGATAAACTCAGTTCTCCATCCCACCCCGTCTGTAAAATAACAGAATACGGGTAACTTGAAAGATGATGTCGGAAACTTCCGAGCTTCACACCCACCTATATAGGCACACCAAATTTTGTAATAATGAGCTGCCGTAAGCGGCTTCCTAGCTCGTAACATGGTTGGTATAACCAATACTGTAATGCCCTATTTCTTTTCTTAAGAGGGCGGTCTGAACCCCCACCCCGTCAACCGCAGCCGCGGTACATAGGTAAATAGGGGTAAAAGAACGGTCCCTGTTGTAACAGGTTGGACGTATTATGAGCGGGCCAAAATCGTGTGCAAGTATTCCTTGGAGATTCGAGAAGCAAGCTCTCCGAAACCCATGAGATATCACTAGTATGACTGTGACGAACTGTCTTATGATCCGTTTTAGCAACGGAGAGAGCAGCGGAAAATGGTGGAGCCAGATACACGAGGCTGTATGACCACACGAATGTGAGAACCTCCACCGCCACTGCCCTTGTGATCTGTCGTTCTGTACACATACTGAGCGTTTGTAATTGTGGCGAGATGCCCTCATGTATACCTGAGAGTAACCCCACCTGTGGATTCACATATGAAACACCTCTGGATTTAATGCCCAGTTTTCAGGATATAAATCCCGACGGGTGAGATCATCTGTCTAACAGATGTCCATTTGCGGAATGAACCCCGTCGACAACATCACATAATGGTGTTCTGGGCAATTGAGGATTCGAGCTACCTGCCGCATTGCCATGCGGCTTCTTGGTCCTCTCTGGTTGTTGTGTATGCAACTCCCGTTGCGTTGTCTGACTGCACTTGGTCAGACTGAAAGCGAAGTATGTAGTGCATTGTAAATTGCACGGAGTTCCAGGACATTTATCGACAGCAATCTGTCGTGATCCGTTTTAGAACCCCTGTCGCTGATCTTTTTTAACTACAACTCCTGAACCTCTGAGACTCTCGTCCAGAGTATATACACCCTCGCCCCTCTGTGGGAAACGCGAGTGAAGCCCGGCGAACTAAAGCGCTTTGAAAACACATCCTTATTCCTAACAGGCGAATACACCAATGTACCGCTAGTGTGCGTGGCTTTTGCACTAATTACTAGATGGTATATTTGTTCTTGCTGGTGTAGTAGGTAAATGTCTTTGATTTACCGTATTTATAATCTTACCTAGGAATTGACGTCGTTCAGACGGAATTAGATGCGATTGTTTTTGAACTTGACCTGCCACCGCAGTATACATTAGTAGCGCAAGTTAGAGGAACTCTGTTGAGACAGAGTTCTTATGAGCAGATCGTCTAAGTATGGAACGATTGTCACTGGCAGGGCTCTGAGATGAGCTATCCTCACCAACATCACTTGGTAAATACCCGAGGCGTTGACAAGAAGCCAAATGGTAGAACCTGAAATGGTTAATGGTTGTGGCGTTTTGCAAACGCTAGAACCTGTGATGCAGTGACCAAACCGGAATGGGTAAATACGCATTGTGAAGATCAAGTGCAATTATGCAATTTTGTGGCTCCAAATATGCAAATACTAACCGCAGAAAATCCATTTTCAAACTGCAGTAAGTGACTTGCTGATTGAGACTGCGAAGGAGCCCTCCGGCTTTTGTACCCCAAACAGAGGGGAATAAGTAACCCTGACTCTGTTGGTGTACCAGGCCTGGAAATAAAAACAGCTGAAAAACCAGCAGAGACTGAATTCCAACCTGCCAAAACGCCTAATTGCGTCCGACAGAGACAGTCTTGTCCTTTAAATAGTGGATACATACATGAGTGGATGTCTGGTAACCCAGCAAATGTAACGTGTAAAGGCGCGCTTCCACAATTGGAAATTCGAGAAGGCCTAAGAGGCCGTCAAGCCGCTGGCTTGTTGACTTTAGCGCCCTGGCGTTACAAGTCGTGACTGTTTTTGTACCACAGCCTTGAAAACACTGAAAGCTAAAGACTTAAAACACCGGACCAAAGTATTTCCGTTTTGATACCGGAGGAGGCAATTTATGGTTGGCCAAACCCCCCCCTATCTGACTGCTGGTCTAATGTACCCTTCTCACGAGTAGTTATTGCTGTGAGGTCTGACATAGAATTTGTCATCGTGTATTAAATGATAAGACCAGTTAAATTAACACCCAAAAGGAAGCTGGACCTTTGGAAAGTCTGAGACTCCTCCATTAGAGCTGGCGGAGTAACTTCGGAGACTCCGATCTTACCGCTCCTGTCGAACGGAGTCATTTTGAATTGCCAATGCTTACCATAGGTCTGGGAATGACCAGGATTCCCCTGAATATCAAATATAGTACCAAACAACTTCTGGCCTTGTCGTGCTGAAACTAGCGACGATAAAAAGCGAGAATCGAGGTAACAGACGTCAGCAGAAGCTTTACAGAGATACTCTGCAGCTTCTTATTAACAATAAATCTACCATTCATTGTTCCCATACCTAGAGCGCCTAGTGACCCAAATGTATCTTGGGTCTTTATAATGTTTGCACAGATGAATTCACCAATGGCGGATTCTCCCATTTAGATGTGGAAACGGGTAAATAGACTTAAATGTTAGTCAGACATTCTAAATAAGAAACTCATTGAAGATCTGTCGTTTATTAAATTCGACGGATTAGATGTAAGAGTCTCCTTAGTCTCTGTAAATTTGAGACATTGACCCACTGGTCATTTATTGTAGTAAACCTTGTTTTTAGTCTGTGTTGGAGCCTTACTCCTTATACATACAGACAACACAATAGGCAAAGGGCAGACACCTGCACAATACTTAAGGTGTGTAATATATATATCTATATATTTATGTCGAAATACAGTTTACATGGCTAATTGTGAAACTGAACAAAAATTCCCACTAACACCCCTGCGCCTCCGTGTGGAGTAGGTGTATGGCAGGAATGTTCTGGAATTATAAACTGGAAGAAACAGGAATGATTAAAATGGCCCCCTTGCCATGCTTACACTGAAAATCACAGGACATTTACAATACCTGCTGCAGTGTTAATATAGGCTTAATAGCCTATTATACAGTGATAATCACAGGTCTAGTATACAGTAAAACACATGCAGTTTACAATACATGCCTTCAGTTAGCCTTCCAGTTAATATAAACACTGCCTGCAGTGAATTTTGTATTAACATTCTTATATGGCAGCCTGCTATTTCCCCTTTGCAGCCGCGCTGTAATCAGTCAGGTCCCCCCCCCCCCCCCCTCTCTGTACTCCCTGTAGCCGGGAAGCTCCTTGCATGGAGGCGAGAGATACATTTTAAAATAGCGGAGGGCGGCTGGACGGGGCGCCGTAGCTGTCGCTAGGCGAGTTGCGGCGGGTCTCCCCCTGTGGGCGCTGCACCTTCAATACAGCGCTGACGGGCGGCTGGACGGGGCGCCGTAGCTGTCGCTAGGCGAGCTGCGGCGGGTCTCCCCCTGTGGGCGCTGCACTTGACGGAGCGTCTGGCAGGACGACGGAGCGCCTGGGCAGGAAGGACGGAGCGCCTGGGGCCGGGAGAACGGAGCGGCAGACGGAGACATACAGCGCTGACGGAGCGGCTGGGTAAGTGGCAGTGAGCGGTAGTGAGCGGCGCACCGAACGGACCCCCCACAGCGGGGCGGCAGCCTGCACTGACCGCCCCGTTTCCCCACATACCTTTTCTCCGGTCATAGCTGCGACGGGGCTTCTATCTGTAAGCTCCGTCCAGCTTCTTGATCACTTCATCATGGCTGTGACGGGGCTTCTTTCTGTAAGCTCCGTCCATCCAGCTGCTCAGATCATGGCTGTGACGGGGCTTCTATGTGTAAGCTCCGTCCAGCTTCTTGATCACTTCATCATGGCTGTGACGGGGCTTCTTTCTGTAAGCTCCGTCCATCCAGCTGCTCAGATCATGGCTGTGACGGGGCTTCTATGTGTAAGCTCCGTCCAGCTGTTGCAGGAGCAGTGGGCTGCCTGTGGCTGTGATGGTGCTCTTTGTGAGGACCGACACGCCATGCGCTGCCTTGCAGCGGCACCATCCCGGACCCATGTTTTTCCAGAAACTGGGAAGGGATGTGCTAAGTGTAAAAATGAAAAATTAAAAAAAATCTTCCACCAAGTGTGGGAATCCCACAAGCCGTTGTTAGTGCTTTGAGCACAGAAAAAACACTGAGGTCGTACACTGAGGTACTCTGGGATATGGAGGGGTGGAGAGTTCTAAATTTAAATATTCAGTGCCTTTGTTCTGCTACGCCGTCCATATCCCAAGAGTACTCCAGTGACCCCTAGTGGATGAAAAAGAAATACAATAATGCATGGAAGCAAACGACAATCAACCATTTGCTCCCAAACCAAGGACAGAGGACAAAAATGGTCATTAACACAAGCTGGTCTGTGATTGTCATTTGCTCCCCTACATTACCAGATTGTTTTGTTTCAACCAGCCAACTAGTTGGATGGTTAGACAGATAATCTTAATGTGTATGGCCATCTTCTGGGATATGCAAAAGGCGCCGGTTCAGCCTTATATACTGATTTTCACAGAATCACAAGTAACTTCATAGTAGTATGGCATACAAATTTTGTTCGCACGCAAAGCTGCACATCACGTTGCATTGAATCAGTCCCTTTCTCTCAGTAAACTAATTTTCATTGTCCCTTAGAGGGCATTGTGTAGTTTAAAATACTACCTCCATCAGCTGAAACGCTGTGGAACAAAATAACTCCAATTCCCAACATACCTTGAAAAGCAGAATTCTAGTTGCTTTTTCAAACAATCCTTAAGTTCTTCTGCAGAAACAGCTTGTGGAATGGTTGAAGTGCCATCACCTTTAACAAATACAAAAACTATGAACATTGTGTTGCCATATAGGTAATTGTCCGCACTCAATATAATATTAGGGCAATGGATGTTGTCTGAATCAAAATATAATTTATTATAAATAGGCAATGTAACCATAGTGAACAGTATAATGGATATATATAGTAAGGAATAGATATGAAATAAGTTTGAATGTATGAGGTAATGTTTAGCTGATTTAAGAGATTAGGTTTGTGTATGTGTTTATATAGATATACTGTATATTTGTGTTTTACTGCAAGATGGTAAAACATAGTGTGTAGGGAACAGGTTTATTCTGCTCTAGCCATAAATAAGGCTAGAGAGGTCACAGTAAGATCAAGAGTCATTGTAGAGAAAAGGTATTAGGCCATAAACGATAATAGGTGTGTGACAGAGCTCTGTTGGTCATTGGAATTCCCAGGTGTGCTTACAGTAGATCAGAATCAAGATAGCAATACCTATCGCAATTATAAAACTGGTTTGTCTATTGTCCAGTAAAGGTTAAAGCTAGGGAGCATAAATTAACTACTATGAAAAGAGATCACATCCATTGATAAAACATGGTGTAACCCACCCCAGGAAAACTTGTCAATACAACAGAACTTTGGATGAAAAGACATTCCAGATTTTACAATACTATACTTGCTTAAGGCAGTGTGGACACCACACTTTTATGACACCATGCCTCTGTGAACAGGACACGACAGCCCAGTTCAATGTTTGTTTTATTACACCTTGGAATCTGACAAACCTATAATTACCTATTCCATTGGAAACTATGAGAATATGATAGTTTGAATTGGTAAAATATGGGATAAAAGCAGCAGGTTTTTTTAGTTAGGAGAGAGAGAGGAAGAAGGAAGGAGGAGAAGGCGAAGGAAGGAAGTCAGTCAGGAGGAGAAGTCATGGAGAACATGCAGAAGGAATGATTCTTGGGATGGCAATCTTTAACTTGCAAGTATAAATATGATAGTAATTGAAACTGTTTGTGAAACTTATGTCATGTTGTTTTATGTTATGTAACGAAGGAAGCATAGCTTAATATAATAATTAGTATATATATCACTACTGTGTATATCTTATTCTGTACGATTTGATCTGCCTGTAAATAAAGAATCATATAAAAAGAGCGGTAATATTCAAGCTTGAACTCTTTAAGGAATCTTAACTTCATAATTTCATAAGAATATATATATATATATATATATATATATATATATATATATATATATATATATATATATATATATATATATATATATATATATGGACTGCATATATTTATCAGCCACTTAGTAAGCCTGACATAATATACTTGCAGATATATATGATAAAGGCATATTAATTGAAATATATCAATATATTAAATACCATATATGATATATTAAATATTAATATTCATAAATATGATTCCAAAAATCAATAATTGACAAACTTGCTACCTGGTGACATTCAATATTTAGAATGCAGGGTCTGTATTAAGACTGTTATGGCAATTTCTGCAAAATCATATAAGCCTTTGGCAGACTGTTGTAATACCAATTCTATAAGACTTATGGAAAGTGGAGCCACAAAAAAATAAGATTTTACTCACCGGTAAATCTATTTCTCGTAGTCCGTAGTGGATGCTGGGAACTCCGTAAGGACCATGTGGAATAGCGGCTCCGCAGGAGACTGGGCACTCTTAAAAGAAAGATTAGGTACTATATCTGGTGTGCACTGGCTCCTCCCTCTATGCCCCTCCTCCAGACCTCAGTTAGGAAAACTGTGCCCGGAAGAGCTGACATTGCTAGGAAAGGATTTGGAATCCAGGGTAAGACTCATACCAGCCACACCAATCACACTGTACAACTTGTGATAACTATACCCAGTTAACAGTATGAACAACAACTGAGCCTCAGTCAACAGATGGCTCATAACAATAACCCTTTAGTTAAGCAATAACTATATACATGTATTGCAGAGAGTCCGCACTTTGGGACGGGCTCCCAGCATCCACTACGGACTACGAGAAATAGAATTACCGGTGAGTAAATTCTTATTTTCTCTGACGTCCTAGTGGATGCTGGGTACTCCGTAAGGACCATGGGGATTATACCAAAGCTCCCAAACGGGCGGGAGAGTGCGGATGACTCTGCAGCACTGAATGAGCAAACTCAAGGTCCTCCTCAGCCAGGGTATCAAACTTGTAGAATTTTGCAAATGTGTTTGAACCCGACCAAGTAGCAGCTCGGCAAAGTTGTAAAGCCGAGACCCCTCGGGCAGCCGCCCAAGAAGAGCCCACCTTCCTCGTGGAATGGGCTTTTACTGATTTAGGATGCGGCAGTCCAGCCGCAGAATGCGCAAGCTGAATCGTGCTACAGATCCAGCGAGCAATAGTCTGCTTTGAAGCAGGAGCACCCAGCTTGTTGGGTGCATGCAGGATAAATAGCGAGTCAGTTTTACTGACTCTAGCCGTCCTGGAAACGTAGATTTTCAGGGCCCGGACTACGTCCAGCAACTTGGAATCCTCAAAGTCCCGAGTAGCCGCAGGCACCACAATAGGTTGGTTCAAATGAAACGCTGACACCACCTTTGGGAGAAATTGTGGACGAGTCCTCAATTCTGCCCTGTCCATATGGAAAATCAGATATGGGCTTTTACATGACAAAGCCCCCAAATTCTGACACACGCCTAGCTGAGGCCAAGGCCAACAGCATGACTACCTTCCACATGAGATACTTCAACTCCACGGTCTTAAGTGGCTCAAACCAATGTGATTTCAGGAAATCCAACACAAAGTTGAGATCCCAAGGTGCCACTGGAAGCACAAAAGGGGGCTGAATATGCAGCACTCCCTTAACAAACGTCTGAACTTCAGGCAGTGAAGCCAGTTCTTTTTGAAAGAAAATAGACAGGGCCGAAAACTGGACTTTAATGGATCCCAATTTTAGGCCCATAGTCACTCCTGACTGTAGGAAGTGCAGAAATCGACCCAGCTGGAATTCCTCTGTTGGGGCCTTCCTGGCCTCACACCAAGCAACATATTTTCGCCATATGCGGTGATAATGCTTTGCTGTCACATCCTTCCTAGCTTTTATCAGCGTAGGAATCACTTCATCTGGAATGCCCTTTTCCGTTAGGATCCGGCGTTCAACCGCCATGCCGTCAAACGCAGCCGCGGTAAGTCTTGGAACAGACAGGGTCCCTGCTGCAGCAGGTGCTGTCGGAGCGGCAGAGGCCATGGGTCCTCTGAGATCACTTCTTGTAGTTCTGGGTACCAAGTTCTTCTTGGCCAATCCGGAACGATGAGTATAGTTCTTACTCCTCTCTTTCTTATTATCCTCAGTACCTTGGGTATGAGAGGAAGAGGAGGGAACACATAAACCGACTGGTACACCCACGGTGTCACCAGGGCGTCCACAGCTATCGCCTGAGGGTCCCTTGACCTGGCGCAATATCTTTTTAGCTTTTTGTTGAGGCGGGACGCCATCATGTCTACCTGTGGCCGTTCCCAACGATTTACAATCAGCGTGAAGACTTCTGGATGAAGTCCCCACTCTCCCGGGTGGAGGTCGTGCCTGCTGAGGAAGTCTGCTTCCCAGTTGTCCACTCCCGGAATGAACACTGCTGACAGTGCTAGCACATGATTCTCCGCCCATCGAAGAATCCTTGTGGCTTCTGCCATTGCCATCCTGCTTCTTGTGCCGCCCTGGCGGTTTACATGGGCGACCGCCGTGATGTTGTCTGACTGAATCAGAACCGGTTGGTTTTGAAGCAGGGGTTCTGCTTGACTCGGGGCGTTGTAAATGGCCCTTAGTTCCAGAATATTTATGTGAAGGGAAGTCTCCTGACTTGACCACTGTCCTTGGAAGTTCCTTCCCTGAGTGACTGCCCCCCAACCTCGGAGGCTTGCATCCGTGGTCACCAGGACCCAGTCCTGTATGCCGAATCTGCGGCCCTCGAGAAGATGAGCACTCTGCAGCCACCACAGCAGAGACACCCTGGCCCTCGGGGACAGGGTGATCAGCCGATACATCTGAAGATGCGATCCGGACCACTTGTCTAACAGATCCCACTGAAAAATCCTTGCATGGAACCTGCCGAAGGGAATTGCTTCGTAAGAAGCTACCATCTTTCCCAGGACTCGCGTGCAGTGATGCACCGACACCTGTTTTGGTTTCAGGAGGTCTCTGACCAGAGATGACAATTCCTGGGCCTTCTCCACCGGGAGAAACACCTTCTTCTGTTCTGTGTCCAGAATCATGCCCAAGAACAGCAGATGCGTCGCAGGAATCAGCTGCGACTTTGGGATATTCAGAATCCAGCCGTGCTGTTGCAGCACTTCCCGAGATAGTGCTACGTTGACTAACAACTGCTCCTTGGACCTCGCCTTTATAAGGAGATCGTCCAAGTACGGGATAATTATAACTCCCTTCTTCCGAAGGAGTATCATTTCGGCCATTACCTTGGTAAATACCCTCGGTGCCGTGGACAGACCAAACGGCAACGTCTGGAATTGGTAATGACAGTCCTGTACCACAAACCTGAGGTACCCCTGGTGAGGTGGGTAAATGGGGACATGCAGATAAGCGTCCTTGTTGTCCAGCGACACCATAAAATCCCCCTCTTCCAGGCTTGCAATAACCGCCCTGAGCGATTCTATTTTGAACTTGAACTTCCTTACATAAGTGTTCAAGGATTTCAAATTTAGAATGGGTCTCACCGAACCGTCTGGTTTCGGTACCACAAACATTGTGGAATAGTAACCCCGTCCCTGTTGGAGGGGAACCTTGATTATCACCTGCTGAAGGTACAGCTTGTGAATAGCCGCCAGTACTACCTCCCTTTCCCTGGGAGCCGCTGGCAAGGCTGATTTGAGGTAACGGCGAGGGGGAGTCGCCTCGAACTCCAGCTTGTATCCCTGAGATACCACTTGTAGAACCCAGAGATCCACCTGTGAGCGAACCCACTGGTCGCTGAAGTTCCGGAGACGCGCCCCCACCGCACCTGGCTCCACCTGTGGAGCCCCAGCGTCATGCGGTGGACTAAGTGGAAGCAGGGGAGGATTTTTGTTCCTGGGAACTGGCTGTCTGGTGCAGCTTTTTTCCTCTACCCCTGCCTCTGGGCAGAAAGCACCTCTGACCCGCTTGCCTTTCTGAGGTCGAAAGGACTGTACTTGATAATACGGTGCTTTCTTAGGCTGTGAGGGAACCCGAGGTAAAAAAGTCGACTTCCCAGCTGTTGCTGTGGATACGAGGTCCGAGAGACCGTCCCCAAACAATTCCTCACCCTTATAAGGCAAAACCTCCATGTGCCTTTTAGAATCAGCATCACCTGTCCACTGCAGAGTCCATAATACTCTCCTGGCAGAAATGGACATTGCATTAATTCTAGATGCCAGCCGGCAAATGTCCCTCTGTGCATCCCTCATATACAAGACGACGTCCTTTATATGCTCTATGGTTAGCAAAATAGCATCCCTGTCGAGGGTATCCATGTTGTCTGACAGGGTATCAGACCATGCTGCTGCAGCACTACACATCCATGCTGAAGCAATAGCAGGTCTCAGTATAGTACCTGAGTGTGTATATACAGACTTCAGGATAGCCTCCTGCTTTCTATCTGCATGCTCCTTTAGGGCGGCCGTATCCTGAGACGGCAGTGCCACCCTTTTAGATAATCGTGTGAGCGCCTTGTCCACCCTAGGGGATGTCTCCCAGCGTAACCTATCCGTTGGCGGGAAAGGGTACGCCATCAGTAACCTCTTAGAAATCACTAGTTTCTTATCCGGGGAGCACCACGCTTCTTCACACAATTCATTTAACTCATCAGATGGGGGAAAAGTCACTGGCTGCTTTTTCTCCCCAAACATAATACCCTTTTTAGTGGTAACCAGGTTAATATCAGAAATGTGCAACACATTTTTCATTGCCGTAATCATGCATCGGATGGCCCTTGTGGACTGTACATTTGTCTCATCCTCGTCTACACTGGAGTCAGACTCCGTGTCGACATCTGTGTCTGCCATCTGAGCTAGCGGGCGTTTTTGAGCCCCTGATGGCCTCTGAGACGCCTGGGCAGGCGCGGGCTGAGATGCCGGCTGTCCCAAGGCTGTTACGTCATCGAACCTTTTAATGTAAAGAGCCGACACTGTCGGTTAATACCTTCCACATATCCATCCAATCCGGTGTCGGCCCCGTAGGGGGCGACATCACACTTATCGGCTCCTGCTCCGCCTCCACGTAGCCCTCATCAAACATGTCGACACAGCCGTACCGACACACCGCACACACACAGGGAATGCTCTGACTGAGGACAGGACCCCACAAAGTCCTTTGGGGAGACAGAGAGAGAGAGTATGCCAGCACACACCACAGCGCTATATAACACAGGGATTTTCACTACACTGAGTGATTTTTCCCAATAGCTGCTTATTAACACAAATTGCGCCTAAATTTATGTGCCCCCCTCTCTCTTTTACCCTTGTTGTACTGGATACTGCAGGGGAGAGCCTGGGGAGCGCCCTTCCAGCGGAGCTGTGAAGAGAAAATGGCGCTGGCTGTGCTGAGGAAGATAGCCCCGCCCCCTCAGCGGCGGACTTCTCCCGCGTTTTATAATGTTAATGGCGGGGGTTTTTGCACATATACAGTGTTATACACTGTATTATGTGCTAATTTATGCCAAAAGGTAAACTAATTGCTGCCCAGGGCGCCCCCCCCCCCCAGCGCCCTGCACCCAACAGTGACCGGAGTGTGTGGTGTGCTATGGGAGCAATGGCGCACAGCTGCAGTGCTGTGCGCTACCTTAATGAAGACAGGAGTCTTCAGCCGCCGTTTTTCATCTTTATCTTCCGTCTTCTGGCTCTGCAAGGGGGACGGCGGCGCGGCTCCGGGAATGGACGATCGAGGTCGGGCCCTGTGTTCGATCCCTCTGGAGCTAATGGTGTCCAGTAGCCTTAGAAGCACAAGCTAGCTGCAAGCAGGTAGGTTTGCTTCTCTCCCCTCAGTCCCTCGTAGCAGTGAGTCTGTTGCCAGCAGATCTCACTGAAAATAAAAAACCTAACAAATACTGTCTTTTCTAGTGAGCTCAGGAGAGCCCACTAGGTGCATCCAGCTCTGGCCGGGCACAGATTCTAACTGAGGTCTGGAGGTGGTGCATAGAGGTAGGAGCCAGTGCACACCAGATATAGTACCTAATCTTTCTTTTAAGAGTGCCCAGTCTCCTGCGGAGCCCGTCTATTCCCCATGGTCCTTACGGAGTACCCAGCATCCACTAGGACGTCAGAGAAAATATGCCGCACTTTTATAAGTGGTTTGAAGTGTGCATGCAGAACTACACGCAAATTATGACTGGCATTCTGGGAAAATTCCATGTTTCCACTTTCAGTCTTTCTCCAATGTGGCATATGTATTAAAACCATAGACATTGATACAATGAAGAAGTTGGCCATAGAAACTAATCAGCTTCTGTCATTTTATAGACTGCTTCATATACGACAGCAAGAGATGCCCCCGTGAGTATTACTACCCGAGGACACTTGGGTCCGAGGAGCAATTAACTCTGTTCATATTGTATATTGCTACATTATATCTTGGGCCACTGTAATACTGGGCCAATATTTGATACAGTTTCTACATCGGACTCTCCAGTGGTGCAAGTTCTTTCAATAAATCTTCAGACTTACTTTTTAGCTAAAGGTGTGTACACACGGTAAGATATTTTCTTCCGATTCTGACTATATAGTCAGAATCGGAAGAAAATATAGTGCAGATCGCAAGGTGACAGTCACCTTGCGATCCCGATCCGATGCCGATGCGCGGCCCCGCGCGGTCGGCATCGGAAGAAAAAATAGGCTGTGCAGGCAAGTCAATCCTGACTATCTCTATAGAAGAGATAGTCAGGATTGAAATCGCACATAGCCAGCATCGCAAGCACAGTTATTATGTGCTTGCGATACTGGCTAAGTGCCGACCCGGCCCCCTGTCGCACGGTGAGAATCGGATAAGTCCGAATCTCACCGTGTGTATGCACCCTTAGTGTTTCTGAGCTAAAGGTGGGTACACACTGGTAGACATATCTGCCAATCAATTGTTCGGCAGATATATCTATGGATGGATCGGTCAGTGTGCTGTGCATACACTGCTCGATCCGTCGGGGACTAACGTCATGAACTGGGCGGGCGTGTAAACATGCCCGCCCAGATCAACTGTCAACCTACGCCAGCCGCCGCATGTTCGGCCGACCGCCCATACACACAGCGACGTGCCAATATATTGGTAGATATATTGCCTGTCGGCTGTGCTGCGGGGCCGACACGATAAGTCTGAACGAAGGAGTTCACAGACGTATCAGCCACACACACTGGCCAATGGACCCGCGGCGATATATCGGCCAGTGTGTACCCACCTGAAGAAAAAAAAGTCCGGAATCCAATTAACGACCGGGAACGATAATACTTCTTATACAAGGATATTCATGATTCTCTGGCTCATTACTAATCCATTTCCCCCTTTTTAAATCTTTGACTGTTATTGATACCAGTGTTTTTATATTTTTTTCATGGATGTGATTACTGTATGTTTCTAATGGTTTGTATATTAAACGTACATTTTTATATCCTCTGCTCTTTGGACATGTTATATTAGAAGTGAGATTTCGTGTAAAGAGATCTGATACCAATAATATATAGCATCCATTGTTTTGTTTCAGAGAAACTATTCATCACTGACTCACCTGAAACCTCGAACATCTGATATCCAAGTTTGTCTTGTACTAATAATTCCATTCCATTTGCTGCTGCTTCCTCTAAATGAATACTATCTCCACTGCTTACTTCACACGAGGGGGAATACATTACTTCAAACGGTTTACAAGTCTCACTCAGACCTTCAAGAGTGCCTTTAGGAAAACAAGAATAGGAAGGTTTGTAACAAGGATAGATGTTCTACTTGTCACTATCAGATAAGGCAGCTAACAAGGCCAGTGGAATCATGTCAGCAGAGTTGCCATCTGCATTTTATTTTTAAAAAGGGCAACATATTCCACCAAAGGATATTTATAGTACACCATATATTTATTCTTAAGCCAAATATTGAAATTATTTCAAACAAATCTTCAGTGACACCAATGTAAAATTAAGCAGGCATGCATCATACAGCTCTTCTGCAATACAGGATCTGCACATTAGTTTAGTTCACCACTTTTAACCACTTAACGGACTGATTTTCTCCCCCAAAAAACGCTCAGAAATTGTCTAGTTTTTTTGAGTGAATTGGGTGTACACGAATTTAACCTTATCCAAAAAGATTTTAGTTTAAACCAGGTACACAAGGGGGTGGTTTGATTTACACTTTCCCAGCGACTGTCATTGTCTGCAGCCGCTGGGTTGGGGGGTCCTGCCGTGCTAACTGATCAGCAGCATGCCAAACACTGGGAGAGGGTGCAGGGAGCAGCGGAGGGAAGTTTCTCTTCCCTGCCGCTAGTAACCCCTTATCCGACTGGTCGCATCCTGTGTGATGAGGTCAGATAAAGCACTTGCTAGTATGGTCGCATCTGATGCCACCATGCCAGGCAAGTGGTTTGTTGCCATATAGGTAATTGTCCGCACTTAGTATAATATTAGGGCAATGGATATTGTCTGAATTAAAAAAATAATTCATTATAAACAGGTGATGTAACCATAGTGAATAGTATAGTGGATATATATAGTAAGGAATAGATATGAAATAAGTTTAAGCATATAAGTTAAATGTTTAGATGATTTAGGAAATAATGTTTTGTATATGTGTGCATATAGATATACTATATTTGTGTTTTACTGCAAGATATTCTGCTCTAGCCATAAATAAGGCTAGAGAAGTCGCAGTATAACAAAGAATGCATTTACAATAAAATGGACACTGGAATCCACATGTGTACATTTAGATCAGAATCAAGTTTTGCAACACCTCTGGCAATTATAAAACTAGCTGGTCAGTGGTCCAGTTGTAGGTCAGATCATGGGTCATAAAACAGTAGCTTACATTAGCTACTACAAAAAGATCACATCCATTGATAAAACATGCTTCAGGCAAACAAATATTGTTATACTTCAAATAACCAAAGGAAGGTCTTTGATGTACAGTATAAGGAAAGGACACGTTTTATGGACCATACCCGCTTGAGCAGAATATCCAACTTGGAGCAGAACATGTTTTACGACACCTTGGAATGTAAATGGCAAACCTATAATTATCTACTCCATTGGAAACTATGAGAATATGCTAGTTTGAATTGGTAAAATATGACAAAGAGAGAGGCAGGTCTGATAGAGGGAATCAGGCAGAAGTCAGTCAGACAGGAAAAGAAGAAGTCATGAAGAGGAGAAGGAGAGATGCAGAAGGAAAGGAACTGTAACTTGCAAGTATACACTTTATGTTAGTAATTGAAACGGTCTGTGAAACTTATGTCATGATTTATGTTATATAACTAAGGAAGCATAGAGAGATATATATATATATATATATATATATATATATATATATATAGATATATATATATAGATAGATAGATATATATATATATATCTCTCTCTCTCTCTACTGTGTATATCTTATTCTGTACAATTTGATCAGCCTGTAAATAAATAATCATATAAAAGGAGTAGTAATATTCAAGCTTGAACTCTTTAAGGAATCTTAACTTCATAAGTCATATGTATAAGGACAGCATATATTTATCAGCCGCTTAGTTTGTAAGCCTGACATAATATATTTGCAAATATATATGATAAATGCATATTAATTAAAATATATCCATATATTAAATACCATATATGATATATTAAATATTAATATTCATAAATATGATTCCATAAATCAATAGGTTAAATGGTACAGTAGAGGATGGTGTGAGCAGGACAACCAAAACACTTGATCCTCGTACTCGCATAAAATGGCAAATTTTCAGCAAGGACTGTAGGTGGGACGGAGTTGACCCAGGAAAAACTACTACAAACAGCATCTTAGTGAAGAGGTGGCAGTAAAGATTTAAGGGGTAAATATATTAACACTTCCTGCTTCACCTCATTACCGAGGCCAAGCAGGAAAGGACATTGACAAGATGTATTAACATCTTGTCTGCCGAAGCGCGGGAGTGAAACCTCCTCCTCCTGCGATGTCCCCCAAGCACACAGCGCTTCAGTTCAGTGCGGTGTCTCCCGGACTTGGTTAGTTCCTCTGCGCATGTGCGGGATCTCGCTACTCACGCGAGATCCCACACGCAGTCAGGAGACAGCACCCACCACAACCAGGGACAGCTCTGTCCCTGCAGTGGTCTATGGGTATCGCCATCTGCAGCTGTCGAAATCGATGCCGACAGCTCATATATTGCGCGCGCTTTTCGGCCTGCCATCCTCTACATAACAGTGCCGATAAGGACAGGGGCGCGCCCCTGTCACCACGCAGACAAAAAAACGAGATTTATGGTAAGAACTTACCGTTGTTAAAACTCTTTCTGCGAGGTACACTGGGCTCCACAAGGATTAACATCGGGGTGTAGAGTAGGATCTTGATCCGAGGCACCAACAGGTTCAAAGCTTTTGATTGTTCTCAAGATGCACAGCACCGCCTCCTCTATAACCCAGTGCACAGGGAGCTCAGTTTTGTTAACCAGCCCAATGCAGTAGCAGGTACCAGAGACGACAATCGCTCGTAGCCAATTACACCACACACTCACCGCAGGAGAGGATGTCAGCAGCTATGCCAACCCAAAGAAGCCAAGTGCGTCAGGGTGGGCGCCTTGTGGAGCACAGTGTACCTCGCAGAAAGATTTAACAACGGTAAGTTCTTACCATAAATCTCGTTTTCTGCTGCACGGTACACTGGGCTCCAATAGGATTAACATTGGGGATGTCCTAAAGCAGTTCCTTATGGGAGGGGACGCACTGTAGCGGGCACAAAAACCCGGCGTCCAAAGGAAGCATCCTGGGAAGCGGCGGTATCAAAGGCATAGAACCTTATAAACGTGTTCCGCGAAGACCACGTAGCCACCTTGCACAATTGTTCAAGGGTCGCACCACGGTGGGCCGCCCAAGAAGGTCCAACCAAACGAGTAGAATGGGCTTTAATGGTAGAAGGAACCGGACGACCAGCCTGTACGTAAGCATGTGCAATCACCATTCTAATCCATCTGGCCAGAGTGCTTGGAATCAGGCCAGCCACGTTTGTGAAAACCAAACACCACGATAAGAGAATCTGATTTCCTGAAGGAGGATGTTCTCTTCACATAGATACGGAGAGCCTGTACTACATCCAAAGACCGCTCTTTGGTAGACAACTCAGGAGAATTAAAGGCCGGAACCACAATCTCCTGGTTAAGGTGGAAGGAAGATACCACCTTGGGTAAATAACCTGGCCAAATTCAAAGAACCGCCTGGTCACGGTGAAAAATCAAATAGGGAGACTTACAGGATAAGGCATCTAAATCCGATACCTTCCTAGCTGAAGCAATAGCCAGCAAGAACAACACCTTAAGGGAAAGCCACTTAAGGTCAGCAGGGGTAAAAGGATCAAACGGAGAGTCTTGTAAGGCATCCAAAACTAGCGACATATCCCAAGGGGCCACAGGTGGCACATGAGGCTGAATCCTCAGCACACCCTGAGTGAATGTATGGACATCAGGTAGGGTAGCAATTTTTCTCCGAAACCAAACCGACAAGGCAAAGATGTGAACCTTGAGGGAGGCCAGATGCAAGCCCAAGTCTAGGCCCTGTTAAAGAAAGGCCAAAAGTTTGGCCGTACTAAACTTGAAAATGTCATGATTGTGAGACGCACACCAAGTAAAGTAAGCATTCCAGACCCTATGGTAGATGCGAGCAGAAGCCGGCTTACGGGCCTTCAACATAGTTTGAACGACCGCCTCAGAAAAACCCTTGAACCTCAGGACGGAAGCCTCAAGGGCCATGCCGTCAAAGCCAGAGGGGCCAAATCCTGGTAAACACAAGGGCCCTGAACGAGGTCGTCTGGTCGTTGTTGAAGTAGAAGGGGACGATCCCACGAGAGACCTAGGAGATCGGAGAACCAGTGCCGTCTGGGCCACGCTGGAGCAACCAGAAGTAGGTTTCCTCCTTCTTGCTTGAACTTCCGTATTACTCTGGGCAGGAATGACACCGGAGGGAACACATACGGTAGCTGAAAGTTCCATGGAATTGCCAGAGCGTCCACGAACACAGCTTGAGGACCTCTTGTCCTTGCTCCGAAGACCAGAACCTTGTGATTTTGTTGAGACGCCATCAGGTCCACATCTGGAAGACCCCACGAGAAGTTGAAACACCTCCGGATGGAGGCTTCACTCTCTGGCGTGTATGTCCTAAAGACCGAGATAGTCCGCTTCCCAGTTCAGGACGCCCGGAAGGAACACTGTTGATATAGCCTGCATATTGCATTCCGCCCCCCGGAGGAATCCGTGATACTTCCCTCATTGCCATGCGGCGTCGAGTGCCGGCTTGATGATTTATGTATGCCACCGTGGTGGCGTTGTCAGACTGTACTTGAACAGGTCTGTTCTGTACGAGATGCTGGGCCATTGTCAACGCGTTGAACACTGCCCGCAATTCCAGAATATTGATTGGGAGCAGAGACTCCTCCTTGGTCCGACCCTGGAGAGAGAGAGAGAGTTATTCCAACACCGCACCCCAACCTCTCAGACTGGCATTCGTTGTCAGAATGACCCAGTCGGATATCCAGAAGGGACGGCCCCTGCTCAATTGTTGGTCCTGAAGCCACCAGCTCAGTGACAGGCGGACCTCCGGAGACTAGGAGATCATGTGAGATCTGATCCGGTGAGGCAGGCTGTCCCACTTGGTCAGAAATAACTTCTGCAGAGGGCGAAAGTGGAATTGAGCATACTCCACCATGTTGAAAGCAGACACCATGAGACCGAGCACTTGCATTGCCGAATGTATCGACACTTGCGGACGAGATAGAAAGCATCGAATCCTGTCCTGAAGCTTTCTCCTGAGAGAGAAACTACCGTTGGTTGTAAGTGTCCAATAACGCTCCCAGATGCAACATGCTCCTAACAGGAACCAGGGAGGATTTCTTCCAGTTGATCAGCCACCCGTGGGCTGTCATGCACTGGACCGTCAGATCGAGATGACACAGGAGAAGCTCTGGGGAATTTGCCAGGATCAATAAATCGTCTAAGTATGGTAGGATCCTGACCCCTTGACGGCGGAGTGTAGCCGTCATGACCGCCATTACTTTGGTGAAAACTCGCTGAGCCGTTGTCAAACTAAAGGGTAACGCCCGAAATTGGTAATGAAGGTTGCCCACCGCAAACCGCAGGTACTGCTGATGATACCCCGCAATAGGAATATGTAGGTAGGCATCCTGTATGTTTAAAGAGACCATCTAGTCCCCAGGCTCCATGGCCAGAATAATAGAGTGCAGCGTTTCCATATGAAACTTGGAGATCCGCACATGCTTGTTCAAGGGACTTCAGATTGAGAATGGGCCGCAAGGACCCGTTCGGTTTCGGGACTAGAAACAGCGGTGAATAGAACACCTTGCCTCTCTGAGCCAGAGGAACCTGTACTACCACTCCTGTGGTCAGGAGGGAATGTACCACAGAGCGCAACGTGTTTGCTTTTGCTGGATCCAGAGGCACATCTGTCAGGCAAAATCGATGAGGGGGACGATTCTTGAAGGGTATGGCGTAACCTCGAGCGACTACTTCACTCACACAGGTATCTGAAGTGATTTTCAACCATTCCTGGGCAAAACCTAGAAGTCGGCCCTCCATCCTGGGATCACCCAGAGGGAAGCCTGTCCCGTCATGCGGCAGGCTTGTCCGTTTTGGAAGCTGGCTGACGGGTGGCCCAGGCTCGCTTCGGTCTGGGCTTGGCAGGTCTGAAAGCACGAGCCTGCTTTGGGGAAGCCTGACCTGTGCTTTTCCTGGAGGACGAAAGGGCCGAGGGAAAGTAATTTTAGCCGCCTGTGCGGAAGGAGCAGTACTAGGTAGGCAAGCTGTTTTAGCAGTAGCCAGATCAGCCACAATCTTATTGAGGTCTTCTCCTAAGAGAATGTCTCCCTTGAAAGGAAGCACCTCCAGGGTTTTCTTGGAACCCATATCCACCAACCAGGATCTCAACCAAAGGATATGTCTGGCCAAGAGGGACGCAGCAGCAGCCTTGGCCGCGAGCACCCCGGCATCGGAAGCCGCCTCCTTAAGTTACAGAGAAGCCGTGGCAATATATGAGAGACATTGTCGAGCATGCTCAGATGCATTGGAAGGCAGTTCCGACTCAAGTTCCTGAGCCCACGCCTCAACAGCTTCAGCAGCCCAAGTAGCTGCAATAGTTGGCTTATGCACAGCCCCCGTTAGGGTATAAATCGCTTTCAAACAGCCCTCCACACGTCGATCCGTTGGTTCCTTCATAGAGGTGACAGCAGTTACTGGCAGAGAAGAGGAAACCACCATACGCGCCACGAGAATCTACAGGCGGAGGGGTTTCCCAATTATTACATACCTCCGCAGACAGGATAGCGAGCCAACAGTCTTATTCGGTGTAAATTTTGTCACCGGATTTTCCCAGGATTCCTGACGTATGTCAACCAGGTGTTTTCAATGGGGTAAAACTTGTTTAACCACCTTCTTACATTTAAACCTAATGACCTCCCTTCCTCATCCGAAACATCAGCATCAGTGTCTGTGGGGTCAGTATATGCACAGTCCTCGTCAGAGGATGTGTCTGGAATAGCAGTGGATTGGGAGGAGGTAATGGCCCGTTTAGAAGACGACTTAGTCTTATGCAGGAGAGAGTGACAGATTTAGTCATAGATCGGTTCAAATGCTGTAACTGAGTGGAAAGCTGATCCGCCAATGGCGGGTTCACAGCAGGGACCATAAACTGTGGCAGTGGCACAGGTGGTCCCACAAGAGGCGTCAATTTAGTCACAAGCGTGTTTAGCAATGTGGAAAATGTAGCCCAAGGTGGGTCTTGTGATGCCCCAGGTGCTACCGACCCACTGGGAGGTAAGGAACCCCCCCTGAACCTGAACTCTCAGTTGCCATATTATCCTCCGTTACGTTCGCGGCCTCACTACCACGCAGTGTGGGAGAAGCCCCAACGTCGTTTCCACGTGTAGCAGACATTACTATGTGCACAATAATAAGCAACCCAGTACAAAGTGTAGCAGCACTATACCTAGCAAGAACTCTCAGAAAGGGTGCCTAAGATAGCACCGACCAAGAGTTCAAGAGATATAGATTATATGGTGACTATAAATCACAAGTAAAAATACACCGACAATATATCTTGTGATACAATCCTATATTAAACAAAGGAAAACCTGAAACACTTGGCCCCATCAGGTATAGCAAAATAGGAATAGCCCACTTAGTGAAATACCCTACAATAAGGCAACCACGCAGCAGCTACATGCACACACACGTATATAGTCACAAACGTACCATGCAGAAATTATGTACCATAAACTGCACTGGACTAGCAATACAAAGTAATATCCAGTATGGCTATATGTGACAATAGATATAACAATGCATAGTAAGCACTGGATGTATATCACAGGGCGTTTTTACCACATCACCCTGAATGTATGCACTCTCTTAACTAACACTGTCCCAGTGACAGGTAGAATACTTAAGTGTCCTGTAGGAAGCACAGCACTGGCAATCAGGCGGTTCCACAGAGAAGGATTTGCCCTAGCAGTCCCAGGAATAGCAAGGCTCTGTCTGTAATGGCTGCTGACCGGGAGTGAGGGGGGGGGGAAGCATCAGGTCCAACCTGCTTCCCCTGTTGGCATCCCCACCGGGTGCTTGCGGGCAGTTTAAAAACGGAGGTTTATATTAAAAAGTCCCCCTGACCTGTGCCCATGTGTCGACCCTGGTGGCTAGTGGAGCGGCTATCCAGTATTCAGTCAGCGCGCGCGGTCCGCCTCCTACGGCCGCGCTGGATCGCAGTAAAGTGTGGCACAGGAGCCCCTTACCTCCCCCCGTCTGCGACCCCGCGAACTGGAAGACGGCGGCGGGTGCGACTCACTTTTACAAGAAGCCGGGATCCTCCGCTGCAGTGACCCGGCAACCAGGGCGTGGGAGTATACAGCGCCGCTGGAGGTGATTGAGCTGCACGCAGGGAAGTCTATGAGACTTTGCCTGCAGAAGCCCTGTAGTCTTCTTGTACAATAATCTTTCTGTAAAATGAAGCTCTGAATAGGCTGCCTAAGGCAGCCTCCTGTTAAGTGCCTGCATACTGAATGGCACCAACTTACAAACTGAGCTCCCTGTGCATGGAGGCAGGGTTATACAGTAGGCAGAGCTGTGTATCTTGGGAACAGTCAAAAGCTTTAAGCCTGTTGGTGCCTCGGATCAAGATCCTACTCTACACCCCGATGTTAATCCTTGTGGAGCCAAGTGTACCCCGCAGCAGAAATAGGATTTTAATTACTTACAGGTAAAAAAAATTCTAGTAGTCCCTAGAAGATGCTGGGGTCCACATTAGTACCTTGGGGTATAGACTGGTCCACCAGGAGCCATTGGCACTTTAAGAGTTTAATAGTGTGGGCTGGCTCCTCCCTCTATGCCCCTTCTACCAGACTCCGTCTAGAAACTGTGCCCGAGGAGACTGAACTTCGAGAGAAGGATTTTACACAGATAGTGGCGAGATTTACACCAACAAGGCAAACCAAGCTAACTAGCTTGAAAACTCAACAGCTGAACAACATTACTGAACCAAGTAATAACGCAGTACTTAAGAACAAAGCAGTACTGAATCAAGTAACCACTGCAGGATAACGAAGCACTGGGCGGGCGCCCAGCATCCCCTACGGACGACGAGAAAAGGATTTACCGGTAGGTAATTAAAATCCTATTTTCTTACATCCTAGAGGATGCTGGGGTCCACATTAGTACCATGGGGATGTACCAAAGCTCACAGAACGGGAGGGAGAGCGCTGAGGCTCCTCAGAGGCCAAAGTATCAAACCTGTAGAATTTCGTAAATGTGTTCGACCCAGACCAAGTAGCCGCTCGGCAAAGCTGTAAAGCCGAGACACCCCGGGCAGCCGCCCAGGAAGAACCCACCTTACGAGTAGAGTGGGCCTTAGCAGATTTCGGACACAGCAGTCCTGCCGTAGAATACGCATGCTGGATAGTGAACCTGATCCAGCGAGAGATGGTCTGCTTAGAAGCAGGACACCCAAGTTTCTTGGGATCATACAGGACAAACAGAGTCCGATTTTCTGTGACGAGTAGTCCTCGTCACATATTTTAAGCGCCCTTACATCATCTAAGGACTTTGATGGAATTGAGGAGTCAGTAGAAACTGACACAATAGGTTGGTTGATATGAAAAGCCGCCTACCTTTGGAAGGAACGGACGTGTCCGGAGCTCAGCTCTATCTTCATGGAAGATCAAGTAGGAGCTTTTAAAAGACAAAGCCCCTAGCTCCGACACACGTCTAGCAGAAGCTAAGGCCAACAGAGTGACAGCCTTCCACGTGAGAAACTTAACCTCAACCTCCTGTAGAGGATCGAACCAATCCGATTGGAGGAACCGCAACACCACGTTAAGATCCCAGGGTGCCGTAGGCAGCACAAAGGGAGGCTGGATGTGCAGAACCCCTTTCAAAAAAGTCTGAACCTCAGGGAGGGAAGACAGCTGTTTCTGGAAGAAAATGGATAAGGCCGAAATCTGGACCTTTACGGATCCCAACCCCAGGTCCATAACCACACCTGCTTGCAGAAAGAGGAGAAAACGTCCCAGTTGAAACTCCACTGTAGGAAACCTCTTGGATTCACACCAAGATATATACTTCTTCCAAATGCAATGGTAATGTTTGAACGTAACTCCTTTCCTAGCCTGTATCAGGGTAGTAATAACCTTGTTCGGAATGCCCTTCCGAGCCAATATCTGGCGTTCAACCTCCATGCTGTCAAACGTAGCAGCGGTAAGTCTTGATACGTGAACGGCCTCTGTTGTAGAAGGTCCTCCCGAAGAGGACTCGGATCTTCCAGCAGTAGACCCAGAAGATCCGCGCACCAAGCCCTTCTTGGCCAGTCTGGAGCAATGAGGATTGCCTGAACTCTTGTTCTTCTTATGAGCTTTAGAATCCTTGGATTGAGTTTAAGTGGAGGAAACACGTACACCGACTGGAACACCCACGGAGTCACCAGGGCGTCCGCCGCCATTGCTTGCGGGTCTCTTGACCTGGGACAATACCGCCGAAGCTTCTTGTTGAGGCGGGAGGCCATCATGTCTATTTGAGGACCCCCCCAAATATTTGTCACCTCCGTGAACACCTCTGGATGGAGGCTCCACTCTCCTGGATGGAGATCGTGTCTGTTGAGGAAGTCCGCTTCCCAGTTGTCCACTCCCGGAATGAAGACTGCCGACAGCGCCAGCGCGTGTCTTTCTGCACAGATGATGATTGTTACCTCTGACATTGCAGCTCTGCTCTTCGTTCCGCCCTGTCGGTTTATGTAGGCCACCGTCATTACATTGTCCGACTGTACTTGAATGGCTCGATTTTGCAGAAAATGTGCCGCTTGGAGAAGACCGTTGTACGCAGCTCTTAGTTCCAGAATGTTTATTGGAAGACTGGATTCCAGACTTCACCACCTTCCTTGGAAGGTTTCACGTTGAGTGACTGCGCCCCATCCCCGGAGACTTGCGTCCGTGGTTAGAAGGATCCAGTCCTGAATCCCGAACCTGCGGCCCTCCAGAAGGTGAGGTATTTGCAGCCACCAGAGGAGTGAAATCCTTGCTTTCGGTGACACTTATCCTCAGGTGCATATGAGATCCAGCTGGAAGGATCGAGCATGAAACCTTCCGTATTGTAGAGCCTCGTAGGAGGCAACCATCTTCCCCAGAAGGCGAATGCACTGATGAACCAAAACCCGGGCTGGCTTCAGGACTTCCCGGACCATTGTTTGTATCACCAAAGCTTTCTCCTCCGGTAGAAACACCTTCTGCGTCGAAGATCGTCCCCAGGAAAGAATCTCCTAGTCGGCTCCAAATGTGACTTTGGAAAGTTCAGGATCCAACCATGTTCCCTGAGCAGACAAGTCGCGAGAGGAATGAACTGCAACGTCGTCTCACTGGTCAATGCTTTTATCAGCAGATCGTCCAGATATGGAATTATGTTGAGTCCCTGTCTGCGGAGAACTATCATCTCTGCCATCACCTTGGTGAATACCCTCGGGGCCGTGGAGTCACCGAATGATAGTGCCTGAAACTTATAGTGACTGTCTAACAGTGCAAATTTTAGAGAAGCATGGTGCGGCGGCCAAATCGGGATGTGGAGGTACACATCCTTGATATCCAGGGATAACAAACTCCTGCAGACCTGAGATCACCGCTCTCAGAGACTCCATTTTGAACTTGAACTCCCTCAGAAAAAGGGTTTAATGTTTTCAAGTTCAAAATCGGTCTGACCGAACCATCCGGTTACAGTACCACGAAAAGGTTTGAATAGTAACCCATGTGTTGCATATGAGGTGGAACTGGAACAATGACCTCTGACTATTCCAGTTTTTGGATGGCTTCCTGTAGGATAGCCCTGTCTGTCAGTAGAGCTGGCAAGCCTGATTTGAAGAACTGGTGAGGCGGGCGTTCTTGAAATTCCAGTCTGTACCTCTGGGACACAATATCCTGTACCCAGGGATCCAGGCCGGACTACACCAAGACGTCGCTGAAACGTCAGCCTCGCACCCACCAGTCAGTCCTCCAGGCTGTGCAGTCCAGAGTCATGCTGATGCTTTTGAGGAACCAGAAGCAGGCTTCTGATCCTGGGAGCCTGCATGTGCAGGCTTTTTTGATTTTGCACGCCCACCTCTAAAGGTGGTGGTAGGAGGCTTGGACTTTGTCTTAGCGGTACGAAATGACTGCGATGCAGATGAAGAAAAGGGTTTCTTCGTAGAAGGCATAGCAGAGGGAAGGAAAGGTGACTTACCCGCGGTTGCAGTGGAAATCCACGCATCCAAAACTTCCCCAAATAAAGCCTGACCTGTGTAGGGTAGGTTCTCCACACTTCTCCTGGATTCCGCGTCTGCAAACCATTGGTGTAGCCAGTCCCCTGCGAGCTGAGAACCGACATGGAAGATATCCTTGCATTCAGCGTACCCAGGTCCTTCATGGATTCCACCACGAATCCCGCAGAATCCTGTATGTTACGTAAAAACAGTTCAATGTCACCTCTATCCATTGAATCTATGTCCTCTAGTAACGTGCCTGACCACTTTACTATAGCTTTTGAGGTCCATGCACAGGCAATAGTAGGCTTTAACGCCACCCCTGAAGCAGTGTAAATGGATTTGAGCGTAGTGTCAATCTTACGATCAGCAAGTTCTTTTAACGCGGTAGATCCAGGGACAGGTAAAACCACCTTTTTTGACAGATGCGTCAACTATGGGTGGATTTTCCCATCTTTTTCTATCCCCCTCAGGGAAGGGAAAAGCAACCAGAACCCTTTGGGGATCTGGAATTTCCCCCCAGGATTTTTCATATAAAGCATTTCATTCTCTAATCTCTAATGGCCTCAATCATGAGCTGCACCCCCTTAGCCAGGGATGCCACTCCCCTCACTGTCTGCTGTGTCAGTCGGTATCCGTGTCATCTTGCATAATCTGGGCAAGTGCATGTTTCTTCGGGTATATGCTAGGGGGTTTAGAAGGAATATGAACAGAACCTGACCAAACAGCCATAGAATTCTTTAAAACCTGAGTTTCAGTCTCAGTATGAGCTACCCTAGTAGAGATCTGAGAGATAATTCCCTTAATAGACGTCAGCCATTCTGGCTCAGTAATGGGAATCTGAGACAATACATTACATTCCTGAGTGCATGGAATGGATTTCTCTGGGGATGAAACGTCCTCTGCAGCATAAGACACAGAGTCCCTGGACATGGCTATGTGAGAAAACATACACCACAATCACACAGGAAAATGTCAGTGTCGTTCCTCCCCAAGTACCTTCAGAGAAACAGACCTTGGAGCCAGCACACAGCGCGCTCAATTAGGTAGTATTACTAACCTAGCGCTGACTGTGTACCTTAATAGACTACACAGATAATATGCAGCCTTCCCCCCCTTCTACAACCCCCTGGTACCGCACAGGTTAGCTGGAGTCGTGTGGAGGGACAGCACTTCCTTTCAGCATCTCTGGTGCTGTATCTGCAGGGAGAAAATGGCGCTGAACGCTGCTGGGTCCGCTCTGAGAAGCTCCACCCCCTGGAAATGGTGCCTCTTCCTGCATTTTCTAAAGATTATACTGGCCTAAGGATTTTGCTAGCAGCGTTACAGAGGTCCCGGATAGCTTCGAGTGACCAGTGCAGGGTATCTGCGCTGGCTCAGGGCGCCCCTCATAGCTCCACCCTGTGTACCGCTGAGGTCTCCGGAGCGCATTTAGTACTGCGCTCCTACCCTGTTGCCGCCATTTGACTCACTCGCCAGCGGAATCTTCTGGCTCTGTTACGGGGTTGGCATGCGGTGGGAGTGAGCGGTCGCCTCGGGTGGCTAACAATCATCACCCTCAGGAGCTCAGTCTCCTGTCAACGGAGATAGTGGCCATTAACCTCTCAGGGTTGGACACTACTGCCCCCCTAAGTCCCACGAAGCAGGGAGGCTGTTGCCTCCCTGTGCCTAAACTCTAATGAAAAAAATCAAACTAGAAAAATACTCCTATGGAGCTTTGACCGGCTCCGCCGGACACAAATTCTAAACCGAGTCTGGTAGGAGGGGCATAGAGGGAGGAGCCAGCCCACACTATTAAACTCTTAAAGTGCCAGTGGCTCCTAGTGGACCAGTCTATACCCCATAGTACTAATGTGGACCCCAGCATCCTCTAGGACGTAAGAGACTGACCGACTGAACTAAAATAAATATGAAACTGCTTCTGAAGCCCAGCTCCCAGTACTGCAGCACGCGGGTGATGTTATTTCATCACCTGTGCACTGTGAATAGCCTGCCGCTGCGGTCTGTGTGCCTGGCACCGTATAGCGTGCCGAGTGTCATGGGGAGTTGCTGTAATCATCATCAAGCACATCCCCCGCTGACAACAGCAAACTCTCTGCAAGTGCTAGAGCTGCTCACCGAGGTAGGGTGTGGGTTGTGACTGTGGTGTATGTGCGGTACAATGGTTACTGAATGACGCTGCTGGGGCTACATGCACTTCCTGCTGCAGTCACATGCCACGCGCTGCCGCACACTGAAATTGAGCGACTGACAGGTTTATTTTTTTTAAATAAATCAACCACTTGTATTCTTTATACAGTGGAGATAATTACAATTGATTACAAGTTAATGTATAGTGGGGAACGTAAAAGGTTACAGATTTGTGGAAACTGTATGCCTCAAAGTTGCTGGATTTATTTCTTTTTTACGCTTGTCTTTCTTGTTTAATATTCGTCATCTGTGTGTGTGAGAGCTGTGGGGAAAAAATCAGTGCGCTTGTGCGAAGCATACTGCCTGTGAGCCAGCAATCCAGTACGCAACCAGGTTCTTGCGTGTGCTATAAGGGTTTTTCAGAGATTTAAAAAAAATAAAATAAGAATTTACTTACCGATAATTCTATTTCTCATAGTCCGTAGTGGATGCTGGGAACTCCGTAAGGACCATGGGGAATAGCGGCTCCGCAGGAGACTGGGCACAAAAGTAAAAGCTTTCTGACTAGCTGGTGTGCACTGGCTCCTCCCCCTATGACCCTCCTCCAAGCCTCAGTTAGGATACTGTGCCCGGACGAGCGTACATAATAAGGAAGGATCTTGAATCCCGGGTAAGACTCATACCAGCCACACCAATCACACCGTACAACTTGTGATCTGAACCCAGTTAACAGTATGATAAACGTAGGAGCCTCTGAAAAGATGGCTCACAACAATAAACAACCCGATTTTTGTAACAATAACTATATACAAGTATTGCAGACAATCCGCACTTGGGATGGGCGCCCAGCATCCACTACGGACTATGAGAAATAGAATTATCGGTAAGTAAATTCTTATTTTCTCTGACGTCCTAGTGGATGCTGGGAACTCCGTAAGGACCATGGGGATTATACCAAAGCTCCCAAACGGGCGGGAGAGTGCGGATGACTCTGCAGCACCGAATGAGAGAACTCCAGGTCCTCCTCAGCCAGGGTATTTGTAGAATTTAGCAAACGTGTTTGCCCCTGACCAAGTAGCTGTTCGGCAAAGTTGTAAAGCCGAGACCCCTCGGGCAGCCGCCCAAGATGAGCCCACTTTCCTTGTGGAGTGGGCTTTTACAGATTTTAGCTGTGGCAGGCCTGCCACAGAATGTGCAAGCTGAATTGTACTACAAATCCAATGAGCAATTGTCTGCTTAGAAGCAGGAGCACCCAGCTTGTTGGGTGCATACAGGATAAACAGCGAGTCAGATTTTCTGACTCCAGCCGTCCTGGAAACATATTTTCAGGGCACTGACTACGTCCAGCAACTTGGAATCCTCCAAGTCCCTAGTAGCCGCAGGCACCACAATAGGCTGGTTCATGTGAAATGCTGAAACCACCTTAGGGAGAAATTGAGGGCGAGTCCTCAGTTCTGCCCTGTCTGAATGAAAAATTAGGTAAGGGCTTTTATACGACAAAGCCGCCAATTCTGAGACACGCCTGGCTGAAGCCAGGGCTAACAGCATGACCACTTTCCATGTGAGATATTTCAATTCCACAGTGGTGAGTGGTTCAAACCAATGTGATTTTAGGAGGCTCAACACTATATTGAGATCCCAAGGTGCCACTGGAGGCACAAAAGGAGGCAGTATATGCAGTACCCCTTTGACAAACGTCTCAACTTCAGGCACTGAAGCCAGTTCTTTTTGGAAGAAGATCGACAGGGCCGAAATTTGAACCTTAATGGACCCTAATTTTAGGCCCATAGATAGTCCTGTTTGCAGGAAATGCAGGAAACGACCCAGTTGAAATTCCTCTGTAGGGGCCTTCTTGGCCTCACACCACGCAACATATTTTCGCCAAATGCGGTGATAATGTTTTGCGGTTACATCCTTCCTGGCCTTGACCAGGGTAGGGATGACTTCATCTGGAATGCCTTTTTCCTTCAGGATCCGGCGTTCAACCTCCATGCCGTCAAACGCAGCCGCGGTAAGTCTTGGAACAGACAAGGTCCCTGCTGGAGCAGGTCCTTCCTTAGAGGTAGAGGCCACGGGTCCTCCGTGAGCATCTCTTGAAGTTCCGGGTACCAAGTCCTTCTTGGCCAATCCGGAGCCACGAGTATAGTTCTTACTCCTCTCCGTCTTATAATTCTCAATACCTTGGGTATGAGAGGCAGAGGAGGGAACACATACACTGACTGGTACACTCACGGTGTTACCAGAGCGTCCACAGCTATTGCCTGAGGGTCCCTTGACCTGGCGCAATACCTGTCTAGTTTTTTGTTGAGGCGGGACGCCATCATGTCCACCTTTTGTTTTTCCCAACGGTTTACAATCACGTGGAAGACTTCTGGATGAAGTCCCCACTCTCCCGGGTGGAGGTCGTGTCTGCTGAGGAAGTCTGCTTCCCAGTTGTCCACTCCCGGAATGAACACTGCTGACAGTGCTATCACATGATTTTCCACCCAGCGAAGAATCCTTGCAGCTTCTGCCATTGCCCTCCTGCTTCTTGTGCCGCCCTGTCTGTTTACGTGGGCGACTGCCGTGATGTTGTCCGATTGGATCAATACCGACTGACCCTGAAGCAGAGGCCTTGCTTGGCTTAGGGCATTGTAAATTGCCCTTAGTTCCAGGATATTTATGTGAAGAGACGTTTCCATGCTTGACCACAAGCCCTGGAAATTTCTTCCCTGTGTGACTGCTCCCCAGCCTCTCAGGCTGGCATCCGTGGTCACCAGAATCCAGTCCTGAATGCCGAATCTGCGGCCCTCTAGAAGATGAGCCCTCTGCAACCACCACAGGAGAGACACCCTTGTCCTTGGAGATAGGGTTATCCGCTGATGCATCTGAAGATGCGATCCGGACCATTTGTCCAGCAGATCCCACTGAAAAGTCCTTGCATGGAATCTTCCGAATGGAATTGCTTCGTAAGAAGCCACCATTTTTCCCAGGACCCTTGTGCATTGATGCACTGACACTTGTCCTGGTTTCAGGAGGTTCCTGACTAGCTCGGATAACTCCCTGGCCTTCTCCTCCGGGAGAAACACCTTTTTCTGGACTGTGTCCAGAATCATCCCTAGGAACAGTAGACGTGTTGTTGGAATCAGCTGCGATTTTGGAATATTTAGAATCCACCCGTGCTGACGTAGCACCACCTGAGATAGTGCTACTCCGACCTCTAACTGTTCCCTGGATCTTGCCCTCATCAGGAGATCGTCCAAGTAAGGGATAATTAAGACGCCTTTTCTTCAAAGAAGAATCATCATTTCGGCCATTACCTTGGTAAAGACCCGTGGTGCCGTGGACAATCCAAACGGCAGCGTCTGAAACGGATGACAGTTCTGTACCACAAACCTGAGGTACCCTTGGTGAGAAGGGTAGATTGGGACATGGAGATAGGCATCTTTGATGTCCAGAGACACCATATAGTCCCCTTCTTCCAGGTTCGCTATCACTGCTCTGAGTGATTCCATCTTGAATTTGAACCTTTTTATGTAAGTGTTCAATGATTTCAGATTTAAAATCGGTCTCACCGAGCCGTCCGGCTTCGGTACCACAAACAGCGTGGAATAATACCCCTTTCCCTGTTGTAGGAGGGGTACCTTGATTATCACCTGCTGGGAATACAGCTTGTGAATAGCTTCCAATACTGCCTCCCTGTCGGAGGGAGACGTTGGTAGAGCAGACTTCAGGAACCGGCGAGGGGGAGACGTCTCGAATTCCAATTTGTACCCCTGCGATACTATCTGCAGGATCCAGGGGTCCACTTGCGAGAGAGCCCACTGCGCGTTGAAATTTTTGAGACGGGCCCCCACCGTGCCCGAGTCCGCTTGTAAAGCCCCAGCGTCATGCTGAGGACTTGGCAGAAGCGGGGGAGGGCTTCTGATCCTGGGAAGAGGCTGCCTGTTGCAGTCTTTTTCCCCTTCCTCTGCCCCGGGGCAGAAATGAGTGGCCTTTTGCCCGCTTGCCCTTATGGGGACGAAAGGACTGAGTTTGAAAAGACGGTGTCTTTTTCTGCTGAGAGGTGACCTGGGGTAAAAAGGTGGATTTCCCAGCCGTCGCCGTGGCCACCAGGTCTGACAGACCGACCCCAAATAACTCCTCCCCTTTATATGGCAAAACTTCCATATGCCGTTTGGAATCCGCATCACCTGACCACTGTCGTGTCCATAAACTTCTTCTGGCAGAAATGGACAACGCACTTACTCTTGATGCCAGGGTGCAAATATCCCTCTGTGCATCTCGCATATATAGTAATGCATCCTTTAAATGCTCTATAGTCAATAATATACTGTCCCTATCCAGGGTATCAATATTTTCATTCAGGGAATCCGACCAAGCCACTCCAGCGCTGCACATCCAGGCTGAGGCGATTGCTGGTCGTAGTATAACACCAGTATGTGTGTATATACCTTTTAGGATATTTTCCAGCTTTCTATCAGCTGGTTCCTTGAGGGCGGCCGTATCAGGAGACGGTAACGCCACTTGTTTTGATAAGCGTGTGAGCGCCTTATCTACCCTAGGGGGTGTTTCCCAACGCGCCCAAACCTCTGGCGGGAAAGGGTATAATGCCAATAATTAGAAATCAGCAGTTTTTTATCGGGGGAAACCCACGCTTTGTCACACACCTCATTTAATTCATCTGATTCAGGAAAAACTATGGGTAGTTTTTTCACACCCCACATAATACCCCTTTTTGTGGTACTTGTAGTATCAGAAATGTTCAAAGCCTCCTTCATTGCCGTGATCATGTAACGTGTGGCCCTACTGGACATTACGTTTGTCTCGTCACCGTCAACACTGGAGTCAGTATCCGTGTCTGGGTCTGTGTCGACCATCTGAGGTAACGGGCGCTTTAGAGCCCCTGATGGTGTTTGAGACGCCTGGACAGGCACTAACTGATTTGCTGGCTGTCTCATGTCGTCAACAGTTTTTTGCAAAGTGCTGACACTGTCACGTAATTCCTTCCATACTACCATCCAGTCAGGTGTCGACTCCCTAGGGGGTGACATCACTATTACAGGCAATTGCCCCGCCTCCACATTTTCCTCCTCATACATGTCGACACACACGTACCGACACACAGCACACACACAGGGAATGCTCTGATAGAGGACAGGACCCCACTAGCCCTTTGGGGAGACAGAGGGAGAGTTTGCCAGCACACACCAGAGCGCTATATATATATATATGGGGATAACCTTATATAAGTGTTTTTCCCTGATATAGCTGCTGTATATGTATTTACTGCCAATTAGTGCCCCCCCTCTCTTGTTTTACCCTGATTCTGTAGCAGGACTGCAGGGGAGAGACAGGGAGCCGTCCTTCCAGCGGAGCTGTGAGGGAAAATGGCGCTTGTGTGCTGAGGAGATAGGCTCCGCCCCCTTCACGGCGGCCTTTTCTCCCGCTTTTTTTAGGAAAACTGGCAGGGGTTAAATGCATCCATATAGCCCAGGAGCTATATGTGATGCATTTCTTTAGCCATATAAGGTTTAAAACATGTTTTATTGCGTCTCAGGGCGCTCCCCCCCAGCGCCCTGCACCCTCAGTGACCGGAGTGTGAAGTGTGCTGAGAGCAATGAAGACAGGAACGTCTTCTGCCGTCGATTTTTCCGGACCTCTTTGCTCTTCTGGCTCTGTAAGGGGGCCGGCGGCGCGGCTCCGGGACCCATCCAGGCTGAACCTGTGATCGTCCCTCTGGAGCTAATGTCCAGTAGCCAAGAAGCCCAATCCACTCTGCATTCAGGTGAGTTCGCTTCTTCTCCCCTTAGTCCCACGATGCAGTGAGCCTGTTGCCAGCAGGTCTCACTGAAAATAAAAAACCTATTTAAAACTTTTACTCTAAGCAGCTCTGGAGAGCTACCTAGATTGCACCCTTCTCGGCCGGGCACAAAAATCTAACTGAGGCTTGGAGGAGGGTCATAGGGGGAGGAGCCAGTGCACACCAGCTAGCCAGAAAGCTTTTACTTTTGTGCCCAGTCTCCTGCGGAGCCGCTATTCCCCATGGTCCTTACGGAGTTCCCAGCATCCACTAGGACGTCAGAGAAAATAAGAATTTACTTACCGATAATTCTATTTCTCGTAGTCCGTAGTGGATGCTGGGAACTCCGTAAGGACCATGGGGAATAGCGGCTCCGCAGGAGACAGGGCACATCTAAAGAAAGCTTTAGGATCACCTGGTGTGCACTGGCTCCTCCCCCTATGACCCTCCTCCAAGCCTCAGTTAGGATACTGTGCCCGGACGAGCGTACACAATAAGGAAGGATTTTGAATCCCGGGTAAGACTCATACCAGCCACACCAATCACACTGTACAACTTGTGATCTGAACCCAGTTAACAGCATGATAATAGAGAAGCCTCTCGAAAAGATGGCTCACTACAACAATAACCCGAATTTTTTGGTAACAATAATTATGTACCAGTATTGCAGACAATCCGCACTTGGGATGGGCGCCCAGCATCCACTACGGACTACGAGAAATAGAATTATCGCTAAGTAAATTCTTATTTTCTCTGACGTCCTAGTGGATGCTGGGAACTCCGTAAGGACCATGGGGATTATACCAAAGCTCCCAAACGGGCGGGAGAGTGCGGATGACTCTGCAGCCCCAATGAGAGAACTCCCGGTCCTCCTCAGCCAGGGTATCAAATTTGAAGAATTTTACAAACGTATTTGCTCCTGACCAAGTAACTGCTCGGCAAAGTTGTAAAGCCGAGACCCCTCGGGCAGCTGCCCAAGATGAGCCCACCTTCCTTGTGGAGTGGGCATTTACAGATTTTTGGCTGTGGCAGGCCTGCCACAGAATGTGCAAGCTGAATTGTACTACAAATCCAACGAGCAATAGTCTGCTTAAAAGCAGGAGCACCCAGCTAGTTGGGTGCATAGAGGATAAACAGCGAGTCAGATTTCCTGACTCCAGCCGTCCTGGAAACATATTTTCCGGGTCCTGACAACGTCTAGCAACTTGGAGTCCTCCAAGTCCCTAGTAGCCGCAGGCACCACAATAGGTTTGGTTCAGGTGAACGCTGAAACCACCCTAGGGAGAAACTGAGGACGAGTCCTCAATTCCGCCCTGTCCGAATGGAAAATCAGATAAGGGCTTTTACAGGATAAAGCCACCAATTCTGACACGCGCCTGGCCCAGGCCAGAGCCAACAGCATGACCACTTTTTCTGTGAGATATTTTAACTCCACAGATTTAAGTGTGTCAAACCAATGTGACTTTTGGAACCCAAAAACCACCTGGAGATCCCAAAAGTGCCACTAAAGGCACAAAAGGAGGCTGTATATGCAGTACCCCTTTTACAAATGTCTGAACTTCAGGGACTGAAGCTAGTTCTTTTTTGGAAGAAAATTGACAGAGCCGAAATTTGAACCTTAATGGACCCCAATTTCAGGCCCATAGATACTCCTGTTTGCAGGAAATGTAGGAATCGACCCAGTTGAATTTCCTCTGTCGAGCCTTACTGGCCTCGCACCACGCAACATATTTTCGCCAAATGCGGTGATAATGTTTTGCGGTTACATCCTTCCTGGCTTTGATCAGGATAGGGAAGACTTCATCCGGAATGCCTTTTTCCTTCAGGATCCGGCGTTCAACCGCCATGCCGTCAACGCAGCCGCGGTAAGTCTTGGAACAGACAAGGTCCTTGCTGGAGCAGGACCCTTCTTAGAGGTAGAGGCTACGGATCCTCCGTGAGCATCTCTTGAAGTTCCGGTTACCAATTCCTTCTTGGCCAATCCGGAGCCACTAATATAGTGCTTACTCCTCTCCATCTTATCAATCTCAGTACCTTGGGTATGAGAGGCAGAGGAGGGAACCCATACACTGATTGGTACACCCACGGTGTTACCAGAGCATCTACAGCTATTGCCTGAGGGTCCCTTGACGTGGCGCAATACCTGTCGAGTTTTTCCCAACGGTTTATAATCATGTGGAAGACTTCTGGGTGAAGTCCTTACTCTCCCGGGTGGAGGTCGTGCTGAGGAAAACTGCTTCCCAGTTGTCCACTCCCGGAATGAAAACTGCTGACAGTGCTATCACATGGTTTTTCGCCCCGCGAAGAATCCTTGCAGCTTCTGCCATTGCCCTCCTGCTTCTTGTGGCACCCTGTCTGTTTACGTGGGTGACTGCCGTAATGTTGTCCGACTGGATCAACACCGGCTGACCTTGAAGCAGAGGTCTTGCTAAGCTTAGAGCATTGTAAATGGCCCTTAGCTTCAGGACATTTATGTGAAGTGATGTCTCCAGGCTTGACCATAAGCCCTGGATATTCCTTCCCTGTGTGACTGCTCCCCAGCCTCGCAGGCTGGCATCCGTGGCCACCAGGACCCAGTCCCGCATGCCGAATCTGCGGCCCTCTAGAAGATGAGCACTCTGCAACCACCACAGGAGGGATACCCATTGTCCCTGGTGACAGGGTTATCCGCTGAAGCATCTGAAGATGCGACCCGGACCATTTGTCCAGTAGGTTCCACTGGAAAGTCTTGCGTGGAATCTGCCGAATGGGATTGCTTCGTAGGAAGCCACCATTTTTACCCAGAACCCTTGTGCATTGATGCACTGAGACTTGGTTCGGTTTTAGGAGGTTCCTGACTAGCTCGGATAACTCCCTGGCTTTCTCCTCCGGGAGAAACACCTTCTTTCTGGACTGTGTCCAGGATCATCCCTAGGAACAGAAGACAAGTCGTCGGAACCAGCTGCGATTTTGGAATATTGAGAATCCAATCGTGCTGCCGCAACACTACCTGAGGTAGTGCTACACCGATCTCCAACTGTTCCCTGGATCTCACCCTTATCAGGGAATCGTCCAAGTAAAGGATAACTAAAATTCCCTTCCTTCGAAGGAATATCATCATTACGGTCATTACTTCAGTAAAGACCCGGGGTGCCGTGGACCATCCCTACGGCAGCGTCTGAACTGATAGTGACAGTTCTGTACCATAACCTGAGATACCCTTGGTGAGAAGGGTAAATTTTGACATGAAGGTAAGCATCCTTGATGTCCCGAGACATCATGTAGTCCCCTTCTTCCAGGTTTGCAATCACTGCTCTGAGTGACTCAATTTTGAATTTGAACCTCTGTATGTAAGTGTTCAAAGATTTTAGATTTTAAAATCGGTCTCACCGAGCCGTCTGGCTTCGGTACCACAATACTGTGGAATAATACCCCGTTCCCTGTTGCAGGAGGGGTACCTTAATTATCACCTGCTGGGAATACAGCTTGTGAATGGCTTCCAAAACTGCCTCCCTGTCAGCGGGAGACGTCGGTAAAACAGACTTTTGGAAACGGCGAGGGGAATACGTCTCGAATTCCAATTTGTACCCCTGAAATATTACCTGAAGGATCCAGGGGTCTACTTGCGAGTGAGCCCACTGCGCACTGAAATTCATTGAGAACGGGCCCCCACCGTGCCTGAACTTGTAAAGCCCTAGCGTCATACTGAGAGCTTGGCAGAGGCGGAAAAGGGTTTCTGTTCCTGGGAACTGGCTGATCTCTGCAGCCATTTTCCTCTCCCTCTGTCACGAGCAGAAAAGAGGAACCCTTTTGTCCGCTTGCCAACCAGGACTGCGCCTGATAATACAGCATCTTATTTTGAGAGGCGACCTGGGGTACATTCCCTTTTTTTTTTTTTTTTTTTTTAAAGGCAATACTTCCAAATGCCGTTTGGAATCCGCATCACCTGACCACTTTACTGGTATAATTGGACAACGCACTTATACTTGATGCCAGTCGGCAAATATTCCGCTGTGCATCATGCATATATAGAAATGCATCTTTTAATTGCTCTATAGGCAATAATATACTGTCCTTATCTAGGATATCAAATTTCCAGTCAGGGAATCCGACCACGCCAACCCAGCACTGCACATCCAGGCTGAGGCGATTGCTGGTCGCAGTATAACACCAGTATGTGTGTAAATACATTTTAGGACACCCTCCTGCTTTCTATCAGCAGGATCCCTAAGGGCGGCCATCTCCAGAGAGGGTAGAGCCCTTGTTCTTACAAGCGTGTGAGCGCCTTATCCCCCCTAGGGGGTGTTTCCCAACGCACCCTAACCTCTGGCGGGAAAAGGTATATTGCCAATAACTTTTTAGAAATTATCAATTGTTATCGGGGGGAAACCCACGCATCATCACACACCTCATTTTATTTCTCAGATTCAGGAAAACTACAGGAAGTTTTTCCTCACCAAACATAATACCCCTTTTTTTGGTGGTATTTATATTATCAGAAGAGTGTAAACTTTTTCCATTGCCTCAATCATGCAATGTGTGGCCCTATTGGAAATCACGGTTGTCTCTTCACCGTCGACACAGGAGTCAGTATCCGTGTCGGCGTCTGTATCTGAGGTAACGGGCGCTTTAGAGCCCCTGTATGAGACGTCTGGACATGCACAAGCTGAGTAGCCGGCTGTCTCATGTCAACCACTGTCTTTTATACAAAGCTGACACTGTCACGCAATTTCAACAGTACATCCACTCAGGTGTCGACCCCCCAGGGGGTGACAACACTATTACAGCCACTCTACTCCGTCTCCTCATCATTTTTCTCCTCATACATGTCGACACAAACGTACCGACACACAGCACACACACAGGGAATGCTCTGATAGAGGACAGGACCCCACTAGCCCTTTGGGGAGACAGAGGGAGAGTTTGCCAGCACACACCAGAGCGCTATATATATATATATATATATACACAGGGATAACCTTATATAAGTGTTTTTCCCTTTATAGCTGCTGTATTGTTTATACTGCGCCTAATTTGTGCCCCCCTCTCTTTTTTAACCCCTTTCTGTAGTGTAGTGACTGCAGGGGAGAGCCAGGGAGCTTCCCTCCAACTGAGCTGTGAGGGAAAATGGCGCCAGTGTGCTGAGGAGATAGGCTCCGCCCCTTTCTCGGCGTCCTTATCATCCGTTTTCTTGTATGTTTTGGCAGGGGTTAAATGCATCCATATAGCCCAGGAGTTATATGTGATGCATTTATTTTAGCCATAAAAGGTTTTCTATCGATTTATTGCGTCTCAGGGCGCTGCCCCCCCAGCGCCCTGCACCCTCAGTGACCGGAGTGTGAAGTGTGCTGAGAGCAATGGCGCACAGCTGCGGTGCTGTGCGCCTACCTTTATCTGAAGACAGGAAAGTCTTCTGCCGCCGATTTTTCCGGACCTCTTCGCTCTTCTGGCTCTGTAAGGGGGCCGGCGGCGCGGCTCCGGTGACCCATCCAGGCTGAACCTGTGATCGTCCCTCTGGAGCTAATGTCCAGTAGCCTAAGAAGCCCAATCCACTCTGCACGCAGGTGAGTTCGCTTCTTCTCCCCTTAGTCCCTCGATGCAGTGAGCCTGTTGCCAGCAGGTCTCACTGAAAATAATAAACCTAAACTAAAACTTTCACAAAGAGCTCAGGAGAGCCCCTAGTGTGCACCCTTCTCGTCGGGCACAGAAAATCTAACTGAGGCTTGGAGGAGGGTCATAGGGGGAGGAGCCAGTGCACACCAGGTGATCCTAAAGCTTTCTTTAGATGTGCCCTGTCTCCTGCGGAGCCGCTATTCCCCATGGTCCTTACGGAGTTCCCAGCATCCACTAGGACGTCAGAGAAAAGTGCTTATCTGCGTAAACATTGGCACAGCTCTGAATCAGGCCAATTGACGCTGGTAGATCACCGCTAAGCACGTAAACAAGTAGATCTCAGATCACAAAGCCTGGCCACTGCTGCTCTGGCATGATAGCAGCATCGCAAAATAAACCTCATAATACAGCAAGTCAGCATATTTGAGACTACCCAACGTCTGGCCTGCAGCTGACAGTGTATACAACCGTCTGCTGACCAGACTAATGTGCACACACAGCGAGATCCTTGACTATGCAATTTCCCTTGAACTCCCCCAGAGCCCAGATAGTACAGATTTTGACTATCTGTGCTTGAGATTTTGTCTATGTACAATTTTGACTAAGTGCCAATCTTGACTTTACTTTGTACTAGATAGTCAAGATTGACTTGCCTGCAGTCTATCTAGCCTTACAATACCAACCCCACAGGAGCGCGCACATTGGGGTCGATTCAATTCGGCAACTTATGAATAGCGCCGGGAATTAGCTCCCGACGCTAATCAATTCAGCTGCTAGTTACCCGCAATTGTCGGGAATTCTTCTCTCATCCCCGGGGGATGAGAGAAGAAACCCGACAACAGTGCTGCCTCGCGGCCGGCGCGAGGCCGATTCTGTCAAGAATCAGCCTCGCGCCGGGGAGTTAAGTCGGAGAATGCCCGTTCTCCCGACAATTCAACCTGTTTAGTCGGCGAGAACGGGCCATCGCCGACTTAACTGGAGCTGAATTGAATAGCGTCGGGAGCTAATTCCCGGCGCTATTCATAAGTTGCCGAATTGAATCGACCCCATTGGGATCGAATCTTTATCGCAAGTTGCCTAACACCTTGAGATATGCACTAAATTTTCATAAGATTTTGACTATAAAGTCAAAATCTTACAGATTTATCTCACCGTGTGTACACACCTTTACAGGTGCTTGTGTGATCTGGTCACTGGAACCAAGTGCAAAATGGTTGGATCTGTACAAGCCAATATTTCATGCATGGTATTCCTTTAAGTAGCCTGGCAAAACAAACATGAAAAACTGTAGCTAGCACGAGCAAGATCAGGCTTGTCAAACTAACCTTCTATGTGGGCTTCTGTTGTGGCAGCTGCCTCATCCCAAGACTCTTCTGTGCCATTGACTGCCTGAGAAACGTCAGTGTTTCCTTGTGGGATTTCCTGCCATACTTTTGCATTGGGATTCAAACCAGCTCCTTTAGACGCCACCTAATAAAAAAAAAACATACCTGTTGGAACACTGTATACAACATTTTAGGTTTTGTTTTTGCATATTTCTCATTGGTGCTGTACCTTCACCTCCTTAATAGTTACTTCTATAACAGATTGGGTACACACTAGAACGACGTGTACTCTGTTTCACCTATTAGGTTGAAATTTACCTCAATATTTAAAAAGTATTTCTGGACTGAGTGTTACATTTACTAAAAAGCCATTGTTTAAAGTCACCATGTAGTCAGTGGCTTTGACAGCTGGAATTCAATGACATGAAATACAGGTTTGAATGGACTAACCTGAAATTTAAATCTGGGTCTAAAACTGCAGAAAACATGGCAGCTTTGTAAAGTGCAGCATAGTAAATGTAACCACAGGATGAACATGTTGGATAGAGAAGTTGTAAAGAATATTGTTTCTCATATAAGTACAATATGCAAACACACTAGGAAGGAAACCCCCCCACAATAGTTTGTACTGTAGTTAGCACATACACTCCGCTCATACAATTGCTGCTCAAAAGACAAATGAACACTAACGAACAGGTCAGTCTAGTTGCCCTAGACTAGTATAAACAATACATGGCACTTATTTGGGGTAGGAGGGGTTGGTAAATAGCACTGTCACCATGCCAGTGAAGTCCACACATACCAGACAAGTGTATCAAATATTATCAGGCCAGTACACAGTTACTATTAGGCTGGCTTCCGTCATAAAGCTACTCTGCCTCAAAGTGCTGACAAGCAGTGACACAGGGAGGAAACCTGCCTAGGAGACGGCATATCACATTATGCAGATTGCCTCAGAAGCCAAGGCTAGCTATTACCAGAGTGTGTACTCTTACATGGGCAAGGTACATATATAGTTCACAAGAGGGATGTAGTTAAAATGCAGGCTGTCAGGAACCGGGCGTCCAGTATACAGATACCAGAAACCAGACAGCTGACAAAGCTGCCAACCGGAATCCTGGTGCAACAGGACTATTCCAACTCGTGGGTCTCCACGACACCCATAGAGCAGGAATAGATCATGTGACGAGCACAGCAAGCCTGCAAGGGGACTCTTCATGCTTGCCCCGCTGCTCGCAGTTTGGCTGCCAGGATGCCGCTGTCGGGATATTGATAGCCAGCATCCCGTCTGCCTGGTATAACTTATAACACCCTTCACAAGGCACTATGTACACTCGTTATACATGACATTATAGTAAAAGGAATGCGCTGGGAGCTGCCTTTCTATTTACCAAATTGCCACCTATATAATAAAAATAATCATACAGCAGTGTTTAAGCACTAAAACTATACATTCAAAGTAAACTCAAAATGGGGGAATTCAATTCTTCGGTGAGGGCCCACTAACAGAGAGCTCGATAAAGCAATTCAATGGTTGCTCAATTCAGGTGGGTATGCTGCTTGTGGGCACATCTCTGCTTGCAGCCTCCTGAAGAGGGTGCAAACAAAAAGTAATGGATGTCCGTGGCTAAAACCAGTAAATAGCTCCTAGTCACTTTAGAAGAAAGCTGCGGCAGTGCAAAACAATTGAAATCTCCCTTAAAATATTCTAGTTTGTATATATTCCTGTCCAATGGGAACATTTACACAAAGTGAGCCTGGAGCAAATTGCCGATTGTCATTTGAACCATACATTACCAGATTTTCACTCCAACCGACCAACTGGATGGTTGAATGAGAGTTAGTCTGATACATGGCCAGCATGACAAACATTTTAGCTTTCTGCCTCATGAAATGGCGAGCTTAAGTGTGCAAATAGGATCCCCGTTTGGGCATCCAAATGGGACTTTTCACGCTGCAGCCAGAATTTTAGTCGGCTAAACCCAGTCCTTTTAGGCTCGGCAGAAGTAATAAAGCACCAAATTAATTGGTAAAATAGGCACCCATAACCCCAAATAAATAGGGCCGATTCAAATGTATTTGGGTTTTTTTGCGCGGCCGCCACTAGAGGGCACCCAGCGGCAGCAATTCAATTGTTCTGCCGTTTGGGCGCCCATCAGCCGAAGAGGACACATTTTTTCCTTGCAGCTTTGTGAGGTGCAAGAAGAAAAATGTGTTGAAACTGGGCACTCCTGTTTGGACACCAAAAGCAGGGAGTTTGGAATAGCTAAACTTGGTCTGCTTGGGCACGACTGAATTGTGACAATTGTTTGGGCAACTAAAAAGACCCATTTTGACTAGATATTTAGATGCCCATAACAATTGAATGTGCCCATATTTTAAAACTTTTCAAAAGTTTTGGATGAGATGCAGTACCACCAAACATCGCAAACTACAAGTCTTGTCAAAGTGCATCTTTATATATTATAAATCTATGACATTTCTGTAATGTGCACAGATGTAGACTTCAGACAAGAATCCATAGGTGATCAGATTATGCAACAGTTCTACATGGAAATATAACAAGGCACCCAGCTAAGTTTTGGAGGTCAATCTGCTTTTGCTGGCAAGCAAGTTTTAAATGATTTCAGCAAACAACTGTTCAAACAGCAAAGGAAATACAAGGAAGTGCAGGTCACATAACACAGTTCTATCTTTTATCTGGGGGACCAATGTGGATTAAAGTATGAACCAGCCATCTCATACACAAGTACTTTGGAGTTCGGCAATATACAGATACAAAGTACTAAGTAATTAATCGCGCCCTACAGGCGCTCTTCACACCGTCGTAAGGGGCTATGCCCCCTTAACTCTTGCGGCATGCAATATTTTTATTATATGGAGTATAACCTCCAATCATAATTATGTGAGTGGGTAAATATTGCACCGACAAAGGGCGTGCGATGGTTAAGGGGTCGTAGGCCCTTGCAACGGCGTGAACAGTGCACGTAGGGCCTGATGAATCACCTAGTGGGTGCTGTGGTTGGGGAGTGGCGGGAGCGGGGGAGACGTGGAAGGGGGAGCGGGTCCGGGGGTGCCGCAGGTGGGGGAGGATGCATGAGTACTGCGGGTGGGGGAGGAGGTCCGGAGCCACCATGGGTGGGGGAGAAGCTTTTGTGGGGGTGCCGTAGGTAGGGCGGATGCAGGGGTGCTGCGGGTGGGGGAGGGGTCCGGAGCCACCGGAGTGGTGGGGATGCCGCGGATGGGGCCCGGAGGTACTGCGAGTGGGGAGGGGCGGTAAATGCTTCTCTTCCTGGACGCAGCTCAGCTGCTGTCCTCCCTTTGGCAGTGGCTCTCCTGGAGACTCGCACAGCAGCCAGTCAATATTCTTAGCTCCGGAGTCCCAACACTTCGCATTACAGGGTAGAAGATGCACTCAAACTACAGCAACCAGCAGCTGCTTTCATACACATCTATGCCGGTGGCCGTAGCAGCTTTTGTTCCACCTGCGCTACGGCTAGGGAGTAAGGATTGTTGATGCCGGAGGGGGCAGGCGGACTGGCAGCAGGACATAGGATGCTGCAGTAAAAGGACCCCCCCCCTTCCCCTATCTACAGCAGAGACTAGCTGCAGATGCAGTGGCATACCCTTCAGCTGTACCTTTTCGGCAGGTACGGTACCTTTTTTTTATGGTCTGTGCAGATTTTTGGCCCTCCAAGCTTCCATTGAAAGTATAGGAAAAGGGGCGTGGCCACGCCACTTTACCCGTGGTCACTCCCTCTTATTTTGTAGCGATTTTTAGGTGTAAATTGTTGAAGGGTATGTTGCTGCAGGTGCAGTGGGCCTATTTTGAGGTGTATGCCTGGAGCTGCTGCTCCATGAGCCCCATTGTTAATCCTGCTCTGGGAACGCACAGCAGCCAAAGGGCAGAACCTCCCATTGGCTGTAACCTGTGTGGGAAGGCGTTTCTCTAATCAGCTGTGGGCTGGGTGTGACAGACTTGCCGCTAACACTATGAGAGCTCCTAGCCACGCCCAGCATTATACACACACAGGCACAGAGTCACAGATCTGGGCTATTATATAGGAGATGGCCTGTAGCTGGTATTTGCAGGTTGGCACAGTAAGCTGATGTAGGCAGAAAAAAATGCACAAAACACTTCATTTCATGATGCCCGTCACAAATGCATACAAACAGATGTGGAAATAAAGTTTTGTACAAAATGAGACCCTACATAATTGTATTTTCACATGAATTATGTAGGGTCTCATTTCGTACAAACACTTAAAATATTTTTTAAAAACGGATGTCCTTTTCATGTGTCGACCAGTAGTGGTCGACCTAGCATCCGGATATCTGCTAATTCAACTCCCTCCCTACCTTAATATGTACATAAGTATAGTGTTTAATATGGGATCCATTCAATTTGCTGGCTGTAGGGAACCCAGCGGTCAGGATACAGACGCCGGAATCGATAGCACCCAGCACTTTGGTCGGGTTTAATAATCCAAGTATGGCTAGGCGTCAGCGCACATTAAAAAAAAAAAAAACAATTGAATTGCATCCCTTGGGGGTATATGCAATTGCGGTCGAACTGCCGCAAAAAGTCGGAAAATGGGGCATTTTCGACCAAAAAAAAAAAAAAAAAAAACTATCGAATTGGATTCGACAATGCAATACAGTACATTGACAAAAAACCTGCAGTTACAGATTCGACTTTTCGCAATTCGACATGTCTGCAATGGTAAAAATGTGGCTTTTCGACAAAAGTATATTCAATTGAAGAATGTCGATTCGACAACAGTGCTTTTCGACAGTCATTTTGTTAATTTAATTCCGCCTCATTTTGCCGTCGTGATCTAATAAAATATTTTTAAAACTTTTTTTGTGTTTTTTTGATTGCTAATAACATATCTATTTATATTAGAAGGGATTATCTACTTGGTTTGTTTATTTAGGAGCCACAAGTATTATTTAAATATATTTTTTTAAATATATATATTTTTTTTTTACGGACTAAAATAATATGGAGAGATCAGTGCATGTTTTTTAGTGGGAAGGGGTCGGAATGGGTTAAAATTCCTGGAAAAAAAATCGCGTGGGGTCCCCCCTCCTAAGCATAACCAGCCTCGGGCTCTTTGAGCCTGACAGCTCAGACGCGCACAGCCAATCAGGAGAGTGCCACGACGTGGCGCTCACTGATTGGCTGAAGGGACCCTCTTTGACAGCAGTCACGGGGGGTCCCAGCAGTCGGGGAAAGGGGTCCCATGTGTAAACATGGGACCCCTTTCAGTGCGTGGTCCGTGTTTTGCGTTTTTTTATTTTGCCAAGTACGTGGATTACAAACTCTGAAGAGGACCGATCTACACAGGATTGTTGTGAGTATAATTTAATTTACAGGTACCCCGTGGATTCTACGTGGATAAGGGGACCGAGCCCCCCCCCCCTTCCACCGCCGGGTCACCCGTATCTGCCGTCGGGCGGCTCGACAGTGGATCTGTCAGTGTGTAGGGCCCATAAGAGGTGCAGTATATAATTAGATTGTACCTGTTTATTTTTATTAATTTGTTTTTGTACTTTAGCACAGTGACCTCTTACTTGAATGGGGTGTTTTGGTTATTCTATTGTATTTCTACGAGAAATAGATTTACCGGTGAGTAAAATCTTCTTCTCTCTAACGTCCTAGTGGATGCTGGGGACTCCGTAAGGACCATGGGGATTATACCAAAGCTCCCAAACGGGCGGGAGAGTGCGGATGACTCTGCAGCACCGAATGAGCAAACACAAGGTCCTCCTCAGCCAGGGTATCAAACTTGTAGAATTTTGCAAACGTGTTTGAACCCGACCAAGTAGCTGCTCGGCAAAGCTGTAATGCCGAGACCCCTCAGGCAGCCGCCCAAGAAGAGCCCACCTTCCTTGTGGAATGGGCTTTTACCGATTTTGGAGGCGCAATCTAGCCGCAGAATGAGCCTGCTGAATCGTGTTACAGATCCAGCGAGCAATAGTTTGCTTTGAAGCAGGATGCATACAGGATAAACAGCGAGTCAGTTTTCCTGACTCCAGCCGTTCCGGCTATATAAATCTTCAAAGCCCTGACTACATCTAGTAACTTGGAATCCTCCAAGTCACGAGTAGCCGCAGGCACCATAACAGGTTGGTTCAAATGAAAAAGATGACACCACCTTCGGCAGAAATTGCGGACGAGTCCGTAATTCTGCCCTGTCCATATGGAAAACCAGATAGGGGCTTTTACATGACAAAGCCGCCAACTCTGACACACGCCTAGCCGAAGCTAAGGCCAATAGCATGACCACTTTCCACGTGAGATATTTTAACTCCACGGTCTTAAGTGGCTCAAACCAGTGAGATTTCAGGAAACTCAACACCTTGTTAAGATCCCAAGGTGCCACTGGTGGCACAAAAGGGGGCTGAATATGCAGCACTCCCTTTACAAACGTCTGAACCTCAGGAAGAGAAGCCAGTTCCTTTTGAAAGAAAATGGATAGGGCCGAAATCTGGACCTTTATGGACCCTAATTTTAAGCCCATGGTCACTCACGACTGTAGGAAGTGAAGGAAACGGCCCAGCTAGAATTCCTCTGTAGAGGCCTTCCTGACCTCACACCAAGCAACATATTTTCGCCATATACGGTGATAGTGTTTTGCTGTCACGTCCTTCCTAGCCTTTATCAGCGTAGGAATAACTTCATCCGGAATGCCTTTCTTCACTAGGATCCGGCGTTCATCCGCCATGCCGTCAAACGCAGCCGCGGTAAGTCTTGGAACAGACAGGGCCCCTGTTGCAACAGATCCTGTCTGAGAGGCAGAGGCCATGGGTCCTCTGTGAGCATTTCTTGCAGTTCCGGATACCAAGTCCTTCTTGGCCAATCCGGAACAATGAGAATTGTTCTCACTCCTCTTTCTTACGATTCTCAGCACCTTGGGTATGAGAGAAAGAGGAGAAAACACATAAACCGACCGGAACACCCACGGTGTCACTAGTGCATCCACAGCTATCGCCTGAGGGTCTCTTGACCTGGCGCAATACCTTTGTAGCTTTTTGTTGAGGCGGGATGCCATCATGTCCACCTGTGGCAGTTCTCATCGATTTGTAATCTGTGTGAAGACTTCTTGATGAAGTCCCCACTCTCCCGGGTGGAGGTCGTGCCTGCTGAGGAAGTCTGCTTCCCAGTTGTCCACTCCCGGAATGAACACTGCCGACAGTGCTTGCACGTGATTCTCCGCCCAGCGAAGAATTCTGGTGGCTTCTGCCATCGCCACCCTGCTTCTTGTGCCGCCCTGGCAGTTTACATGAGCCACTGCGGTGATGTTGTCTGACTGAATCAGCACTGGTTGGTTGCCAAGCAGAGGCTCCGCTTGACTCAGGGCGTTGTATATGGCCCTTAGTTCCAGGATAGTGATGTGCAGACAAGTCTCCTGACTTGACCACAGCCCCTGGAAGTTTCTTCCCTGAGTGACTGCCCCCCACCCTCGGAGGCTTGCATCCGTGGTCACCAGGACCCAGTCCTGTATGCCGAACCTGCGGCTCTCGAGAAGGTGAGCACTCTGCAGCCACCACAGAAGAGACACCCTGGCCCTGGGGGATAGGGTGGTCAGCCGATGCATCTGAAGAGGCGATCCGGACCACTTGTCCAACAGATCCCACTGAAAGGTCCTCGCATGGAACCTGCCGAAGGGAATGGCCTCGTATGACGCCACCATCTTTCCCAGGACTCGCGTGCATTGATGCACCGACACCTTTGGTTTTAAGAGGTCTCTGACCAGAGTCACGAGCTCCTGGGCCTTCTCCTCCGGGAGAAACACCTTCTTCTGGTCTGTGTCCAGAATCATGCCCAGGAAGGGCAGTCTCGTCGTAGGAATCAACTGCGACTTTGGAATATTCAGAATCCAGCCGTGCTGTTGTAACACCTCCCGAGAGTTTGCTACGCTGATCAGCAACTGCTCTCTGGACCTCGCCTTTATGAGGAGATCGTCCAAGTATGGGATAATTGTGACTCCTTGCTTTCGCAGAAGCACCATCATTTCTGCCATTACCTTGGTAAATATTCTCGGTGCCGTGGACAGACCAAACGGCAACGTCTGGAATTGGTAAGGACAGTCCTGTACCACAAATCTGAGGTACTCCTGATGAGGTGGATAAATGGGGACATGCAGGTAAGCATCCTTTATATGTCCAGAGACACCATAAAATCCCCCTCTTCCAGGCTCGCAATGACCGCCCTGAGCGATTCCATCTTGAACTTGAACCTTTTCAGGTAAATGTTCAGGGATTTTAAATTCAATATGGGTCTGACCGAAACGTCCGGTTTCGGAACCACAAACATTGTGGAATAGTAACCCCTTCACTGTTGAGGGAGGGGAACCTGTACCACCACCTGCTGGAGATATAATTTGTGAATTGCCGCTAAACTACTTCCCTTTCTATGGGGGAAGCTGGCAGGGCCGATTTGAGGTAACGGTGAGGGGGCATCACTTCGAATTCCAGCTTGTATCCCTGAGACACAATCTGTATAGCCCAGGGATCCACCTGTGAGCGAACCCACTGGTGGCTGAAATTTCGGAGACGCGCCCCCACTGCTCCTGGCTCCACATGTGGAGCCCCAGCGTCATGCGGTGGATTTAGTGGAAGCCGGGGAGGACTTCTGTTCCTGGGAACTAGCTGTATTGTGCAGCTTCTTTCCTCTATCCCTGCCTCTGGCAAGAAAAGACGCCCCTCGGACTTTATTGCCTCTTTGCGATCGAAAGGACTGCATTTGGTAATACGGTGCTTTCTTAGGTTGTGAGGGAATATATGGCAAAAAATTTGACTTCCCAGCCGTAGCTGTGGAAACTAGGTCCGAGAGACCGTCCCCAAACAATTCCTCACCCTTGTAAGGTAAAACCTTTATGTGCTTTTTTGAGTCGGCATCACCTGTCCATTGCCGAGTCCACAGGACCCTTCTGGCAGAAATTGACATTGCATTTATTCTAGAGCCCAGTAGGCAAATGTCCCTCTGGGCATCCCTCATATATAGGACAGCGTATTTTATATGCCCCAGGGTCAGTAATATAGTATCCTTGTCCAAGGTATCAAGTTCCTCAGACAGAGTATCTGTCCATGCTGCTACAGCACTACACATCCAGGCCGACGCAATTGCCGGTCTCGGTAGGGTACCTGAATGTGTATAAACGGACTTCAGGATACCTTCCTGCTTCCTATCCGCAGGATCTTTTAGGGTGGCCGTATCCTGTGACGGCAGGGCCACCTTCTTAGATAAGCGTGTCAAAGCTTTGTCTACCCTAGGGGAGGATTCCCAGCGTAGCCTGTCCGTTGGTGGGAAAGGATATGCCATAAGTAACCGTTTGGAAATCTGCACTTTCCTATCGGGAGAATCCCAAGCTTTTTCACATAACTCATTTAACTCATGTGAATGGGGAAAAAAGGCAAGAAGTGACTTTTCCCCCAACATATAAACCCTCTTGTCAGGGACAGGGTTTACCTCTGAAATGTGCAATACATCCTTCATTGCTATAATCATGTAGCGGATGGCTTTAGCCATTTTAGGCTGCAACTTTGCATCCTCGCCATCGACACTGGAGTCAGAATCCGTGTCGATATCTGTGTCAACAATCTGTGATAGTGGGCTCTTCTGAGACCCTGACGGCCTCTGCGCTGTAGGATCAGGCATAGGTTGAGACCCTGACTGTCCAAGGCTTCAGCTGTATCCAACCTTTTATGCAAGGAGTTTAAATTATCATTTAACACCTTCCACATATCCATCCAATCAGGTGTCGGCGCCGTCGGCGGAGACCACACATTCATCTGCACCTGCTCTGCTTCCACATAGCCTTCCTCGTCAAACATGTCGACACAAGCGTACTGACACACCACACACACAGGGGATGCTCTATTTGAGGACAGAACCCCCACAAGGCCTTTTGGAGAGACAGAGAGAGAGTATGCCAGCACACACCCCAGCGCTATATAACCCAGGAATTACACAGTAACTTAGTGTACTGTTTACCCAGTAGCTGCTGTATTAGTGATTTTGCGCTAAATTTATGTGCCCCCCCCCCCCCCTCTCTTTTTACCCTCTTTCTACCGTGATTCTGCCGGGGAGAGCCTGGGGAGCTTCCTCTCAGCGGAGCTGTGGAGAGAAAATGGCGCTGGTGAGTGCTGAGGAAGAAGCCCCGCCCCCTCAGCGGCGGGCTTCTGTCCCGCGATTGTGTGTAAAATAATGGCGGGGGCTCATGCATATATACAGTGCCCAACTGTATATATGCTCTTTTATGCCAAGAGGTACTCAATTGCTGCCCAGGGCGCCCCCCCCTGCGCCCTACAGTGACCGGAGTGTGCGGGTTTAATGTGGGAGCAATGGCGCACAGCTGCAGTGCTGTGCGCTACCTCATATGAAGACAGGAGTCTTCTGCCGCCGATTTTGAAGTCTTCTTGCTTTTCTCGCCGCTTCTATCTTCTGGCTCTGCGAGGGGGACGGCGGCGCGGCTCCGGGATCGGACGACCAAGGGTGCGTTCCTGTGTTCGATCCCTCTGGAGCTAATGGTGTCCAGTAGCCTAAGAAGCATGACCTATCCGCAGTTAGTAGGTCTGCTTCTCTCCCCTCAGTCCCACGTAGCAGAGAGTCTGTTGCCAGCAGATCTCTCTGAAAATAAAAAAAACCTAACAAAATACTTTCTTATTAGCAAGCTCAAGGAGAGCTCACTAAAGTGCACCCAGCTCTGTCCGGGCACAGATTCTAACTGGGGTCTGGAGGAGGGACATAGAGGGAGGAGCCAGTGCACACCAGTAGTCCTAATTCTTTCTTAGAGTGCCCTGTCTCCTGCGGAGCCCGTCTATTCCCCATGGTCCTTACGGAGTCCCCAGCATCCACTAGGACGTTCGAGAAATAGAAGTTATAATGAGATTATAAATTACAATTAAGAATATTATTAGACCACACATTTGGAAACCTACTTGAACAATGAAAAGTATAATCAAAGCCTCATGTCAGCTCTGCTATATAGATTCAGCTATAGGTAATATCACTAAATATTTCATCACTAACAGTGAAGACAGCATAAAATATGAAACAAACATGAAGGGAGGAGAGTTAATAACCAAGCCTTCATAAAAACTGGTTCTAAACCTAGTAAAACAAACAAGTACCTGTCCTAATACTGCTGGGAGTAAAAGCAATGAAAGACCGAGCTGCTATTCCTGCCTCTAACACAGTAAACTTGCACACACAGTGAAACTAAAGTCAATAAAACAGAAAACATGAACAGGACAGTATCCTATATAGTTATAGAAACGTTCTGATGCCGTCGAAGATTAACTCTACTATCAGTATAAGTTTATGCAGAAGCATACAAAACTATTCAGGAAACATGAGCCACATGTTTTGTCTCACAATACAAGAATGGGGGGGGGGGGGGTCGGGGTGTTCTGTAGAATCCACCAAGCTCCGGTTGCCAACGCCATCTTCGCCTATGGGCTACTTACTGCATAAGTTACCGGCAAAGGTTTCCATAGGACCCCTGCTCAGCAAAAGGCCACTGTACAGTACATATGCAGTTGTGTCCCAAAAAATGAAACAAAGTGATTACTTCACCACATTGCAGGGACGGTCTCCTTTTGGTGTCCCTGTCCTTTGTAGCGATTTAAAATACATTAGGGCAAATCTAAAATTTCTTACTGCCCTGTATTGCCGTGATAAAAAAAAAAATGACAATGAATGGATATAAAACTAAATTTGTCCCAGAATTTTTAATAAAGGATTAATTCTAATGCGGGGCATACAATAAGCACTGACAATATGGGCACCCATCGAAGCAATTCGATAGTCGCCCCCCACGTCAGGCGCAAGTGCCGCATGTATGCGCATATTAGTACCGGGTTTAGCTGAGCAAAGCAGCAACACACCATATAAAGAGCAGCTCTGATCATCTGTACTCCAGTTAGGGCGCGCAAAGTGCCAACTTATCCAACATTACAGCTCACCACCTCAGAAGGCTGCGAGCTTAAAGGGCCCTACACATTTTACGATGCGCCGCCGAGGTGCCCGACGGCCGACCCGGCGGCGGGGGGGGGGGCAGTGACGGGGGGAGTAAAGTTTCTTCACTCCCCCCGTCACGCGGCTGCATTGAAGTGCAGGCAAATATGGACGAGATCGTCCATATTGGCCTGCATGCACAGCCGACGGGAGACCAGCGATGAACGAGCTCGGGGCCGCGCATCGCTGGAGTCTCCACACTGAAAGGGGCCCTACACATATCACGATGCGCCGCCGAGGTGCCCGACGGCCGACCCGGCGGCGGGTGGGCAGTGACGGGGGGAGTGAAGTTTCATCACTCCCCCCGTCACGCGGCTGCATTGAAGTGCAGGCAAATATGGACGAGATCGTCCATATTGGCCTGCATGCACAGCCGACGGGAGACCAGCGATGAACGAGCGCGGGGCCGCGCATCGTTCATCGCTGGAGTCTCCACACTGAAAGATATGAACGAGTTCTCGTTCATTTATGAACGAGATCGTTCATATCTTTTAGAAAATCGGCCAGTGAATGGAGCAGCAATTGAAATGCTCCATAAGGCACTATCTAGTGGCAACAACAAGGAAAAACATTTGAATTCCCCCCATGATGCTAGGGGCCAAACTTAAATGTCCGCCCGTCCCCCTCCCGCGATTGCTGGCTTCAATTATATTTTCATGCCCGTCGTCAGCAACTTAATGTCAGCTCGCTACCAGCAGGGGTAGCGAGCTGAAATGCGCATACAGAAACCCATTTGGGCACCCAAACGGGCTTTGTGTACCAAAACCAGAGTGTAATGGGCGCGATTAGCATGATAACTGGGGGCATTTGAATATCGCCCCTGGATCTCCCATCATTTTAGAAGGGAGATCGGGGGTGCGATAACATTTGAATTCCCCCGTAGGTGTTGCAAGTTGCAGAATTGTTCAGCTAACGCGCAGCACCTAAAGGCCATCACCACTGATTGAATAACCTCCATTATCAAGGTTACCTATCTGCAGTTCAACCACAATATCTCATTAGAGAGATTCCCATCACTAGTCACAGAAGTAGACAAAACCTTGTACTTTGCTCCTTATTAACAGAGCATAAGCAACTTTCTCAAAGTTTAAGTATAGTGAGGTATATATAAAAGAAAAATAAAGTGTGCTCAAAAGGATTCTGTTATATTGGATAAATGCATGGTTGGGAAAAAAAACAAGGAATAAAAACAAAGAAAAAATGCTTTTTTTTTGTTTAAACCAGGGTTTTTTGCATTAAGATTAATAAAAAAAAACCGAATCATGTATGAGAAACCTTGATGAACTATGTTTTAATGCATTCTAACAAACAGTAGTTTTTATTTAAAAAAAATAGTTTAAACCAGTCAACCCTGAGCGATGTTAAAGTTATTTTGCTTCATTATCAAAAAAACACAAAATGCTGACATCACTGTACTCCCCTTTTATGTAAAGTGAGGCTGTATCAGGTCAATTGTGCAAAAAGATTCAGGACTCGTTCAGTCATTCAATAGGGAAAAAAGAAAAATCAAACGAAAAAAAGAACTTTAGACATTCTACAGAAAAGTTTTTACAGTGCTTTCTATGTGCTACACTTTCACCTATACAAAATATCTCAAGTAGAGAAAACGGTGTTAAACAAGGTGTTTAAATTTTAATATATAGCGGTTAAAGTAGTCTCTTCAAATGTATCGGGGTCTCAGATTTATTCAAGGTTATGTCGAAAAATAACTGAGCAGCCATCACAAAAAATAAAATAAAGTGGGCAACCTCAAAGGAAGAGACAAAAACATGTAATTGCATAATTAACAACAGGGCTAGTAACAATTCGTTATCAATGACCAGTGTATGTCAAGTTTACAGCTGCAGAAAGGTTTGGAATTACAGCCTTCAGTGTACAGAGATCAGCCTCAGCTGATATAGCGACAGCTTTTATTCAACAATTTTATGCAGCAATATTTAATCGAAAGTTAAATTACACGAAGGATTATGCTAAGACACGGAAAAGCAAATTAAGAAAAATCTTTTAAGAAAAAGTTGTATGACGTGTCGTCTAAAGAATGGTTATTTCAAGGTTAAAACATTTTTGCAACATAAAATTCAGTGTCATTCACCACAAGAAGTTTCCATCCTATGTGTACACAACACAATTTTTTTTTTTTTTTTTTAAAAGGCAAAAAATATGGCAGCGAAGGAAGCAGCATCACACAAGGATATAGATATATATATATATATATATATATATATATATATATATATATAAAAAACACTTGTAGTCAGAGGCATTGGATAGAAAATGGAAGCCGGCAGCAACGTCCTTGGTTGGCTGCACACACCAGGAAGTTCTGTAACCCTCATTGCCCAGGGACACGCTGCTGATCACAGGAGCTCAACATTTCTAACCTGGATACAAACCAAACATATGTGATATTGTGCTCATGTCACCCCAGACCTTCCAGGGGGGAACATGATGAGAGCAGAGCGGCCACATGACCAAGTCAGATGTGCCAGGGTCAAAATAAACTGAAAAGCAGGTGATATAGGTGACCTGCAGTATAGCACACATACTATTACTATAACATAAGTGACCTGCTCTATAGCACATATTAATATAACATGGGTGACCTGCACTATAGCACCAGACACAGGTGACCCGCACTGTAGCACACACCGCAGCACTGTCAGTCACACATGAAGGTTACACTGAGCGTGTAGCAGGCCAGCAGCTGGTACCCGACATCCAGTGACCCAGTTACACCACACATGGCCTCACATGTAAGGCCGCAGTGCACCCCCCTATGATTGGCCGGCCCCCGGCATCACAGTACCCCCTAACCACGCTGCGGACCCTTACAGCACATGGGGGGGGGGCCTGCAGGACGCTCCATATGGCCACAGGCCTCTCCCCTCGGCGGTTCTCTCCGTGTAACCTTCACCCCGTCGGCGGCAGCAGCTCTGACAAAAGGTCACTGCGGCGTCCCAGCCATTCCCCTCCCCTCCCTGGCCGGCCCGGTCGCAGCTCCCCTCGGCCGGCCGGGGCCAGCCAGGATTGCTGTGTCAGGCCGGCCTCAGTCACATGGCGGCCCCCTGATCGCACGCTCCCCGCCCTCCCGTCCCCGGCTCTCACCTCCACGAACAAGAGCATCCTACCGCGGCGGCGGGAAGCGGGGCCTGGAGCACTGGAGACGGGCGGAGGCGGGTGAGTGCGGGAGGAAGGATGAGCGGGTGACAGCGGCGGCGGCGTGGCCCGCACTGCTTGTCACTCACACACGCACGCAGGCCGCTCAGCTCACACCCTCCTCCCCGAGCTGGTGCTGCGGCGCTGCTACAGACCGGCCTCTTCCGGCCTCCTCTCCTCCCATGGGCCGCCGCCGCTGCGCGCACACTACCTCACGCGGGACGCGGCTTCCGGCTGTTAGGGGTCAGTGGCGCCATCATCGCACGTGCGGCCTTCACTCATCATCATCAGCGTCCAGGGCAGCTCGCGGCAGCGGCCACCATTTTGCCGCAGGGCAGCGGGGTGACGGGAAGGAGGGGGTGGAACTACCGGGATTTAGCGGGAAAAGGACGGGGTTCAGTGCCAGTGACTGTGTATACAGCTGCTGGGTAACCGCCAGGCCCGGCCTGGGGGCGGTACCGATAGATGTGCTGCCATGTGAGAAAATAAAATGTATTTAATACATATATATATAATGTATTTATGAAGGGAAATTAGTTATGGATAGAACAGGGACAAAGCAGGATATGTGAAAGAAAAAACATGGTCTGCTAGCTGCTTTTCAGCTATGCTGGGACGTGTAGTTCCCCAGCAGTTGCAAAGTCACAGGCAAGCTTTTCCTGGTGCAAGCTTTTCATCTTGTGATTTGTAAACAATTTTTCATCTTGTGATTTGTAAACAAGTGTATTAAATTGTAGACCACTAAAATTATTCTCTGTATGGAACGGTGTTATTTTGCGTATACGCAATTTGTCCATTTATTTTCTCTGAAATAACCAGTGATGTAAACAACAAGAAAAAACTTTATGACTCATTTCTATTTCAGCATATAGATACTATGGACAGACAGAGGAAGCCGACATAAAATGAAGTAATGTAATGGCTACTAGATATCACATCAAAACCATTCAGTGGTATAACCATCGATGGTTACTATGTGCGCAGAAGCAGTCGGAGATTGGCGCATGCATGTATAAGCTCAGCTGCTTACATGTCCGCAGCTGCATAGAAGACGGGTATAGTTACTAAGGTGTGAGGATTTTTTATTAGTGGAGATGTTGCCCATATCAACCTATCGGATTATTTGAGGCCCCCCCCCCCCAACTCCCCTCCGTTCCAGTGCCTATAGTTGTATCTCATATGCAATACACTATACAGTACAAAGAGCTTTTTAGTGACTACTTTACAATGCAGAGCGCATGTTACTACTTATTTACACAATATAGGGGCTAATTCAGTAAGGATTGCTGATGCGATCCTTACTGCATTTCCACGGGTGTGGTTCGTTTTATCGACAGTGTCTAGGTCGACAATGTTTAGGTCGACCACTATAGGTCGACAGTCACTAGGTCGACATGGATGGAAGGTCGACGGGGTTTCTAGGTCGACATGTGCTAGGACGACAGGTCTAAAGGTCGACATGAGGTTTTTTTTTTTTTGGTGTCGTTTTCTTCGTAAAGTGACCGGGACCCCAAATTAGTGCACCACTTCGCTCGCCATGCTTCGGGCATGGTGCCTTCGCTTTGCTCGGCACACTTTACCGTTCCAATCGTAGTCCACATGGATCGTTAAGTATGAAAAAATCCACACCAAAAAAAAATATGTGAAAAACTCATGTCGACCTTTAGACCTGTCGACCTAGCACATGTCGACCTGGAAACCCTGTCGACATTCCATCCATGTCGACCTAGTGACTGTCGACCTATAGTGGTCGACCTAAACATTGTCGACCTAGACACTGTCGATCTTCAGACCGGATCCCATTTCCACGATGTTTGAGTCATGCTCACGCATAGGACCTGCTCTGCACATGTGCAGAACGGGTTCTGGGATTGCAGCGCAGATATGCAAACGCTTCTGCCTGACTGATAGGCAGAGGCGGCCGGCGTTGGATAAAACGGGGCCTTGTTTTTTGGGAGTGACGTGGCCAAGGACTGCGATGGCAAGGCTGAGAAAGCAATGGTCGCGATGTTCATCTGAGATGTGATTGCATCAGAAATGCAGGGAGGAGGTGGTATGCACCTCCTGTTTTTGCATTGCTAGGGACTGCAATTGCAGGTCTGCATTTGCAATCCTTAGTGAATTAGGCCCATAGACCACAATATTTGGGTGGTTAACCAGCACAAACTCCAAAATATATGGTGATAAATCAGACCCCTGGATCTGTTGGCAGACGTTTACATTTTTCTCCAACGTCCTAGTGGATACTGGGGATCTGTACTTTAGTACCATGGGGTATAGATCGGGTCCACTGGAGCCTGGCACATTAAAACCTTTAGTATATGTGTGCTCGCTCCTCCCCTCTATGCCCCTCCTACCAGACTCAGTTTAGAAAAATCTGCCCAAGCAGCCGGGTGCATTTCTCTGGAGCTCCAGAGAGTTTCCTTTATTTTTTGTTTTAGTTTATTGTTTTCATGTAGTCCTGGTTGGCAACCAGGCCACCTGCTACACACGGTAAGATCCTTGCTATGCCCGATTTTCACTTGCGATTTCCCTTGAACTCTCTGGAGCCCAGATAGCACAGATTTTGACTAACTTTTCTTGAGATATGGACTATGTGTGCTTACGATTTTGGCTTATGTGAGATGAACTAGATATTACACCGATCTAGCAAGGATTGACTTGCCTGCACAGTCTATCTTTTCTTGCGATGCCGACCTGGCGGGACCGCGCATCGGGATCGAATCGGGATCGCTAGGTGACTTTCACCTTGCGATCTGCACTAACTTTTCTTGTGATTTTGACTATATAGTCAAAATCGAAAGAAAATATCTCACCGTGTGTACACACCCTTAGAGGGGAAACCAAACCAACTTCCTGAGGGTTAATGGTTCGTAATCCCAGCTGACAGAATCCTGAGGTGCTGATCAGACATCGTTCGTATGTAGTCGCCACCCTCTAACAGATGCTGAAGATCACGGTGCAGTGAGTGTTACACTGGGGTCCCGGTTAGCAGGTTCCCAGTGCAGTTTGGCGGCAGGTCACGGGCCACGAGCTGCAGTCCCCGCCGTGGACAAAACTGGCTCAGGGCTCATGCCTCGCTTTGCTCACTGCTCCTTGAGGCTTGTCTGTACTGTTATACATATACATTTTACACACGGCCAGTCTAATGTGAGGGACCGCACGCCATTGAAAGAGGCGGGGCTTCCCGGAACGGGACCAGAGGCGGGAAGGCGCCATTTCCTGCTGCTGCGGATCATCAAGGCTGCATGTACGCTGTTCCTCCACGGACCCATGCTGTTACAGACTGTGTACTGGTACCAGGGGGTCATAGCAGGGGGGGAGCGCATCAGCGGTAGCGCCGCTGCACGTTTATCAAGTTATACATATTATTTTACACACTGCTACAGCGTTCTATGTGCTGGCTTCCGCTCCTCAGTGTCACTCCAGGGGCTCTCTAGGGCAGGCATTCCCAACCACGGTCCTCAAGGCACACCAGCAGTGCAGGTTTTAGTGATATCCAGGCTGCAGCACAGATGGTTAAATCAAAATAACAGGTACTAATTAAGTCACCTGTGCTGAAGCCTTGATATCACTAAAACCTGCTCTGTTAGTGTGCCTTGAGGATCGTGGTTGGGAATGCCTGCTCTAGGGTCTGTGTGGGGGTGTTTTACAGTGAGCTGCACTATTTTACTGTATTTAAAGATGTTTGTGGACATGGTTATGTGTGCTGCTTGTAACTCTACCCCTTCATCAGCGGGGTCTCTCATGTGTGAACAGTGCTCCTTATCTCCTCAGGGACACAGTTCACAGGCACCTGTCTGGCTGGATAATTTTAAAAGCATGATTCAGAATGTTAATTCAGAATTAGCTGCAGCAAAAAAGGAGAGACAAGTGTTAAAACAGTCTATTGATGGTATGGTATCGCAAATACCAGAAAGGCTTCTCAGCCCCCTTTGTTGGTTTCACATAAACGCTCACTGCCACAGGTGCTCCAGTCTGATTCTGATCAGCCTGATGTGGATGATGATGATATGGATGAGGACAGCTCCCTGTCCCCTGGGGTGGAGGCCCTCATTTATGCTGTAAGAGGTTCTTCATGTACCAGATCAGGATGCAGAACCAGATGAGGAGTTGTACTTTAATGTTAGACCAAAGACCTCAGTCACTTATGCAGTGTCTAAATAATTAAATTCTCTGGCCAAGGAGGCATGGTTAAACCCTGATAAGAAATTTAAGATTCCACCGTGGTTTTTAGCTACTTTCCCCCCTCCAGCTAAGGACATGAAGGTATGGGAAATACCCCCGTCAGTGTAGCCATCTGTATCCAGACTAAGAAATTAGTATTGTCGGTGCCAGGGGCTATATCCCTAAAAGAGCTGGCTGACCGTAAAATTGAGACCACTCTCAAGGCAATTTATACGGCAACGGGTGTAGCACAGCACCCCACAATAGTTTGCGGGTGGATTTCCAGGACAATGGTCAAGTGGTCCGATAATATTATTTCTCCTTCATCCACTAGGGGCCACTGGAGCGCAGTTACAATGGGGAAATAGTAGGCAGTAATTGGGAGCTGGCACTTTAAAATTCTAATACTGTGGCTAGCTCCTCCCCTACTATCTCCCCTCCAAGCCAGTCTTAGTTAGTGCCCGAGGTGAGCTGGTCACTTGGGTCTTCTCTGAAGAATTTTTTTCTTTTTTTCTTTATTATTTTATTTTTTCTTTCTTACATGCACAGACTGGCAGCTCTGCCACTGCCAGTCTGCACCGCGGGAGCTGCCGGCGGGGTCCCGTCGCAGCTGCGTGCGGCTCGGGATGGGCCCCGGCTGAGGGAGACACTGAGCTCTCCTGAGCTGGCCGGACACTGCTGCGTGCGGCGCGTGTCGGGCCGCTCCACCAGCAGAAGATTATGGCAGCGGTGAGTATCAAAAAGTGGCCGGACACCGCTGCGTGCGGCGCGTGTCGGGGCCACTTCACCACAGAAAAGGTGAGTGTGTGCTATCCTCACCCAACCCCAGCCTCCCCCCCCCCCCCTCCTCCATCTCTTCCCCCCAGGCTCTCTGCAGGGTTGAGATCACAGGGTGGCAGGGGGGTTTGAATAAGGTTACAGTGATTTTATTATTGTAGACTGCTTTTGTTCCACACGCAGTCCGCCCCACGCCCGCCCGCTCGCCCCCCCCTCCGCTACGGGGATCCGGCAAAAGGCGCAAAGCATCTTTGAATCTGGCGCCTTTGCGGAGGGGGGCGGAGCTTAGTCCCGCTCTGCAGCGCCGGAAGTAGCGCGCGCTGGCGGCCATTCCCTTTCAGCAGCGCGGGCCGGAGGAGCGCCACGGAGCACAGTGAGGCTGTTACAGTGGGGAAGGGGGGCACTGGGGGGCACCTAAATCTTAATTACAGCCTGTCACTGCACAGTATCGTGCAGGATAGATCAGGCTGCTGTGGCTGTATTTTTTCCCTGCTTTCTCCCCTCCCTCCCTTTCTGCCTATTGCTGTTTTCCTGTGGGGGAGGGTCACAGTGTTAGGTGCTGCCATGGCCAATAAAGGCTCCAAGGCAACACAAAAACAGGGTCAGATTTTATGTGAGGAGTCACAGCCATCGGCTCAGCCCTCCTCAGAACCCCAGAGCGGCCCGGCATGGACGACACAACTCACAGAGGTTATGTCCCTGCTGACTGGGGAACTTAAAGCCTCTCGGGAAGATAGGGAGGCGGCCCGGTTCCGACAGCTAGTCCCGGTACCGCAGCCAGAACCTGCATGGGCTGTCTCATTGGCAAAGTCAATGGAAGGGCTTTCTAGGGCTGTGATCCCTTCCCAAGCCCCGTCCTTTAGCCCCCCTCAACAGGCTTCTAAAAAGAGATTGCTAACCTCTGTGTTGCAGGACTTTGACGATGATATGCCTCAATTAGATGAGGCGAGGTTAGATGTACAGGATATACAGGATGTTGATATACAGGATACTGATGAGGATCAGGTATACGGGGACTCTGAACCAGTAGCTCAGGGTATAGAGGCTCTTATTACTGCTATTCGCTCAGTATTACAGGTGGAGGAGACGGGGCAGGACGCCTTACGCCCTTCAAGGTTTGGCACCAACCAATGCCTGCTGGTGACCTTTCCAGTTTCGCAGGAGCTGGATGCGCTCATAACGGCAGCCTGGAAACATCCAGACGCAAAATTTCAGGTATCAAGAAAACTGTTGTCTTCTTATCCTTTTCCCGCAGATAGCAGGACACGTTATGAGACCTCTCCGATGGTGGATCCTTCGGTATCTCATCTGTCCAAAAAGACGGTCCTACCAGTTCCGGGTGCAACTTCGCTTAAGGAGGCGTCAGATAGGAAGTTGGAATCTACCTTAAAGAATATTTACTCTGCGGCAGGGGTATTACATCGCCCGGCGCAGATAGGTTGTTGGGTCAACAAGGCGATAGAAACTTGTGCGGAGCATTTGTCCTCTGGAATTCGTGACGAATTGCCGGCGGATCAATTGATAGAGTTGGCGGAACACATCCATGAATCAGCCCTTTATCTTTGCGAAGCGTCCAAGGACATAGGTATTCTCGGAGCTAGAATTTCCGCTTTAGCAATTGCGGCCCGCAGAGCTCTCTGGCTCCGGCAGTGGCAGGCGGATACGGAATCCAAAAGGGCGGCAGAAGCGTTGCCCTTACGGGTGAGTTTCTGTTTGGTAAGGATCTGGATGCCTGGATCTCTCAGGCCACCAGAGGTAAGTCGACTTATCTTCCATCTGCTGCTCCAGCCACTCGCAGGCCATATAGGGGTCCCTCTTTTTGATCCATTCGTGCCCCTTCCAGGTTTCGAGGCCAGGCCAGGGGTGGAGCTTCTACCTTCCGTGGCCATAGAGGTAGAGGCGGCGGCAGGGGTAGAGGTTCCGCAACCTCAGCCCAGTCAGAGGTTAAGTCCTCTACCACTGCCACCGCATGACGGGCTTCCCTCCCACCTGGGAGATCACAGGGTGGGAGCTCGTCTGTGGGATTTCAAGGAGGCCTGGATACAGTCCTGCCCAGACGCTTGGGTCCGGGATCTAATCACTTGCGGTTACAAGCTCGATTTTCAGGAACAGCCGCCCCAGCGGTTTTTTACCACGGGTTTGCCAGTTTCCGACAACCAAGGAGTTGCCTTACAGGCAGCGGTCCAGAAGCTTCTATCCGCAAGGGTGGTGATCCCTGTTCCCTCTCATCATCGGAAACAGGGCTATTACTCAAGCTTGTTTCTGGTACCGAAGCCGGATGGCTCGGTCAGGCCAATCCTGAACTTGAAAGATCTCAATCCGTATTTGAAGGTATTCAAGTTCAAGATGGAGTCCCTCCAGTCTGTTATTGCGGGGTTGGAAAAAAACGAGTTTCTGGCATCCTTAGACATCAAGGATGCATACTTACATGTTCCCATTTGGCCTCCTCATCAGGCTTTTCTCCGGTTCGCAATACAGGATGCTCATTTACAGTTCCAGGCCCTTCCGTTCGGTCTCTCTTCTGCTCCCAGAGTGTTCACAAAGGTCATGGCGGTCATGATGGCCCTACTTCGGAAGCAGGGTGTGACAATTGTTCCCTATCTGGACGATCTGCTAATAAAAGCAAGCTCAGCAGAACGGTTTCTTCAGAATATCCGGATCACACAGGACCTTCTGATGCGACACGGGTGGATCCTGAATTTCCCGAAGTCTCACTTATGCCCCTCACAACGGCTGTTGTTTCTGGGGATGATTCTCGACACAGTCCGTCAGAGGGTTTTCCTTCCGCAGGACAAGATACTGTCTCTGCAGACAATGGTAAGATCGATTCTTCGACACCGTCGGGTGTCAGTGTATCTGTGCATTCGCCTTCTGGGAAAGATGATAGCAGCGTTCGAAGCTCTCCCGTACGGTCGCTTCCACTCTCGACCGTTTCAGCTGTGTCTTCTACATCAGTGGTCAGGATCTCATCTATTCCTTCATCAGCGGGTGACGCTATCTCCAAAGGCACGGTCGTCGCTGCTCTGGTGGCTTCAGTCGACACATCTGTTGGAGGGAAGACGGTTCGGTATATGGGATTGGACTCTCCTCACCACGGACGCCAGTCTGAGAGGTTGGGGGGCAGTGACCCTGGAACATCGGTTTCAGGGGCGCTGGTCAATCCACGAATCCGCTCTCCCCATAAACATTCTCGAGCTAAGAGCGGTGTGCAACGCCCTGCTTCAGGCACATCACCTACTGCGTGGTCGAGCGGTCAGAGTTCAGTCCGACAACGCCACGACGGTAGCGTACATCAACCGTCAGGGCGGCACTCGCAGCCGTGCGGCGATGAGAGAGGTCACCAACATCCTTCTCTGGGCGGAGAAGTATGCTCTGTCCTTCTCGGCAATATTCATTCCGGGAGTGGACAATTGGGAAGCCGATTATCTAAGCCGCCAGGACATGCACCCGGGAGAGTGGTCACTACATCCCCAGGTGTTTTGGCAACTGGTACGCCGGTGGGGAAAACCACAGATCGACCTCATGGCGTCCCGCCGGAACCATCAGTTGCCTCTTTATTACTCTCGGACAAGGGACCCGGCGGCGGCGGGCGTGGATGCCCTCACGGCTCCTTGGAATTTCCGGTTCGTTTACCTCTTTCCTCCTTTCCCGCTGTTGCCGAGGGTTCTGCAACGCATCAAGAGGGAAGACGCTCTGGTCCTCCTGGTGGCTCCGGATTGGCCACGCAGGGTTTGGTACTCCACCCTGCACCTGTTGTTGCTGGCCGAGCCTTGGCCCCTGCCACTACGAGACAGCCTTCTACAACAGGGTCCTTTTCTTTATCCAGACTTACGCAGGCTACGTTTGACGGCGTGGCTGTTGAGAAAGCCATCTTGAAAAGGAAGGGGATTCCTCGTACAGTTATACCTACTATGCTTCGGGCTAGAAAGTCAGTCACATCTTCTCACTACTACCGCATTTGGAAGGCTTATGTAGCATGGTGTGAACGTCGAGAATTTTCTCCTTCCGTGTATAGCTTAGCCCGTCTTCTCCGTTTTTTGCAGGCGGGTTTTTCAGCAGGCCTAAGACTGGGTTCACTAAAGGTGCAGGTCTCTGCTCTTTCGGTTTTCTTCCAGAAAAAGTTAGCCTTGCTGCCTGAGGTTCAGACTTTCTTTCAAGGGGTTCTTCGAATACAGCCTCCCTTCCGTCCTCCGACAGCGCCATGGGACCTCAGTCTGGTCCTGTCTTTTCTGCAGTCTTCATTGTTTGAGCCCCTGGAATCAGTAGAGATAAAATATCTCACCTGGAAGGTGGTTCTTCTCCTGGCGCTGGCTTCAGCTAGACGGGTGTCGGAACTTGGGGCTCTCTCTTGTAGGTCTCCTTACCTGGTGTTTCATGCGGATAGGGCCGAGCTTCGTACTCGTATGTCCTTTCTACCTAAGGTGGTGTCTGATTTTCACATCAATCAGCCGCTTGTGGTCCCGGCCCTCTCGGGGGACTCTCCGGATTCGAGATCATTGGACGTTGTAAGGGCGCTCAAGATCTATGTGGATAGGACTTCAGCTATTCGGAAGTCAGATTCATTATTTGTTCTATACGATGCTGCCCGCCGTGGTTGGCCGGCTTCTAAGCAGACCTTGTCTCGATGGATTCGACTGATCATCAGACAAGCTTATTTGGCAGCTTCTCGGGAACCTCCATCTTCCATTTCAGCGCACTCCACGCGCTCTGTGGGACCTTCGTAAGCGGCTGCCCGTGGGGTCTCCATGACTACTTTATGTCGGGCGGCTACTTGGTCGGGCCGACATACGTTTGTCAAATTCTACAAGTTTGACACTTTTGCAGCCTCGGCATCTCAGTTTGGCCGAGCGGTTTTACAGGACTCTCAGCGCTCTCCCACCCGTTTTGGGAGCTCTGGGACGTCCCCATTGTAACTGCGCTTCAGTGGCCCCTAGTGGATGAAGGAGAAATCAGGATTTTGGTACTTACCGATAAATCCCTTTCTCCGATTCCACAGGGGCCACTGAACGCCCGCCCAGCGCTGTTTTTTGCTTAACGATTTGCAGTTCACTATGTAACTGCTTGTTGAGTTCATGTTAGCCTGTTTTTGGTTAGGTTCTGTTCCAGGTTTGGTTTGTGTTATCCTAGTTTACAGGGCGTCATTAACCTCCTCTACCTTTTAAGGTTTGTTTATTACAGCTCTCCTCGGGCACAGTTTTACGTAGACTGGCTTGGAGGGGAGATAGTAGGGGAGGAGCTAGCCACAGTATTAGAATTTTAAAGTGCCAGCTCCCAATTACTGCCTACTATTTCCCCATTGTAACTGCGCTCCAGTGGCCCCTGTGGAATCGGAGAAAGGGATTTATCGGTAAGTACCAAAATCCTGATTAATGGATTAGACAATGTGCCCCAGGATGAGGTCATTACTGTGCTGCAACACATACAGGATGCTGTAAATTTTATGAGTGAGGCTATAAAGGAATTGTGTAAGATAAATGGCCGCACTACTGCTATGGCAGTTTCAGCACGCAGAGCTCTGTGGTTGAGTCAATGGTCAGCGGATGCTGATTCAAAAAAGGGTGTAGAAAATCTTCCCTTTACAGGTGATGCCTTGTTTGGGGACGAATTGAATGGACGAAATGGATTTCCCAGGCAACGGCGCCACCTGCTAGACGTTTTTACACAGGACCCTCCTTGCAGTCCTTTCGTTTGGCAAGATTCAGAGGCAGGGGCCGGGGAGTCTCTACCACCCCGAGAGGATCACATGGTAAGTCCCGTAAACCTGCAACTGCTGCATCCCTGGACCAGACCACCGGAACCCCTGCTGCTAAGCCTTCCGCGTGACGGTTGGCCCCAGCAGCAAGGCGACTTTAAGGTGGGTGCTTTCCTTCAACACTTCGCCCACGTATGGGCGGAGTCCTGCCGGGATCCTTAGGTGAGGGATCTCATTTCCTGGGGATACCAGCTGGAATTTTAAACACTTCCTCCTCCCAGATTCTTCAGATCGGGCTTACCAGTTTTGTCCGCTGCAAAAGTTACCTTGCAAGAGGCAATTCAAAAACTTTTGCGGACAGGGGTGGTGGTTCCAGTACCTCCTCCATTACACAAAAGGGTGTAGACAGTTTAGTGCTCCCTCAGCTTGTGTTAGCTGAAAAATTACTATGTTAAAAACACGTGTATAAGAATTAGCCTTAAGCTATGAATACAGGAATATATAAATAAACAAAATTGATTCAAAATATATACGTATTTTATTTACGTATATATTTCACACGGGCCGAAGTGTTTAAAAGAACTACACAAACGGAAACGGTAGGAGGACTTTCCATTCAATGCACTACCATTAACCCCTGCAATAACTTAATTTGAAGTATATCTACAATGGCCCTATAAACACCAGCAATATCAGCACCGACTATACAGAGACTGCCTTACGTTATCCATTCTGGAAAAACACATTCATCCAAGTGGGGTAAAACGCTATTTAGTGTACCCACAGGGAATTGTCTTTCATGTTTGCCTAGTCCTATATGTTAAATGTTTGTGAGTGATATACCGGTATATATATATTAATTCCCCCCTTTTCTCATATGTCCTAGAGGATGCTGGGGACTCCAAAAGGACCATGGGGTACAGACGGATCCGCAGGAGCTTGGGCACACTATAAAGACTTAAACTGGGTGTGAACTGGCTCCTCCCTCTATGCCCCTCCTCCAGACCTCAGTTAGACTTTGTGCCCAGGAGTGATGGGTCACACACTAGGGGAGCTCTCCTGAGTTTCTTTGAAAGACTTTATGTTAGGTTTGTTATTTTCAGGAAGACCTGCTGGCTACAGGCTCTCTGCAGCGTGGGACTGAGGGGAGAGAAGCAGGACCTACTTCTTCTTAGTTCAAAGGCTCTGCTTCTCGGGTACTGGACACCATTAGCTCCAGAGGGTTCGATCACTTGGTGCGCCTAGCTGCTTGTTCCCGGAGCCGCGCCGTCAATCCCCTCACAAAAGCCTGAAGAAAGAAGCCGGGTGAGTATTGGAAGAAAAGAAGACTTCAGTGACGGCAGAATACTTCAGTAACGGAGGTAACCGCAGCGGTAGTGCTGCGCTCCATGCTCCCACACACCAACGTCTCTGGCAGGGTGCAGGGCGCTGGGGGGGAGCGCCCTGGGGGCATGTTGCTGAGGGTCTAAAACGCTGGCGGGGGGGACATATTTAGGTGCCCGGGCACCGGGTATGTTCACCCCGCCAGTGTGCCGCAGGAGGGAGCAACAGCGGAAGCGCTGCGCTCCCTGCTCCCACACACACCATCGGCCTGCAGGGCGCTGGGGGGGAGTGCCCTGGGCAGTATATATATATATATATATATATAATATGTAGATCACTGGCGGGGGGACATACTTCGGTGCCCGAACACCGGGTATGTTCACCCCGCCAGTGTGCCGCGAAAGGGAGGGAGCGGTAGCGCTGCGCTCCCTGCTCCCGCACACCATCGGCCTGCAGGGCGTTGGGGGGGAGCACCCTGGGCAGCATTTATTGAATGATCCCGGGCGGGGGAACATACCCGGACACCGGGTGTCTTCACCCCGCCAGGTTACCGCAGCGTGCGCGCTGCGCTCCATGGCTCCCACACACCAACGGCTTCCGTGTGTGCGGGGCGCAGGGGGGCGCCCTGGGCTGCGTTTATACATATAGGGGTATATACAGGGGGTTACTCCCTGTATATAAGTTCCCCCAGCTCAATTTAGGGTTATATATTTATATATTTTGAGCGGGCTTAAGCGCGCTGGGAAGGGGCGGAGCTTAGCCCTCACAGAGGAGTCAGCGCCATTTTCCTCAGATCCCCGCCAGGACTTGCTGGATAGTAAGATGGAGAGGGGGCATAGTGTTTTTAATGCTATATGGGTGTCATATAGCATTATGTTTGATAATGGACGCATAATCACTCTTATATTACATAAATTCACTGTTTCCCTGTTTGTACCCACTATTGGTTAGTCGACATATGTCGGCAGGTGTGAGGGCTTTGTCACAAGCTGCTGTGGGGATAACTGTCGGCTTCGCCGGCGCATGGCGGTACTTGATTCGGAAAATTAAGTATTAGCAAATTGGTGTTTGTGTGCTTAAAACAGTAAACACGATAGGGGAGATACAGTTGTTTGTGGATGCCCTTTCGGCATCAACGGTATTTCCTGGGTAAAAAAATTATCAGGCTGTTATTGCCTTGTACCTGTATATATATATATTTATAGGTATAGGTGGGGGGAGTGTTATCAAAATTGTATTTGTATGCTTCCCTCAGACCCCTCGCGGTTCCGTGATTATTATTATTTTTTGCCCGCTTACTATTCCTTGCTGTCGACATTTACTAAGTTTCTGTGGACCATAACGTTCCTGGTAGATCCACATCGGGGGCATGTCAGTACATGGTCATACACATTCACAACAGATTACTGTCACTAGGGACCTGACAGATCTGACAATCCACTTGCGTATAGGTTATATGTGTATATATGTAGATATAGGTGTGTACCAGGGAAGCTATCAGCGCCACAGATGCAGTATCCCAAATATCAACACTAGTACTGGAACCAAAACAGTAAGAAAACTAAAAAGATCTGCCTAGAGGACACTCCGTACAGTTTATTAGGGCTTCAGCCTGTTACCTCAGGTAAAGTTAGGCACTGGTATGAGTGCCTAAAGTAAAAGTGTGTGGACAAAGAATGAGGTTGTAAAGACGACCGCTGGTGCCAGACAATTGAAAAGCTAGGCAGTTATGTAAAAAATAGAGAATATTTATTAAACTGTGAAGCACTAAAAAAACCAGAGTATTAAAAGGTGGAAATTAATACATTTAAAATAACATGCACAAGGGGTGAATAAAACGCATAAAAAGCACATAAAAAACGACAAAAACCATAAAAAAGGTACATAGGACATAAAATATACAGGAGTAAAAAAGTCAAAAATTCAAAGGAGAGAGGAGTAAATATCTTAACTTAATAATTGAGGTTAGATCAAGGCAGCACCCAACGCGTTTCGTCCTGTGTGGACTTCATCAAGGGGTGATCACCCCTTGATGAAGTCCACACAGGACGAAACGCGTTGGGTGCTGCCTTGATCTAACCTCAATTATTAAGTTAAGATATTTACTCCTCCTTTGAATTTTTGACTTTTTTACTCCTGTATATTTTATGTCCTATGTACCTTTTTTATGGTTTTTGTCGTTTTTTAATGAGTTTTTTATGTGCTTTTTATGCGTTTTATTCACCCCCTTGTGCATGTTATTTTAAATGTATTAATTTCCACCTTTTAATACTCTGGTTTTTTTTAGTGCTTCACAGTTTAATAAATATTCTCTATTTTTTACATAACTGCCTAGCTTTTCAATTGTCTGGCACCAGCGGTCGCCTTTACTACCTCATTCTTTGTCCACATATGTAGATATAGGTTTATATATGCATGGTTAGGATATATGTATTTTATTGTGTATTACATGATGTATATCCATGAATGCTGAAATAATGGTATTCTTATCATGTGCTGATCGCTCTGTTGATTAAGCTCTAGATTGGCCGTGACGAGTTGGTTTCGATCCTCTCAAGGAGTCCTAATATTATTCTCTTCACAACGCGGAGAGAAAATTATGACAGTCAACTCCTGGTCGACGCAGAGCCCGGTCGCAAACATACACAGGCAGCTAAGTGAAATTTTATTTCTCTAACGCCCTAGAGGATGCTGGGACTCCGTAAGGACCATGGGGATAGACGGGCTCCGCAGGAGACATGGGCACTTTAAGAAAGACTTTGGATCTGGGTGTGCACTGGCTCCTCCCTCTATGCCCCTCCTCCAGACCTCAGTTTGATACTGTGCCCAGAGGAGATGGGTGCACTTCAGGGAGCTCTCCTGAGCTTCCTGACAGAAAGTATATTTGTTAGGTTTTTTATTTTCAGGGAGCCTGTTGGCAACAGACTCCCTGCATCGAGGGACTGAGGGGAGAGAAGCAGACCTACTTCTGTGAGTTTCAAGGCTCTGCTTCTTAGGCTACTGGACACCATTAGCTCCAGAGGGAGTCAGAACACAGGTCTCACCCTGGAGTTCGTCCCGAAGCCGCGCCGCCGTCCTCCTCACAGAGCCGGAAGATAGAAGCCGGGTGAGTATGAGAAGAAAAAGAAGACTTCAGAGGCGGCAGAAGACTTCATGATCTTCACTGAGGTAACGCACAGCACTGCAGCTGTGCGCCATTGCTCCCACACACCTCACACACGGCAGTCACTGTAAGGGTGCAGGGCGCAGGGGGGGGCGCCCTGGGCAGCAATATAAACCTAATTTCTGGCAAAAGAGATATATCTACAGCTAGGCACTGTATACATAAAGAGCCCCTGCCAGTTTTTAATAAGAATTTACTTACCGATAATTCTATTTCTCGGAGTCCGTAGTGGATGCTGGGGTTCCTGAAAGGACCATGGGGAATAGCGGCTCCGCAGGAGACAGGGCACAAAAAAGTAAAGCTTTACTAGGTCAGGTGGTGTGCACTGGCTCCTCCCCCTATGACCCTCCTCCAGACTCCAGTTAGGTACTGTGCCCGGACGAGCATACACAATAAGGGAGGCATTTTGAATCCCGGGTAAGACTCATACCAGCCACACCAATCACACCGTACAACTTGTGATCTAAACCCAGTTAACAGTATGACAACAGAAAGGGCCTCTTAAAGATGGCTCCTTAACAATAACCCGAATTAGTTAACAATAACTATGTACAAGTATTGCAGATAATCCGCACTTGGGATGGGCGCCCAGCATCCACTACGGACTCCGAGAAATAGAATTATCGGTAAGTAAATTCTTATTTTCTCTATCGTCCTAAGTGGATGCTGGGGTTCCTGAAAGGACCATGGGGATTATACCAAAGCTCCCAAACGGGCGGGAGAGTGCGGATGACTCTGCAGCACCGAATGAGAGAACTCCAGGTCCTCCTTTGCCAGGGTATCAAATTTGTAAAATTTTACAAACGTGTTCTCCCCCGACCACGTAGCTGCTCGGCAGAGTTGTAATGCCGAGACCCCTCGGGCAGCCGCCCAAGATGAGCCCACCTTCCTTGTGGAGTGGGCTTTTACAGTTTTAGGCTGTGGCAGGCCTGCCACAGAATGTGCAAGTTGAATTGTGTTACAAATCCAACGAGCAATCGACTGCTTAGAAGCAGGTGCGCCCAACTTGTTGGGTGCATACAATATAAACAGCGAGTCAGATTTTCTGACTCCAGCCGTCCTTGCAATGTATATTTTTAAGGCTCTGACAACGTCCAACAACTTGGAGTCCTCCAAGTCGCTAGTGGCCGCAGGCACCACAATAGGTTGGTTCAGATGAAATGCTGATACCACTTTAGGGAGAAAATGCGGACGAGTCCGCAGTTCTGCCCTATCCGAATGGAAGATTAGATAAGGACTTTTATAAGATAAAGCCGCCAATTCAGATACTCTCCTGGCAGAGGCCAGGGCTAGTAACATAGTCACTTTCAATGTGAGATATTTCAAATCCACCTTTTTCAATGGTTCAAACCAATGGGATTTGAGGAAATCTAAAACTACATTTAGATCCCACGGTGCCACCGGAGGCACCACAGGAGGCTGTATATGCAGTACTCCCTTGACAAAAGTCTGGACCTCAGGGACAGAGGCCAATTCTTTTTGGAAGAATATTGACAGGGCCGAAATTTGAACCTTAATGGATCCCAATTTGAGACCCATAGATAATCCTGATTGCAGGAAATGTAGGAAACGACCCAGTTGGAATTCCTCCGTCGGAACCCTCCGATCCTCGCACCACGCTACATATTTTCGCCAAATGCGGTGATAATGTTTCACGGTGACTTCCTTCCGTGCCTTAATCAAGGTAGGAATGACTTCTTCTGGAATGCCTTTCCCTTTTAGGATCTGGCGTTCAACCGCCATGCCGTCAAACGCAGCCGCGGTAAGTCTTGAAAAAGACAGGGACCCTGCTGTAGCAGGTCCCTTCTCAGAGGTAGAGGCCACGGTTCGTCCGTGAGCATCTCTTGAAGTTCCGGATACCAAGTCCTTCTCGGCCAATCCGGAACCACTAGTATTGTTCTTACTCTTCTTTGCCGTATGATCTTCAATACCTTTGGTATGAGCGGCAGAGGAGGAAACACATACACTGACTGGTACACCCAAGGAGTTACCAGTGCGTCCACAGCTATTGCCTGTGGATCTCTTGACCTGGCGCAATATTTGTCCAGTTTCTTGTTGAGGCGAGACGCCATCATGTCTACAATTGGTCTTTCCCAACGGTCTATTAACATGTTGAAGACTTCTGGATGTAGACCCCACTCTCCCGGATGAAGATCGTGTCTGCTGAGGAAGTCTGCTTCCCAGTTGTCCACGCCCGGGATGAACACTGCTGACAGTGCTATCACGTGATTCTCCGCCCAGCGAAGAATCTTGGCAGCTTCTGCCATTGCACTCCTGCTTCTTGTGCCGCCCTGCCTGTTTACATGGGCGACCGCCGTGATGTTGTCCGACTGAATCAACACCGGCTTTCCTTGCAGGAGAAGTTCCGCCTGGCTTAGAGCATTGTAGATTGCTCTTAGTTCCAGAATGTTTATGTGAAGAGACTTTTCCAGACTCGTCCATACTCCCTGGAAGTTTCTTCCTTGTGTGACTGCTCCCCAGCCTCTCAGGCTGGCGTCCGTGGTCACCAGGATCCAATCCTGAATGCCGAATCTGCGGCCTTCTAATAGGTGAGCCTTCTGCAACCACCACAGAAGTGACACCCTTGTCTTTGGTGACAGGGTTATTTGCAGGTGCATCTGCAGATGCGACCCTGACCATTTGTCCAACAGATCCCTTTGGAATATTCTTGCATGGAATCTGCCGAATGGAATTGCTTCGTAAGAAGCCACCATTTTTCCCAGGACTCTTGTGCATTGATGTACTGACACTTTTCCTGGTTTTAGGAGGTTCCTGACCAGATCGGATAACTCCTTGGCTTTTTCCTCTGGAAGGAAAACCTTTTTCTGAACCGTGTCCAGAATCATTCCTAGGAACAGCAGACGAGTTGTCGGGATTAAATGGGATTTTGGAATATTCAGAATCCACCCGTGTTGTCTTAGCACCTCTTGAGATAGTGCTAAAGCTGTCTCCAGCTGTTCTCTGGACCTTGCCCTTATTAGGAGATCGTCCAAGTATGGGATAACTAATACGCCTTTTCTTCGAAGAAGAATCATCATCTCGGCCATTACCTTGGTAAAGACCCGAGGCGCCGTGGACAATCCGAACGGCAGCGTCTGAAACTGATAGTGACAGTTTTGAACAATGAACCTGAGGTACCCCTGGTGTGCGGGGTAAATCGGAACGTGTAGATACGCATCCTTGATGTCCAAGGATACCATAAAGTCCCCTTCTTCCAGGTTCGCTATCACTGCTCTGAGTGACTCCATCTTGAACTTGAACTTTTTTATGTAGAGGTTCAAGGACTTCAGATTTAGAATAGGCCTTACCGAGCCATCCGGCTTCGGTACCACAAATAGAGTGGAATAATACCCCTTTCCTTGTTGTAATAGGGGTACTTTGACTATCACCTGCTGAGCGTACAGCTTGTGAATGGCTTCCAACACCCTCTCCCTTTCGGAAGAGACGGTTGGTAAGGCAGACTTCAGGAAACGATGAGGAGGATCCGTCTCTAATTCCAACCTGTACCCCTGAGATATTATCTGCAGGATCCAGGGGTCTACCTGCGAGTGAGCCCACTGCGCGCTGTAATTTTTGAGACGGCCCCCCACTGTCCCCGAGTCCGCTTGAGAGGCCCCAGCGTCATGCTGAGGTTTTTGCAGGAGCCGGGGAGGGCTTCTGTTCCTGGGAAGGAGCTGCCTGTTGGTGTCTCTTCCCTCTTCCTCTGCCTCGTGGCAGGTACGACAAGCCCTTTGCTCTCTTATTTTTGTAGGAGCGAAAAGGCTGCGGTTGAAAGGTCGGTGCCTTTCTCTGTTGGGGAGTGACTTGAGGTAAAAAAGTGGATTTCCCGGCAGTAGCCGTGGCCACCAAGTCTGATAGACCAACTCCAAATAACTCCTCCCCTTTATACGGCAAAACCTCCATGTGACGTTTTGAATCCGCATCGCCTGTCCACTGTCGTGTCCATAAGGCTCTTCTGGCTGAAATGGACATAGCACTCACCCGAGATGCCAGTGTGCAAATATCCCTCTGTGCATCACGCATATAGATAAATGCATCCTTTATTTGTTCTAACGACAGTAAAACATTGTCCCTATCTAGGGTATCAATATTTTCAATCAGGGATTCTGACCAAACTACTCCAGCACTGCACATCCAGGCAGTTGCTATAGCTGGTCGTAGTATAACACCTGCATGTGTGTATATATTCTTTTGAATAACTTCCATCTTTCTATCTGATGGATCCTTAAGTGCGGCCGTCTCAGGAGAGGGTAACGCCACTTGTTTGGATAAGCGTGTGAGCGCCTTGTCCACCTTAGGGGGTGTTTCCCAGCGCGCCCTAACCTCTGGCGGGAAAGGGTATAATGCCAATAACTTTTTTGAAATTATCAACTTTTTATCAGGAGCAACCCACGCTTCATCACACACGTCATTTAATTCTTCTGATTCAGGAAAAACTGTTTGTAGTTTTTTCACACCATACATAATACCCTGTTTTACGGTATCTGTAGTATCAGCTAAATGTAACGTCTCCTTCATTGCCAAAATCATATAACGTGTGGCCCTACTGGAAAATACGTTTGAATTTCTACCGTCGTCACTGGAATCAGTGCCCGTGTCTGGGTCTGTGTCGACCGACTGAGGCAAAGGGCGTTTTACAGCCCCTGACGGTGTTTGAGGCGCCTGGACAGGCATTAATTGATTGTCCGGCCGCCTCATGTCCTCAACTGACTGTTTAAGGGAAGATAAACCATCACGTAATTCCACAAATAAAGGCATCCATTCTGGTGTCGACCCCCTGGGGGGTGACATCTGCATATTTGGCAATTGCTCCGCCTCCACACCAATATCGTCCTCATACATGTCGACACCACGTACCGACACACACCGCAAACGCACAGGGAATGCTCTAATGAAGACAGGACCCACTAGCCCTTTTGGGGAGACAGAGGGAGAGTCTGCCAGCACACACCACAAAGCGCTATATATACAAGGGATATCCTTATATTAAGTGCTCCCTTATAGCTGCTTTAATATATATATATATATAGCCATTAATGTGCCCCCCCTCTCTGTTTTACCCTGTTTCTGTAGTGCAGTGCAGGGGAGAGACCTGGGAGCCGTTCTGACCAGCGGAGCTGTGACAGAAAATGGCGCCGTGTGCTGAGGAGATAGGCCCCGCCCCTTTTTCGGTGGGTTCTTCTCCCGCTATTTTTCCAGTCAGGCAGGGGTTAAATATCTCCATATAGCCCCTATGGGCTATATGTGAGGTATTTTTAGCCTTGTATAAGGTTTATATTTGCCTCTCAGAGCGCCCCCCCCCCAGCGCTCTGCACCCTCAGTGACTGCCCAGTGAAGTGTGCTGAGAGGAAAATGGCGCACAGCTGCAGTGCTGTGCGCTACCTTATGAAGACTGAGGAGTCTTCAGCCGCCGGTTTCCGGACCTCTTCACGCTTCAGCATCTGCAAGGGGGTCGGCGGCGCGGCTCCGGGACCGGACTCCACGGCTGGGCCTGTGTTCGATCCCTCTGGAGCTAATGGTGTCCAGTAGCCAAGCAGCAAATCCACTCTGCATGCAGGTGAGTTTACTACTTTCCCCCTAAGTCCCACGTTGCAGTGATCCTGTTGCCAGCAGGACTCACTGTAAAGAAAAAAACCTAAACTAAACTTTCTCTAAGCAGCTCTTTAGGAGAGCCACCTAGATTGCACCCTTCTCGTTCGGGCACAAAATCTAACTGGAGTCTGGAGGAGGGTCATAGGGGGAGGAGCCAGTGCACACCACCTGACCTAGTAAAGCTTTACTTTTTTGTGCCCTGTCTCCTGCGGAGCCGCTATTCCCCATGGTCCTTTCAGGAACCCCAGCATCCACTTAGGACGATAGAGAAATTATATTTAAGCGGGACAGAAGCCCGCCGCCGAGGGGGCGGGGCTTCTCCCTCAGCACTCACCAGCGTCATTTTCTCCACAGCACAGCTGAGAGGAAGCTCCCCGGACTCTCCCCTGCTTATCCACGGTGAAAGGGGGTTTCAGAGAGGGGGGGGGGGGGGGGGGGCACATAATTGGCAGCAAATAATACTATTACAGCGCTACTGGGTAAACACATTGTGTGTTTTTCCTGGGGTATTAGCGCTGGGTGTGTGCTGGCATACTCTCTCTCTGTCTCTCCAAAGGGCCTTGTGGGGGAACTGTCTTCAGATAAGAGGATTCCCTGAGTGTGTGGTGTGTCGACATGTCTGAGGTAAAAGGCTCTTCTAAGGAGGAGATGGAGCAAATGTGTGTGTGTGGTGTCTCCGTCGACAACGCCGACACCTGACTGGATATGTGGAATTAAGTGCTGAGGTAAATTTATTGCACAAAAGATTAAAGAACAGACAGGGAATCTACCCATGTCTGTCCCTATGTCGCAGGGACCTTCAGAGTCTCAAAACGCCCACTATCCAAAATAATAGACACTGATACCGACACGGAGTCTGACTCCAGTGTCGACTACGATGATGCAAAGTTACAGCCAAAACTGGCAGAAAAGTATTCAATATATGATTATTGTAATAAAAGATGTTTTGCATATCACTGATGACCCATCTGTCCCTGACACGAGGGTACACATGTTTAAGGGGAAGAAAGCTGAGATAACATTTCCCCCCTATCATGAACCAAATGAATTGTGTGGAAAAGAGCGGGAATCTCCAGACAAGAAACTGCAGTTTCCCAAAAGAATTCTCATGGCGTATCCTTTCCCTGCTAGGGCCAGGATACGATGGGAATCCTCCCCTAAGGTGGACAAGGCGTTGACACGTCTACCCAAAAGGTAGCGCTGACATACCAAGATACAGCTGCCCTCAGGGATCCTGCAGATAGCATGCAGAAAAGTACTTTGAAGTCCATTTACACACATTCTGGTACACTACTCAGACCGGCGATTGTGTCGGCAGGGGTTTATAGCGCTGTAGCAGCGTGGACAGATACCTTATCAGCGGAGATTGAAACCCTAGATAAGGATACCATGTTATTGACCCTAGGATATATAAAAGATGCTGTCTTATATATAACACATGCTCAAAGAGACATAGGTCTACTGGGTTCTAGAGTCAACGCTATGTCGATTTCTGCTAGACGTGTCCTGTGGAACATGCAATGGACAGGTGATGCCGATTAAAAGAGGCATATGGCGGTTTTCTCTAACGTCCTAGTGGATGCTGGGGACTCCGTAAAGACCATGGGGAATAGACGGGCTCCGCAGGAGACAGGGCACTCTAAGAAAGAATTAGGACTACTGGTGTGCACTGGCTCCTCCCTCTATGTCCCTCCTCCAGACCTCAGTTAGAATCTGTGCCCGGTCAGAGCTGGGTGCACTTTAGTGAGCTCTCCTGAGCTTGCTAATAAGAAAGTATTTTATTAGGATTTTTTATTTTCAGAGAGATCTGCTGGCAACAGACTCTCTGCTACGTGGGACTGAGGGGAGAGAAGCAAACCTATTAACTGCGGATAGGTTGCGCTTCTTAGGCTACTGGACACCATTAGCTCCAGAGGGATCGAACACAGGAACTCAACCTTGGTCGTCCGTTCCCAGAGCCGCGCGAGTGAAGCAAGAAGACATCAAAATCGGCGGCAGAAGACTCCTGTTCATATGAGGTAGCGCACAGCACTACAGCTGTGCGCCATTGCTCCCACACTAACCCACACACTCCGGTCACTGTAGGGCGCAGGGGGGGGGGGGGGGGGGGGCGCCCTGGGCAGCAATTGAGTACCTCCTGGCAAAATAGAGCATATTTACAGCTGGGCACTGTATATATGCATGAGCCCCCGCCATTATTTTACACAAAATCGCGGGACAGAAGCCCGCCGCTGAGGGGGCGGGGCTTCTTCCTCAGCACTCACCAGTGCCATTTTCTCTCCACAGCTCAGCTGAAAGGAAGCTCCCCAGGCTCTCCCCTGCAGAAGCACAATAGAAGAGGGTGAAAAGAGAGGGGGGGCACATAAATTTGGCGTAAAAACAAGATATACAGCAGCTACTGGGTTAACACTACGTTACTGTGTGATTCCTGGGTCATATAGCGCTGGGGTGTGTGCTGGCATACTCTCTCACTGTCTCTCCAAAGGGCATTGTGGGGGAACTGTCTTCAAATAGAGCATCCCCTGTGTGTGTGGTGTGTCGGTACGTGTGTGTCGACATGTCTGAGGTAAAAGGCTCCCCTAAGGAGGAGATAGAGCAAATATGTGTGTGAGGGTGTCTCCGTCGACAACGCCGACACCTGTTGGATATGTGTAATTAAGTGCTGAGGTGAATTTATTGCACAAAAGATTAGAGAACAGATAGGAAATCTCTCAATGCTCACTATCCAAAATAATAAACACTGATGTCGACACGGAGATTGACTCTAGTGTCGACTACGATAATGCAAAGTTACAGCCAAAATGGCAGAAAAGTATTCAATATATGATTATTGTAATAAAAGATGATTTGCATATCACTGATGACTCATCTGTCCCTGACACAAGGGTACACATGTTTAAGGGGAAGAAAGCTGAGGTAAATTTCCCTCCTCTCATGAGGAAAAAGAGCGGGAATCTCCAGACAAGAGACTGCAGTTTCCCACAAAGAATTCTCAGGCAGTATCCTTTCCCCACTAGGGCCAGGATACGATGGGAATCTTCCCCTAGGGTGTCACGTTTGCCCAAAAGGTAACCTGTCGTAACAGCTATTCTCAGGGATCCTGCAGATAGCGTGCACATTCTGGTACACTACTCAGACCGGCGATTGTGTCGGCATGGGTTTATAGCGCTGGGGCAGAGTGGACAGGTACCTTATCAGCAGAGATTGAGACCCTAGTATGTAGATATATATAGATATATGTATATATAGAGATATATATATATATATATATTAAAGATGCTGTCTTAAGAGATTTATATATATATATATATATATATATATAAAACATGCCCAAAGAGACATGAGTATACTGGGTCCTAGAGACAAAGCTATGTCGATTTCTGCTTGACGTGTCCTGTAGAATATGCAATGGACAGATGATGCCGACTTAAGAGGCATATGGAAGGCTGAGGATTGTGTGGAGAAGGGTTCTCGGACCTGGTCTCCACAGCTATAGCTGGTAATTCTGTTGTTTTGCCTTATATTCCTGCACAGCCTAGGAAAGCGCGACATTATCAAATGCAGCCTTTAGAACAAAGAAACAAGAAAGTCCGAGGTGCGTCCTTTCTTGCCAGAGGCGGGGGCAGAGGAAAGAAGCTGCACAACACAGCTAGGTCCCAGGAACAGAAGTCCTCCCCGGCCTCTACAAAAATCCACCGCATGTCGCTGGGGCTCCACAGGCGGAGCTAGGCCCGGTGGGGGCACGCCTGCATAAGTTCAGCCACAAGTGGGTTCACTCCCTGTTAGGTCCCTGGGCAATAGATATTGTGTCTCAGGGATGCAAGCTGGACTTTGAGAAGATGCCCCCTCACCGACGGCCCTGCCGGCTTCCCCCCACGAGAGGGAAACAGTGTTAACTGCAATTCACAAATTGTATCTTCAGCAGGTGGTGGTCAAGGTTCCCCTCCTTCAACAGGGAAAGGGTTATTATTCGACCATGTTTGTAGTACCGAAACCGGACTGTTCGGTCTGACCCATATTGAATTTAAAATTCCTGAACATATACCTGAAAAGGTTCAAGTTCAAGATGGAATCGCTCAGAGCGGTCATCGCAAGCCTGGAAGGGGGGGATTATATGGTGTCTCGGGACATAAAGGATGCATACCTTCATGTCCCCATTTATCCACCTCATCAGGCGTACCTCAGATTTGTGGTACAGGATTGTCATTACCCATTCCAGACGTTGCCATTTGGTCTGTCCACGGCACTGAGAATATTTACCAAGGTAATGGCAGAAATGATGATGCTTCTGCGAAAGTAAGGAGTTACAATTATCCCATACTTGGACGATCTCCTCATAAAGGCGAGGTCCAAAGAGCAGTTGCTGATCAGCGTAGCACACTCTCGGGAGGTGTTGCAACAGCACGGCTGGGTTCTGAATATTCCAAAGTCGCAGCTGATTCCTACGACGCGTCTGCCCTTCTTGGGCATGATACTGGACACAGACCAGAAGAAGGTTTTTCTCCCGGCGGAGAAGGCTCAGGAGCTCGTGACTCTGGTCAGAGGCCTCTTAAAACCAAAACAGGTGTCGGTGCATCAATGCACGCGAGTCCTGGGAAAGATGGTGGCGTCATACAAAGCCATTCCCTTCGACAGGTTCCATGCGAGGACCTGTCAGTGGGATCTGTTGGACAGGTGGTCCGGATCGCATCTTCAGATGCAGCGGCTGATCACCCTATCCCCCAGGGCCAGGGTGTCTCTTCTGTGGTGGCTGCAGAGTGCTCACCTTGTCAAGGGTCGCAGGTTCGGCATTCAGGACTGGGTCCTGGTGACCACGGATGCAAGCCTCCGAGGGTGGGGGGCAGTCACACAGGGAAGAAATTTCCAGGGTCTGTGGTCAAGTCAGGAGGCTTGTCTGCACATCAATATCCTGGAACTAAGGGCCATATACAACGCCCTAAGTCAAGCAGAGCCTCTGCTTCGCTACCAACCGGTGCTGATTCAAGCAGACAACATCACCGTAGTGGCTCATGTAAACCGCCAAGGCGGCACAAGGAGCAGGGTTGCGATGGCGGAAGCCACCAGAATTCTTCGCAGGGCGGAGAATCACGTAAAAGCACTGTTAGCAGTGTTCATTCCGGGAGTTGACAACTGGGAAGCAGACTTCCTCAGCAGGCACAACCTCCACACGGGAGAGTGGGGACTTCATCAAGAAGTCTTCACACAGATTACAAGTCGTTGGGAACTGCCACAGGTGGACATGATGGCATCCCGCCTCAACAAAAAGCTACAAATGTATTGCGCCAGGTCAAGAGACCCTCAGGCGATAGCTGTGGACGCACTAGTGACACCGTGGGTGTTCCAGTCGGTTTATGTATTTCCTCCTCTTCCTCTCATACCCAAGGTGCTGAGAATCGTAAGAAAAAGAGGAGTGAGAACAATACTCATTGTTCCGGTTTAGCCAAGAAGGACTTGGTATCCGGAATTGCAAGAAATGCTCTCAGAGGACCCATGGCCTCTGCCTCTCAGACAGGATCTGTTGCAACAGGGGCCCTGTCTGTTCCAAGACTTACCGCGGCTGCGTTTGACGGCATGGCGGTTGAACGCCGGATCCTAGCAGAAAAAGGCATTCCGGATGAGGTTATTCCTACGCTAATAAAGGCTAGGAAGGACGTGACGGCTAAGCATTATCACCGTATATGGCGAAAATATGTTGCTTGGTGTGAGGCCAGGAATGCCCCTACGGAGGAATTCCAGCTGGGCCGTTTCCTTCACTTCCTACAGTCGGGAGTGACTTTGGGCTTAAAATTGGGGTCCATTGAGGTCCAGATTTCAGCCCTATCCATTTTCTTTCAAAAGGAACTGGCTTCTCTTCCTGAAGTTCAGACGTTTGTAAAGGGAGTGCTGCATATTCAGCCCCTTTTGTGCCACCAGTGGCACCTTGGGATCTTAACGTGGTGTTGAGTTTCCTGAAATCACACTGGTTTGAGCCACTTAAAACCGTGGAGTTAAAATATCTCACGTGGAAGGTGGTCATGCTGTTGGCCTTAGCTTTGGCTAGACGTGTGTCAGAATTGGCGGCTTTGTCACATAAAAGCCCCTATCTGGTTTTCCATATGGACAGGGCAGAATTACGGACTCCTCCGCACTTTCTGCCAAAAGTGGTGTCATCTTTTCATTTGAACCAACCTATTGTGGTGCCTGCGGCTACTCGTGACTTGGAGGATGCCAAGTTACTAGAGGTAGTCAGGGCTTTGAAGGTTTATGTAGCCAGAACGGCTGGAGTCAGGAAAACTGAGTCGTTGTTTATCCTGTATGCATCCAACAAGCTGGGTGCTCCTGCTTCAAAGCAAACCATTGCTCGCTGGATCTGTAACACGATTCAGCAGGCTCATTTTGCGGCTGGATTGCCGCCTCCAAAATCAGTAAAAGCCCATTCCACAAGGAAGGTGGGCTCTTCTTGGGCGGCTGCCCGAGGGGTCTCGGCATTACAGCTTTGCCGAGAAGCTACTAGGTCGGGTTCAAACACTTTGCAAAATTCTACAAGTTTGATACCCTGGCTGAGGAGGACCTTGTGTTTGCTCATTCGGTGCTGCAGAGTCATCCGCACTCTCCCGCCCGTTTGGGAGCTTTGGTATAATCCCCATGGTCCTTACGGAGTCCCCAGCATCCACTAGGACGTTAGAGAAAATAAGATTTTACTTACCGGTAAATCTATTTCTCGTAGTCCGTAGTGGATGCTGGGGACTCCGTAAGGACCATGGGGAATAGACGGGCTCCGCAGGAGACAGGGCACTCTAAGAAAGAATTAGGACTACTGGTGTGCACTGGCTCCTCCCTCTATGTCCCTCCTCCAGACCTCAGTTAAGGAAACTGCATACCTTCATGTTCCCATTTATCCACCCCATCAGGCATACCTGAGAATTACGGTACAGTATTGTCATTACCAATTTCAGGGTAATTGGCGGAAATGATGGTGCTCCTACGCAAGCAAGGAGTCAAAATTATCCCATACTTGGACGATCTCCTAATAAGGGCGAGATCAAAAGAGCAGTTGTTGAACAGCATGTCACTTTCACTGAAGGTGTTACAGAAACACGGCTGGATTCTCAATATCCCGAAGTCACAGTTGGTTCCTACGACTCGTCTGACTTTCTTGGGCATGATTCTGGATACAGACCAGAAAAGGGTTTTTCTTCCGATAGAAAAAGCTCAGGAACTCATGACTCTAGTCAAGAACCTGTTGAAGCCAAAACAAGTGTCAGTGCATCATTGCACTCAAGTCCTGGGAAAAATGGTGGCGACGTACGAAGCCATTTCCTTCGGCAGGTTGCATGCAAGGACTTTCCAATGGGACCTATTGGACAAATGGTCCGGGTCACATCTGCAAATGCATCAGCGGATCACCCTGTCCCCCAGGGGCAGGGTATCTCTCCTGTGGTGGCTGCAGAGTGCTCACCTTCTAGAGGGCCGCAGGTTCGGCATTCAGGATCGGATCCTGGTGACCACGGACGCGAGCCTCCGAGGTTGGGGAGCAGTCACACAGGGAAGTAATTTCCAAGGCCTTTGGTCAAGTCAAGAGACTTATCTTCACATCAACATCCTGGAACTAAGGGCCATACACAACGCTCTACGTCAAGCGGAGACCTTACTTCGCGACCGACCAGTTCTGATCCAGTCAGACGTCACTGCAGTAGCTCATGTAAACCGCCAGGGCGGCACAAGGAGCTCAGTGGCGATGGCAGAAGCCACCAGAATTCTTAGCTGGGCGGAGAATCATGTAAGCGCACTGTCAGCAGTGTTCATTCCGGGAGTGGACAACTGGGAAGCAGACTTCCTCAGCAGACACGACCTGCATCCGGGAGAGTGGGGACTTCATCAGGAAGTCTTTGCACAGATTGCAAGACTGCCCCAAATAGACATGATGGCGTCCTGTCTCAACAAAAAGCTACAAAGGTATTGCGTCAGGTCAAGAGATCCTCAGGCGGTAGCTGTGGACGCCCTAGTGACACCGTGTGTTCCTAGTGTTCCAGTCGGTCTATGTATTCCCTCCTCTTCCTCTCATACCCAAGGTGTTGAGAATAATAAGAAAAAGAGGAGTGAGAACAATAATCATTGTTCCGGATTGGCCACGAAGGGCCTGGTATCCGGATCTGCAGGAAATGCTCACAGAAGATCCGTGGCCTCTTCCTCTAAGACAGGACCTGTTGCAACAGGGTCCCTGTCTGTTCCAGGACTTACCACAGCTGCGTTTGACGGCATGGCGGTTGAACACCGGATCCTCGCGGAAAAAGGTATTCCGGATGAGGTCATTCCTACGCTAATAATGGCTAGGAAGGACGTGACATCTAAACATTATCACCGAATATGGCGAAAATATGTTTCTTGGTGTGAGGCCAGGAATGCTCCTACGGAAGAATTCCATCTAGGCCGTTTTCTTCACTTCCTACAAACTGGAGTGAATTTGGGCCTAAAATTAGGCTCCATTAAAGTTCAGATTTCGGCCTTATCCATTTTCTTTCAAAAGGAATTGGCCTCTCTACCTGAAGTACAGACTTTTGTGAAGGGAGTACTACATATTCAGCCTCCTTTTGTACTTCCGGTGGCGCCTTGGGACCTTAACGTGGTGTTAAATTTCCTTAAGTCACATTGGTTTGAACCACTTAGAACAGTGGAGTTGAAATATCTCACTTGGAAGGTGGTCATGTTGTTAGCCTTGGCTACGGCTAGGCGAGTTTCGGAATTAGCGGCTTTATCACATAAAAGCCCCTATCTAGTTTTCAATATGGATAGAGCGGAATTGCGGACCCGTCCTCAATTCCTACCTAAGGTGGTCTCATCCTTTCATATGAACCAACCTATTGTCCTGCCTGTGGCTACACGTGACTTGGAGGATTCCGAGTCCCTTGATGTGGTCAGGGCTTTGAAAATTGACGTTGGCCAGAACGGCTAGGATCAGAAAAACAGAAGCACTGTTTGTCCTGTATGCAGCCAACAAGGTTGGCGGCCCTGCTTCAAAGCAGACTATTGCTCGCTGGATCTGTAACACGATTCAGCAGGCGCATTCTACGGCAGGATTGCCGTTACCAAAATCGGTTAAGGCCCATTCCACTAGGAAGGTGGGCTCATCTTGGGCGGCTGCCCGAGGGGTCTCCGCACTACAGCTGTGCCGAGCTGCTACTTGGTCGGGGTCAAACACCTTTGCAAAGTTATATAAGTGTGATACCCTGGCTGAGGAGGACCTCCTGTTTGCTCAGTCGGCGCTGCAGAGTCATCCGCACTCTCCCGCCCGTTTGGGAGCTTTGGTATAATCCCCATGGTCCTTACGGAGTCCCAGCATCCTCTAGGACGTTAGAGAAAATAAGATTTTAAACCTACCGGTAAATCTTTTTCTCGTAGTCCGTAGAGGATGCTGGGTGCCCATCCCAAGTGTGGACTTCTTCTGCAAGACTTGTATATAGTTTTGCTTACATAAGGGTTATGTTATAGTTTTCATCGGTCTTGGACTGATGCTATGTTGTTTTCATACTGTTAACTGGGTAGTATATCACAAGTTATACGGTGTGATTGGTGTGGCTGGTATGAATCTTGCCCTTGGATTAACAAAAATCCTTTCCTCGTACTGTCCGTCTCCTCTGGGCACAGTTTCTCTAACTGAGGTCTGGAGGAGGGGCATAGAGGGAGGAGCCAGTGCACACCCAGATCCAAAGTCTTTCTTAAAGTGCCCATGTCTCCTGCGGAGCCCGTCTATCCCCATGGTCCTTACGGAGTCCCAGCATCCTCTACGGACTACGAGAAAAAGAGTTACCGGTAGGTTTAAAATCTTATTTTCTATACTTTGACCTTATTTGCACTGTATGCACTTGAGGGAGTGTTGTATTCGGGTAGGCATCCAATAGAATTACCCTACCCAGAGTGGGTAGGCTTGCCTATGTTTATTCTACCTTATAACATTACAGCAGGCTGCCACGTGACAGCAGGAGGTGTGATGGGAAAAATGCGGAGGATGTCTCCGGGAGATGCTGGAGGGAGGTATACAGCTGTTTGGTGTGGCCTCTGTTCAGTCAATCTCGGCGGATTCCACTGGTAAGTCTAACTTCGTGAGTTAGCCTCCTTCACAATGGTTGGTGACGCATTCTTTTGTGGGATGCATTCGTTTTAACCGGTTCGATACTGTTCTTTTTTCCTTTTCTGTGCAGACAGTGGAAGGTGAAAAGGTAAGAGTTCTGCAGCCTTGTTAGGTTTGCAGTAGTGGATGTCTTTTTCTGTTTCCTCCACATCCACCACTTGTCGCTGAGTCTATCGGGCTGGTCCCCACTCCGGTGGGCACTCGTCTACTATTTTTCAGTTGGTCCAGGAATAGACTAGGACCTGTGGGTTATTTATAGAATCCAAAGGGGAACATTCTGAGTTACGGTTGTTTCCCCTTACTGTTTTTCTAATAGTTCTTGCCGTTCCACTCTGGAAGGGAAGGTAGTACGCAACGCCATACAGAGGTGCGTCAGAATCAGGACATTGTCCGGTTGTCCCTGTATAAAGGTGCAAATCGTTGTTTCTCTCTGACTGTTCTTCGACACAGGGATTGGCTGTTGTTTCCAACGACACAGATGTCGGAGGTGGGTTTCAGAGTAGATAATGACCGGTTAAAGTTCGGTGTTTTTCCCTGTGAAAAGAGGTCTGAAGCTCCAGAATTGGATCGGCTTTACTGTGACACTTCATCAAGGTGTTCCGTTACTTAACCGGTTGGGTGCGGCCTGAGAGGCCTTTTTTGGTGAGCGGCTCTAATGCCAGAGTGGTTTTCAAGAGACCAGTTGGAAATGTGGTCCGGGTTTCACCTGCACATGCACCTGAATATAATCCTAACGGCCAGGACATCGCTCCTGTGGTGTCTGCTCGGTTCTCTCCTTCTAGAGGGATGAAGGTTCGGGTTCCGGGTGTAGATCCTGGTGTCCGTGCATACAGATCTCCGAGATGGAGGAGCAGTACTTGCAAGGGACGTGTTTCCAGGGGATAAGGTCAAGTTGGAAAGCTTGTCTGCTATAAACTTTCTTGAATTAAGAGTTAGTTTCAACAAACGTATTCTTCGTGTTCTGCCCGTGTTAGTTCTGCTAGACGACTTGTCAGCAGTGGCGTAAGTAAACCGCTATGGCGGAACAAGGAGCAAAGCGGCAATGGCAGAAGATGCACAGTTTTGCCGTTGGGTGGAGAGTCTGGTAAACGCTATATTGCAGTCTTCGTTCCAGAGGTGAACGACGGAGAAATAGATTTCCTCTTCTGACGCGATCTCCATCTGTGTTAGGATCTCCTGTTCTGTACTGCCACGTCGCCATGGCAACCGGGAGGCAAGTGTTAGCGAAGTAACCTGAGCGCAGCTGATACTCCGGTCCGGGAATTTACTGTGTAGTGGTTACAGGCTCTGTGCACGGCAGGGATCCGGCGCTGGTTTTGTGCTCACAGTCTGTGAGGTCTGAGTGGGGCGTGGACAGCACCTGCTATATAAACCATCCTCTCAGGCTAGGCAAATGCTGCTGAATCTTTCTTTGTTAGTCAGTTCCAGAGAGTTAGCTAGTACTGTGTGACTTTGTATTTACTTGTTGCTTACTGCGAATAGGCCTTGGGATTCGGTACTTCATTCTGCCAATCCGGACCTAGCAGTAAGACTGGAGTCAGTTGTTTAACCTGCTGGGGTTCTTTTGCTATTCTGTGAACCCAGCAGGTTTGCGGCTGTACTCTCAGACCTGCTTGCTTAATCCTCCCTCACTGTGCAGGGCGTCCAGGTGTCAGTTTAGTGGCAGTAAGCTGAACCTGTGCCCTGCAAGTGGGGGTTAGGATTGTGGATACTCTCCTTGTGTCTATATTTCTATCTCTGACCAAGGAGTTTATTCCCACACCCGTTGGTAACCCTTTGGGGTTTTTCCTGTTGCTCTTAGCAACATCATTTTGGGTGCTCCACATGTTAAATCACTACATCTCGCTTCATTGTCCGCTCTATTCCATCTGAGCATTCCTGACACAAGGGAGACACCCAATTCCTGAGCATTTGGGCTTCCCCGTTCATTTTGTGTTTATTAGTTATTCCATCACCTCCTGTGTATGTTGTGTTATACTGTCTGTGAGTTCGTTTTGCCTCGCATCCCTCTCTGTTCATACACCGGTATACTCCTGTTAGCACTGGTGTGCGTAACAATCTGGGAGAAATTCAGTCATCATCGAGAAGTTTTCACAGACGTGACAAGTCTTTGAGGATTGTCGCAATTGGATATGTTGGCGTCTCGCCTCTATGAGAGGCCTCACGGATATTGTTTCAGGTCATGGGACGCTCAAGCTATAGCAGTGGACAACCTCGTGACACCGTGGGTGTTTTTAGTTGGTCTATGTGGCCTCTCCGCTTTCATTTTTTTTTTTGAAGGTGATTAAACGTGGGATGAACAAAGGTTCAGGCGATCCTCTTGGATCCGGTCTAGCCAAGGAGGGTTTGCTATCCAGTCTTTCATGATTTACTCATAGAAGATTCCTGCCCTCTTCCTCTACGTAAGGATCTGTTACAACAAGATCAGGGCGTGTTTCAAGACTTGCTGCGTCTGACGTCGTGGCGGTTGAATGCCATATCCTAAGCCGAAAGGGTGTTCCCAGTGAAGTAATTTCCTCAATTCTTCAGGCTAAGAAAGAAGTAACGGCTAATCTTTACCACCGTAGTTGGCGTAACTATGTGTTTTGGTGTGTATCCAGGAAGGCTCCTATGGAAGACTTTCAGCTAGGTCGTTCTTATCCATACTTTACAAACCGGTGTGGATGCAAGCCTAAAGTTGGGCTCCATTTCAGTGCAGTGTGGCCTAATAATTTCTTTACAAAAATTTCTCTCTTGGAGAGTGGTCATGCTCTTGGCTTTGACATCCGCAAGGCGGGTGTCGGAAGTGGTGGTTTTGTCTCACAAGAGCCTTGTTTGATCTTTCATGTGGATAGAGAGGAATTGAGACCTCGGTTAGTAGTTCTGCCAAGAGTGGTTTCTGGGTTTCGCAGAAATTGGCCTATTTTGATGCCGGTGGTTACTTAGGCATTAGATGATTCAAATTCTCTCGATGTAGCCAGGGATTTGAATATTTAGGTCACCAATTTGGCTCAGATTGGAGAAACAGGGGCTCTGTTTGTCTGGTATGTTCCCAGCATGGTTTGGGTGACTGTGTTATGCAGTCGGTTACACGCTGGAGCTGTGATGCTATTTGGCATGTTCGTTCTACGGCTGGATTGCCGTCACCGAAGTCGGTGGAGGCCCATTATACTGGGAAGGTGGGCTTTTCTTGGGCGGATGCCCGAGGAGTCTCGGCGGTTCAGCTTTGCCGAGTGAATACTTGGTCGGGTTCAACCGCTTTTGCTATGCTCTACAAGTTTGATACCCTGGTTGAGGGGGACCTTTTGTTTGCTCAATCGGTGCTGCAGAGTCGTCCGCACTCTCCCGCCCATTCTGGAGCTTTGGTATTGACCCCATGGTCCTTTTGGAGTCCCCAGCATCCTCTAGGACGTATGAGAAAATAGGATTTTAGTACCTACCGGTAAATCCTTTTCTCTTAGTCCGTAGAGGATGCTGAGTGCCCGTCCCAGTGCGTGCTGTGTCTGCAGTTATTGCTTTTGGTTACACTCTAGTGGTGTTTCTTCTCTGTCAGACTGTTGCTGACGATGTTCATGCCAGGGCATGCGTGTCTTATTATTGGTTGTGTTGGCACACAGGTTGTGTTACCTATTCTCTCAGCATGTGGCTGTGTCTTTTTCATGCCATAGGCTGGTTTTCTATTGAATGCCATGTTCTGCAGTATGTTTGTGGTGTGAGCTGGTATGACGCTCACCGTGTTTATAAATGCTTTCCTCGAAATGTCCATCTCTCCTGGGCACAGTTTCTAACTGAGGTCTGGAGGAGGGGCATAGAGGGAGGAGCCAGTTCACACCCAGTTTAAGTCTTTATAGTGTGCCCAAGCTCCTGCGGATCCGTCTATACCCCATGGTCCTTTTGGAGTCCCCAGCATCCTCTACAGACTAAGAGAAAAGGATTTACCGGTAGGTACTAAAATCCTATTTTTTTTAACTCATTATTTATTTATAAATAAAATACGTATATATTTTGAATCAATTTTGTTTATTTATATATTCCTGTATTCATAGCTTAAGGCTGATTCTTAAGGTGGGTACACACCATTAGATATATCTGCAGATCAATTGATCTGCAGATATATCTATGTACGGATCGGGCAGTGTGCTGTGCATACACACTGCCCGATCCGTCTGGGGACTGACGTCATGAACTGGGCGCGCCCGCCCAGTTCACCTGTCAATCACCGCCGGCCGCCGCGCCAATATATCGTTAGATATATTGGCTGTCGGCTGTGCTGCGCGGCCGACGCGATACGTCTGTGAACGACGGAGTTCACAGACGTATCGCCCGTACACACTGGCCGACGGTCCCGCAATGTATCGGCCGTTCAAGAGAACGGCCGATACATCGACCAGTGTGTATGGGCCTTTATACACGTGTTTTTAACATAGTATTTCTCTGACGTCCTAGTGGATGCTGGGGACTCCGTCAGGACCATGGGGAATAGCGGCTCCGCAGGAGACAGGGCACAAAAGTAAAAGCTTTAGGATCAGGTGGTGTGCACTGGCTCCTCCCCCTATGACCCTCCTCCAAGCCTCAGTTAGATTTTTGTGCCCGGCCGAGAAGGGTGCAATCTAGGTGGCTCTCCTAAAGAGCTGCTTAGAGTAAAAGTTTTTTTAGGTTTTTTATTTTCAGTGAGTCCTGCTGGCAACAGGCTCACTGCATCGAGGGACTTAGGGGAGAGAAGTGAACTCACCTGCGTGCAGGATGGATTGGCTTCTTAGGCTACTGGACACCATTAGCTCCAGAGGGAGTCGGAACACAGGTCTCACCCTGGGGTTCGTCCCGGAGCCGCGCCGCCGACCCCCTTGCAGATGCCGAAAAGTGAAGAGGTCCAGAAACCGGCGGCAGAAGACTTTTCAGTCTTCATAAGGTAGCGCACAGCACTGCAGCTGTGCGCCATTGTTGTCAGCACATTTCATAGCAGCGGTCACTGAGGGTGCAGGGCGCTGGGGGGGGCGCCCTGGGCAGCAATGATAGTACCTTATTCTGGCTAAAAATACATCACATATAGCCCCTGGGGGCTATATGGATGTATTTAACCCCTGCCAGGTCTCAGAAAAACGGGAGAAGAAGCCCGCCGAAAAGGGGGCGGGGCCTATTCTCCTCAGCACACAGCGCCATTTTCCCTCACAGAAATGCTGGTGGGAAGGCTCCCAGGCTCTCCCCTGCACTGCACTACAGAAACAGGGTTAAAACAGAGAGGGGGGGGCACTTATTTGGCGATATGACTATATATATTAAAATGCTATAAGGGAAAAACACTTATATAAAGGTTGTCCCTGTATAATTATAGCGTTTTTGGTGTGTGCTGGCAAACTCTCCCTCTGTCTCCCCAAAGGGCTAGTGGGGTCCTGTCCTCTATCAGAGCATTCCCTGTGTGTGTGCTGTGTGTCGGTACGTGTGTGTCGACATGTATGAGGACGATGTTGGTGAGGAGGCGGAGCAATTGCCTGTAATGGTGATGTCACTCTCTAGGGAGTCGACACCGGAATGGATGGCTTATTTAAGGAATTACGTGATAATGTCAACACGCTGCAAGGTCGGTTGACGACATGAGACGGCCGGCAAACCAATTAGTACCTGTCCAGGCGTCTCAAACACCGTCAGGGGCGTTAAAACGTCCTTTTACCTCAGTCGGTCGACACAGACACGGACACTGACTCCAGTGTCGACGGTGAAGAAACAAACGTATTTTCCTTTAGGGCCACACGTTTTTTGTTAAGGGCAATGAAGGAGGTGTTACATATTTCTGATACTACAAGTACCACAAAAAAGGGTATTATGTGGAGTGTGAAAAAACTACCTGTAGTTTTTCCTGAATCAGATAAATTAAATGAAGTGTGTGATGATGCGTGGGTTTCCCCCGATAGAAAATTATTAAAGTATACCCTTTCCCGCCAGAAGTTAGGGCGCGTTGGGAAACACCCCTTAGGGTGGATAAGGCGCTCACACGCTTATCAAAACAAGTGGCGGTACCGTCTCCAGATAGGGCCGCCCTCAAGGAGCCAGCTGATAGGAGGCTGGAAAATATCCTAAAAAGTATATACACACATACTGGTGTTATACTGCGACCAGCGATCGCCTCAGCCTGGATGTGCAGCGCTGGGGTGGCTTGGTCGGATTCCCTGACTGAAAATATTGATACCCTTGACAGGGACAGTATTTTATTGACTATAGAGCATTTAAAGGATGCATTTCTATATATGCGAGATGCACAGAGGGATATTTGCACTCTGGCATCAAGAGTAAGTGCGATGTCCATATCTGCCAGAAGTTGTTTATGGACACGACAGTGGTCAGGTGATGCAGATTCCAAACGGCACATGGAAGTATTGCCGTATAAAGGAGAAAAAGACAACGTCTTTTCAGCCTCAGTCCTTTCGTCCCCATAAGGGCAAGCGGGCAAAAGGCCAGTCATATCTGCCATGGGATAGAGGAAAGGGAAGAAGACTGCAGCAGGCAGCCCATTCCCAGAAACAGAAGCCCTCCACCGCTTCTGCCAAGTCCTCAGCATGACGCTGGGGCCGTACAAGCGGACTCAGGTGCGGTGGGGGGGGTCGTCTCAAGAGTTTCAGCACGCAGTGGGCTCACTCGCAAGTGGACCCCTGGATCCTACAAGTAGAATCCCAGGGGTACAGATTGGAAATTCGAGACGTCTCCCCCTCGCAGGTTCCTGAAGTCTGCTTTACCAACGTCTCCCTCCGACAGGGAGGCAGTAGTGGAAACAATTCACAAGCTGTATTCCCAGCAGGTGATAATCAAAGTACCCCTCCTACAACAAGGAAAGGGGTATTATTCCACACTATATTGTGGTACTGAAGCCAGACGGCTCGGTGAGACCTATTCTAAATCTGAAATAGTTGAACACTTACATACAAAGGTTCAAATCAAGATGGAGTCACTCAGAGCAGTGATAGCGAACCATGAAGAAGGGGACTATATGGTGTCCCGGGACATCAGGGATGCTTACCTCCATGTCCCAATTTGCCCTTCTCACCAAGGGTACCTCAGGTTCGTGGTACAGAACTGTCACTATCAGTTTCAGACGCTGCCGGTTGGATTGTCCACGGCACCCCGGGTCCTTACCAAGGTAATGGCCGAAATGATGATTCTTCTTCAAAGAAAATGGACGATCTCCTGATAGGGGCAAGGTCCAGAGAACAGTTGGAGGTCGGAGTAGCACTATCTCAAGTAGTTCTACGACAGCACGGGTGGATTCTAAATATTCCAAAACCGCAGCTGTTTCCGACGACACGTCTGCTGTTCCTAGGGATGATTCTGGACACAGTCCAGAAAAAGGTGTTTCTCCCGGAGAAGAAAGCCAGGGAGTTATCCGAGCTAGTCAGGAACCTCCTAAAACCAGGAAAAGTGTCAGTGCATCATTGCACAAGGGTCCTGGGAAAAATGGTGGCTTCTTACGAAGCGATTCCATTCGGTAGATTTCACGCAAGAACTTTTCAGTGGGATCTGCTGGAAAAATGGTCCGGATCGCATCTTCAGATGCATCAGCGGATAACCCTGTCTCCAAGGACAAGGGTGTTTCTTCTGCGGTGGCTGCAGAGTGCTCATCTACTAAAGGGCCGCAGACTCGGCATTCAGGACTGGGTCCTGGTGACCACGGATGCCAGCCTGAGAGGCTGGGGAGCAGTCACACAGGGAAAAAATTTCCAGGGAGTGTGATCAAGTCTGGAGACTTCTCTCCACATAAATATACTGGAGCTAAGGGCAATTTACAATGTTCTAAGCTTAGCAAGACCTCTGCTTCAAGGTCAGCCGGTATTGATCCAGTGGGACAACATCACGGCAGTCGCCCACGTAAACAGACAGGGCGGCACAAGAAGCAGGAGGGCAATGGCAGAAACTGCAAGGATTCTTCGCTGGGCGAAAAATCATGTGATAGCACTGTCAGCAGTGTTCATTCCGGGAGTGGACAACTGGGAAGCAGACTTCCTCAGCAGGCACGACCTCCACCCGGGAGAGTGGGGACTTCATCGGGAAGTATTCCACATGACTGTGAACTGTTGGGAAAGACCAAAGGTGGACATGATGGCGTCCCGCCTGAACAAAAAACTGGACAGGTATTGCGCCAGGTCAAGAGACCCTCAAGCAATATCTGTGGACGTTCTGGTAACACCGTGGGTGTACCAGTCGGTGTATGTGTTCCCTCCTCTGCTTCTCATAACCAAGGTACTGAGAATTATAAGACGTAGAGGAGTAAGAACTATACTCGTGGCTCCGGATTGGCCAAGAAGGACGTGGCACCCGGAACTTCAAGAAATGCTCACAGAGGACTCATGGCCTCTGCCGCTAAGAAGGGACTTGCTTCAGCAAGTACCAGGTCTGTTCCAAGACTTACCGCGGCTGCGTTTGACGGCATGGCGGTGGAACGCCAGATCCTAAGGGAAAAAGGCATTCCGGAAGAGGTCATTCCTACCCTGGTCAAAGCCAGGAAGGAGGTGACCGCAAAACATTATCACCACATGTGGCGAAAATATGTTGCGTGGTGTGAGGCCAGGAAGGCCCCACGAAGAAATTTCAACTCGGTCGATTCCTGCATTTCCTGCAAACAGGAGTGTCTATGGGCCTCAAATTGGGGTCCATTAAGGTTCAAATTTCGGCCCTGTCAATTTTCTTCCAGAAAAAATTGGCTTCAGTTCCTGAAGTCCAGAAGTTTGTCAAGGGAGTATTGCATATACAACCCCCTTTTTGTGCCTCCAGTGGCACTGTGGGATCTCAACGTAGTTCTGGGATTCCTCAAATCACATTTTAAACCGCTCAAATCTGTGGATTTGAAATATCTCACATGAAAAGTGACCATGCTGTTGGCCCTGGCCTCGGCCAGGCGAGTGTCAGAATTGGCGGCTTTGTCTCACAAAAGCCATATCTGATTGTCCATTCGGACAGGGCAGAGCTGCGGACTCGTCCCCAGTTTCTTCCTAAGGTGGTGTCAGCGTTTCACCTGAACCAGCTTATTGTGGTACCTGCGGCTACTAGGGACTTGGAGGACTCCAAGTTGCTAGATGTTGTCAGGGCCCTGAAAATATAGGTTTCCAGGACGGCTGGAGTCAGGAAAACTGACTCGCTGTTATCCTGTATGCACCCAACAAACTGGGTGCTCTTGCTTCTAAGCAGACGATTGCTCGTTGGATTTGTAGCACATTTCAACTTGCACATTCTGTGGCAGGCCTGCCACAGCCTAAATCTGTCAAGGCCCATTCCACAAGGAAGGTGGGCTCATCCTGGGCGGCTGCCCGAGGGGTCTCGGCATTACAACTCTGCCGAGCAGCTACGTGGTCGGGGGAGAACACGTTTGTAAAATTCTACAAATTTGATACCCTGGCTAAAGAGGACCTGGAGTTCTCTCATTCGGTGCTGCAGAGTCATCCGCACTCTCCCGCCCGTTTGGGAGCTTTGGTATAATCCCCATGGTCCTGACGGAGTCCCCAGCATCCACTAGAACGTCAGAGAAAATAAGATTTTACTTACCGATAAATCTATTTCTCGTAGTCCGTAGTGGATGCTGGGCGCCCATCCCAAGTGCGGATTGTCTGCAATACTTGTACATAGTTATTGTTACAAAAATCGGGTTATTATTGTTGTGAGCCATCTTTTCAGAGGCTCCGCTGTTATCATGCTGTTAACTGGGTTCAGATCACAGGTTGTACAGTGTGATTGGTGTGGCTGGTATGAGTCTTACCCGGGATTCAAAATCCTTCCTTATTGTGTACGCTCGTCCGGGCACTGTATCCTAACTGAGGCTTGGAGGAGGGTCATAGGGGGAGGAGCCAGTGCACACCACCTGATCCTAAAGCTTTTACTTTTGTGCCCTGTCTCCTGCGGAGCCGCTATTCCCCATGGTCCTGACGGAGTCCCCAGCATCCACTACGGACTACGAGAAATAGATTTATCGGTAAGTAAAATCTTATTTTTTCAGCTAACACAAGCTGAGGGAGCGCTAAACTATCTACACCTTGACATTCATATATCCTTCTCATAAGTGGTGTCCTGTAGTACACGCACTTACAGTTTTACAGCAGCCACCAGCTTGTTAGGTTGCGTGGGGAACCAGCGCAGTTCTTACATAACCACCTTTTTATTACACAAAAGGGGTTTTTACTCCAGTCTTTTTGTCGTTCCAAAACGAGACGGTTCGGTGCGACCCAACTTAAACTTGAAGTCTCTAAATCCGTATCTGCGAGTGTTTAAATTCAAGATGGAATCCCTGCTGTCAGTGGTGTCCAGTCTGGAGGAGGGGGACATTTTGGTATCCCTGGATGTCAAGGATGCTTATCTACACATTCCCATGTGGCCCCCTCATCAGGCTTACCTCCGGTTCGCCATCTTGGACGACCACTTCCAGTTTCAGGCCTTGCCCTTTGGCCTGTCCACAGCTTTGAGGGTCTTCACCAAAGTCATGGCGAAGATGCTGCGCATGATGGGAGTCAACATAGTCCCCTACTTGGACGATCTCTTGATAACGGCTATGTCCAGGGAGCGTCTATTGCACAGCATCGATCTGACGACTCGCCTGCTTACGGATCATGGGGGGACTCTAAATTTCCAGAAATCTCACCTGGAACCGACCTAACGTCTCCAATTCCTGGGAATGATACTGGATACAGTGTCTCAAAAGGTATTTCTCCCGATGGACAAAGCTCCGTCCTCGCAAGGTGTCCATACATCTTTGCATATGTTTGCTGGGCAAGATGGTTGCTGCTTACGAGGCAATCCAATACGGCAGATTTCATGACCGGCCTTTTCAGCTGCTGGACAAATAGTCGGGGTCTCACCTTCACATGAATCAGGAAGTGACCTTATCTCCGAAAGCCCTTATTTCTCTGTTATGGTGGCTACAAGTTCCTCACCTAGTAGAAGGCAGGAATTGCAATATCCAACCATGGATTCTACTGACAAAGGATGCCAGCCTCCTGGGTTGGGGGGCTGTGACCCAAGGGGCTCAATTCCAGGGGATATGGTCAAGTCAGGAAGCTGCTCTGCCGATAAACATCCTGGGACTCAGGGCAAGTTACAATGCCCTTCTGCAAGCTTCCCATCTCCTGAGGGATCGGGCGATCCAGGTTCAATCGGACAAAACCACGGCAGTGGCATACATAAACCGACAAGGGGGAACAAGAAGCAGAGCGGCGATGCGAGAAGTGTCAAAAATCCTCCTCTGGGCAGAGGCCAATGCAAGGGCCATCTCAGCCATATTCATTCCAGGAGTGGACAACTGGGAAGTGGACTTCCACAGGAGACACGACCTCCATCTGGGGGAATGGGGCCTACATCCCCAGGTGTTTCAACTGTTAATTCACTAGTGGGGTTGTCCACAGATAGACCTGATGGCTTCTCGTCTCAACAAGAAGCTATGCCGTTACTGTTCTAGAACGAGGTATCTGCAGGCTGTAGCAGAGGATGCACTGACGACGCCTTGGACGTACCAGTTTGTGTACCTGTTCTCCTGTAACCCAAGGATTCTTAAAAAGACTAAGAAGGGAAAGCGTTCTAGCAATTCTAATTGCCCCGGATTGGCCTCGACGGGCGTGGTACTCGGACCTCCTAACCATGGCTCTGGAGGATCCCTTGCCTCTACCGCTCCAACAGGATCTTCTACAACAAGGTCCGCTCGTTTATCCAGACTTACAGCGGCTACGTTTGACGGCTTGGAAGTTGAGAGGGAGATTCTAGAAAGAAAAGGTCTTCCCTCCCGGGTTATTTCCACCATGGTGCAAGCCAGGAAGATGGTGACGTCAAAACATTTTCATCGTATCTGGAAACAATATGTTTCCTAGTGTGAAAGTAGAAAAGTGTCTCACGTGGAATTTAGAATCTGTCGTTTTCTACTTTTCCTGCAAGCGGAAGTGGATATGGGCCTGCGTTTAGGCTCCATCAAAGTCCAGATTTCGGAACTCTCTATTTTCTTCCAGAAACAACTTGCCATGTTACCGGAAGTACAAACTTTCCTAAAAGGAGTACTTCATATACAACCACCCTTTGTGCCTCCCACGGCTCCGTTGGGATCTCTCCTTTCTTCAATCAGACTGGTTTGAACCCTTACATAGGGTGGAGTTGAAATTTCTCACCTGGAAAACGGTGATGCTTTTGGCATTGGCATCTGCGAGACGTGTCTCTGAATTGGGAGCCTTATCCTGTAAGAGCCCTTATTTGGTTTTTCATGAAGACAGGGCGGAACTCGGGACCTGTCCTCAGTTTTTGCCAAAAGTGGTTTCAGCTTTTCATGTCAATCAACCCATTGTGGTTCCAGTGTTATTTGACGCTTCCATTGGGCCAGAGTCGTTGGATATTGTGAGGGTTCTGAAGATTTATGTTAAAAGGACGGCTCGTCATCGGAAATCTGACTCGCTGTTTGTCCTTTATGATGCCACCAAGATTGGTCGTCCGGCTTCCAAGCAATCCATTGCTCATTGGCTCAGGTTGACCATTCAACAGGCCTATACTTCGGCGGCTCTGCATTTGCCGATGTCTATTCAGGCCCACTCGACGAGGTCTGTGGGCTCTTCCTGGGTGGCTACCCGGGGTATCTCGGCCTTACAGTTGTGCCGAGCTGCTACTTGGTCTGGTTCGAACACTTTTGTGAAATTCTATTGGTTCGACACCTTGGCCAAAGATGACCTTAAGTTTGGTCAGGCAGTGTTACAGGGGTCTCAGCACTCTCCCACCCGTTTTGGAGCTTTGTGACTTCCCCATGGTACTAAAGTACAGATCCCCAGTATCCACTAGGACGTTAGAGAAAATAGGAATTTAATACTTACCGGTAATTCCTTTTCGCGTAGTCCATAGTGAATACTGGGCGCCCGCCTCAGTGCTTCGATTCCTGCTTACCTGAGTAAGTTTTTGGTTGGCCCGCCGTTGCAGTCCCGTTACGTTGTTGGGATAGCTGTGCTATCCTGGTTGGGTTGGTGTTGCTGTCCTCTGTTCTGGTTAGCGCCCTCCTTTTGGTTATGGTTGTGTGTTGGCTTGTGCCTCACCGCTGTTGTATTATTCCTTCTCTCGTGGTATGTCCATCTCCTCGGGCACAGTTTTCCTAGAATGAGTCTGGTAGGAGGGGCATAGAGGGGAGGAGCCAGCACACACATACACACACTAAAGGTTTTAAAGTGCCAGGCTCCAGTGGACCCGATCTGCACCCAATGGTACTAAAGTACAGATCCCCAGTATCCACTATGGACTACGAGAAAAGGGATTACCAGTAGGTATTAGATTCCTAATTTTGTGGCTATGTATTAGGCCCCTATATCTCTAGCAGCTATGATCTGGGCCCTGAAATAGCTAGTGGCTGCGAAGGATTCAGTAGGATATCCTGGCCATCGTGATCCCGGCGGTCAGGAGACCGACGCCAGGATCTCAGCAACCAGAATACCAGCGGCAAGTGCAGCATGTCCCTCGTGGGCCCGCTGCGCTCGCCATGATTTGGGCCCGGTTATTTCTCTAACGTCCTAAGTGGATGCTGGGGACTCCGTAAGGACCATGGGGGGGGGGGGGGGGGGGTAGCGGCTCCGCAGGAGACTGGGCACATCTAAAGAAAGCTTTAGGACTATCTGGTGTGCACTGGCTCCTCCCCCTATGACCCTCCTCCAAGCCTCAGTTAGATCTCTGTGCCCGAACGAGAAGGGTGCACACTAGGGGCTCTCCTGAGCTTCTTAGTGAAAGTTTTAGTTTAGGTTTTTTATTTTCAGTGAGACCTGCTGGCAACAGGCTCACTGCATCGAGGGACTAAGGGGAGAAGAAGCGAACTCACCTGCGTGCAGAGTGGATTGGGCTTCTTAGGCTACTGGACATTAGCTCCAGAGGGACGATCACAGGCCCAGCTTGGATGGGTCCCAGAGCCGCGCCGCCGGCCCCCTTACAGAGCCAGAAGGCAGAAGAGGTCCGGAAAATCGGCGGCAGAAGACGTCCTGTCTTCAACAAGGTAGCGCACAGCACTGCAGCTGTGCGCCATTGCTCTCAGCACACTTCACACTCCGGTCACTGAGGGTGCAGGGCGCTGGGGGGGGGGGGCGCCCTGAGACGCAATAAAAACACCTTGGATGGCAAAAAATGCATCACATATAGCTCCTGGGCTATATGGATGCATTTAACCCCTGCCAGAATCCATAAAAAAGCAGGAGAAAAGTCTGCGAAAAAGGGGCGGAGCCTATCTCCTCAGCACACTGGCGCCATTTTCCCTCACAGCTCCGTTGGAGGGAAGCTCCCTGGCTCTCCCCTGCAGTCACTACACTACAGAAAGGGTTAAAAAAGAGAGGGGGGCACTAATTAGGCGCAGTATTAACTATACAGCAGCTATAAGGGGAAAAACACTTATATAAGGTTATCCCTGTATATATATATAGCGCTCTGGTGTGTGCTGGCAAACTCTCCCTCTGTCTCCCCAAAGGGCTAGTGGGGTCCTGTCCTCTATCAGAGCATTCCCTGTGTGTGTGCTGTATGTCGGTACTTTTGTGTCGACATGTATGAGGAGAAAAATGATGTGGAGACGGAGCAGATTGCCTGTAATAGTGATGTCACCCCCTAGGGGGTCGACACCTGAGTGGATGAACTGTTGGAAATTACGTGACAGTGTCAGCTCTGTATAAAAGACAGTGGTTGACATGAGACAGCCGGCTACTCAGCTTGTGCCTGTCCAGACGTCTCATAGGCCGTCAGGGTCTCTAAAGCGCCCGTTACCTCAGATGGCAGATATAGACGCCGACACAGATACTGACTCCAGTGTCGACGGTGAAGAGACAAATGTGACTTCCAGTAGGGCCACACGTTACATGATTGAGGCAATGAAAAATGTTTTACACATTTCTGATAATACGAGTACCACCAAAAAGGGGTATTATGTTCGGTGAGGAAAAACTACCTGTAGTTTTCCTGAATCTGAGAAATTAAATGAGGTGTGTGATGATGCGTGGGTTTCCCCCGATAACAACTGATAATTTCTATAATGTTATTGGCATTATATCCTTTCCCACCAGAGGTTAGGGTGCGTTGGGAAACACCCCCTAGGGTGGATAAAGCGCTCACACGCTTGTAAGGGCTCTACCCTCTCCTGAGATGGCCGCCCTTAAGGATCCTGCTGATAGAAAGCAGGAGGGTATCCTAAAATGTATTTACACACATACTGGTGTTATACTGCGACCAGCAATCGCCTCAGCCTGGATGTGCAGTGCTGGGTTGGCGTGGTCGGATTCCCTGACTGAAAATATTGATACCCTAGATAGGGACAGTATATTTTTGCCTATAGAGCATTTAAAAGATGCATTTCTATACATGCGTGATGCACAGCGGAATATTTGCCGACTGGCATCAAGTCTAAGTGCGTTGTCCATTTCTACCAGTAGAGGGTTATGGACACGTCAGTGGTCAGGTGATGCGTATTCCAAACGGCATTTGGAAGTATTGCCTTATTAAGGGGAGGAGTTATTTGGGGTCGCTCTTTCAGACCTGGTGGCCACGGCAACAGCTGGGTAATCCACGTTTGTACCCCAGGTCGCCTCTCAACATGAGAAGACGCCGTATTATCAGGCGCAGTCTTTTCATGGACAAGCGGGCAAAAGGTTCCTCATTTCTGCCCCGTGACAGAGGGAGAGGAAAAAGGCTGCAGAAATCAGCCAGTTCCCAGGAACAGAAACCCTCTCCCGCCTCTGCCAAGCCCTCAGTATACGCTGGGGCTTTACAAGCAGAATCAGGCACGGTGGGGGGCCCGTCTCAATGAATTTCAGCGCGCAGTGGGCTCACTCGCAAGTAGACCCCTGGATCCTTCAGGTGATATCTCAGGGGTACAAATTAGAATTCGAGACGTCTCCCCCTCGCCGTTTCCTAAAGTCGGCTTTACCGATGTCTCCTTCTGACAGGGAGACAGTTTTGGAAGCCATTCACAAGCTGTATTCCCAGCAGGTGATAATCAAGATACCCCTCCTGCAACAGGGAACGGGGTATTATTCCACACTGTTGTGGTACCGAAGCCGGACGGCTCGGTGAGACCGATTCTAAATCTAAAATCTTTGAACACTTACATACAGAGGTTCAAATTCAAGATTGAGTCACTCAGAGCAGTGATTGCGAACCTGGAAGAAGGGGACTACATGATGTCTCGGGACATCAGGGATGCTTACCTTCATGTCAAAATTTAATCTTCTCACCAAGGGTACCTCAGGTTTATGGTACAGAACTGTCACTATCAGTTCAGACGCTGCCGTATGGATGGTCCACGGCACCCCGGGTCTTTACCAAGGTAATGGCCGAAATAATGATATTCCTTCGAAGGAAGGGAATTTTAGTTATCCCTTACTTGGACAATTCCCTGATAAGGGTAAGATCCAGGGAACAGTTGGAGGTCGGTGTAGCACTATCTCAGGTAGTGTTGCGGCAGCACGATTGGATTCTCAATATTCCAAAATCGCAGCTGGTTCCGACGACTTATCTTCTGTTCCTAGGGATGATCCTGGACACAGTCCATAAAAAGGTGTTTCTCCCGGAGGAGAAAGCCAGGGAGTTATCCGAGCTAGTCAGGAACCTCCTAAAACCGAGCCAAGTCTCAGTGCATCAATGCACAAGGGTTCTGGGTAAAATGGTGGCTTCCTACGAAGCAATCCCATTCGGCAGATTCCACGCAAGAACTTTCCAGTGGGACCTGCTGGACAAATGGTCCGGGTCGCATCTTCAGACAAGGGTGTCCCTCCTGTGGTGGTTGCAGAGTGCTCATCTTCTAGAGGGCCGCAGATTCGGCATTCAGGACTGGGTCCTGGTGACCACGGATGCCAGCCTGCGAGGCTGGGGAGCCAGTCACACAGGGAAGGAATATCCAGTGCTTATGGTCAAGCCTGGAGACATCACTTCACAAAAATATCCTGAAGCTAAGGGACATTTACAATGCTCTAAGCTTAGCAAGACCTCTGCTTCAAGGTCAGCCGGTGTTGATCCAGTCGGACAACATCACGGCAGTCACCCACGTAAACAGACAGGGTGGCACAAGAAGCAGGAGGGCAATGGCAGAAGCTGCAAGGATTCTTCGCTGGGCGGAAAATCATGTGATAGCACTGTCAGCAGTATTCATTCCGGGAGGGGACAACTGGGAAGCAGACTTCCTCAGCACGACCTCCACCCGGGAGAGTGGGGACTTCACCCAGAAGTCTTCCACTTGTTTATAAACCGTTGGGAAAAACTCGACAGGTATTGCGCCAGGTCAAGGGACCCTCAGGCAATAGCTGTAGACGCTCTGGTAACACCGTGGGTGTACCAGTCAGTGTATGTGTTCCCTCCTCTGCCTCTCATACCCAAGGTACTGAGATTGATAAGATGGAGAGGAGTAAGCACTATATTCGTGGCTCCGGATTGGCCAAAAATGACTTGGTAACCGGAACTTCAAGAGATGCTCACGGAGGATCCGTGGCCTCTACCTCTAAGAAGGGACCTGCTCCAGCAAGGACCCTGTCTATTCCAAGACTTACCGCGGCTGCGTTTGACGACATGGCGGTTGAACGCCGGATCCTGAAGGAAAAACGGCATTCCGGATGAAGTCATCCCTATCCTGATCAAAGCCAGGAAGGATGTAACCGAAAAACATTATCACCGCATTTGGCGAAAATATGTTGCGTGGTGCGAGGCCAGTAGGCCCGACGGAGGAAATTCAACTGGGTCGATTCCTACATTTCCTGCAAACAGGAGTGTCTATGGGCCTGAAATTGGGGTCCATTAAGGTTCAAATTTCGGCCCTGTCAATTTTCTTCCAAAAAGAACTAGCTTCAGTCCCTGAAGTTCAGACGTTTGTAAAAGGGGTACTGCATATACAGCCTCCTTTTGTGCCTCCAGTGGCACTTTGGGATCTCACTGTAGTTTTGGGTTCCAAAAGTCACATTGGTTTGAACCACTTAAATCTGTGGAGTTAAAATATCTCACATGGAAAGTGGTCATGCTGTTGGCCCTGGCCTGGGCCAGGCGCGTGTCAGTATTGGCGGCTTTATCCTGAAAAAGCCCTTATCTGATTTTCCATTCGGACAGGGCGGAATTGAGGACTCGTCCTCATTTTCTCCCTAAGGTGTTTTCAGCGTTTCACCTGAACCAACCTATATGTGGTGCCTGCGGCTACTAGGGACTTGGAGGACTCCAAGTTGCTAGACGTTGTCAGGGCCCTGAAAATATATGTTTCCAGGACGGCTGGAGTCAGGAAATCTGACTCGCTGTTTATCCTGTATGCACCCAACAAGCTGGGTGCTCCTGCTTCTAAGCAGACTATTGCTCGTTGGATTTGTAGTACAATTCAGCTTGCACATTCTGTGGCAGGCCTGCCACAGCCAAAAATCTGTAAATGCCCACTCCACAAGGAAGGTGGGCTCATCTTGGGCGGCTGCCCGAGGGGTCTCGGCTTTACAACTTTGCAGAGCAGCTACTTGGTCAGGAGCAAATACGTTTGTAAAATTCTACAAAATTGATATCCTGGCTGAGGAGGACCTGGAGTTCTCTCATTTGGTGCTGCAGAGTCATCCGCACTCTCCCGCCCGTTTGGGAGCTTTGGTATAATCCCCATGGTCCTTACGGAGTCCCCAGCATCCACTTAGGACGTTAGAGAAAATAAGAATTTACTTACCGATAATTCTATTTCTCATAGTCCGTAGTGGATGCTGGGCGCCCATCCCAAGTGCGGATTGTCTGCAATACTGGTACATAGTTATTGTTACCAAAAAAATCGGGTTATTGCTGTAGTGAGCCATCTTTTCTAGAGGCTCCTCTGTTATCATGCTGTTAACTGGGTTCAGATCACAAGTTGTACGGTGTGATTGGTGTGGCTGGTATGAGTCTTACCCGGGATTCAAAATCCTTCCTTATTGTGTACGCTCGTCCGGGCACAGTATCCTAACTGAGGCTTGGAGGAGGGTCATAGGGGGAGGAGCCAGTGCACACCAGATAGTCCTAAAGCTTTCTTTAGATGTGCCCAGTCTCCTGCGGAGCCGCTACCCCCCCCCCCCCCCATGGTCCTTACGGAGTCCCCAGCATCCACTACGGACTATGAGAAATAGAATTATCGGTAAGTATATTCTTATTTTTCCCCCTCGGGTGGTGGCGTGGACCACACCGTCCGAGTGGGGATTCCGGGCGGCGGATGGGTATTTCACTGGGTATTAGGATTCCGGCGTCAGTATCCTGAACACCGGGATCACGGCAGCCGGTAACTTGATTGCCTCCCACCGTGAAGACCCCCAAATAAGTGATAGCTTTGTAACTGAAAGCTGTAGAATTATATCCATATTGGCATTACATAACACATTGTATCTGTGGTGGCATGACAATGCTGAGTTGCACACCCAAGATTACTGGGGATGCGGTACAGTGTTCTGGTGACAGCACATGCACTCACTGGGCCCTGCTAAAGTTAGCACATCTACAATCAGATCTGAATTATCTCCATGGTCAGCAATTTTAGTTAGCAACGTAGTGAAAGATGCCCATGGGGGTTCTTGTACAGGTGCTGGAGGGGCTGAGGTGATAGGAGGCACCATACATGTTGTGCACTGACCATCCTGTGAAAATTCTTGTGGTAAAACCTCTGTGTTACAGATTTTACATGCTACCATCTAACTCTCTCTGCACATGTAACATCTACCCCACCTGCAGTGCACATGGGGGGTGATTCAGACCTGCACATATACGATCAGCTTCCTTGACATGCGGGAGGACGCCCAGTCAATCAGGCAGAGGCGATCGCAGGGCCAAGACAGACGTCAGCTGTCTGCCATGCGCCGGTGCACTGAGGCGCATGCGCACTTCAGACCTGATCACTGCTGTGCAAACACGCACAGCAGCGATCAGGTCTGAGTTAGCCCCATGGTTTTGCCCATTAGAGGAAAATGTTATTTTGCAATCAACCTTGAATTAGGCAGTAGTACAGTGTGGCAAATGTAACCCTAAACACAACAGTTTTCAAGGGTTATTCAGAGAGAAAAGGGAAAGCAATATCAGACAGAGAGAAAGCTTGAAAGCATGCAGCAGCACTAGCATAAGTCACATACAATGCAGAATAAACAATTTGACTGCAATGGGCACTGATATCAACTACTCTGCTCTGTATAATAGGCTTGGTAGGATGCAGCTCTATGTATAACCTGCTATGTAGTAGAGGTATACAGGAAGATTCTGCCCACCGATCCTGGAGACCTGCAGAGCTCAGAGACTGGCTGCCCAGTGTCTCTCTGTGGAGGAGGATGAGGGAGGAGCAGCCCAGGGCAGGAAGACCACTCTAGAATGGCACCCTTGGCAGGGGGAGGGGCCAATGGAGAAGTGCTGACCTCCCCTGTGCTGAACTTCACCACCGGTTCTCCTGGCCTGTGTCCTCAGCGCCAGTGTACATTACTACATCTGACATGTGGGGAGACGTCCAGCACAGGGCTAGTCCGCCATGCATGTCAGGCCCCCCCCTTGCACAGGTACAAAAGCATCACATGGCGATGCTTGACTAGTAGCTCCCTACCAGGGAGCTAACCACCGTGCCCTGGGTCGCAGCCGCCGTGGGCAAACCTATCTTGTAATAGAAAAATTATTATAAAACTGAACAGAAAGGAAAGCTGGGGATCAGGGCTACTGGCGACACCCCAAAAAACAAAAACAACACTGGCCAGTCACCTCATGGGTGTGTTGGAAGAGCTACTAAGCTGATAATTATTTGAAAATGTTGACACATTGATCTCATTAATAACTTGAACATTTAAACACAGGCAATAACAGGTACTTCAGCTGGTTGTTTTATATTATTTCTCACGTCCTAGAGGATGCTGGGGTCCACATTAGTACCATGGGGTATAGACGGGTCCACCAGGAGCCATTAGCACGTTAAGAGTTTGATAGTGTGGGCTGGCTCCTCCCTCTATGCCCCTCCTACCAGACTCAGTTTAGAAAATGTGCCTGGAGGGGCCGGTCACAGCTAGGGGAGCTCTACAGAGCTTCTTTAGTAAAGGTTTATTTTAGAGTTTATTTTTTTACAGGGAGGCTGCTGGCAACAGCCTCCCTGCTTCATGGGGCTAAGGGGGGGAGTAGTGTCTGCCCTGCGGGGTCTGAGCCACTATCTCCGCTGATTGGACACTGAGATCCTGAGGGGATTGATCGTTCTCCGCCACAGGGGATCGCTCACCCCAGCAGCATGCCGCCACCCCCTTACAGAGTCAGAAGATTGGTGGCGAGTGAGTCACCGACCCCCCCTAGCAAGCAGGGGGCCGGTGTGAAGATGGCGGCAACAGGGTATGGAGCGCAGTACTAACTGCACTCCGGGGCTCAGCGGTACATAGGCCCTCATTCCGAGTTGTTCGCTCGCTAGCAGATTTTAGCAGCATTGCACACGCTAGGCCGCCGCCCTCTGGGAGTGTATCTTAGCATAGCAGAATTGCGAACGAAAGATTAGCAGAATTGCGAATAGAAAATTCTTAGCAGTTTCTGAGTAGCTCGAGACTTACTCCTACACTGCGATCAGCTCAGCCCATTTTGTTCCTGGTTTGACGTCACAAAACACGCCCTGCGTTCGGCCAGCCACTCCCCCGTTTCTCCAGACACTCCCGCATTTTATCCTGGCACGTCTACGTTTTTTCGCACACTCCCAGAAAACGGTCAGTTTCTGCCCAGAAACACCCACTTCCTGTCAATCACACTCCGATCACTTCAACGATGAAAATTCTTCGTTCGGACGTGAGTAAATCTACTAAGTTTTGTAATAAAATACTTAGTACATGCGCACTGCGTACCATGTGCATGCGCATTTTTAATCGTTCCGTTGCGAAAATCATCAACGAGCGAACAATTCGGAATGACCCCCATAGTACATGAGCCAGCGCCTACACCCTACACTGGTCACACAACCTGTCGGGGTTCCGGGATCTCTGCCAGCATAATTCCTCAGGCCAGTATAATCCTATGAAGAGCGGGAAGACAGTGCCATTTTGGGTGCGGAGCTTCTCGTCAGAGCGGACCCAGCAGCTTTCTGCGCCATTTTCCTGCCTGCACAACACTGTCAGTGAAGAACAAGTCCCTCCAAAACAACTCCAGCTATCTCTCACGGTACCAGGGGGTTGTAGAAGGGGGGAGGCTGTATACAGCCTGTGTAACCTATTAAGGTGCACAGTCAGCGCTGGTTGGGGGTCTTCCTTTACCTAAAAAGCGCTGTGTGTGGGTTGGCTCCAATCTCTGTGTCTCTCTTGCCATTCTTGGGGGTGAAACTCTCTGCCCTCCTCTGTGTGTGTGTGTGTGTGTGTGTGTGTGTGTGTGTGTGTGTGTGTGTGTGTGTGTGTGTGTGTGTGTGTGTGTGTGTGTGTGTAGTGTCTGTGGTCTCCATTAAGCTATGTCCAGGGAATCTGTGTCATATGCTGCAGAGGATATGTCCTCTCAGGATGATCCCATTCCAGGATTGCACTGTATTAGCTCAGATATCAGCAAGGAAGCCTGAGTGGTTATCCTCTATCAAATCTATGATTTCTCAGATTTCTACTAGGGTTGCACAGAATGAGTCTGCAACTCAGGCTTTACAGAGCTCTATGGAAGTCTGGCCCAGTTCTGTTACCTCAGGGCCCCCCGCTGTATATTCCCAAAAACGTGCTCTTGCACAGATTATGCAAGATGACACGGATACCAATTCTGACGCTGAGGACAGTGATGGGGATGTGTTGAGGGGGGCAGCATCTCTTGCAAAAGGGGTGCAGTTGATAGAGGCCATTAGGGATGTGTTGAATGTTACTGATACAACACCTGTGCAGGTTGAGGAGGCTTACTTTACTGAAAATAAGAAAGCCTCGCTAACCTTCCCTGCGTCAAAATAATGAAATGCTATTTTTGAAAAAGCATGGGAAAACCCTGAGAAAAAATTCCAGATCCCTAAAAGGGTCCTGGTGGCGTTTCCTTTCTATGTGGAGGATAGAAAAACACGGGAAAACCCGCCCATTGTTGACGCGTCTGTATCCAGACTCTCAAAAAAGGTGGCTTTACCTGTCCCAGGATCTACCGCCTTGAAAGAGCCGACTGATCGTAAAATTGATAATGCGCTCAAATCCATGTACACGGCTTCAGGGGCTACAGTACATCCCACTATTGCCAGTGCTTGGATTGCCAAAGCTATAGTAAAGTGGTCAGGCACATTACTTGAAGATTTGGATACTATGGATAAATCTGATGTGGAATTGTTTTTGCGTAACATTCAGGATTCGGCAGGATTTCTCGTAGAACCCATGAAAGACCTGGGTTCCATGGCTGCAGGAATTTCTTCCATGTCTGTCTCAGCTCATCGAGGACTGTGGCTGCGACAGTGGTCTGCCGACGCAGAATCCAGGAGAAGTGTGGAGACCCTACCTTACACAGGTCAGGCTCTCTTTAAGGAAGCGTTAGATGCGTGGATCTCCACGGCTACGGCGGGTAAGTCGCCTTTTCTTCCCTCAGCAGCACCTGCTACGAAGAAACCCTTCAACTGCATCACAGCCCTTTTGGGCTTCCAAGCCACCAAGCCACGAAAGGCCAGACCGTCCAACACCATCTTTTTTATGGGAGGCCGGCCCAAATCCAAGAAACCGGCTGCGGCGGGTTCCCAGGAACAGAAACCTGCTTCAGGTACGCTGAAGTCCTCCGCATGACAGTGGACTGCACGCCCCGGAGGTGGGGCCGGTGGGAGCGAGACTCAAGCTTTTCTGTCATGTCTGGGTGTCGTTTGGCCTGCACCCCTGGGGCAAGATATTGTGTCCCAGGAGTACAGGCTGGAATTTCAAGATCTCCCTCCTCACCAATTCTTCAAATCAGGCTTGCCAGTTTTGCTGGCAGACAGGGCTGTCTGCAGGCAGCCGTCCAGAAGTTGGTGGAGGCACAGGTTATTGTACCGGTCCCTCCTCATCTGCAAAACAAAGGTTACTATTAAAACCTTTTCATGGTACCGAAACCGGATAGTTTGGTCAGGCCCATTCTGAACCCAAAATCGCTAAATCACTTTCTGAAGCAATTCAAGTTCAAAATGGAATCTCTAAGGGCGGTGATATAAAGTCTGGAAGAGGGGGAATTCCTGGTATCCCTGGATATCAAGGATGCGTACCTCCACATTCTGATTTGGCCGCCGCATGAGGCTTATCTCCGATTCACACTGTTGGACTGTCACTATCAGTTCCAGGCTCTGCCGTTTGGCTTCTCCACAGCACTGAGGACTTTCACCAAGGTGATGGCGGAAATGATGGTTCTCCTCCGCAGACAGGGGGTGAACATAATTTCATATCTGGACGATCTGCTGATAAAGGCACCGTCCAAAGAGAAGCTGTTACAGTCCATCCTTCTCACGACCCACCTGTTCAGGGAACACGGTTGGATCCTGAATCTTCCAAAACGCGTTGGCGTTGTCAGCAATCTTCATTCTGGGAGTAGACAACTGGGAAGCGGACTTCCTCAGCAGAAACGATCTCCATCCAGGAGAGTGGGGACTCCATCCGGTGGTGTTCACGGAGGTGACAAATCTTTGGGGTATACCTCAAATAGACATGATGGCCTCTCGTCTCAACAAGAAGCTCGGCAGTATTGTTCCAGGTCGAGGGACCCACAAGCTGTGGCGTTGGACTCCCTAGTGACTCCGTGGGTATTCCAGTCGGTGTACATGTTTCCTCCACTTCCACTCATTCCAAGAGTGCAACAGGGGCCGATCACCTTTCAAGACTTACTGCGGCTGCGTTTGACGGCATGGAGTTTGAACGCCAGATACCAGCTCGGAAGGGCATTCCGAACAAGCTTATTCATACCCTGATACAGGCTAGGAAAGGAGTTACGTCTAAACATTACCATCATATTTGGAAAAAATATGTATCTTGGTGTGAGTCCAAGAAGTTTCCTATAGTGGAGTTTCAGCTGGGACGGTTTCTCCTCTTCCTGCAAGCAGGCGTGGATATGGGCCTGAGGTTGGGATCCATAAAGGTACAAATTTCGTCCCTATCCATTTTCTTCCAGAAACAGTTGGCTGCCCTCCCCGAGGTTCAGACTGTTTTGAAGGGAGTTCTGCACATACAGCCTCCCTTTGTGCTGCCTATGGCGCTTTGGGATCTTAACCTGGTGTTGCAGTTCCTCCAGTCGGACTGGTTTGAGCCTCTACAGGAGGTTGAGGTCAAGTTTCTCACGTGGAAGGCTGTCACTTTGTTGGCCTTAGCTTCTGCTAGACATGTGTCGGAGTTGGGGCTTTGTCCTGTAGGAGCCCATACTTGATCTTCCATGAAGATAGGGCTGAGCTTCAGACACGTCAGCAGTTTCTTCTGAAGGTTGTGTCGGCATTTCATATCAACCAACCTATTGTGGTGCCAGTTGCTACTGACTCCTCAATTTCATCAAAGTCCTTGGATGTTGTAAGGGCTCTGAAGAGCTATGTGAAGAGGACTGCTCGTCACATAAAATCGGACTCTCTGTCCTGTATGATCCCAAGAAACTTGGGTGTCCTGCTTCTAAGCAGACAAACTCTCGCTGGATCAGGTTCACTATCCAGCATGCGTATTCTATGGCAGGATTGCTGTGTCCTACGTCTGTTAAGGCCCACTCTACTCGTAAGGTGGGTTCTTCTTGGGCGGCCGCCCAGGGTATCTCGGCTTTACAGCTTTGCCGAGCAGCTACTTGACCTAGGTCGAACACGTTTGCAAAGTTCTACAAGTTCGATACTTTGGCCGCTGAGGACCTGAAGTTTGGTCAATCAGTTCTGCAGGAGCCTCTGCACTCTCCCTCTCGTTCTGGGAGCTTTGGTACATCCCCATGGTACTAATCTGGACCCAAGCATCCTCTAGGACGTAAGAGAAAATAGGATTTTGGTTACCTACAGGTAAATCCTTTTCTCGTAGTCCGTAGAGGATGCTGGCCGTCCGCCCAGCGCTTCGTTTACCTGCTATCGTTATTTGGTGCAGTACAACTTCGTTTTAGTTGAGTACTGCATTGTTACTTGGTAAGTAATGTTTCAGCGGTTGCTGCGTTTCAAGCTAGTTAGCTTGATGTGCCTTGTATGTGTGAGCTGGTGTGAATCTCGCCACTATCTGTGTAAAATCCTTCTCTCGAAGATGTCCGTCTTCTTGGGCACAGTTTCTAGACTAAGTCTGGTAGGAGGGGCATAGAGGGAGGAGCCAGCCCACACTCTCAAATTCTTAAAGTGCCAATGGCTCCTGGTGGACCCGTCTATACCCCATGGTACTAATGTGGACCTCAGCATCTTCTACAGATTACGAGAAAAGTATTTACCGGTAGGTAACCAAAATCCTATTTTTGCGACTTGTCCACAGTAGGGAAAACTAATGGGTTTAGGTGTTCTCTTATATGTGGAGAAATGTTTTCTGTAAATAAAAAAAAAGTATTTACCAAACTGCACCAACATACATCTCAAAATATCTCGCCACTTTGCTCTTCACAAGATCTACAGTACGTCTCTCATCCACACTCATTACTTGCTCCCATACACGATTGCAGGCCTTTCTTCGGGCTGCACCCACACTGTGGAATGCCCTACCACGCACAATAAGACTCTCCTCTAGGTGGTCATTCCGAGTTGATCGCTCGCTAGCAGTTTTTAGCAGCCGTGCAAACGCTATGCTGCCGCCAACTGGGAGTGTATTTTAGCTTAGCAGAAGTGCGAACGAAGGGATCGCAGAGCGGCTACAAAATATTTTTGTGCAGTTTCTTGAGTAGCTTCAAACATACTCAGCGCTTGCGATCACTTCAGACCATTCAGTTCCTGATTTGACGTCACAAATACGCCCTGCGTTCGGCCAGCCACGCCTGCATTTTTCTGAACACTCCCTTTTTAAACGGTCAGTTGATACCCAGAAACGCCCTCTTCCTGTCAATCACTCTGCGGCTGCCTGTGCGACTGAAAAGCATCGCTAGACCCTGTGCAAAACTACATAGTTTGTTGTAATAGTACGCCGCGCGTGTGCATTGCGCCGCATGCGCAGAAGTGCCGTTTTTTTGCCTCATTGCTGCAAAGCGAACGAATGCAGCTAGCGATCAACTCGGAATGACCCCCCCAGTCTCCAAACCTTCAAGCGTTCCCAGAAAACTCACCTATTTAGACAAGCTTATCAAATTCCAGAACCGCTCAGATAACCTTCATAAGCTTTCCTATCCTATTTTATCCCCACTGTACAGTCCACACATATCCTCCACATATTTTCTCTTTCTTCACTTTCCGTTCTTCCTGACCCTGGTTCATCATTGCTGTGATGTGATATCATGCAGACCACCAAGAATCTTTGCAAATAAGTTTGTGAGCAGGGCCTTCGCGGTGCACTAATTGGGGTTCCCGGTCACTCTACGAAGAAAATTACACCAAAAAAACATTAAAAACTCATGTCGACCTTTTTCCATGTCGACCTTGTTCCTGTCGACCTTTTGTCCATGTCGACTTAAGGTGTGTCGACCAATTGACGTCGACCTAAGGTGTGTCGACCTTTTTGTTGTCGACCTGGAGTCACAGACCCGCTGCCCCACTGCAAGGCACTGGCCGCGCCCGGTCCACCATTATGCTGCCCCACTGCAAGACACTGGCCACGCCCTGTCCACCATTATGCTGCCCCACTGCAAGTCACTGGCCGCACCCTGTCCACCATCAGGGGCTGGCTGGGCAGGGGGGCAGGGTGCCATCTGCCCCCTGGACCAGTGCAATTTAAGTGTTCCAGGGCCATTTTTGCATTGCATTTCCTGTGAAAAGCTAGTTCATTTGCTTGAGTCTGCCCCCCAGGCTGAAAGTTGCCAGCCAGCCCCTGTCCACCATTATGCTGCCCCACTACCCATCTTAATGCTGCTGCACCCTGCCCACCAATGTATTATCACAACACATTTGAGATAATTCACACCGGTAACAAGAAAACAAACTTTTATTTAACCAGAATAATGCAACTATTTACATATGAATTATTTTGCCTTTTCTTTTTTACATTCTGCAGATGTCCATCGAGAGCTGGAAATTTCTCTGAGGCTTCATCAGCCTCTACCGTGAGGAAGCGTGCCTGTGGCTGACCTCACCACAACAGTAGTTGAACAAACAGAAGAGAGAGGCAGACTATAACCGCCTGGTGGACTACTCCAAGCCCATGTACTTTGCGGCCACGGTGACCTAGGTGAGGAAAAAAATTGCAAACTTACGTACAGTGGGGGTCATTCCGAGTTGTTCGCTCGTTATTTTTTTTCGCTACGGTGCGATTAGTCGCAAACTGCGCATGTGCAATGTTCGCAGTGCACCTGCGCCAAGTAAATTAGCACAAAAGTTTGGTATTTTACTCACGGCCTAACGAAGATTTTTCATCGTTCTGGTGATCGGAGTGTGATTGACAGGAAGTGGGTGTTTCTGGGCGGATACTTGCCATTTTATGGGAGTGTGCGGAAAAACGCTGGCGTTTCTGGGAAAAACGCGGGAGTGTCTGAAGAAACGGGGGAGTGTCTGGGCGAACGCTGGGTGTGTTTGTGACGTCAAACCAGGAACGAAACTGACTGAACTGATTGCAGTGTAGGAGTAAGTCTCGAGCTACTCAGAAACTGCTTTGAAATTTCTATTCGCAATTCTGCTAATCTTTCGTTCGCAATTCTGCTAAGCTAAGATACACTCCCAGAGGGCGGCGGCTTAGCGTGTGCAATGCTGCTAAAAGCAGCTAGCGAGCGAACAACTCGGAATGAGGGCCAGCAAGAAGGTGGAGGATTCCAAGAGGTCGGGGGCAGGTGCTGCCGAAGTGTACATTCCTCAGCTCTGGTACTACCAGGACCTGGCCTTTCTACTGGAGAATAGGACGGTGAAAGCATCCCTGGTTGTGATTGCCGAGTCCGAGGGGACAAGTCTGGATGTGGAGGAGGCCGAAGTGGTAAGTTGTTTTAAACTTTTTTTTCTTATGTAATGGAAGCCTCCTGCCATGTCACAGCTCCTTCCCCAATGAAAAACGTGTCTCCTCCCCCACACGTCTAGACACGGAGCCCTCAGTAGCGAGTGCTCAGACACTCTGGTTCTTGGAGTGCGGAGACTCAAGCCATCTACCCCACAGATCTTGATATTTTTTCCCCGCTTTTCTAGCTAGGTATACATATTTCTCGTGAGAAGCCGTATCATTTACAAGTGAGACCCAGGACCGTATTGTGGGCGTATCTTTAGCTAGCCAAAGCCTGGCGATACACACCTTGGCCAGGCCACATAGATTAATAACATATCTCCTGGCAGGGGGGTCCAGGGCATCCTCCTCCACAGCAGATAACACGTCGTCGGGGAGCATACAGACAAGGGAATTCCAGTCGACACCAAGGCGTCGATAACACCCGACCAAAATACGGCAATCTTGGGGCAAAGCCAGATAATGTGCCAGAAGTCCGCATCCAGAGTGTCGCACTTAGGACATCTGGAGGAATGAGTACCCCCTATATGGCTCAAACGCACTGGTGTCATATATACTGTGTATTATAAACAGTTGAATTTGTTGGTATCTAGTGGTGGTAGTAGAAAATCGTGGAGAACATAGAGCACCCTCCCAAACCTCGTCAGAGATGGCACCCAAGTCTGATTCCCACTTGTTCCTAAGAAGGGATAACGGGTCGGAGTAGTGAGAACGAAGCATGCCTGTATAAATGTTGGACACCAGATGACCGTTTCCCAGGGACTGTAGGAGAGACTTGACCGGGGAGTCAGTAATCATTGGAGGAGTATCAGGAAATTGTGCATTAAGCACATGTCTCAGTTGTAGGTATCGGTAGAAATGAGAGGAGGGTATACTGTAATCCTGTTGGAGTTGCAGGAACGATTTCAGTATACCATCGGTATACAAGTGTCCCAGGGATGTCACCCCCCACCTCCCCCACACCGCCCCCGTCTGCAGCGAAGCCAATTCTGGGAAGCCGAAGGCATTGTCCAGAGGAGTATCTGGGTCTATACCTTGGCCCAGTAGGATAACGTGTACCTGTTTCCATATGAGAATGGCCTGTTTTATTATAGGGATCTTAGACAATTTAGGGTTCCCACAGAGAAGCATCTGTAATGGAGATACATCAGGGTAGACCTGTAAAAGCATTTGAGAGTGTATAGTGAGAGCATCTGGGCCAGTCACCCACTCCCAGATATGTGCCAACTGTGCAGCATAGTAGTAAAATCGAAATGTAGGGAGAGCTAAGCCTCCCAGCGCTCGGTCTGGACAGAATGTCAAGTCTCTACCGCGCTCTCCTGCTGGCCCAGATCAAAGAAGAGAGCAAACTGTTAATCTGTCTAAATATTTTTAAAGTAATATATATAGGGGACTGCTGGAGGACATAAAGGAGTTTAGGCAAATACACCATTTTTACCAAATTTACCCTGCCAGTAACAGTCAGGGGCAGAGTCCCCCAAACTTTGACCTTTGAGCGAAGATACACCATCTGCAGCATGATATTAAGGGAAACATAGGTACAAGGGTCATTCGATACCCATATACCCAGGTACTTGAAAGAATCTGCCCATTTAAGCGGGGTATGGATCAATGGGGCCACCGGGACCGGGCCTCTAAGTGGAGTAATGGTGGATTTATCCCAGTTAATTTTGAGCCCAGAGAATCGTCCGTAATCTGTTATCAAATCAAGGATTTTAGGTAAGGAGGAAACATAATCGTCCACGAAGAGCAAGAGGTCATCAGCGTATAACGCTATCCTTTCCTCTCTTGCGCCCACCCTGATGCCCACAATATCTTGAGTTGCTCTAATCAAACATGCGAGTGGCTCAATAGCAATGGCAAACAGAGTCGGGGACAGAGGGCAGCCTTGTCTCGTTCCCCTGGACAGGGGGAAGGAGTCCGAAACAAACCCGTTCACCGAGACTCTGGCCATGGGCAGGAAATACAATAATTTAACATAGCCGATAAAGTTGGGACCCATGCCAAACCTACTCATAGCCTCCCAGAGGAAGGCCCACTCCACCGAATCAAAGGCCTTTGCGGCATCTAAAGAGGCTACAACGGCAGAGCAGTCCTCCCCCCGAGAAACCTGGAAATGAGTGAACAGGCGCCTCAAATTAACAGCAGTGGACTTACCAGGCATGAAGCCTGTTTGGTCAGGGTGAATGATTTGGAAGATAACCCGGTTAAGTCTGGAAGCCAGAACCTTGGCTAGGATTTTAATATCTGTGGGCAGCAGGGAAATAGGACGGTATGATTCAACCTTCCTGGGGTCCTTATCCGGCTTGGGAATCACTATAATCAAAGCCTCCGCCATAGACGGGGGAAGCACGTTTTGGGCAAAAATTTTATTGAATAAATTAAGCATCTGAGGGGCAAAATTGTTTGCATGCTTCTTATATAGTTCTGATGGAATACCATCAAGGCCAAGGGCCTTAGTATCAGGGGAGGCAGAGATCGCAATCTCAATCTCCTCCAACGACAAAGGAGCATCGAGAAGAGCCCTGGCTTCACCGGAGATATGGGGCAATTGGATTCCATCCAAGTAGTCACACAGTTCTAGCGGTGAACAGGTCAATTTGGAACTATATAGAGCTTGATAGTATGAGACAAATTCCGCCACAATCTGGGGGGTGCGGTCCAGTACTGACCCAGCCAAATTCAGGACCTCCACCACAGTATGAGAGGAGCGGTCACCCCTTGCAAGATTAGCCAAATAAGAACTTGGTCTATCCCCAGTAGCATATTGGACATGCGAGGAGAAGAGAAGTCTGTGCTGGGTTTTCACCCACAGGTATCCCTTCCATTCACCCTGAGCATGGAGCCACACCAGCTTAGAGGCATCCATGCCGTCTCGCACATCTCTGAAGCGACAACCCGGGCCTCCAATTCAGATTCACATTTTCTAAAGGAGGATTTAAGACTCCCTACCCGTTTAATCAACGTTCCTCTCAGAAAAGCCTTAAAAGTGTCCCACAGCAGGGACACATCCGTGGTGTTTTCATGCATATCAAAGAATTCTAACCAGCTAGCTTCCAGGTCGGATCCCTCACCCATATGCGTCAACCAACAGGGACTAAATTTCCACACTGCTTGGCCTCGCTGACAGTTTAAGTCAATATGTAACGATATAGGGGAGATCCGAAATACCCCTAGTCTCATATCTGACATTATGAACTTTGGGCAAAAGCTCCCGGGACAGAAGAGCTAAATCTATCCTAGAGAAGGAAGAGTGGGAGTGTGAAAAACATGAGTATTGCCTCAAATCGGGATACTTCAATCTCCAGGGGTCAACCAAACCCAACTCCGAGACAGTGTCTGCAAATAGGGATCGCTTGGGCTGTGGGTTGGAGGATACCGTAGATAACCTATCCATCTCGTGGTTTAAAATGTTGTTAAAGTCACCCATACAGATAACCGCTACCCCAGGGGATGCAGCCAGAAAGGCAGACGCCTTTTTAAGTACGTCATGCGAGTACAGAGGGGGCACATACACAGCCAACAATAATAGGGGGACAGAATTAATTTTACACTTGAGAAATACATATTTACCCCATTGATCCGTTTGTACCGAATCAAGCGCAAAGGGAACAGATTTTCTAATTAGGATCGACACTCCCCGGGACGCTGTGGTATGCATGGAATGGTAGGCCCATCCCACCCATGGTTTTATAAGGGACATAATCTTAGTACCCAGTAAATGGGTTTCCATCAGGCAAATTATATCCGAGGCATAATGCTTAATCTTTCGAAGCACCAGGGAGCACTTAACTTTGTCATTGATCCCCCGCACGTTCCACGACAGAAACTTAACCAAAGCCATAGCAAAGCATCGTTGTAATATTGCAGACTACCCGCGGCCAGCCACCTTCAGTAACTATCTAAAAAGATACGCCCGCAGCTAGTTGTGAGCTAAACATAGCGGAAATAAGCACATTGCACAGCATAAAATAAAAACAAACCAATATTAACAATCTAAAATAACCCCCACCCCCACCCCGTATACCACCTAAAACTTGCAGCATACCTGGTTCCCTAACAAACAAAATTTCCTAAATACTAACAGTTACAGCTAAGGCAGAGAGCACCTTTACATACTCCGCCGATGCCAAACAAGGTCAAATTCTTATATCCAAAAAGGGGGCCAAGAATATAATGACCTTAAGACAGGAGAATCTCCCAGCTAAACTCAAATCAATCCCCCCCCCCCCTAGACCACTACACCCACAAATTAACAGTCTACCACTTGGAGACTTTATATCAGGACAAACACCTATATTATATGTCATAATAACAGAGTAGAAGTAGCAACTAATAATCTCCCCAGAGCCACCCAGTCCCAGTGAAGGCCTAGAAAAGCCACAGAGAGCCCCTACATGCGGACCGTAACAGCACAACACAAAACAGTAGCATGAGAAACCCCCACCCGAAACCACACTTCAAAAATAACACAGCAGATATTCAAGGAGGAAAACATTGGCTAGTATAGAAACCAAATACAGGAGTTTAATCAGCGGCTGACGCCCTCCGAGCCGGAAAGCGTCTATCTAGCCAAAATGATGCCTCGCGGGGAGTCATGAAGAATTTAGTCTCTCCGTCTGAGACCACCCTCAGCTTGGACGGGAAGAGCATGGCATAGGGAATATTTAGTTCTCGTAGCCTGCGCTTCACTGAGACAAACTGAGCTCTATCCTTTTGAACGTCAATAGCAAAGTCTGGAAAAACTGAAATGGAAGATCCGTTCCATTTGAGAGGATCCTTATTGCGGGCCAGTTTCAAAATCACATCTCTGTCACGATAATGAAGGAGCTTGGCAATGAACGTATGGGGAGGTGCCCCTGGAGGTAGCGGACGCATCGGGACTCTGTGAGCGCGCTCCACTGCAAAATGTGGGGTTAACTCCTCCGCCCCAAACGCCTCCAACAGCCAGTGCTCAAGGAAATTCTCGGGGGAGTCACCCTCCTCCCTCTCAGGCAGGGCGACAAAACGGACATTGTTCCGTCGCAGTCTCTCCTCCATATCCGTCATCTTCTTGTGTACCTCCGTCATCTGAGACTCCAGAGCAGAGGTGCGTCTACCGATTGGCGAAACCGTATCTTCCAGCGTGGAAATGCGCGTTTCAACTTCACCGACCCTCTCTCGCACTCGCTGAAGGTCTTGGTGTATAATGGATAGGTCCGCCTGGACCTGACCGATACTGTCAGCCAAGCGGGCCTCACTGGCGGTGACTGCGTCTAGAACCTTCTGCAGCGCAGCATCCGAAGCTTCCACAGATGAGGAGCTATTGGAGGGTGACGGTGAGGAGGCCGAATGTGCATTCTCCCCACCGCTGGGGCCTAGCCGGTGGATTCCTAGCAAATGTTTCTAATTTCGCGGCCACGTTATTTTGGTGCTGTCGGACCATCATAGCCAGCCGGCAGAAGGAATCAGGGAGTGTAGTATATCAGAACTGTCCAGTTGCCGCCTGTTAGGAGTGTAGTATATCAAAACTGTTCAGTTGCCGTCCATAAAAGAGTATAGTATATCAAAACTGAGCAGTGGCTGCTTATGGGCACATATATTATACCAGAAACATCCAGAAGGAAGCACAGAATATCAAAAACCCTCTCACCAGCCGTTATCCCCGATGTCCCCCACAGGAGGCGGACAGTGCACAAGATGGAAGGCGTCCCACCTGTCCCGGAGGATAAGCCCCAGCCGTTCAGCCCCACAGCGCAGGAGCCACAGGCAGCACACACTGCAGTCAAACTTGTACCGCAGCAGTCCACCCCTCCGAGTCCCAGTGGATCCCCGATTATTGTAAGCAGGGCAGTGGGCACGTAAGCAGAGTAAAGTAGGCCCTCCAGGGGTTAATGCAGCTGGGAAGAATGTCTCCAGACAATGGGGGTCATTCCGAGTTGTTCGCTCGCAAGGCGATTTTAGCAGAGTTACACACGCTAAGCCTCCGCCTACTGGGAGTGAATCTTAGCTTCTTAAAATTGCGAACGATGTATTCGCAATATTGCGATTACAAACTACTTAGCAGTTTCAGAGTAGCTTCAGACTTACTCGGCATCTGCGATCAGTTCAGTGCTTGTCGTTCCTGGTTTGACGTCACAAACACACCCAGCGTTCGCCCAGACACTCCCCCGTTTCTCCAGCCACTCCCGCGTTTTTTCCGGAAACGGTAGCGTTTTTATCCACACGCCCATAAAACGCCGTGTTTCCGCCCAGTAACACCCATTTCCTGTCAATCACATTACGATCGCCGGAGCGAAGAAAAAGCCGTGAGTAAAAAAACTATCTTCATAGCAAAAATTAAAAAGAAGGAAAAAATCGGCTGCGCTTAGGGTGCTTTACAAATGGGTATAAATCATGGAGAGTTGACAAACTTCTATGTAGAGTGGATTTATTATGATATAAAATACATCAACAGCAAATAAAATAAATCATGTACAACATAATAAATAAATGACTATACTCTGAAACACCATTATATAAACACACAGTATCAATCGAGATCTATGTATAATGTTCCCCTGATTCAGGGTTAGGGATTGATACTTATTGACAATTGTCACAATGATGGAACTTAAGTAGTTACAATTTAACTCTGCAATGTATTGTGGCTAGGAATAGATGGAAACAGCAAAGCTTTTTCTCCAATACTCGGAGACAGAAAGAAAGGGCCCAGCGGTCAGCAATGAAATAAATAGTATACAGTTTTACCTCTCCTGTGGGCTGGTACGACCGAGCGTCCTCGGTACAGTCCTGTATTGAGCCCACCGTGTGATGTTTGAGGAGAGAGATTTTTTATGAAGAAGTATTTATCCAAATATACTGTTTAAATTTGTAAGTCCCGGATGCAGGATAATTACCTGTGTTTTACCTAGGGCTGGTGGAAATCCTTTTAGTGCCCTGAGCATAGGTATTAACACATCTTCCAGGACATCAGAGGATCACACGCTGTTGCCGTTAATTGCGGTGAAGATTCACAGGTGTGATACTGACCAGAGCCGTTGCACTGGTTTATATGAGACTGAAGCGCTGTCCCACGGCCAAATAGCCGTTTAGATGATGCAGGCTGGCGTTGTCTCACAACCAGGTATAGCTGTAGGATGGTAATACGGGCTGTAGTTTTCCCACTGCCGGGGACGGCTGTCAAAGCTGGCGATGTCTCGCGGCTAGTTGCAGCCGTCAGATGCCGTTTCAGAGATAGCAATAGCCACCGTGCAGACTGGAGAACTCTCCACTGAGGGCAGAGTTCCTTGGAGCTGTAGTGCTGGTGAATCAGAGTCAAAAAGGGAGGAGCCTAACGCGTTTCGTCACGATTAACGTGACTTTTTCAAAAAGGAACTCTGCCCTCAGTGGAGAGTTCTCCAGTCTGCACGGTGGCTATTGCTATCTCTGAAACGGCATCTGACGGCTGCAACTAGCCGCGAGACATCGCCAGCTTTGACAGCCGTCCCCGGCAGTGGGAAAACTACAGCCCGTATTACCATCCTACAGCTATACCTGGTTGTGAGACAACGCCAGCCTGCATCATCTAAACGGCTATTTGGCCGTGGGACAGCGCTTCAGTCTCATATAAACCAGTGCAACGGCTCTGGTCAGTATCACACCTGTGAATCTTCACCGCAATTAACGGCAACAGCGTGTGATCCTCTGATGTCCTGGAAGATGTGTTAATACCTATGCTCAGGGCACTAAAAGGATTTCCACCAGCCCTAGGTAAAACACAGGTAATTATCCTGCATCCGGGACTTACAAATTTAAACAGTATATTTGGATAAATACTTCTTCATAAAAAATCTCTCTCCTCAAACATCACACGGTGGGCTCAATACAGGACTGTACCGAGGACGCTCGGTCGTACCAGCCCACAGGAGAGGTAAAACTGTATACTATTTATTTCATTGCTGACCGCTGGGCCCTTTCTTTCTGTCTCCGAGTATTGGAGAAAAAGCTTTGCTGTTTCCATCTATTCCTAGCCACAATACATTGCAGAGTTAAATTGTAACTACTTAAGTTCCATCATTGTGACAATTGTCAATAAGTATCAATCCCTAACCCTGAATCAGGGGAACATTATACATAGATCTCGATTGATACTGTGTGTTTATATAATGGTGTTTCAGAGTATAGTCATTTATTTATTATGTTGTACATGATTTATTTTATTTGCTGTTGATGTATTTTATATCATAATAAATCCACTCTACATAGAAGTTTGTCAACTCTCCATGATTTATACCCATTTGTAAAGCACCCTAAGTGCAGCCGATTTTTTCCTTCTTTTTAATTACTGCATCCATAGGCACACGCACAGTGCCTATTTTCGGCAGCGCTCAGGTGCGGTTGCATTTCGGTAGACTGATCCATTATTTAGGCGCTGTCAGTAAGGTGTTTTGGTATCCAGTTCATAGCAAAAATACTTGGCGCAGTCGCAGTGCGAACATTGCGCATGCGTACTAAGCAGAAAAACGCTGCGATGCGAAGAAAAATACAGAGCGAACGACTCGGAATGACCCCCAATGTGGGGCAAAACCGCGCCTAGGACACACAAGGAATCAGACCTCTCAGGCTGCGCGCTGCCTCCCTCGCAGCGTGGTCCGGAAGATCAGCAGGGGAGCCGGAGGGCAGAGGCCAAAGCCCCAGGGAGGAGGAGAGCAGCAGCGGGACACGCGGCGGCTTCACAGCAGGAGACCGGGCAGACACTCACCCAGGCACAGGCAGGCGGAGCTCACCCCGGCGCTCTCCCAGCTTCATATCCGCAAGAGGGCTGCAGGAGATGTGGATACAGGCAGCGTGCAGGGCAGCGGCCGGACAGCGCGGGGAGACTGGAGAGTGGCGTCCCACGTGACCCAGGACTCGGCACACATAAACGGCCCGGCTGCAGCTGGAGGTGGATGAGCAGGTCCCAGCACAACACAGGGGCTCCTTCACCCCTTTAGGCAGGCAGTGGGGTGGTTTTCGGGCCCAGGGGGGGACACAGGATATGTAATCAGGATATTGAAGCTGGAGAGACTCACAGCCCGTGTGCTACTCCATGGGGGGTCATTCCGAGTTGTTCGCTCGGTAAAAATCTTCGCATCGCAGCGATTTTCCGCTTAATGCGCATGCGCAATGTCCGCACTGCGACTGCGCCAAGTAAATTTGCTATGCACTTCGGAATTTTACTCACGGCATTTTCATCGTTCTGGCGATCGTAATGTGATTGACAGGAAATGGGTGTTACTGGGCAGAAACAGGACGTTTTATGGGCGTGTGGGAAAAAACGCTACCGTTTCCGGAAAAAACGCAGGAGTGGCTGGAGAAACGGGGGAGTGTCTGGGCGAACGCTGGGTGTGTTTGTGACGTCAAACCAGGAACGACAAGCAGTGAAATGATCGCAGATGCCGAGTAAGTCTGAAGCTACTCAGAAACTGCTACGAGGTATGTAATCGCAATATTGCGAATACATCGTTCGCAATTTTAAGATGCTAAGATTCACTCCCAGTAGGCGGCGGCTTAGCATGAGCAAATCTGCTAAAATCCGCTTGCGAGCGAACAACTCGGAATGACCCCCCATGTCCGCCAAAGCCACGCCCCAGTGTGTATGTATGTGTAAATATACTTATATTTTCACAGTGTGTGTGTGTGTTGTGTTTTTATTTGGGTATTTATTTTGTTGTGGAACTACAGGTACCAGTGGACCATTATTTAACTGCATGCTGGTACTTGTGGTTCTCCAAGTACCAGCAAGCGGGAGAGGCTTGCTGGGACTGGTAGTTCCACAACAAAGGACAATTTTCATTATTTTTACACAATTTTGGCTATCAGCCCCCCATCCACCACCCATGGATGGGAGGTGGGGGGCAGCCTTGGGCTTCACCCCAGTAGCGGCTCTTGCCACAGGCAAGCAGGCTTTTTGCCTGGGGCACTGCTGTTCTGAGGGCACTGCCGCCGCTGCTTTGGCAAGAGCTGCTACTGACTGGGTGCCGTGCAGGACGCCTGACATCATCGTGCACCGCACGGCATTGTGGGAGCAGCCGCAGACGCTAGAGGTCATTATTTACATCTAGTGTCTGTGCAGTATGCAGCGCTATGGGAGAGATGTCATGATGTCTCTCCCATAGATCTGAGGAGCGGCGGCCGGAGACGGCGGACAGCAGCAGCGGTCGGGAAGCAGGAGCGTCGCTGGTGAGTATTTTTTTTTTTTATTGTAAGCGCCGCTACTAGGGGCACATCTATAGTGGGGAACATCTACTGGGGGCATAGCTACAGGGGGCAAAACTACTGGGGGCACAGCTGCTGGGGGCAAAACTAAAGGGAGCATATCTACTGAGGCCACAGCTACAGGGGGCAAAACTATTGGAGGCACAGCTACAGGGGGCAAAACTACTGAGGGCACAGCTACAGTGGGCAAAACTACTGGGGGCACAGCTACAGGGGGCAAATCTACTGAAGGCACAGCTACAAGGGACACAACTACAGGGGGCACAACTGTGGCCATGCCCCTTCCCTATGACCTATGAAGCCACGCCCCTTTTTGCCACACACCTAGGGCACGCACTAACCCTGTTTTGTCTATTGGGGCGCCAATGGAAACTTTCACCCTGGGCTCCACAAGGTCTACAACTGGCTCTGCTTCAACCATGGCCCTTGGGTGCCTGGAGGGGGCCCCCTGGATTTAAGGGGTCCCCACTCCCCCAGGGAACCCTGGCCAGGGGTGACTAGTTGGGGGGAGTGATGCCTTGGTGACAGGGACCTATATAAAAGTGTCCCACGGCTGCGGCATCACCTCCCTGGCTAATGCAGCCCGATGCTGGTTTAAAAAATACGGGGGATCCCTACTTCGTTTGTTCCTTGTATTTTTGGAACCAGGACCGGTCCAAGAGTCCGGTGCTGGTTGTTTAAATACGGGGAACCCCCAATCAATTTTTCCCCTGTATTTTTGCAACCAGGACTGGCTCAAAGAGCCTGAGGCTGGTTATGGTTTTGGGGGGGACCTGCACATTGTTTTTTTTTTTTTTTATATATATTAACACTTTCTTTACAGACAGAAGCATGCACAGATCTCACTTCTCCAAAAATCGCCAGTCTATTATTCTGGTGATTTTTGGTAAGGCTTTGTTATGACGTTGAGTGGCACCGTTGCCAGGGGCACAATGCACACATGCAACTTGGTGCAGGTTGATGGAACCAGGGACCCATCTTCCTACCCCAAGCTACATGTGTGCATTGTGCCCCTGGCTGCGGTGCCACTGAACGCCATAGTATCAGAATGCACCATGTCTGTTGCAGTATACAGCAATTTTTTTTCATTACATAAATGTAATGATGCAGATGTGCTGCATCATGAAAACTTGGCCCTCATTCCGAGTTGATCGCTCGCAAGGCGATTTTAGCAGAGTTACACACGCTAAGCCGCCGCCTACTGGGAGTGAATCTTAGCTTCTTAAAATTGCGACCGATGTATTCGCAATAATGCGATTACTAACTACTTAGCAGTTTCAGAGTAGCTCCAGACTTACTCTGCCTGTGCGATCATTTCAGTGCTTGTCGTTCCTGGTTGACGTCACAAACACACCCAGCGTTCGCCCAGGCACTCCCACCGTTTCTCCGGCCACTCCTGCGTTTTTCCCGGAAACGGTAGCGTTTTCAGCCACACGCCCCTGAAACGCCGTGTTTCCGCCCAGTAACACCCATTTCCTGTCAATCACATTACGATCGCCGGAGCGAAGAAAAAGCCGTGAGTAAAAATACTATCTTCATTGTTAAATTACTTGGCGCAGTCGCAGTGCGAATATTGCGCATGCGTACTAAGCGGAATTTTACTGCGATGCGATGAAATATACCGAGCGAACGACTCGGAATGAGGGCCTTATACTGTTTGCTAAAGTGCAGCCATGTTAGTCACAAATTTAATAAAAAAGTTATGTTTTGAAATAAAAAACACATTTTTTTTCTACCAAATGCAGTTTTAAAAATATTTGTTATGGTAAAACTTACAGTTGATAACGTTATTTCTCCTAAGTCCACAGTATCCACAAGATAACATTGGGATGTGATGACGCGACAGCAGATTTTCACCAATCAGTCAAACCTTTCGGCCTCCCAGCATGCAACGGGCCTGTCCATATATCCCCGCCTCCTGGCTCAGGCAAATCAGTTGTTTTTCCAAAGCTCAAGGCAGGAGCATCATAGAGAGATTAAGGTAGCGCATAGCACTGCAGCTGTGCGCCATTGCTCCCTATGCACACCACACACTCCGGTCACTGATGGGTGCAGGGCGCTGGGGGGGGGGGGGGGTTGCCCTGGGCAGCAATTAGAGTACCTTACATGGCAAAAAGCACATAATACAGTCTAATAAACTGTATATGTGCATAATCCCCCGCCATAAAAGTATATAAAAAAGCGGGAGAAGTCCGCCGAGAAGGGGGCGGGGCTATCTCCCTCAGCACACCGGCGCCATTTTCTCTTCACAGCTCCGCTGGAAGACAGCTCCCCAGGCTCTCCCCTGCAGTTTCCAGGCTCAAAGGGTAAAAAAGAGAGGGGGGGCACTAAATTTAGGCGCAAACTGAGTATATTAAGCAGCTATAGGGAAAATTCACTTTTGTTAGTGTAAATCCCTGTATATAGCGCTGTGGTGTATGCTGGCATACTCTCTCTCTGTCTCCCCAAAGGACTTTGTGGGGTCCTGTCCTCAGTCAGAGCATTCCCTGTGTGTGTGTGCGGTGTGTCGGTACGGCTGTGTCGACATGTTTGATGAGGACGCTTACGTGGAGGCAGAGCAGGTGCCGATAAGTGTGATGTCGCCCCCTGCGGGGCCGACACCTGAGTGGATGGATATGTGGAAGGTATTAACCGACAGTGTCAACTCCTTACATAAAAGGTTCGACGACGCAGCTTTGGGACAGCCGGCATCTCAGCCCGCGCCTGCCCAGGCATCTCAGAGGCCGTCAGGGGCTCAAAAACGCCCGCTACCTCAGATGGCAGACACAGATGTCGACACGGAGTCTGACTCCAGTGTCGACGAGGATGAGACAAATATACAATCCACTAGGGCCATCCGATGCATGATTACGGCAATGAAAAATGTGTTGCACATTTCTGACATTAACCCGGTTACCACAAAAAAGGGTATTATGTTTAGGGAGAAAAAGCAGCCAGTGACTTTTCCCCCATCTGATGAGTTAAACTAACTGTGTGCAGAAGCGTGGGGTTCACCAGATAAGAAACTAGTAATTTCTAAGTGGTTACTAATGGCGTACCCTTTCCCGCCAACGGATAGGTTACGCTGGGAGACATCCCCTAGGGTGGACAAGGCGCTCACACGCTTATCAAAAAAGGTGGCACTGCCGTCTCAGGATATGGCCGCCTTAAAGGAGCCTGCAGATAGAAAGCAGGAGGCTATCCTGAAGTCTGTGTATACACACTCAGGTACTATACTGAGACCTGCTATTGCTTCAGCATGGATGTGCAGTGCTACAGCAGCGTGGTCTGATTCCCTGTCTGATAACATTGATACCCTTGACAGGGACACTATATTGCTAACCCTAGAGCATATTAAAGACGTAGTCTTATATTTGAGAGATGCACAGAGGGACATTTGCCGGCTGGCATCTAGAATTAATGCGATGTCCATTTCTGCCAGGAGAGTATTATGAACTCGGCAGTGGACGGGTGATGCTGATTCTAAAAGGCACATGGAAATTTTGCCTTATAAGGGTGAGGAATTGTTTGGGGATGGTCTTTCGGACCTCGTATCCACAGCAACAGCTGGGAAGTCGACTTTTTTACCTCAGGTTCCCTCACAGCCTAAGAAAGCACCGTATTATCAAGTACAGTCCTTTCGGCCTCAGAAAGGCAAGCGGGTTAGAGGCGCGTCCTTTCTGCCCAGAGGCAGGGGTAGAGGGAAAAAGCTGCACCATACAGCCAGTTCCCAAGAACAAAAATCCTCCCCTGCTTCCACTAAGTCCACCGCATGACGCTGGGGCTCCACATGTGGAGCCAGGTGCGGTGGGGGCCCATCTCCGGAACTTCAGCGACCAGTGGGTTCGCTCACAGGTGGATCTCTGGGTCCTACAAGTGGTATCTCAGGGATACAAGCTGGAGTTCGAGACGTCTCCCCCTCGCCGTTACCTCAAATCAGTCTTGCCAGCTACTCCCCAGGACAGGGAGGTAGTACTGGCGGCAATTCACAAGCTGTACCTCCAGCAGGTGATAATAAAAGTTCCCCTCCTTCAACAGGGACGGGGTTACTATTCCACAATGTTTGTGGTACCGAAACCAGACGGTTCGGTGAGACCCATTCTAAATTTGAAATCCTTGAACACTTATATAAGGAAGTTCAAGTTCAAAATGGAATCGCTCAGGGCAGTTATTGCAAGCCTGGAAGAGGGGGATTACATGGTATCACTGGACATCAAGGATGCTTACCTACATGTCCCCATTTACCCACCTCACCAGGTGTACCTCCGTTTTGTGGTACAGGACTGCCATTACCAATTCCAGACGTTGCCGTTTGGCCTGTCCACGGCACCGAGGGTATTTACCAAAGTAATGGCCGAAATGATGATACTCCTTCGAAAGAAGGGAGTTATAATTATCCCGTACTTGGACGATCTCCTTATAAAGGCGAGATCCAGGGAGCAGTTGTTGGTCGGAGTAGCACTATCTCAGGAAGTACTACAACAGCACGGCTGGATTCTGAATATCCCGAAGTCGCAGCTGGTTCCTACGACGCGTCTGCTGTTCCTGGGTATGATTCTGGACACAGAACAGAAGAAGGTGTTTCTCCCGGAGGAGAAGGCCAAGGAGTTGTCATCTCTGGTCAGAGACCTCCTAAAACCAAAACATGTGTCGGTGCATCACTGCACGCGAGTCCTGGGAAAGATGGTAGCTTCTTACGAGGCAATTCCATTCGGCAGGTTCCATGCACGGATCTTTCAGTGGGATCTGTTAGACAAGTGGTCCGGATCGCATTTTCAGATGCATCGGCTGATCACCCTGTCCCCGAGGGCCAGGGTGTCTCTGCTGTGGTGGCTGCAGAGTGCTCATCTACTCGAGGGCCGCAGATTCGGCATACAGGACTGGGTCCTGGTGACCACGGATGCAAGCCTCCGAGGTTGGGGGGCAGTCACTCAGGGAAGAAACTTCCAAGGACAATGGTCGAGTAAGGAAGCTTCCCTACAGATAAACATTCTGGAACTAAGGGCCATTTACAATGCCCTGAGTCAGGCAAAACCCCTGCTTCAAAACCAGCCGGTGCTGATTCAGTCAGACAACATCACGGCGGTCGCCCATGTAAACCGACAGGGCGGCACAAGAAGCAGGATGGCGATGGCAGAAGTCACAAGGATTCTCCGATGGGCGGAAAATCACGTGATAGCACTGTCAGCAGTGTTCATTCCGGGAGTGGACAACTGGGAAGCAGACTTCCTCAGCAGGCACGACCTCCACCCGGGAGAGTGGGGACTTCATCCAGAAGTCTTCCAGCTGATTGTAAATCGTTGGGAAAGGCCACAGGTGGACATGATGGCGTCCCGCCTCAACAAAAAGCTAAAAAGATATTGCGCCAGGTCAAGGGACCCTCAGGCGATAGCTGTGGACGCTCTAGTGACACCGTGGGTGTACCAGTCGGTTTATGTGTTCCCTCCTCTTCCTCTCATACCAAAGGTACTGAGGATAATAAGAAAGAGAGGAGTAAGAACTATACTCATCGTTCCGGATTGGCCAAGAAGGACTTGGTACCCGGAACTACAAGAAATGATCTCAGAGGACCCTTGGCCTCTGCCTCTCAGACAGGACCTGCTACAGCAGGGGCCCTATCTGTTCCAAGACTTACCGCGGCTGCGTTTGACGGCATGGCGGTTAAACGCCGGATCCTGATGGAAAAGGGCATTCCGGTTGAAGTCATTCCTACGCTGATAAAAGCTAGGAAGGATGTGACAGCAAAACATTATCACCGCATATGGCGAAAATATGTTGCTTGGTGTGAGGCTATGAAGGCCCCAACAGAAGAATTTCAGCTGGGTCGATTTCTGCACTTCCTACAGTCAGGAGTGACTATGGGCCTAAAATTGGGATCCATTAAAGTCCAGATTTCGGCCCTGTCTATTTTCTTTCAAAAAGAACTGGCTTCACTGCCTGAAGTTCAGACGTTTGTTAAGGGAGTGCTGCATATTCAGCCCCCTTTTGTGCCCCCAGTGGCACCTTGGGATTTCAACGTTGTGTTGGATTTCCTAAAATCACATTGGTTTGAGCCACTTCAGACCGTGGAGTTGAAATATCTCACGTGGAAAGTGGTCATGCTTTTGGCCTTGGCTTCGGCTAGGCGTGTGTCAGAATTGGCGGCTTTGTCATGCAAAAGCCCCTATCTGATCTTCCATATGGACAGGGCAGAATTGAGGACTCGTCCCCAATTTCTCCCTAAGGTGGTATCAGCGTTTCATTTGAACCAACCTATTGTGGTGCCTGCGGCTACTCGGGACTTGGAGGCTTCCAAGTTGCTGGATGTAGTCCGGGCCCTGAAAATCTATGTTTCCAGGACGGCTAGGGTCAGAAAAACTGACTCGCTGTTTATCCTGCATGCACCCAACAAGCTGGGTGCTCCTGCTTCTAAGCAGACTATTGCTTGCTGGATCTGTTGCACGATTCAACTTGCACATTCTGCGGCTGGACTGCCGCATCCTAAATCAGTCAAAGCCCATTCCACGAGGAAGGTGGGCTCTTCTTGGGCGGCTGCCCGAGGGGTCTCGGCTTTACAACTTTGCCGAGCTGCTACCTGGTCGGGATCAAACACGTTTGCAAAATTCTACAAGTTTGATACCCTGGCTGAGGAGGACCTTGAGTTTGCTCATTCGGTGCTGCAGAGTCATCCGCACTCTCCCGCCCGTGTGGGAGCTTTGGTATAATCCCCATGGTCCTTACGGAGTACCCAGCATCCACTAGGACGTCAGAGAAAATAAGATTTTACTCACCGGTAAATCTATTTCTCGTAGTCCGTAGTGGATGCTGGGAGCCCGTCCCAAGTGCGGAATTCTGCAATACTTGTATATAGTTATTGCTTAACTATAGGGTTTTTTGTTCTGAGCCATCAGTTTAATGAGGCTCAGTTGTTGTTCATACTGTTAACTGGGTATAATTATCACAAGTTGTACGGTGTGGCTGGTATGAGTCTTACCCTGGATTCCAAATCCTTTCCTAGTAATGTCAGCTCTTCCGGGCACAGTTTCCCTAACTGAGGTCTGGAGGAGGGGCATAGAGGGAGGAGCCAGTGCACACCAGATGTAGTACCTAATCTTTTCTTTAGAGTGCCCAGTCTCCTGCGGAGCCCGTCTATTCCCCCCATGGTCCTTATGGAGTACCCAGCATCCACTACGGACTACGAGAAATAGATTTACCGGTGAGTAAAATCTTATTTTCTCTGGCAGGGTCCACAGGGTAACCACAGGATAACATTGGGAAGTCCCAAAGCAATTTAGTGGTGGGGACGCTCCTGATTGGACAGGAGAATCCTTCACCTGAACTCAGCGTCCTCAGAGGCAAAGGTATCAAAGGCATAATGTCTAATGAATGTGTTAATAGAAGACCATGTGGCTGCCTTACATATCAGTTCTGCTGAAGCACCATGTTGTGCTGCCCATGAAGGACCTACCTTACGAGTAGAGTGAGCAGAGACATTTGCCGGAACAGGGAGATCAGCTTCAGAGTATGCTTCTGAAATTATCATCCGAAGCCACTTCGCCAGTGTCTGCTTATCAGCAGGCCATCCTCTCTTGTGAAATCCGCAGAGAACGAAGAGAGTGTCAGTCTTTCTGATGGCAGTAGTATAATCCACGTAGATCCCTAAGGCACGGACTATGTCCAATGATGCATCTCCCGCAGAAAGGTCTGGCCCCTGAAAGGCCGGGACTACAATTTTTTAATTAAGGTGGAATTTAGACACCACTTTAGGAAGATACCCAGATTTGGTCCCGAGAACAGCTCTATCTAGATTAAAAAAAATCAGAAATGGAGGGCGACATAACAATGCCCCTAAATCTGAAATTCTTCTAGCTGAAGCAATAGCCAGTAGAAAGAGAACTTTAGCGGTCAACCATTTAAGATCCACTTTTTAGTGGTTCAAATGGGGCAACCTGAAGGGCCTTTAGGACTAACCTTAAGTCCCAAGGCAATGTAGGAGGAATGAAAGGAGGTTGAATCTGCAGCATTACCTGGAAAAAAGTGTGCACATCCTGTAGGTTGGTAATTTTCTTTTAGAGCCATACAGTCAATGCTGACACTTATACTCTCAAGGAGCCATCCACAGACCGTAGTCCATTCCTGCCTAAAGGAATGCTAAGACTCTGAAATTTTGAAACCTAAGGTCAAATTTCCAGTCACTGCACCATTGAATATAGGCTTCCCATACTCTGTGATAATGCGAGTTAAGGAAGGTTTCTTTACTCTGAGCATTTTTTTTTATTACCTGTTGTGAGATCCTCTTGCTTTCAGGATGGAGTCTCAAGAGCCGCGCCGTCAAAGACAGTTGATCCCAGTGCTTGTAATAGCAAGGACCCCATGCCAGTAGATCTGGATGTTGAGGGAGTAGGAATGGAGCATTCATCGACATCCTCTGCAGATCTGTGTAACACTGCCTTCTAGACCAAGCCGGTGCTATTAGTATCACAGCACCCTTACCTTGACTTACCTTTCGCACACCTTTGATAAAGTCACGTGATCATGACGAAACGCGTCAGGACTCCGCCTTCTGCACACCTGGTCCAGGTGAATTATCCTTGTGCAATCCATACAGCCACATTTCCATCAAAGCTGACCACGGCAAGAGGCCGTTTTTCACTTTACCGCAGCAGCTTGCTACTACCGCCGGCCAGCGACCACGAGAACAGGAGACGGCCGCACACTCCTCTATAGCGGCAGGTGCTCAGCCTTGGGCAACCGATCTCTCCGCTCCGCTGTGCATAACATTGGGCAACGCAGCAGCTTGCTACTACCGCCGACCGGCGACCAGGAGAACAGGAGACGACCGCATACTCCTCCACAGCGGCAGGTGCTCAGCATTGGGCACCTGATCTCTCCTCTCCGCTGTGCACAACATCGGGCAACGCAGGACTTACTAGCCGGGGACGCTCGGCTAGTATATACCATCCCCTGTCGGAGAGGTAGTATACGCTCTTAATATCTATCCAGTGAATGATAGAAACTTACCATCTGGAATTGCACTTACAAATTCTCCTGTTTCCACTTTATTGCACAATAGAAAGTATTCCTTTGGATAGCTACCTTTATTATATGGCTGAACTCTTATATCACCTGAGACGGATATAGGTGTGCTGTTAATTTACATGTTTTAAATTGTTTCTATTATGAGAATAAATACTTAATATATTACACATTGTGCTCTCTACTTTTACATAGCTGCTGATACACAGCGCAGCCACTTTTTGTTGTTTCTTAGTTTGCTAATCCATCTCACATAGTGGTTGTGGCAAGCGCGGTGTCTCAGGAGCCTGTTTTATATTTGTTTGGTTTATTAATTGATCTATTTGTCTGAGGCGCTGTATAAGTAGTTTTCTCTGTTGTTCTGTATAACTTTCTTCCTTGGTTCATTGCCCCTGGAAACAACTCCTTCCTGCCACTGCTCCCCAGCCCTGAAGGCTGGCATCCATTGTCAGAGATTCCCAATCTGATATCCAAAGGACTCTTCCTTTGTCGAGATAGGATGTCTGTAGCCACCAGGCTATTGACCTCCTAACTTCCAGAGGAAAGACCATAATCCGCGCTTTTATTGTCTGATGAAAACCATTCCACTTGGAAAAGATCAGACATTGCAGATGTATCGAGTGGAACTTAGTATACTCCATCATGTCGAATGTCTACACCATCAAACCCATCACACGCATTTCCGCGTAAATGGATACCATTTGACTGTGTAGCAACTCCTGAATCCTGAAATGAATTTTGGATATTTTGTTCAGAGGTAAAATTACTTTCTGAATATCCAATTCCAACACAGCCCCCAAGTGAGTCATCCATTGTGACGGGAACCAGAGATGTCTTTGCCCAATATATGAGCCAATCGTGTCACTGCAAGCAAGCTAGTATCTGTTGCAGACAACACTGAAGCCATTCCTGAGATTGTACCAGGATTAATAAATCGTTGAGGTATGGAAAAATCCTTATCCCCAGCTGACGGAGAGAAAATGCCATTACCACCATAATTTTGGTGAATACTCTGGGAGCTGTGGCCAGTTCAAATGTTAGGACCTGAACTGAAAAATGCTGCTGGAGGATAGCAACTTAAGATAACGCTGATGGGACAGTGCTATAAGCACATGTAGGTAAGCCTCTTGGATTTCCAGGAATACTATAAAACCTCGAGCTCCATGGCCAAAATAATGGAACATAACGTCTCCATTAAACCCGAGTCAACCAACCGTATTAGTTCAGCACTTTGAGATTGAGTATGGTCCGGAACGACCCATTTGGCTTCTGAACTAGAACCAGGTTTTAAACCCTGTCCTCACTGTGCAAGGGGAACTGGAGTTATCACTCCTGACTGAAGCAACTGCTGAACTGCCTCTTGCAAAGCCCTGGCCTTCGTTTCCACTGAAGACGGGCTGGTACAAAAACCCCTTTGAGAAGGGTGTTCCTTGAACGCAAATGCATAACTGTGAAATACCACTTCTTGCACCCAGGCCTCTGTGGTAGACTTTTACCAAATCTGTGCAAACTGAAGAAGTCGGCCTACCACCCTGGGGTTCCCCAGTTGGAGGCCCGCACCATCAGGCTGATGGCTTATCTTCTGATTTGGAGCCAGTCCTCCGGTAGTCCAATGCTTTTTAGTCTTACCTGACTTGTTGCACTGGAACTCTTTGCCATCACCCTTTTTGTGTGGACAGGAACTTCACTTTATTGGAGTCTGCTTCTGACTCCAAAATACTGTTTAATTCTTTACCAAAAAGAATATCTCCAGTAAAAAAGGCTAAGACTCCAGAACCTTCCTGGATTCTGAGTCAGTTTTCCATGTACGTAGCCAAACCACTCTGCGAGCTGCTACTGATGAAGCTGATGCCTGAGAGGCAATTGTACCCATATCCAAGGCTGCTTCTTCCATAAAAATAGCCGCCTGCTTAATATGTGCATTATGGTATTTTTGCTCTCTAGATACCATTGAAAGATCCTCCTCCAATGCATCAGCCCAGGCTGCCACTGCTTTCGCCATCCAGGCTGAAGCCATGGCTGGTCTTATGATTGCTCAAAACAAGGAAAAAAATGTTTTTTTAGAAAACCATCGACTCTCCTATCTGTGACATCATTTATTGATGTTGAAGGCAGAGGTAATGTAGATTTTCGCACCAATCTAATGACATGCGTATCTACTTTGGGAGCCACCTCCCTTTCTAAAGAGTCCCCAGCCGGAAGAGGATAATTGGAATTCCATTTCCATGGAATTCTAACTTCTTACTGGGCGTAATCCAAACCTCTTGCATAATTTCCGTCAACTGATCTGACCCAGGAAACTCAATCCTAACTGTTTTGGGACATTTAAACACAGGTGCCTTAGGTTTTAACAAAGGCTCTGCTGCCTCTTCTAAGGATAGAATGGCTTTCATAGCACTAATTAGCTCAGTTATGTCCACTGAGCTGAGGCCTTCCTCCTCATCTCTGTATGCAGAACCGAAATGCGATGAGTCCTCATTCTCCGATGAGTCTTCATCTGAAACATGAGTAGACTGTGAAGATGTTGTATCATGTCTATTTGATTTACTTACCACTGGCCTTTGTTGAGAATCTGCCAATTCCTGTGCTGGAAGTGATAACCCCAGGAGGAATGTTGCATGTAAGGCTTAAAAGGGTAACCTATCCCTGGTATGGGAGCTGGCATTATCCGCTCAGCTATACTGGATGTCTGTGCAAAAGTAGCCCATGGGGGTTCAACTTGAACCTGTGCTTGCCTCGGCTTATTTAAGAGGCTTTGGTGAAGCTAAAACAATTTGCACATAATCCCTTTTGAACAAGATCCTGAGGTTAACTCAGCTTCGCAAGACAAACATGAAATGAGTGTTGGTGCTGCTGTCGAAAGTGTATTGTCCTCACCCTTGCCACTCTTAGACGTGATAAATAAATCACACACCTGTACAGTGTTACTACACAAATATAATCACATAAAATTTTGTTAAAGTGACACACAATCCGACCCTACCCTGCTTTGCCCCAGCTCAGAATACACAGAAAAACTGACAGAATAATAGTAAAGTCAGCAATCACACTAGCAAGGTTATACATTAGTATAATAAGCAATATGAGCACATTATACGTTAGTATAATAAGCAATATGAGCACATAATCAACTACAAATACATTTCAAGTATGTAGGAAAAACATATTACTGCATTACCTTATATAGGAGTTTTAACTGTATTCAGTCCCTCAGCGAAAGAAAACAGCAGCAATAGTTTACAGACTCTTATGCATCAAGCAGTTATTCAACTATTCATACTCAAAGGTAGATAGAGACTTAGGCCCTCATTCCGAGATGATCGCACGGTAGCTGTTTTTTGCTGCCGTGCGATCAGATAGTCGCCGCCTATGGGGGAGTGTTTTTTGGCATAGCAAGGCTGCGATCGCTTGTGCAGCCGAGCTATGCAAAAACATTTTGTGCAGTTTAGGAGTAGGTCCTGACTTACCCACTGCGATCACTGCAGCCTGTCAGGTCCCGGGATTGATGTCAGACTTCCGCCTGGACACACCTGCGTTCGGATCACTACTCCCCGACGGTCAGTTGACGCCCGGATCCGCCTCCTGCCTGTCAATCTTCATGCATTAGCCGCTGCGAACGCTTTCGTCGTAGGACTCGTCGCTGCCTGGCAATGGCCATCGCCAGGCAACGACGCGCCTGCACATTGCAGCCGCAGCGCATACGCAGTTCCAACCCGATCGCATGGCTGCGAAAAAGCGCAGCGTGCGATCGGGTCGGAATGACCCCCTTAGTTCTGTATTACCTGGCTCCGGGAGAGTGGGAAACAGGGAGACTTCACCCCACTTCCAGAACCGATCAATATGTTAGCAAACGCTGAGTGGATCCAGATGCTAAAAGTGTACACACTCGCCCCATGAATGAATGCAGACGCCCAAGTGAATACTGACGCACCAGTCACACAGCCGCCTATGCTGCTACTGGGTCCTTTTAGATACACAGCGTCTCAGATGGAAGCGGGAACTCAGTTCATGGAGGGAAACTCGGAGGAAACTGGTCATGAACCGATGGAAGGGATGACGAAGGAAGCGTCTGACTCCCCACTGCTGACATCAACCCTAGGGATCGCGGCCTCATACTACCCCTGGAGCCTATGATCCTTAGGGCCTAGCACTGGTGCACCCGAGGTGGCAGCCGCGTCAGCGACTGTTTGGTAGTCTCCTCCCAAAACAGTGCGGCTGTGTCCGTGTTCCCCCTCTAAGCGGAACCGATGCCTTACCTTCTCCCCATGCTCCGGCCACAGCTTGGTAACGTCTGCTACACAGACGCCCACCGAAATAGCACTGTACATGTGGGTAAGCATTGTAGCTATCGGCAGGGAGTTGTTGGAGTGACTCTTTCTAAGATACGTATAAGACGCTTTTTAGACAAGATCGCTCAAAAAAAAACTAGTAGGACTATAAAAATTAAAAAAAAGCTTATTGCTGCTAAAAACCAGCAGCCCATTGACCATGGTCCGGCTCCTGCTGCACCAAACAAATAACTGATTTGCCTGAGCCAGGTGGCGGGGATATATGGATGAGACCGTTGCATGCTGGGAGACCAAAAGCTTTGACCGATTGGTGCAAATCCACTGTCGCGTCATCATATCCCAATGTTATCCTGTGGATAACCTGTGGACCCTGCAGGAGAAATAAAACATTTTGTAAATCTACAAGCAATGGGGGTAATTCCAAGTTGATCGCAGCAGGATTTTTTTTTAGCAGTTGGGCAAAACCATGTGCACTGCAGGGGGGGCAGATATAATATGTGCAGAGAGAGATAGATTTGGGTGTGGTGAGTTAAATCTGCAATCTAATTTGCAGTGTAAAAATAAAGCAGCCAGTATTTACCCTGCACAGAAACAAACCCACCCAAATCTAACTCTCTCTGCAAATGTTATATCTGCCCCCCCCCCTGCAGTGCACATGGTTTTGCCCAACTGCTAAAAAATTTCCTGCTGCGATCAACTTGGAATTACCCCCAATGTGTGGTGTCATTTTTTTTACCTTGCAGTACTTGTACTGAAGCACTTTGATAATAGCCTTGCAGGTTTCAGGTATGTGTCCCAAAGCCAGCTCAGAGATACGGCTCCCAAACTTCAGGTCCTCAAATGACTGACCAGTAGCAAGAAACCGCAGGGTAGCCACGAGCCTCTCCTGAGCAGGGATAGGAACCCGCCATCTGGTATCCCGCTTCTCTATGTGGGGGGGTCACCAGATGCAGCAACTCCTGGAAGGTGTCATCATCCATGCACAGGAGATTGCGGAATTCATCCGGGTTATTGTCCCTAATCTCATCCAGGAGGGGCATGTAGGAACGAGTAGGCCGCTGAAGCAGCCATTCCTTGGTCCATCATGATCTCATCCTCCTCCTGTGCTGGGCCCTCTCCCTCTCTGCACTTAACTTCAGCACAGCATAGGACATCAGAGCTTGATAACGAGCAAAAGAATCCATCACTACACAAGCAGGATAGAAGCACTCTGTAATGCCAGGCAGAACAAAGCAGTGCACAGTAGCTAGCAATGTGGAACGAGCAGCAGGTATACACCAAGACTCTCTAGTCACAGAACAAACAGGAGTGCACAGTTAAAATGGCTGCCACTCTATATACCCCCCAGATAGCCCATCCCGCTATGCAAATTTCAACATATCTCACAGATAAATCTGATTAGCTTTGGGCAGCATGCGATGCGATCGCATTCAATCACCCGATTTCTGGTCGCAAGGGGCATGCGATAAATCACATGATTGTATGCACATGGAATGCTCCAAAAAGCACTTTCGATGCGATTTATCGCACGGGGAGCTTCAACGGAAATCGAAGCGCGATATCGCATTGTGCTCAATCGCACAAGTGTATGGGCACCATAAAATTCACCATGAAACTGCAGTTTATGGACGATCAATTCTAATTACAAAAGTTATTTTTTTTAAATATTTTTAGCAGTTAGAAGGTAGATGCATCAGTGGTTAAGCAGCAGAGTGGAAGTGACAGGCCTAATAATGAAGTAATGGGTATTTCATTCCGTGGCAGAAGCAATTTCACAAGCGTAAGGTATGTGTAACAATAGTTTTTTTTTAGGTCTTGCATTAATGACACTGTAGGATCTTTGTTACTGTCGCGTGTAAAGCCAAAATGACACCACACTATGTTTAGCAATCGAATACAAAGAGGTTGCTGGACTAGACTGTTCCTGGATTACTAAATCAGCTGGACTCCTGAAATACACATGGTGCATGGCTTCATTGGAATCTGTTCACAGATAGACTGCATGCCTGCAGATTTTACTGTGCAGTAGTGTTGGCACTGCTCATGGTATGACGTCTAGCTTTAGTAGCCCAGCTCCACGCTAGATACAGAGTCAAACGTTACCCTCAACTCTAGCTCTGTCACCATCCCCTATTCACAGTCTCCATGTAAGGGTTTCTGAAAGCTGAAGCAGAGATAATTGTCAGGGAGGCCAGTTAGGAGGAGATTACAGTAATCGAATCTGGAAATAATCAGTGAGTGGATAATGGTCTTGGTGGCATCCTGGGTGAGAAGGGGTCTGATCCTGGAAATGTTTTTGAGATGAAAATGACAAGTTTGTGAAAGGTGTTGAATGTATGGTTTGAAGGAGAGGGAGGAGTCAAGGATTACACCAAGACAACGTACTTGGGGCTAGAGGAGATAGTTGTGCCATCAATGGATAATGAGATTGTGGGAGGTGAGGTTGTGCGGGAGGGTGGGAAGATGATCAGCTCAGTCTCGGACATGTTGAGTTTAAGAAAGCGCTGGGACATCCATGATGAGATAGCAGAGAGACAGTTGGAGGTACAAGTGAGGAGAGCCGGGGAGAGATCAGGGGAGGAAAGGTAGATTTGAGTGTCATCAGCATAGAGGTGATATTGGAAGTTAAAAGAACTAATGAGTTCACCTAAAGAGGACTATAGAGAGAGAAAAGGAAAGGACCAAGAACAAAACCTTTAGGGACCAAGAACAAAACCTTTAGAGAAAAGGAAAGGACCAAGAACAAAACCACTTCCAACAGTTAGTGGAAGTGGGGGGGAGGTAGTGTCATGAGAGGAGACAGAGAAGGAACGATCAGAGAGGTAGGAGGACAGCCAGGAGAGAGCAGTATCATGCAGACCAACAGAGTGAAGGATTTGCAGAAGGAGAGGGTGGTCCACAGTGTCAAAAGCAACAGAGAGGTAAAGAAGAATAAGCAGAGTAGTGGACCTTAGATTTGGCTGCATGGAGTTCATTGCAGACTTTTGTGAGGGCAGTTTCAGTGGAGTAGAGAGAACGGAAACCAGACTGGAATGGGTCAAGCAGTGAGTGGGAGGAAAGAAAGGCAGTGAAGCGGTTATAGACAATGCGCTCCAGGAGTTTTGGAGGCAAAAGGGAGGAGAGAGATGGGTCTATAGTTGGAAAGGGTGTTTGGATCAAGGGTAGGTTTTTAAGAAAAGGGGAGATGAGTGCATGCTTGAAGGCAGAGGGGAATGTGGCTGATGAGAGGGAGGGATTGAGAAGGTGGGCAAGATGGGAACAGGCAGAAGGAGAGAAGTAGCGGAGGAGTACGTGAGCATTTTTGAAGATATCTAGTGCATTTGGTGTGCCAGGGTTGAGGTGTTGACCTGCGAGGGTGAATGGTGGTTGGTGGAGCAACATAGTCAAGAGCAGAAGTCAGACATGCATTGTATAGGGATGTGGCTTGTTCACGGCATGTGTGAGAGAGAATAGGAGAGAGAAGCGAGTCGAACAGGAAGGATAGGGATGAGCTGTCAATATATGTACTGAGATCTCCTTATATGACTTCTAAGTTATAGTTTGACAGAATATTTTCAAAATAAACAAATCTGTTATGAAGTCCAGTGTTTTCTCACACTGGTGACCAGGGACGCCAAAGGGAGGGTGTGACTGGTACAAAATACCCAGGATCAAGCCACCCTTTGGAATCAGGTGGTGGCAAAGGGTTGGGTACGGAATCCCAGCGGTCAGAATACCGACACCAGGATCCCGACCGCCTGAATGCCGGCAGGTGGGCGAGCACAATGAAGCCCCTTGCGGGCTCACTGCATTCTCCATGCTGCGAGTTTCGGTGGCTGGCAGCGCTCGCCACAGGTTCTATTCCCACTCCATGGGTGTTGTGGACACCCCAGAGTGGGAATAGATGTGGCGGCAGGATCCCAGCGTCGGAATTCTGACCGCATACTGAACCAAACTTCGGTATTCTGACTATATCCCCTCACCACTATCCAAGTGTGGGAAGGAACCTGGTGTTATAAACACTGGATTATCCCGTGCTGACGGACCTAGAACTGATTGGCACTGTTGCCGGAGAGGGACCCCATACAGTGTGTTCCCCTACTATAATAGCACCAGTCATGGCTGGTGAAGCCTATTTTCTCTGACGTCCTAAGTGGATGCTGGGGACTCCGTCAGGACCATGGGGATTAGCGGCTCCGCAGGAGACAGGGCACAAAAGTAAAAGCTTTAGGATCAGGTGGTGTGCACTGGCTCCTCCCCCCATGACCCTCCTCCAAGCCTCAGTTAGATTTTTGTGCCCGGCCGAGAAGGGTGCAATCTAGGTGGCTCTCCTAAAGAGCTGCTTAGAGTAAAAGTTTTGTTAGGTTTTTTATTTTCAGTGAGTCCTGCTGGCAACAGGCTCACTGCATCGAGGGACTTAGGGGAGAGAAGTGAACTCACCTGCGTGCAGGATGGATTGGCTTCTTAGGCTACTGGACACCATTAGCTCCAGAGGGAGTCGGAACACAGGTCTCACCCTGGGGTTCGTCCCGGAGCCGCGCCGCCGACCCCCTTGCAGATGCCGAAAAGTGAAGAGGTCCAGAAACCGGCGGCAGAAGACTTTTCAGTCTTCATAAGGTAGCGCACAGCACTGCAGCTGTGCGCCATTGTTGTCAGCACACTTCATAGCAGCGGTCACTGATGGTGCAGGGCGCTGGGGGGGGCGCCCTGGGCAGCAATGATAGTACCTTATTCTGGCTAAAAATACATCACATATAGCCCCTGGGGGCTATATGGATGTATTTAACCCCTGCCAGGTCTCAGAAAAATGGGAGAAGAAGCCCGCCGAAAAGGGGGCGGGGCCTATTCTCCTCAGCACACAGCGCCATTTTCCCTCACAGAAATGCTGGTGGGAAGGCTCCCAGGCTCTCCCCTGCACTGCACTACAGAAACAGGGTTAAAACAGAGAGGGGGGGGCACTTATTTGGCGATATGACTATATATATTAAAATGCTATAAGGGAAAAACACTTATATAAAGGTTGTCCCTGTATAATTATAGCGTTTTGGTGTGTGCTGGCAAACTCTCCCTCTGTCTCCCCAAAGGGCTAGTGGGGTCCTGTCCTCTATCAGAGCATTCCCTGTGTGTGTGCTGTGTGTCGGTACGTGTGTGTCGACATGTATGAGGACGATGTTGGTGAGGAGGCGGAGCAATTGCCTGTAATGGTGATGTCACTCTCTAGGGAGTCGACACCGGAATGGATGGCTTATTCAAGGAATTACGTGATAATGTCAACAGAGACGGCCGGCAAACAAAATAGTACCTGTCCAGGCGTCTCAAACACCGTCAGGGGCTTTAAAACGCCCATTTACCTCAGTCGGTCGACACAGACACAGACACGGACACTGATTTCAGTGTCGACGGTGAAGAAACAAACGTATTTTCCTTTAGGGCCACACGTTACTTGTTAAGGGCAATGAAGGAGGTGTTACATAATTCTGATACTACAAGTACCACAAAAAAGGGGTATTATGTGGGGTGTGAAAAAACTACCTGTAGTTTTTCCTGAATCAGATAAATTAAATGAAGTGTGTGATGATGCGTGGGTTTCCCCCGATAGAAAATTATTGGCGGTATACCCTTTCCCGCCAGAAGTTAGGGCGCGTTGGGAAACACCCCTTAGGGTGGATAAGGCGCTCACACGCTTATCAAAACAAGTGGCGGTACCGTCTCCAGATAGGGCCGTCCTCAAGGAGCCAACTGATAGGAGGCTGGAAAATATCCTAAGAAGTATATACACACATACTGGTGTTATACTGCGACCAGCGATCGCCTCAGCCTGGATGTGCAGAGCTGGGGTGGCTTGGTCGGATTCCCTGACTAAAAATATTGATACCCTTGACAGGGACAGTATTTTATTGACTATAGAGCTGATAAAGCTAAATATTTATCTTATATAATACCCTTTATGAGGTCTAAGAACACTGTACGCTATCTACGTATGAAGTACCGTAAGGGTACGCACGTTGCGTAACAATCGCTTAGCCGTAGTCGAGACGCTCAAGCGTCACGTTCGCTCACGGCCAAGAGATCACGGGCAGGCACGCTATTGGCTGCTGACTAACTTAATGATTCGCTATAGCGTAGCGGACGCTCGGGACCACGAGGAGATCACCAGCGGCGCTGACGCTCACAATGTTAAACCTTTGTATCTAAACCATAAACAGTGTATTGTGCTGTAAAACCTTAGTGTATAGATAGAGTGTAAATGCAACACAGTGTAACCTTATTAACTCAAAAGCTGTATGAGCGTCACCGACGCTCTGAGAATACTTAACACTATAAGAAATACACAGATACCTGGGCTTAGGGTCCAACGCCTAATATATATATATTATGAATGATATACTTGCAAAAGAATTAATACAAATACAAATCATACACTACAATATAACATAGACTACCTAACCAGATAACTACACAGGAAATACAATACAATTACTATTTAAGGGAAAATAAGAGAGAAAGAGGAGAAGAGAGAGAGAGAGAGAGATTGGCCCACAATAACAAGAAGATCAATATAGTTGCGGAGAAACACTTACGCACAAGGGGAAACGATCGCATGCGCCTCGATATCCAGCTCCCGATTATCAGCAATGAGAACCGTTGAAGAGAGTGAACTGGATATGGTCGGCCTGCCTATTTATGCCCCACACACAATACAATTCAATGGTCCCTACAATCTCATTGTTCATTGGACACAGGAATTCGGCTTCGCATTATAACAAAAGGTCATAGGTTGATTCATACAGGTGGGCTGTGACTGCTTCCAACTGTTCAGGTGGGTGGGATACTGGGTTTCCCGCCGCATGACTAAATAAGAACAAATAATAGTAAATGGACATAAACTTCTTATGTCCATAACTATTCGCACGAGCGATTAATCCGCTCCAAACCAACACCGGAATATTGCTATTTAAATACTCTTCCGATGGGTACCAAACACCACTGTATGACCCCTGTTAAACCCTTCGTACAATACAAAGAGGGATCTCTCTGTTCAGGAACATGCTATGTTAACTAAACTTTCAGAATCTATCAAAGGGACCATGATCTACAAAATACATTATATAGTGAAAATATGTAACGATTGAGTCGCACGCTACGATCACATAAACTCTACCGTAAATACGCATACCGTGCGCCTGCGGGTGCCCGCGACTGTGAGTATGCGCACGTACGGGAGAGCGTACGCATGCGCAGCACGGACCTGTGTGAGGTGCAAATATGGTAGTGTGCATAGAGATATTTTTCTGACTTTGACAGTCCACCCTTTGGCAGTCAACAATAACTGCCACCTTCTAAAACATTTAAAAAAGAGAAAAATATATGTCAGGGGTTAATACATTTACATGGTTGGGGAGGAGAGGAGAAGGTAGGAAAAAGGTATGACCTAGTGAGATAGCAGAAGCATGTGTGTATGAATCCGTGCTTGGGGGTCATGTATCATCGTGCCGTACGTGTTTTAAATCAAGCTTCGAGGTATTGCGAAGTATACATTTGAATTCCTTCTTATCCCGTGGTACGGGTCTGTGGATGGGCTGTCAAACTTTACCGAGCTCTTTTCGGCTTTGGTTGTAACAAAATGGGGGAGCACATTTTAGTTGATGATACATGAATGGGGGAGATATGTGATTGCTGATATCTGTGCCTGTATTCCCTATCGACTATGTGTGTCATTACCTGAGGGTTGTAGAAATGAAGAAAAGACATAATTACGGTAAATGCGGTGGTATTCTATGTCAGGTAAATGTACATTCGTCGATTGAGGTCTTGTTTGGTGTCTGTTGAATGCAGTCTTCTTTGTGCTTTTGCCCATAAGGTGCGAGCAAAAGCTGTCAATGTCCATAGATTTACAAAAGTGTTGGGCTAGCGTAATTTTAAAATTTCTAGGGAAACTGGGGATCCATGGCATAGTTCATCAAAAATCTGTGTATCAGGTTGTCAAAACTTCTTCTTTAATCCCTCTGTTGTCTGTATATCGGCTCATCAAATTCCTCGTCCAAGTGGGTCTTTTTACCTCGGAGGAAACGGAAAAACAGGTGAAAGAAACGGACCGTAGAAATCGCATTTTCATCACATTATTGTTTCTACCGTTGGGTCATAAATCAAGTCCATTTGAATTACAGTTTCCTCACTCCTTAAACTCATTACCCTAGTACGACGATTGCACCTCATTAAAGCCTGACCGCATCTAAATATCAAACCAATCGTTATGATAACACCTAAGATACACAGGAGAAACTTCCCAACATCCATTATGACTCCTTGAGCCCAGTCTCCTAAACCAGAGAACCAATTTCGCGGGTTCAACCATGACACCCAACCAGTCAGCTCATTACCTACAGCAGCAAGAGTGAGATTGTGTCTCCTGCGAAATTCCCACTTCAGTTGGAGAATATCGTCCATCTTTTGGTCTATGACCTCGACCGGGTCCTCGGTGCTATTCGTAATATATGTGCAACATTTCACGCCGTATTGTGTTGCCAGTGTGACACAATATCCGCCTGTCACTGCTGTGAGGTAATTAAGAACCATTCTATGCTGTACCAGTTCTGTTTTATAAGCCTGAAGTTCTCTTCCAGTATACCTAAACGTGTCATCATACATTTCAGTGATATTATCTAACAAATTGGCGAGCGCAGATATGTATTTATAATTCAACACTCCTCTGGCGGTGCGAGTGATGTCTAACGCGATTAGAAACTGAATCCCGGTGGATTCATGGATCATGTCAGAGGCCGGATGCTCTGTTCTTTCTATCAGGTGCCGTTTAACTACGTGCTCGTAATGGGTGTGAGTATAAGGAGTTTGGGCAACACGGTGTATGTCTTTCATTTTGTCATGTGATACAGTCATTACTTTAGGCAGTACTTTTCCAATATAACACAATCCTTCAGAGTTTTGGGCAAGCCACTTATACGCCTTTCTCCCGCATATGAAATATGCATCATCGGGGAGAACATATGGGACGGAGTAGGACATAACCATATTACACACCTTCCATGTGAAATCTCCTAACCCTAATTCTTCCATCTGCTTAGTACACGTATCAGGTTGTACGATATGTGCACAGTATCCTGGTGATACCTCTCCAACTCTCGTAATCCTATTTCCTAAGGTATACCTATACCGGAAAGATTTTCCTCTACTGGCTATGTGGCGTATAAGCTCTGTATCTGTAGGCATTCTATCTGCTCTATGCGAAAAGGTCATGGTTTGATTACTCCATGACACTTCCCAATTTCCCGGCTTTCGGGGATTGGAGATGTTAAAACATAATAGGGACCTATCCACATGGTATTGGTGGAGCTTCAAACTAGGAGGGCTGGAGATATTAAACCTCCTGTCCACCGGTCTCCCACCACTTAACTCAAGTACCTCCCCTAACGTTAAAGGAAATGGTACTAGCCCTGATTTGCTATGACCTTGAGGTACTTGAGAGCATACCCAACAATCTGTTTTATTTAACACACTACCCACTAAGGAGTGATAGTCACTCAATGGATGCCGGTCCATATGGATATTAAAACTGGATTGGCATTTCTTTATGCACCCATCCTCAATGACATTGTTACAGAGCCGACAGATACAGTTTTCTTCAGCTAACAATCCTTCACAATTCCTTCTATGGTCAATGCTATCGGATCGTTTTCTGATACTCGCCTTTACTTGTTGGTTAAGTTGTTCTTGGAAAACTACGCCTCCATCTTTATCATCAGAACCCATTCCAGAACCTCTCTCGACCTCCATGGTACTCTCGCCGGAACAGACTGCTCTGGTCAACATCATAGTCAACAGGAAAATCCGGATCACAGTCTCTTGGGGCAAGTCCATCTTGTAGGAGGAAATGGAGAAGAATGAGAAGGGGGAAAAAATAATTTGAGGGAGAGGGGATGGGAAGTTGGTGAAAAACAATAAAAGGGAACAGGGGATCGACAACTGCTTTTGGTCTTGTGATTTTCAATGCTCAGGTGCCGCCTCAATCCTCCTGGAACAGACACTCCAGTGATACAACCTCTACCGTCTGTTCCTTATCACGGGACCTCTCTGGATCAGCAACCTTCTTACAGTGGGACGAATGAACCCAAGTCTCTCTCTCAGCAACCTTCAATGCTGTAGTGCTAGTCAATAAGACCTGGTATGGTCCTTCCCATCTGTCAATAAGGCAACCTGAGCGTAGAAAATTCCGTATCATTACATAATCCCCAGGTTCAATGTCATGACAATTACTATCTGGTAAATCAGGAATCACTAACTTCAGATTATCATTTTGATTCCTTAACTGTTTACTCATGTTAATCAAGTATTTTACAGTCACTTCATTGTTACACTTCAAATCATCCTGAGGGTTAATCATAACATGCGGTTGTCGACCAAACAAGATTTCAAAGGGAGACAGATTAAGAGGGGACCTGGGAGTGGTTCTGATGCTGTACAGTACAATGGGTAAAGCTTCTGGCCATGTCAATCCTGTCTCTGCTATCACTTTACTCAGTTTATTTTTAATAGTGCTGTTCACTCTTTCCACTTTCGCACTCGCCTGTGGACGGTATGGAGTGTGCAGCTTGCTATCAATTCCCATCAATTTACACATTCCTTGAAAGACATCACCTGTAAAATGGGTACCCCTATCACTTTCGATAATTCTAGGGATACCATATCTACATACAAATTCCTGCACAATTTTCTTAGCAGTAAACATAGCGGTATTTGTGGCCGCTGGAAATGCTTCGACCCAATTTGAGAAAACATCTATACAAACAAGTACATATTTCAAATTTCGACAAGGGGGTAATTGAATAAAGTCAATCTGTATTACCTGGAAAGGGCCGCCGGCAGGTGGGATATGAGATGGTTCTGTAGGTATTGCCTTTCCGATGTTCTTTCTCAGACAGGTAAGGCATGACATTGCTCTTTTACTCGCATGAGATGAAAATCCTGGGGCACACCAATATGCTCTCACCAACTTGCACATCCCTTCCTTGCCCAGATGAGTCAGCCCGTGAGCTGCCTCAGCTAAACATGGAAGGTATGCTCTGGGGGCCACTGGTTTACCGTGTCCATCCGTCCAGAGTCCTGAGGACTCCTGGCCATATCCTTTTGCCTTCCAGACTGCCTTTTCCTGTGTGGAACACAAATTTTGCATCTCACACAACTTCTGTGTGTTGATGGTATTAAATACCATCAGTTGTGTGGTGTCTGTCTGTCTGGGGGTAGCAGCTGCTAATTTAGCAGCTTCGTCTGCTCGGCTGTTACCAAGTGATACTGGGTCTTGGCTATATGTGTGTGCTTTACATTTGATAACAGCCACTCTGTCGGGTTCCTGTATTGCTGTTAGAAGCCTTTTTATGTGAGCTGCATGCGCTACCGGTGTACCAGCTGCCGTCATGAAATTTCTGAGGCGCCATAGGGCTCCGAAATCATGGACTACCCCGAATGCGTATCTAGAATCGGTGTAGATATTGGCTGATTTGCCCTTAGCCAATTCACATGCTCTGGTTAGGGCGACCAGTTCAGCAACCTGGGCTGAGTGAGGTGGGCCTAGCGGTTCCGCTTCTATGGTGCCTTGGTCATCTACGACTGCGTATCCAGTACACAAGTCTCCCGAGTCTGACTGTCTATGACAACTACCGTCCGTGTAGAACGTAAGTTCTACATCTTCCAGTGGGTTGTCACTGATGTCAGGCCTTGCGGTAAAATTTTGGGTCAAATATTCCATACAATCATGTGTGTCTTCCTTTGTATTAAATTCTCCTTCTCCACCACTCTCATCCTCCACCCTTTGTGCCTGTCCAGGCACACCTGGGAGATATGTTGCAGGATTTAATGCACTGCATCTCCTTATGGTGATGTTTACGGGGGCCATTAGTGCCAATTCCCATCTTGTAAACCGTGCTGATGAGACGTGTCTGGTTTGGGCAGAATTTAACAAGGCTGACACTGCATGTGGTGTATGAATTGTGAGGTTGTGACCTAGCACGACGTCTTCGCTTTTCGTTACTAGCAATGCTATCGCGGCAACGCTTCGCAAGCATGTGGGGAGGGATCGCGCTACCGTATCTAGCTGAGCGCTGTAATATGCTACCGGCCTGCTGGCATCACCGTGCTTTTGGGTTAGTACGCCTGCCGCGCAACCAGCACTTTCTGTTCCATATAGTTCAAAGGGTTTCCCATAGTCTGGCATACCCAATGCTGGTGCCTGCGTTAGGCACTGTTTAAGTCTCTCGAATGCTGTCTCAGACTCGTCTGTATGCGAAATCCGATCAGGTTTGTTTGAGGAGACCATCTCCTGCAAGGGTAACGCTAGAATGGAAAACCCTGGGATCCAGTTACGGCAATACCCACACATTCCTAAAAATGTTCTGATCTGTTGCTGGGTTTGTGGCAGAGTCATGTCTCTAATTGCTTGAATTCTATCAGCGGTCAGGTGTCTCAGTCCTTGTGTTAGACAGTGTCCCAAATATTTTACCTTAGTTTGGCATAATTGCAACTTGTCTTTGGAAACCTTGTGTCCTGTGTCTGAAAGATGAAACAGGAGCTGTTTCGTATCCTTCAGGGATGCTTCCAATGAATCAGAACACAGTAGTAGATCATCCACGTACTGTATTAATACTGATCCACTCACTGGTTGGAAAGACTGTAAACAATCATGCAAAGCCTGAGAAAATATACTTGGGCTATCTATGAATCCTTGTGGTAATCGAGTCCATGTGTATTGGACTCCTCTGTATGTAAATGCAAACAAATATTGGCTGTCAGGGTGCAGAGGTACCGAAAAGAAAGCGGAGCAGAGGTCAATAACAGTGAAAAATTTCGCAGTGGGAGGGATTTGCATTAGGATGACAGCTGGATTTGGCACTACGGGGAACTGACTCTCAACTATTTTGTTAATCCCCCTTAGATCCTGCACTAGCCGGTAACCCCTCCCCCCACTCTTTTTAACAGGGAAGATGGGACTATTGGCAGTGCTGGACGTTCTTACCAGAATGCCCTGTTGTAGCAAGCGCTCTATTACGGGATACACTCCTAACTCCACCTCTGGCTTCAGAGGGTACTGTGGGATTTTTGGAGCTATCCTACCATCTTTTACTTGTACAATTACCGGAGCTACGTTTGCCATTAATCCAGTGTCCTGTCCATCTTTAGTCCAAAGTGACTCTGGTATCTGAGATGTCATTTCTTCTACTTGGGAGGGAGTCCTATTTGTCATAATGGTATGTGACATTAATTTTGATGGGGAGTCTAACATGTCTCGCACTTCCTGAGCGTGATTCTCAGGTATGTCCAAGAATACACCTTCAGGAGTACAATAAATGACGCACCCCATTTTACACAGTAAGTCTCTTCCCAGGAGATTAGTCGGTGCCGATGCAGCCAGCAAAAAGGAATGCTTGGTATGTAAAGGCCCTATTGTAATCTCGGCTGGTTTGCTAACAGGGTAGTGCTGGACTACTCCCGTTACCCCTATGGCTGGAATTGTCTTACCAGTGGTTCTCATGCCCACTGTCGAATTTATCACTGATTTGGCCGCCCCTGTGTCTACAAGAAAGTTTAATGATTTACCAGCTACATTGATTGCAATTTCTGGTTCACTTCCAAGACTTGCAATCAATTTTACTGGCTGCAGATTACAGGTATGGCCACACCCCTATTGGGTATGGTGACCTCCCTGAATCCCGCTGGCAGCAACTACTTGTGATGGAGTTAATTGGGAGCTACCAGAGGCTTGCCAGTCTCTGTTCGGGGGATATCTTTTTGTTTCCCCTGCATGTGGCTCATAACTCCGTTTCTGCGGACCCTGATCCCAATGTCGTGTGTCGTGACGTTGTCTAGGGGGTTGGTATGAGTTTCGTGAATTCTTCACTCTACAATCTCGTGCCATGTGTCCCTGCTTATGACAAGAATAACAAGTAACCACATTTGACTTACCCACAGGGTTTGGTGATATAAACAAAGGCTGCCTTGTAGTCAGGGCCTGTATACTTACTGCCATTAACTTATCACCTTGTTGTTCCCTGTGTCTGGTGATGTTCCTATCGTGATCAATAGCAGCCTCTCTCAAAGTAGCCACAGACAGACCTCGCCAACATGGTTGTGTGGTCTGTACCCTAGTCTTTAATGATTCTTTTAAACCATCCATCAGTACCGATACTGCTACTTCTCAATGGTTTATGTTTGTTTTAATGTCCTCTATGCCTGTGTATTTTGCCATTTCTGATAATGCTCTGTGAAAATACTCTGCAGCTGTTTCTGACTCCTTCTGTTTAATGGAGAATATTTTGTTCCATTTAACTACGGCTGGGAAATACTCTTTTAACTGTAAGCTTATTCTTTTTACATTGTCTTTGTTGTACACATCTGTAAGAGGTACATCCTGATCTAATCCACAGTCAGCTAAAAATTGAGCTGCGTCGACATTGGAGGGTAAACATGCTCTCAGCAATATCTGCCAGTCTTTATTGTTGGGCTCTACAGTGTTACCTAGGTCTCTGATCTATTTTTGGCTGGCAACTAGGTCTTTTCTAGGGTCAGGGAATTCCGACACTATGGTCCTTAATTCCATTCGGGAAAATGGGCTATACATGGCAATGTTCCTAACAGGAGTGACTCCTGAAGTGTCTGTTTTCCCATTTGGAACTACTATTACCTTAACAGGGTTAACTCTAACAACCTCATTCTGTGTAGATTCTACAGGCTGTGGTGAAATAGTTTCAGCATAGTGTATGGTGCCGTACTTACCCGTTGATACGACCTCACCTATCCCTCCGCTAGGGGCCTTTGTTACTAATCTCGGGGGTGGAGCTGTGCCTACTGTGGTCTCTGCTATGGTGGCTGCTAGAGAGAGCGCTGAAATTGTTGCCGATTCGTCCTCTTGATCACACTCCTGAGGAAAGTTCAAAACAGGGTACAACTTGCACGGGTTAATACTTGCATTGGTTAATTGGTTAACATTATCTTTAACATTTACACAGTTGCTAAGTGTTTGTTTGTTACACCTTAATGCGTCATTCTCCGCAACCAATTTTTCTCCCGATATATATGGTGGCGGTGGGGCCGTGGCTATCAGTTTTCTGATCGAGCCAGATCCCGCCGCCTGAGCCAATCCTCTCTGTATGTCACCCTCCTGTTGCCACAACTGCAAATAATCATAATGCTTGATTCGTCTCTTTGCTGATTTAATGAGACATATCCTTCTCCTTAAATTCTGTGCTGAAGCTACCTACTCTTGGGAATTTCTCCCCGTCATGTACTGTCATTCTCTCCCATTCATCACATAAAGCTTCTGTGTGACTTCCGTATTTCTCACACATTACGTACCTTGCCGACCCGACTGGTCGGTTCACTGAATCAACCCGAACCGAGGTTGATCGCCCCCTACCTGAACAAGTGGCCCCCATAGTTCGAAGGTGTTGCTTTATTCAGCCAACCCTTACGCAAACCAAAATGTTCAAAATAGGCTGACGGTGGCGGTTTACCGAGTACCCCACTCACTCGCCCACGCCGACCAATACGACCTGATCACACCGATATGGTGCTGGCGTACTCGACCCAGGGCCCCTGCGACCTGAACCTCTATTTACTGGAACCTGTGAGGGTGATCCGAAGAACACTTACTCTTTCCAGTAACTATTGGTTGTTGGATAGTTCCTGAGTGAGCAGCGAACCTCCCTTAAAATAAAAAAAATTACACAAATCACGTTAGAATGTACAAATAGCGTTTATGACCTTCGTACACAAATAGTACCGGTCAGGTTTACTAATGCACACAATTACGTGCGGTACAATCGTTCAGCACATAAGCAACTAATCTTATGTACGGAGCGACCAGTGGAATCGAAAATTACGGCTGCGAATTCCTTCAGCCAGAGCTTGTATGGCCTATATGGGTGTTGCACCAACCCTTTTAGGTGTTGTGCCTGTGGACTGTATAGCGGACTTCCTTGTCTGCTGTACCTAAACCTGCTGGTCTGCTATGACCTCCTGGTCTGTTACAGTATGACCTCCTGGTCTGCTACACTCTAATGCTCAAATTGTATGTTTTAACCAGGGATGCCTCCCTAGCCACCATGTACGTCACTTACACGCATGTACCTCACGAGAACTCGACTTTTCTTGTGGTTCAACCTCAAAAATTGTAAAAACAAACACTCACTCACCACATATACACTTTTGTTTCTATTTCTATTTCTGCGCAGAAATTTCTCTTTAGACCAGATGTGTTACAAATTAGGAGAAGGATCTGTTAATTTAAATTTCGAATGTTAAAATAGATTTGCGCGATTTATCGCCTTGCGTTATTTACCGCATTGCGCTATTTATCGCGTTGAAGAGAAAAAAAAAATTAACACTTGTGATTTGAGTTACGTGGGCGTACCCGTACGCTCCGTTGCGTAATATACGCTGCGTGCGTCGGCCCTTGGGTTGCGTACGCAAGTCTCAATCCTTTGTTAGAGACACGTGTACGCAAAGCAAAGATCCACCGTAACACAATTTATACGTTTATCAATGTAGATGATCCTTTATCATCTACCGCGCACCACACTGACTTCGCCTTGTCTCTCAGGCACAGCTGTGTTTGTCTATACTTTAACTATATTACCTTTTTACTCTTAAACTATGAAATAGCGGCAAATCTCTCTTAGCACGTTTATCAACTATAAAACTGGCAAACAGGAGAGTGATATATGAAAATACACGAATGAAAAGAAATGCAGATATGCGTGCGTGTGTACGCAAGACAGAAAAATAAACAGTTTTAAAAGAGACTAGCGTGTTGTTCTTACCTCCGGTTCCCGGATTCCTTCAGCACCCTTTACTAAGAGAAGCAGACGCTTATCCAAACAGCACTACGAGGAATATGATCTCCCGCCCTTTGCTGCTGGATAATGTCTGCTGAAATTACCTAGTGCAGATATGTGAAGGACGGGCGAGCCCGCAATTGATAAAGCTAAATATTTATCTTATATAATACCCTTTATGAGGTCTAAGAACACTGTACGCTATCTACGTATGAAGTACCGTAAGGGTACGCACGTTGCGTAACAATCGCTTAGCCGTAGTCGAGACGCTCAAGCGTCACGTTCGCTCACGGCCAAGAGATCACGGGCAGGCACGCTATTGGCTGCTGACTAACTTAATGATTCGCTATAGCGTAGCGGACGCTCGGGACCACGAGGAGATCACCAGCGGCGCTGACGCTCACAATGTTAAACCTTTGTATCTAAACCATAAACAGTGTATTGTGCTGTAAAACCTTAGTGTATAGATAGAGTGTAAATGCAACACAGTGTAACCTTATTAACTCAAAAGCTGTATGAGCGTCACCGACGCTCTGAGAATACTTAACACTATAAGAAATACACAGATACCTGGGCTTAGGGTCCAACGCCTAATATATATATATTATGAATGATATACTTGCAAAAGAATTAATACAAATACAAATCATACACTACAATATAACATAGACTACCTAACCAGATAACTACACAGGAAATACAATACAATTACTATTTAAGGGAAAATAAGAGAGAAAGAGGAGAAGAGAGAGAGAGAGAGAGATTGGCCCACAATAACAAGAAGATCAATATAGTTGCGGAGAAACACTTACGCACAAGGGGAAACGATCGCATGCGCCTCGATATCCAGCTCCCGATTATCAGCAATGAGAACCGTTGAAGAGAGTGAACTGGATATGGTCGGCCTGCCTATTTATGCCCCACACACAATACAATTCAATGGTCCCTACAATCTCATTGTTCATTGGACACAGGAATTCGGCTTCGCATTATAACAAAAGGTCATAGGTTGATTCATACAGGTGGGCTGTGACTGCTTCCAACTGTTCAGGTGGGTGGGATACTGGGTTTCCCGCCGCATGACTAAATAAGAACAAATAATAGTAAATGGACATAAACTTCTTATGTCCATAACTATTCGCACGAGCGATTAATCCGCTCCAAACCAACACCGGAATATTGCTATTTAAATACTCTTCCGATGGGTACCAAACACCACTGTATGACCCCTGTTAGACCCTTCGTACAATACAAAGAGGGATCTCTCTGTTCAGGAACATGCTATGTTAACTAAACTTTCAGAATCTATCAAAGGGACCATGATCTACAAAATACATTATATAGTGAAAATATGTAACGATTGAGTCGCACGCTACGATCACATAAACTCTACCGTAAATACGCATACCGTGCGCCTGCGGGTGCCCGCGACTGTGAGTATGCGCACGTACGGGAGAGCGTACGCATGCGCAGCACGGACCTGTGTGAGGTGCAAATATGGTAGTGTGCATAGAGATATTTTTCTGACTTTGACAGAGCATTTAAAGGATGCATTTCTATATATACGAGATGCACAGAGGGATATTTGCACTCTGGCATCAAGAGTAAGTGCGATGTCCATATCTGCCAGAAGATGTTTATGGACACGACAGTGGTCAGGTGATGCAGATTCCAAACGGCACAAAGAAGTATTGCCGTATAAAGGGGAGGAGTTATTTGGGGTCGGTCCATCGGACCTGGTGGCCACGGCAACTGCTGGAAAATCCACCGTTTTTACCCTAAGTCACATCTCTGCAGAAAAAGACACCGTCTTTTCAGCCTCAGTCCTTTCGTCCCCATAAGAGTCATATCTGCCCAGGGATAGAGGAAAGGGAAGAAGACTGCAGCAGGCAGCCCATTCCCAGGAACAGAAGCCTCCACCGCTTCTGCCAAGTTTCTCAGCATGACGCTGGGGCCGTACAGGACCCCTGGATCCTACAAGTAGGATCCCAGGGGTACAGATTGGAAAGTCGAGACGTTTCCCCCTCGCAGGTTCCTGAAGTCTGCTTTACCAACGTCTCCCTCCGACAGGGAGGCAGTATTGGAAACAATTCACAAGCTGTATTCCCAGCAGGTGATAATCAAAGTACCCCTCCTACAACAAGGAAAGGGGTATTATTCCACACTATGTTGTGGTACTGAAGCCAGAAGGCTCGGTGAGACCTATTCTAAATCTGAAATATTTGAACACTTACAAAGGTTCAAATCAAGATGGAGTCACTCAGAGCAGTGATAGCGTACCAGGAAGAAGGGGACTATAGGGTGTCCCGGGACATCAGGGATACTTACCTCCATGTCCCAATTTGCCCTTCTCACCAAGGGTACCTCAGGTTCGTGGTACAGAACTGTCACTATCAGTTTCAGACGCTGCCGTTTGGATTGTCCACGGCACCCCGGGTCTTTACCAAGGTAATGGCCGAAATGATGATTCTTCTTCAAAGAAAATGGACGACCTCCTGATAAGAGCAAGGTCCAGAGAACAGTTGGAGGTCGGAGTAGCACTATCTCAAGTAGTTCTACGACAGCACGGGTGGATTCTAAATATTCCAAAACCGCAGTTGTTTCCGACGACACATCGGCTGTTCCTAGGGATGATTCTGGACACAGTCCAGAAAAGGGTGTTTCTCCCGGAGAAGAAAGCCAGGGAGTTATCCGAGCTAGTCAGGAACCTCCTAAAACCAGGAAAAGTGTCAGTGCATCATTGCACAAGGGTCCTGGGAAAAATGGTGGCTTCTTACGAAGCGATTCCATTCGTCAGTTTTCACGCAAGAACTTTTCAGTGGGATCTGCTGCAAAAATGGTCCGGATCGCATCTTCAGATGCATCAGCGGATAACCCTGTCTCCAAGGACAAGGGTGTTTCTTCTGCGGTGGCTGCAAAGTACTCATCTACTAATGGGCCGCAGATTCGGCATTCAGGAAGGGTCCTGGTGACCAGGGATGCCAGCCTGAGAGGCTGGGGAGCAGTCACACAAGGAAAAAAAATTTCCAGGGAGTGTGATCAAGTCTGGAGAATTCTCTCCACATAAATATACTGGAGCTAAGGGCAAGTTACAATGCTCTAAGCTTAGCAAGACCTCTGCTTCAAGGTAAGCCGGTATTGATCCAGTGGGACAACATCACGGCAGTCGCCCACGTAAACAGACAGGGCGGCACAAGAAGCAGAAGGGCAATAGCAGAAACTGCAAGGATTCTTCGCTGGGCGGAAAATCAGGTGATAGCACTGTCAGCAGTGTTCATTCCGACGCCCGGGAGTGTGGGGATTTCATCGGGAAATCTTCCACATGATTGTGAACCATTGGGAAAGACCAAAGGTGGACATGATGGCGTCCCGCCTGAACAAAAAACTGGACAGGTATTGCGCCAGGTCAAGAGACCCTCAGGCAATAGCTGTGGACGCTCTGGTAACACCGTGGGTATACCAGTCAGTGTATGTGTTCCCTCCTCTGCTTCTCATACCCAAGGTACTGAGAATTATAAGACGTAGAGGAGTAAGAACTATACTCGTGGCTCCGGATTGGCCAAGAAGGACTTGGTACCTGGAACTTCAAGAGATGCTCACAGAGGACTCATGGCCTCTGCCGCTAAGAAGGGACTTGCTTCAGCAAGTACCATGTCTGTTCCAAGACTTACCGCGGCTGCGTTTGACGGCAGGGCGGTTGAACGCCGGATCCTAAGGGAAAAAGGCATTCCGGAAGAGGTCATTCCTACCCTGGTCAAAGCCAGGAAGGAGGTGACCGCACAACATTATCACCACATGTGGCGAAAATATGTTGCGTGGTGTGAGGCCAGGAAGGCCCCACGAAGAAATTTCAACTCGGTCGATTCCTGCATTTCCTGCAAACAGGAGTGTCTATGGGCCTCAAATTGGGGTCCATTAAGGTTCAAATTTCGGCCCTGTCGATTTTCTTCCAGAAAGAATTGGCTTCAGTTCCTGAAGTCCAGAAGTTTGTCAAGGGAGTACTGCATATACAACCCCCTTTTGTGCCTCCAGTGGCACTGTGGGATCTCAACGTAGTTCTGGGATTCCTCAAATCACATTGGTTTAAACCGCTCAAATCTGTGGATTTGAAATATCTCACATGGAAAGTGACCATGCTGTTATCCCTGGCCTCGGCCAGGCGAGTGTCAGAATTGGCGGCTTTGTCTCACAAAAGCCCATATCTGATTGTCCATTCGGACAGGGCAGAGCTGCGGACTCGTCCCCAGTTTCTCCCTAAGGTGGTGTCAGTGTTTCACCTGAACCAGCTTATTGTGGTACCTGCGGCTACTAGGGACTTGGAGGACTCCAAGTTGCTAGATGTTGTCAGGGCCCTGAAAATATAGGTTTCCAGGACGGCTGGAGTCAGGAAAACTGACTTGCTGTTATCCTGTAGGCACCCAATAAACTGGGTGCTCTTGCTTCTAAGCAGACGATTGCTAGTTGGATGTGTAGTACAATTCAGCTTGCACATGCTGTGGCAGGCCTGCCACAGCCAAAATATGTAAATGCCCATTCCACAAGGAAGGTGGGCTCATCTTGGGCGGCTGCCCGAGGGGTCTCGGCTTTACAACTTTGCCGAGCAGCTACTTGGTCAGGGGCACACCCTGACTGAGGAGGACCTGGAGTTCTCTCATTCGGTGCTGCAGAGTCATCCGCACTCTCCCGCCCGTTTGGGAGCTTTGGTATAATCCCCATGGTCCTGACGGAGTCCCCAGCATCCACTTAGGACGTCAGAGAAAATAAGAATTTACTTACCGATAATTCTATTTCTCGTAGTCCGTAGTGGATGCTGGGCGCCCATCCCAAGTGCGGATTGTCTGCAATACTTGTACATAGATATTGTTACAAAAATCGGGTTATTATTGTTGTGAGCCATCTTTTCAGAGGCTCCGCTGTTATCATGCTGTTAACTGGGTTCAGATCACAGGTTGTACAGTGTGATTGGTGTGGCTGGTATGAGTCTTACCCGGGATTCAAAATCCTTCCTTATTGTGTACGCTCGTCCGGGCACAGTATCCTAACTGAGGCTTGGAGGAGGGTCATGGGGGGAGGAGCCAGTGCACACCACCTGATCCTAAAGCTTTTACTTTTGTGCCCTGTCTCCTGCGGAGCCGCTAATCCCCATGGTCCTGACGGAGTCCCCAGCATCCACTACGGACTACGAGAAATAGAATTATCGGTAAGTAAATTCTTCTTATTATTATTATCTTTTATTTTTAGGCACCACAAGGTGAATACAGCGCCCTTCAAGAGGTAACATAAAAATCTAAAATACAGTAAACAGTAGCAATACTATGTACAACAGTAAGCATTACAGAAGTACAAAACAAATACAAACATTGCAATAAAGCCACAGGCAAGGAAAGGGTTAAACTTGCTATTATAGCATGAGTCATCGGGTATTATTTATTACCAGTTATTTATATAGCATACATAAATTCCGCAATGCTTTACAAATGATATTTTAGTCATTTGCATGAGTCAGCTGAACTTACAATCTACCATATGAACATTTATACAGTACACACCAGGGTTAATTTATTGACAGTAGCCAATTATTTCCCTAGTTCTTTTATCAGAATATATATTGGCCAGGTAGCTCACCATAGTTCACCCTGCCCACATCAACCATCTGCTAGAAGCATGGGGGATCATTCCGAGTTGATCGCTCGCTAGCTGTTTTTTTGCAGCCGTGCAAACGCTATGCCGCCTCCCACTGTGAGTGTATTTTAGCTTAGCAGAAGTGCGAACGAAAGGATCGCAGAGTGGCTACAAAATAATTTTGTGCAGTTTCAGAGTAGCTTCATACCTACTCAGCACTTGCAATGACTTCAGTCTGTTCAGTTCCTGTTTTGACGTCACGAACACGCCCTGCGTTCGCCCAGCCACGCCTGCATTTTTCCTGGCACGCCTGCGTTTTTCCGAACACTCCCTGAAAACGGTCAGTTGACATCCAGAAACGCCCACTTCATGTCAATCTCTCTGCGGCCAGCAGTGCAACTGAAAAGCTTCGCTAGACCTTGTGTGAAACTACATCGGCCGTTGTGAAAGTACGTAGCGCTTGCGCATTGTGCTGCATGCGCAGAAGTGCCGTTTTTTAGCCTCATCGCTGCACAGCGAACATTTTCAGCTAGCGATCAACTCGGAATGACCCCCATGGTGTCATGATCCTGTAATGCTGGATGTGTTCTGACGGATTGTGCAGATCAGCACTCCTGTCAGTTGAGCCACAGCAGCTGCTATAGGTTTAGATATTGTGTTTAGTATTTTATGGTTGTACATCTTGCATTGTATTGGTTCTCCACCCATTTCCTTGTTATAGCCAATCCCCTGCAGGCTGTGGATATTTAAGACAGGAAGTACATGCATTGCCTGAATCTGCTTCTGTTGGGATGCAGTCAATTTACCTCCAATCAAAATCCCGACGGTCGAAATCCCGACAGCAATTGACCGACGGTCAAAATCCCAACATGGACAAAATACAGACATTTAGAATACCGACAAGGGGGTATATTTACTAAGGTCCCGATTTTGACCGAGATGCCGTTTTTTATTCAAAGTGTCATCTCGGTAATTTACTAAACTCAAATCTCGGCAGTGATGAGGGCATTCGTATTTTTTTTGAAGTCCAACAAAAAAAATACGAATGAATACACCATCGGTCAAAACGCGGCTGTTTAAGTATGAATCTCGGTCATTTACTAAGAAGTGCAAAGCAAAAACAAAACAAAACACTGCCGTGAAAAAATACAACTCGTAAAAAAGTGCTAAAAAAACCCAGACCTGCTTTTTTGAGCCGTGATTGGATAGGCATGCACGGATCCATGAGATCCGTGCATGTATATCAGTGGGAAGGGGTGGGAAAGTGTTAATTTTCAAAAAAAAAATTGCGTGGGGTCCCCCCTCCTAAGGCAAACCAGCCTCGGGCTCTTTGAGCCGATCCTGGTTGCAGAAATATGGGAAAAAAATGGACAGGGGTTCCCCCATATTTAAGCAACCAGCATCGGGCTCTGCGCCTGGTCCTGGTTCCAAAAATACGGGGGACAAAAAGAGTAGGGGTCCCCCGTATTTTTAAAACCAGCACCGGGCTCCACTAGCTGGACAGATAATGCCACAGCCGGGGGTCACTTTTATATAGTGCCCTGCGGCCGTGGCATCAAATATCCAACTAGTCACCCCTGGCCGGGGTACCCTGGGGGAGTGGGGACCCCTTCAATCAAGGGGTCCCCCCCCCAGCCACCCAAGGGCCAGGGGTGAAGCCCGAGGCTGTCCCCCCCATCCAATGGGCTGCGGATGGGGGGCTGATAGCCTTTGTTGAAAATGTAAAGATATTGTTTTTAGTAGCAGTACTACAAGTCCCAGCAAGCCTCCCCCGCATGCTGGTACTTGGAGAACCACAAGTACCAGCATGCGGCGGAAAAACGGGCCCGCTGGTACCTGTAGTACTAATACTAAAAAAATACCTAAAAAAAGACAAGACACACACACCTTGAAAGTAAAGATTTATTACATACATCCACACAAACATACATACATACTTACCTTATGTTCACACGCAGGTCGGTCCTCTTCTCCAGTAGAATCCATGGGGTACCTGTTGAATAAATTATACTCACCAGATCCAGGGTACCAGGCTCCTTGGCGAATCCATTTGCAATCCACGTACTTAAAAAAACGGAGACCCGAGCCACGCACTGAAAGGGGACCCATGTTTTCACATGGGTCCCCTTTCCCCGAATGCCAGAAACCCCCTCTGACTGATGTCTAAGTGGGTTTCTTCAGCCAATCAGGGAGCGCCACGTTGTGGCACCCTCCTGATCGGCTGTGTGCTCCTGTCCTGACTGACAGGCGGCACACGGCAGTGTTACAATGTAGCGCCTATGCGCTCCATTGTAACCAATGGTGGGAACTTTCTGCTCAGCGGTTGTCCGAAAGTGACCTCACCGCTGAGCAGAAAGTTCCCACCATTGGTTACAATGGAGCGCATAGGCGCAACATTGTAACACTGCCGTGTGCCGCCTGTCAGTCAGGACAGGAGCACACAGACGATCAGGAGGGTGCCACAACGTGGCGCTCCCTGATTGGCTGAAGAAACCCACTTAGACATCAGTCAGAGGGGGTTTCTGGCATTCGGGGAAAGGGGACCCATGTGAAAACATGGGTCCCCTTTCAGTGCGTGGCTCGGGTCTCCGTTTTTTTTTATTTTAATCAAGTACGTGGATTACAAATGGATTCGCCAAGGAGCCTGGTACCCTGGATCTGGTGAGTATAATTTATTCAACAGGTACCCCATGGATTCCACTGGAGAAGAGGACCGACCTGCGTGTGAACATAAGGTAAGTATGTATGTATGTTTGTGTGGATGTATGTAATAAATCTTTACTTTCAAGGTGTGTGTCTCTTGTCTTTTTTTAGTATTAGTACTACAGGTACCAGCGGGCCCGTTTATCCGCCGCATGCTGGTACTTGTGGTTCTCCAAGTACCAGCATGCGGGGGAGGCTTGCTGGGACTTGTAGTACTGCTACTAAAAACAATATCTTTACATTTTCAACAAAGGCTATCAGCCCCCCATCCGCAGCCCATTGGATGGGGGGGACAGCCTCGGGCTTCACCCCTGGCCCTTGGGTGGCTGGGGGGACGACCCCTTGATTGAAGGGGTCCCCACTCCCCCAGGGTACCCCGGCCAGGGGTGACTAGTTGGATATTTGATGCCACGGCCGCAGGGCACTATATAAAAGTGACCCCCGGCTGTGGCATTATCTGTCCAGCTAGTGGAGCCCGGTGCTGGTTTTAAAAATACGGGGGACCCCTACTCTTTTTGTCCCCCGTATTTTTGGAACCAGGACCAGGTGCAGAGCCCGATGCTGGTTGCTTAAATATGGGGGAACCCCTGTCCATTTTTTCCCCATATTTCTGCAACCAGGATCGGCTCAAAGAGCCCGAGGCTGGTTATGCTTAGGAGGGGGGACCCCACGCAATTTTTTTGTGTGATTTTACAGTGTTTATTTACAAAAAAAAAATGAACCCCAGCACGGATCACACAGATCCGGCCGAGATTCATTGTGATAAAGTCGGCAGTGTTTTGCTAATCACTGCCGTAAAAAACGGGAAAAAAACACGAATGACATCGACATCGGAACAAATGAAAATGCAGAATACGACAGCTTAGTAAATTAGTCGTAATAAATTCAAAAAGTTGCAGTTTTACACTTTCGATGTCATTCGTGATTATTCTCCCACCAAATCGGGAGAATTACGAATGTTAGTAAATATACCCCAAGGTCAAAATACCGACATGTAAAATTCCGACAGGTCAAAATGCTGACATGAGTTTTTCATTGAAACCGACTTGTTCATAATTTACCATCCCAGTGGACCTGGAGGGGGAATATAATAGTGTGCAGAGCGCAGCGAGGCACCGTGTCCGAATGCGAGGGGACTTGGTACACTTATATGGTGTCCATGTTGACCTATGGCGACATACACACAAAAAAAACAATGAAAAAAGCATGTCGGTATTGACCTGTCGGCATTTTACATGTCGGAATTTTGACCTTGTCGGTATTTTAAATGTCTGAATTTTGTCCATGTCGGGATTTTGACCTTGTCTGGATTTTGACCGTCGGTCAATTGCTGTTGGGATTTCGACTGTCGGGATTTTGATTGGAGGTATTTCAGACCGATCCCCTTCTGATGCCTGGATGTCTTCTTCTACTCAGATTCTTTACCCATCTAATGAGTGAAATTGTGCCATGTTTCCTGCCCCACCCTCCGAACTTGTGACACAATGATGTCATAACAAAGGGTCAGGGCTGCTGGGACCAGGAAGTACAGTGGTTGAGTGTTCGGAGCATCATAATAAAGCAGCTTTGCAATGGCAACCAGTATGCTAAAGAAGCTCCAGACAGCTCTCAGGGCTGCAGGGTACAGTGCCTCCCCCTAGGCCCTGGACAGTGGCACAGCTCACCCTCTACTGATTATGGCTCTGCCTGTTAATTCTGACCTCTCTAAACCCTGACCTCAGATCAAACCTGATTATTCTTTGCCTGCCACCTTCTAAGATCCAGCCTGTCTGACATCTCTATAATCTGCACCACGTGGCAAAAATTGACAGGGGGCGCAATCTCTCCTGACAGTGTGTTTATCCTTTAATTAATAAACCTGATCTATGTACTATAGAAGGAAATAGATATTTTCCGGCTTGGTCTCTTTGACTTGGAGACAAGACGGGCCCATTGGGAATTTCAGGTTTTCTCACATCTCCTAACCCTAGTATATTTTGCTCTTTCTAGATCTTCAGGCACACATAGGGGTCTATTTACTAAGCCTAGGACAGAGATAAAGTGGACGGAGATAAAGTACCAGCCAATGAGCTGCTAACTGACATTTTTCAAACACAGCCTGTGACATGGCAGTTAGGAGCTGATTGGCTGGTGCTTTATCTCCATCCACTTTATCTCTGTCCAAGGCTTAGTAAATAGACTCCTTAGAAACATAGAATTTGATGGTAGATGAGAACCACTTGTACCATCTAGTCTGTCCACTTGTTCTTCCCTTTTCCCTGTCACCTCTAGCAAAGTTTGAGGATCCGGCAGCTGAGATTTGCCCGAGGAGGTAGCAGGCTGTGGATGAACAAGATGAGGGGGTTGAATATAGGAATATAGGGGGTAATTCCAAGTTGATCGCAGCAGGAATTCTGTTAGCAATTGGGCAAAACCATGGGGGTAATTCTGAGTTGATCGCAGCAGCAAGTTTGTTAGCAATTGGGCAAAACCATGTGCACTGCAGGGGGGGCAGATATAACATTTGCAGAGATAGTTAGATTTGGGTGGGTTATTTTGTTTCTGTGCAGGGTAAATACTGGATGCTTTATTTTTATACTGCAATTTAGATTTCAGCTTGAATACACCCCACCCAAATCTAACTCTCTCTGCACATGTTATATCTGCCACACCTGCAGTGCACATGGTTTTGCCCAGTTGCTATCAAAAATCCTGCTGCGATCAACTTGGAATTACCCCCCATGTGCACTGCAGGGGACGCAGATATAACATGTGCAGAGAGAGATAGATTTGGGTGTGGTGTGTTCAATCTGCAATCTAATTTGCAGTGTAAAAATAAAGCAGCCAGTATTTACCCTGCACAGAAATAAAATAACCCACCCAAATCTAACTCTCTCTGCAAATGTTATATCTGCCCCCCCTGCAGTGCACATGGTTTTGCCCAACTGCTAAAAAATTTCCTGCTGCGATCAACTTGGAATTACCCCCATAGTTCCTTCGCATGGGACACGGAGCAATGAAGAACGTAGGCGGGGTTTGAGAGTCAATAGAAAGTATTTATTATGTACAGGGCTGAGGTAGAGAACTGAGGCTGGAGCACGATGGTTAAGGAACATAATTGCGGACAGAGAACTGCGGGTTGTGGCTTGAAAGACAAGGTTGTGATTAATGAACTGCGGAACTGTGGATAGTGGTTAAAGACGTGGCTGGAGGCGAAGAACTGTGGACTGTGGCTTGAAAGACGAGACTGTAGATGATGAACTGTGGAACTGTGGATGGTGGTTGAAGACGTGGCTGGAGACAAGGACTGTGGTTTGGAAAACAAAGCTGAAGATAATAATCTGCAAGCTGTGGTCGGTGGTACAAAGGCGTGGCTGGTGAAGGAGATCTGTGGAGTGTGGATTGAAAGACGAGGCAGAAGACCCGGGGCCGACTGTGCCCAAAGAGTCTTAGTGGACCGGGTTTTCCAGGAGCGCTTCCACAGGCAGTAGCAGGCTAGAAACGGCAGGGCTGCAGCAGCAACAGAGAACCAACCAAGCAGGATTAGGAGGAACCAGAATACAGCAGGAATCCTGGGAGCACAGGCTAAAGCACCTACAACAGGGTTGTAACTTGAAGCACTGGCGTCCCTGTCCTAAACCAGCCCCCTTTTATAGGGAGAGCTTCCCCTGGATTGGCTGGAAGAAACAGGAAACAGGAACTATGCTTAAAACTTGGTCTCCAACATGGCGGCGCCCAGTAATGCAGACCTTTTTGCAAAGCCACATTGCTCACTGCCCCATGTCCCCTAGCAACGGCTCAGCAATAGCGACCCGCTGTTGCGGCGTCCCGCCGCCACGAGCAGACCCCCTCACCGCCGCTACTGCTGCCCACGGATCCTGCGCAGCAGCCCACCTCCGCTGCTGCCCGCACTTCGCCAAGGAAGCCAGCCCCGCGGCCCCAGCGTACCGGTAAGACTCCAGACGCTGACATTCCCCAATTGATAGAATTTACTAGCACACAGCCCTTATTACCAGGGCCGGTGAAAGGGTGTTCGGCGCCTCCCTGCAAACTATAAATTTGCGCCCTCCCTCCCATACTTAATAAAGGGACAGTGCGCACCGAAGTCACACGCCGCAAGAAGCGGGTGGGGTGTGGCCACACAATAGTACCAATTCAAATTACTCTAGAAAGTAGCACAATCTTGTTCACATTACACCGCACACTGGGGGTAATTCTGACCCATTCGCACGCAGCGTTTTTTCACTGCGGTGCGAGCGGTTCGGAACTGCGCATGCGTGCCAGACACATTGCGCACGCCATCGTCGGGAAGCGACGCCGCCAGCGAGAAATGTGATCGCATCGGCGATCGCAAGAAGACGGACAGGCAGGAGGCGTTCCGGGGCAGATACTCACCGTTTTCCAGGCGTGGTGGGTCCCACGCATGGAGGGCGGATGTCTGACGTCACAGCCGAGAACATCATCGCTGGATCCGTCGCACTGGTGAGTAGCTGCAGGGCTGGTCTTGTTTAGCTTTAAACTTTTTTAGCATAGCAGGGCTGCACAAGCGATCGCAGCCCTGCTATGCTAAAATACACTCCCCCACAGATACGAGATAGAGAGATAGATTACTAGATAGATAGATAGATAGATAATAGGCAGACAGATAGATAGATAGATAGATAGATAATAGACAAACACACAGATAGATGATAGATAGATAGATGATTGATAGATAGATAGATAGATAGATAGATAGATAGATAGATAGATAGACAGACAGACAATCACACATAAAAAGAAAAATATAGCGTTGTGGCTTCATGGGGAAGGGGTGTGGCCACAAAATAATACCAATTCATATTACGGTAGTCTCCATTATTCAAATTACGCCACACAGTAGCGCCACTACACCAGGTAGAACCCCTTTTACACATTACGGCAGCCAGTCCCTCTTTTTACACAATTACGGCAGCCAGTCCCCCTTTTTACACATTACGGCAGACAGCGTCCCCCTTTCTACATATTACGGCAGACAGCGTCCCCTTTTTACACATTAGGTAGACCGCGTCCCCTTTTTACACATTACGGCAGACAACGTCCCCTTTTTACACATTACGGCAGTCAGTGTCCCCTTTTTACACATTACGGCAGCCAGTCCCCCTTTTTACACATTACGGCAGACAGCGTCCCCTTTTTACACATTATGGCAGACAGTGTCCCCTTTTTACACATTTAGGTAGACCGCGTCCCCTTTTTACACATTACGGCAGACAGCGTCCCCCTTTTTACACATTTCGGCAGACAGCGTCCCCCTTTTTACACATTACGGCAGACCGCGTCCCCTTTTTACACATTACGGCAGTCAGTGTCCCCTTTTCACACATTACGGTAGACCGCGTCCCCTTTTTACACATTACGGCAGTCAGTGTCCCCTTTTTACACATTACGGCAGACAGCATCCTCTTTTTACACATTATGGCAGACTGCGCCCCCCTTTTAAACATTAGATAGATGATAGATAGATAGATAATAGACAGACAGACACATAGATAGATAGATAGATAGATAGATAGATAGATAGATAGATAGATAGATAGATAGACCGACAGACAATCACACATAAAAAGAAAACTCACTTTAGTTCCTCTGTACTGGTCTCGGGCAGTGCCAGATTAATGTCCACATGGGCCTGGAGCTGATATTTATGAAGGGCCTATTGCATGCCGCTGTAGGGGCTGGGACAGTTGCTGCGGTGGAATGACTGATGTGGGGGTGTGGCCAGTACTGTGGGCGTGGCTATCTCTATGGAGGACATAGCTGGTACATACCTTCAACCACTTTATAGTGGAGTTATAACAAGAAAAAGGTGTTTTTTTATGAAAGGGTGAGAACTGTATTGTCTGCCTTTTCCTGAGTGCTAGAATAGTTTACATTTATAAAAAATAAAGAAAAAAAACAGGGTTAACTTACTGCATTATGTGCATGTGTGAGCTGGTTTGGGTTCTCAGTTATACTTTTTAGTTTAAAGATACAAATAAAATGTAAAATAAAAAATATTTCTGATGATGAAAAAACTACAAAAAGTCTTTACATTTAAAAATATATCTATTTAAAAAAAATAAACTGTCATTGCCATCCTGAGATAGCGCTAATAAAACAGTTCAGTTGCCAGAGGTAACTTTTATAGGTTTTGTTTATAGTATTTATTATTATTATTATTATTATTATTATTAATAGCTAAAACTTTTTTTTTTGTACTACCTTTTATGTCTATGGCAAAAAAACATTAAAATCTCCCCTTTGTACCTTGAAATCGCACTCTCGGAAAATGTTCTTCATTTTCAACATTTGTATGATTAAATATTTAGTATAATACATATAATACAGACAGCATCTTAGTGACCACCACATAATACAGAGCATTACAGTGAGTGCCATATAATACAGAGGGCATCACAGTGAGTGCCATATAATACAAAGATCATATGATACAAAGAACTCCAACAATCACCGCAAAATACACAGTTTATAACAGCAACACACTGTGTATGGTCTCTTGAATGGGATAAATCGTACAACAAGATGCAGGCAGATCTATCTATCTATCTATCTATCTATCTATCTATCTATATATGAAGGGAGATATCAAGGAGCAGTGTTACATCTAACACATAGCGACCTGTAGATACTACTTGCGTTGGCGTAATATATAACCCATCAAAAATTGTGCACATGCTACACATAACATTTTTCCAGATGTGCCTGTTATAGGCACACTCTCACACTCCATTGCACTCCATAAGTGTGGCCCATTAAACATATATCTTACCTGTCCTGATGTTCTGCTCCCCTCTAATAGTGCCTCAATAGTACCCACTACTAGATGATGACACCAACTACGTACCTCTTTCTAGAGCAGGGGTGGCCAACCAGTCAGAGGAAAAGAGCCTAAAAGTATCTGCAGTGTCAAAGTCAGAAAAATATCTCTATGCACACTACCATATTTGCACCGCACACAGGTCCGTGCTGCGCATGCGTACGCTCTCCCGTACGTGCGCATACTCACAGTCGCGGGCACCCGCAGGCGCATGGTATGCGTATTTACGGTAGAGTTTATGCGATCGTAGCGTGCGACTCAATCATTACATATTTTCACTAATAATGTATTTTGTAGATCATGGTCCCTTTGATAGATTCTGAAAGTTTGGTTAATATAGAATGTTCATGAACAGAGGAATCCCTCATTGTTTGATACGAAGGGTCAGATAGGAGTAATACAGTGGTGTTTAGTATCCATCGGAAGAATATTTAATTAGAAATATTCCGGTGTTGGTTTGAAACAGATCAATCGCTCGTGCGAATAGTTATGGACATAAGAAGTTTATGAACATTTACTTTATTTGCACTTTATTACCCATGCAGCGGGAAACCCAGTTTCCCTCCCACCTGAGCAGTTGGAAATAGTCACAGCCCACCTGTATGAATCAACCTATGACCTTTTGTTATAATGCGAAGCCGAATTCCTGTGTCCAATGAACAATGAGATTGTAGGGACCATTGAATTGTATTGTGTGTGGAGCATAAATAGCAGGCCGACCATATCCAACTTCACTCTCTTCAACGGTTCTCATTGCTGATAATCGGGAGCTGGATATCGAGGCGCATGCGATCGTTCCCCTTGTGCGTAAGTTTTCTCAGTAATCATATTGTCTTACTGTGAGCCATTTCTCTCTCTCTCCCTCTCTTCTCTTTCTCTCGTATTTTCCCTTGATTAGACTTGAATTGTATTGTATTGTATTTCCTGTGTAGTTATCTGGTTAGTTGGTTTATGTTATACTGTAGTGTATGCTTTGTACTGTGATTCTTTTTGCAAGTAATAGTCATAATACATATAATAGGTTTCGGACCCTAAGCCAGGTATCTGTGTATTCCTTATAGTGTTAAGTATTCTCTGAGCGTCGGTGACGCTCAAGCAGCTTTGTAGGTAATCAGGTTACACAAGGTTGCACTTACACATTGTCTCCACACTAAGGTTTACTGTGTATTTCATTGCTGAAGGTATAGATATAAAGGTTTAACGTTGTGAGCGTCTGCATCGCTGGTGATCTCCTCGTGGTCCCGAGCGCTGCTACGCTATAGCGAATCATTACGATAAGTCAACAGCCAATATTCTGCCTGCCTGCGATCACTTGGCCGTGAGTGAACGTTAAGCGATCGATACGCAACTTGCGTACCCTTACGGTACTTCTTACGTAGATAGCGTACAGTGTTCTTAGACCTCATAAAGGGTTATATACACGATAAAAGATTTAGCTTTATCAATTGGCGGCTCGTCCTGTCCTTCACATATCTGCACTAGGTAGATCAGCAGACATTATCCCTCAGCAAAGGGCGGGAGGTTGTCTCGTAGTGCTGACGGGATAAGCGTCTGCTTCGCTTAGATAAAAGAGTGCTGAAGGAATCCGGGAACCGGAGGTAAGAACAAAACGCTAGTGTCTTTTAAAACTGTATTTTTCTGTCTTGCGTACACACGCACGCACACATATATCTGCATTTCTTTTCTTTTTTCATTTTCGTATATCACTCTCCTGTCTGCCAGTTTTATAGTCGATAGAAGTGCTAAAAAAAAGATTTGCCGTTATTTCATAGTTTAAGAGTAAAGGTAATATAGTTAAAAGATAGACAAACACACAGTTTTGCCTGGGAGATAAGGCGAAGTCAGTGTGTTGTGTGGTAGATGACCAGGGATCATCTACATTGATAAAAATATAAATTGTGTTACGGTGGATCTTTGCTTTGCGTACACGTGTCCCTAACAAAAGACTTGTGTACGCAATCCAAAGGCGGACGCACGCAGCGTACATTACGCAACGGAGCGTCCGGTTACGCCCACGTAGCTCAAGTCACGATAAGTTGATTTTTAACGCAACGCGATAAGTAACGTAAAGCGGTAAATAGCGCCACAGGCGATAAATAACGCAAGTCTATTTTTTGGAAATCCAAAATTTAAATTAACAGATCCTGCTCCTAATTGATAACACAGCTGGGCTAAAGAAAAATTTCTGCGCAGAAATAGAAATAGAAGCAAAAGTGTACATGTGATGAGTGAGTGTTTTTGTATTACATAAGTTTATATAACTTAAAGGTTGAACCACAAGAAAAGTCGAGTACTCGTGAGGTACACGCGTGTAAGTGACGTGCACGGTGGCTAGGGAGGCATCCTTGGTTAAACATAATATTTGAGCATTAGAGTATAGCGGACCAGTATAGAACAAGACCAGGAGGTCGTACAGAACAAGACCAGGAGGTCATAACAGACCAGGAGGTCCAGGTACAGTAAACAGGGAAGTCCGCTATACAGTTCAGAGGCACAACACCGAGAAGGGTTGGTGCAAGACCCATATAGGCCGTACAAGCTCTGGCTGAAGGAATTCGCAGTCGTAAGTTTCGATTCCATTGGTCTTTCTGTACACAAGCTTAGTTGTTTGTGTACTGAACGACTGGACCGCACGTAATTGTGTACAGTAGTTAGTAATCTGACCTAGTACCATTAGAGTAAAGGGGTCACAAACGCTATTTGTACATTCTGACGTGATTTGTGTAATTTTTTATTTTTCAAGAAGGGAAGTTCGCTGGTCACTCAGGAACTATCTGACAAACCTCACCTTTACTGGAAAGAGTAAGTGTTCTGCGGATAACCCTCACATGTTCCAGTAAACAACGGTTTTTATAGGTGCCCTGGGTCGAGTACGCCAGCACCATATCGGTGTGATCAGGTCGTATTGGTCGGCGTGGGCGAGTGAGTGGGGTACTCGGTAAACCGCCACCGTCGGCCTATTGTGAACAATCTGGTTTTCTGTAAGGGTTCGCTGAAGACCTTGATATAGAGATCAGAGGTAGAGCAAGCAACGCCTGCAGAGTTATGGGGGCCAGTTGTTCAGGTAGGGGGCGATCAACCTCGGTTCGGGTTGATTCAGTGGTCCGACCAATTGGGTCGGCCAGGTATATCATGTGTGAGAAATATGGAAGTCACACAGAGGTTTTATGTGATGAATGGGAGAGAATGACGGTACAAGACCGGGAGAAATTCCCAAGAATAGGTAGCTTCAGCCCAGAGGTGTTACAAAATTTAAGGAGGAGGATATGTCTCATAAAATCAACAAAGAGACGAGTTCAGCATTATGATTATTTACAGTTGTGGCAACAGGAAGGTGAGATACAGAGAGGTTTGGCTCAGGCGGCAGGATCTGGCTCTAACAGAAAACTAATTGCCACGGCCCCGCCGCCACCATATATATCAGGAGAGAAGTTGATTACGGAGAAAGACGCACTAAGGGGTAACACAAAATCACTTAGTAACGGTGTAAATGTTAATGATAATGTTAACCCATTAACCCATGCAAGTATTAACCCGTGCAAGTTGTACCCTGTTTTGAACTTTCCTCAGGAGTGTGATCAAGAGGACGAAGCGACAACGATTTCAGCGCTCTCTCTAGCAGCCACCATAGCAGAGACCACAGTAGGCACAGCAACACCCACGAGATTAGTAAAGGCCCCTAGCGGAGGGATAGGTGAGGTCGTATCAACTGGTAAGTACGGCACCATGCATTATGCTGAGACTATTTCACCACAAGCTGTAGAATCTACACAGAATGAGGTTGTTAGAATTACTCCTGTTAGGGTAATAGCAGTTCCCAATGGGAAAACAGATGTATCAGGAGCCACTCCCATAAGGAACATTGCCATGTACAGCCCATTTTCCCGAATGGAATTAAGGACCATAGTGTCTGAATTCCCTGACCCTAGAAAAGATTTAGTTGCCAGCCAAAAATACATCACAGACTTAGGAAACACTTTAGAGCCCAATAATAAAGATTGGCAGATATTGCTAAAAGCTTGTTTACCCTCCAATGTCGACTCAGCTCAATTTTTAGCTGATTGTGGACTAGATCTGGATGTACCTCTTACAGATGTGTACAACAAAGATAACGTAAGAAGGATAAACTTACAGTTAAAGGAGCAATTCCCAGCAGTTGTTAAATGGAACAAAATATTTTCCATTAAACAAAAAGAGTCAGAAACAGCTGCAGAATATTTTCACCGGGCACTATTAGAAATGGCAAAGTACACTGGTATAGAGGACATTAGGACAAATCCAAACCATCGAGAAATAGCAGTGTCTGTACTAATGGATGGTTTGAAGGAAACATTAAAGGCAAGGGTACAGACCACGCAACCATGTTGGCGAGGTCTGTCAGTGTCCACTTTGAGAGAGGCTGCTATTGATCACGACCGAAACATCACCAGACACAGGGAGTCGCAGAGTGATAAGCTAATGTCAGTAAGTATACAGGCTCTGACCACAAAGCAGCCTGCGTATGTACCATCCAACCCTGTGGGTAAGTCAACTATGATAACATGTTATTCTTGTCAAAGACAGGGGCACTATGCACGAGACTGTAGAGCAAAAAATTCGCAAAGATCATACCAACCCCCTAGACAACGACACGACACACGACATTGGGAGCAAGGTCCGCAGAAACGGAGTTATGAGCCACATACAGGGGAAACAAAAAGATATCCCCCAAACAGAGACTGGCATGCCTCTGGTAGTTCCCAACTATCTCCCTCACAAATAGTTGCTGCCAGCGGGATTCAGGGAGGTCACCATACCCAATAGGGGTGTGGCCATACCTGTAATCTGCAGCCAGTGAAATTGATTGCCAACCTTGAAAGTGAACCCGAGGTTGCAATTAATGTAGCTGGTAAAACTTTAAACTTTCTTGTAGACACAGGGGCGGCCAAGTCAGTGATAAATTCGACAGTGGGCATGAGGACCACTGGTAGGACAATTCCAGCCATGGGAGTAACAGGAGTAGTCCAGCACTACCCTGTTAGCAAACCAGCCGAGATTACAATAGGGCCTTTGCATACCAAGCATTCCTTTTTGCTGGCTGCATCGGCACCAACCAATCTCCTGGGAAGAGATTTACTGTGTAAAATGGGGTGCGTCATTTATTGTACTCCTGAAGGTGTATTCTTGGACATACCTGAGAAACACGCTCAGGAAGTGCGAGACATGTTAGACTCCCCATCAAAATTAATGTCACATACCATTATGACAAATAGGAATCCATCCCAAGTAGAAGAGATGACATCTCAGATACCAGAGTCACTTTGGACAAAAGACGGACAGGACACTGGATTAATGGCAAACGTAGCTCCAGTAGTTGTACAAGTAAAAGATGGTAGGATAGCTCCAAAAATCCCACAATATCCTCTGAAGCCAGAGGTGGAGTTAGGAGTTTACCCAGTAATAGAGCGCTTGCTACAACAGGGCATTCTGGTAAGAACGTCCAGCACTGCCAATAGTCCCATCTTCCCTGTTAAGAAGAGTGGGGGGAGGGGTTACAGGCTAGTGCAGGATCTAAGGGGGATTAACAAAATAGTTGAGAGTCAGTTCCCCGTAGTGCCAAATCCAGCTGTCATCCTAATGCAAATCCCTCCCACTGCCAAATTTTTCACTGTTATTGACCTCTGCTCCGCTTTCTTTTCGGTACCTCTGCACCCTGACAGCCAATATTTGTTTGCATTCACATACAGAGGAGTCCAATACACGTGGACTCGATTACCCCAAGGTTTCATAGATAGTCCAAGTATATTTTCTCAGGCTTTGCATGATTGTTTACAGTCTTTTCAACCAGACAGTGGATCAGTATTGATACAGTATGTGGACGATTTATTACTGTGTTCAGATTCACTGGAAGCATCTCTGAAGGATACGAAACAGCTCCTGTTTCATCTTTCAGACACCGGACACAAGGTGTCCAAAGACAAGTTGCAATTATGCCAAACTAAGGTAAAATATTTGGGACACTGTCTAACACAAGGACTGAGACACCTGACCGCTGATAGAATCCAAGCAATTAGAGACATGACCCTGCCACAAACCCAGCAACAGATCAGAACGTTTTTAGGAATGTGTGGGTATTGCCGTAATTGGATCCCAGGGTTTTCCATTTTAGCGTTACCTTTGCAGGAAATGGTCTCCTCAAACAAACCTGATAGGATCTCGCATACAGACGAGTCCGAAACAGCATTTGAGAGACTTAAACAGTGCCTAACACAGGCACCAGCACTAGGTATGCCAGACTATGGGAAACCCTTTGAACTATACGGAACAGAAAGTGCTGGTTGCGCGGCAGGCGTACTAACCCAAAAACACGGTGATGCCAGCAGGCCAGTTGCATACTACAGCGCTCAGCTAGATACGGTAGCGCGATCCCTCCCCACATGCTTGCGAAGCGTCGCTGCGATAGCATTGCTAGTGACAAAAAGCGAAGATGTCGTGCTAGGCCACAACCTCACAATCCATACGCCACATGCGGTATCAGCCTTATTGAATTCTGCCCAAACCAGACACGTCTCATCAGCGAGGTTTACAAGATGGGAATTGGCACTAATGGCCCCCGTAAACATCACCATAAGGAGATGCAGTGCATTAAATCCTGCAACATATCTCCCAGGTGTGCCTGGTCAGGCACAAAGGGTGGAAGGTGAGAGTGCTGGGGAAGGAGGATTTAATACAAAGGAAGATACACATGATTGTATGGAATATTTGACCCAAAATTTTACCGCAAGGCCTGACATCAGTGACAACCCACTGGAAGATGCAGAACTCACGTTCTACACGGACGGTAGTTGTCACAGACAGTCAGACTCGGGAGACTTGTGTACTGGATACGCAGTCGTAGATGACCAAGACACCATAGAAGCGGAACCGCTAGGCCCACCTCACTCAGCCCAGGTTGCTGAACTGGTCGCCCTAACCAGAGCATGTGAATTGGCTAAGGGTAAGTCAGCCAATATCTACACCGATTCTAGATACGCATTCGGGGTAGTCCATGATTTCGGAGCCCTATGGCGCCTCAGAAATTTCATGACGGCAGCTGGTACACCGGTAGCGCATGCAGCTCACATAAAAAGGCTTCTAACAGCGATACAGGAACCCGACAGAGTGGCTGTTATCAAATGTAAAGCACACACATATAGCCAAGACCCGGTATCACTTGGTAACAGCCGAGCAGACGAAGCTGCTAAGTTAGCAGCTGCTACCCCCATACAGACAGACACCACACAACTGATGGTATTCAATACCATCAACACACAGAAGTTGTGTAAAATGCAAAATTTGTGTTCCACACCGGAAAGGGCAGTCTGGAAGGCAAAGGGATGTGGCCAAGAGTCCTCAGGACTCTGGACGGATGGACATGGTAAACCAGTGGCCCCCAGAGCATATCTTCCATGTCTGGCTGAAGCAGCTCACGGGCTGACTCATCTAGGCAAGGAGGGAATGTGCAAATTGGTAAGAGCCTATTGGTGCGCCCCAGGATTCTCCTCTCATGCGAGTAAAAGAGCAATGTCATGCCTTACCTGTCTGAGAAAGAATATTGGAAAGGCAATACCAACAGAACCATCCCATATCCCACCTGCCGGCGGCCCTTTCCAGGTAATACAAATTGACTTCATACAATTACCCCCTTGTCGGAATTTGAAATATGTACTTGTTTGTATAGATGTTTTCTCGAATTGGGTCAAAGCATTTCCTGCAGCTACAAATACCGCTATGTTTACAGCTAAGAAAATTGTGCAGGAATTTGTATGTAGATATGGTATCCCTAGAATAATCGAAAGCGATAGGGGTACCCATTTTACAGGTGATGTCTTTCAAGGAATGTGTAAGTTGATGGGAATTGATAGCAAGCTGCACACTCCGTACCGTCCACAGGCGAGTGCGAAGGTCGAAAGAGTGAACAGCACTATTAAAAATAAATTGAGTAAAGTGATGGCAGAGACAGGATTGACATGGCCAGAAGCTTTACCCATTGTATTGTACAGTATCAGAACCACTCCCAGGTCCCCTCTTAATCTGTCCCCCTTTGAAATCTTATTTGGTCGACAACCGCATGTCATGATTAACCCTCAGGATGATTTGAAATGTAACAATGAAGTAACTGTAAAGTACTTGATTAACATGAGTAAACAGTTAAGGAATCAAAATGATAATCTAAAGTTGGTGATTCCTGATCTACCTGATAGTAGTTGTCATGACATTGAACCTGGGGATTATGTAATGATACGAAATTTTCTACGCTCAGGTTGCCTTATTGACAGATGGGAAGGACCATACCAGGTCTTATTGACTAGCACGACAGCATTGAAGGTTGCTGAGAGAGAGACTTGGGTCCATTCATCCCACTGCAAGAAGGTTGCTGATCCAGAGAAGTCCCGTGATAAGGAACAGACGGTAGAGGTTGTATCACTGGAGTGTCTGTTCCAGGAGGACTGAGGCGGCACCTGAGCCTTGAAGACCGAGAGCTGTTGTCGACTCCCCACTCCCTTTTATTGTTTTTCGCCACTTCCCATCCCCTCTCCCTCAAATGTATTTTTCCTCCTTCTCATTCTTCTTTGTCTCCTCCTCAAAGATGGACTTGCCCCAAGAGACTGTGATCCGGATTTTCCTGTTGACCATGATGTTGACCAGAGCAGTCTGTTCCGGCGAGAGTACCATGGAGGTCGATAGAGGTTCTGGAATGGGTTCTGATGATAAAGATGGAGGCGTAGTTTTCCAAGATCAACCTAACTAACAAGCAAAGGCGAGTATCAGAAAACGATCCGATAGCATTGACCATAGAAGAAATTGTGACGGATTGTTAGCTGAAGAAAACTGTATCTGTAGGCTCTGTAACAATGTCATTGAAGATGGGTGCATTAAGAAATGCCAATCCAGTTTTAATATCCATATGGACCGGCATCCATTGAGTGATTATCACTCCTTAGTGGGTAATGTATTAAACAAAACAGATTGTTGGGTATGCTCTCAAGTACCTCAGGGTCATAGCAAATCAGGGCTAGTACCATTTCCTTTAACGATAGGGGAGGTACTTGAGTTAAATGGTGGGAGACCGGTGGACCGGAGGTTTAATATCTCCAGCCCTCCTAGTTTGAAGCTCCACCAATACCACGTGGATAGGTCCCTATTATGTTTTAACATCTCCAATTCCAGAAAGCCGGGAAATTGGGAAGTATCATGGAGCGACCACACCATGACCTTTTCACACAGAGCAGATAGAATGCCTACAGATACAGAGCTTGTACGCCACATAGCCAGTAGAGGAAAATCTTTCCGGTATAGATACACCTTAGGAAATAGGATTACTAGAGTTGGAGAAGTGTCACCAGGATACTGTGCACATATCGTACAACCTGATACGTGCATTAAGCAGATGGAAGAGTTAGGGCTAGGAGATTTCACCTGGAAGGTGTGTAATATGGTAATGTCTTTCTCCGTCCCATATGTTCTCCCCGATGATGCATATTTCATATGCGGGAGAAAGGCGTACAAGTGGCTTGCCCCAAACTCTGAAGGATTGTGTTATATTGGAAGAGTATTGCCTGAAGTAATGACTGTAACTCATGATAAAATGAAAGACATACACCGTGGTGCCCAAGCTCCTTATACTCACACTCATTACGAGCACCTCGTTAAAAGACAACTGTCAGAAAGGTTAGAGCATCCGGCCTCTGATCTGATCCATGAATCCACCGGGATTCAGGTTCTGGTGGCGTTAGATTTCACTCGCACCGCTCGAGGAGTGATGAATTATAGATACATTTCCGCACTCGCCAATTTGTTAGATAATATCACTGAAATGTATGATGACACGTTTAGATATACTGGAAGAGAACTTCAGGCTTATAAAACAGAACTGGTACAGCATAGAATGGTTCTTAATTACCTCACAGCAGTGACAGGCGGATATTGTGTTACATTAGCAACACAGTACGGCGTGAAGTGTTGCACGTATATCACGAATAGCACCGAGGATCCGGTAGAGGTCATAGACCAAAAGATGGACGATATTCTCCAATTAAAGTGGGAATTTCGTCGAAAACACAATCTCACTCTTGCTGCTGTAGGTAATGAGCTGACTGGTTGGGTGTCATGGTTGAACCCGCGAAATTGGTTCTCTGGTTTAGGAGACTGGGCTCAAGGAGTCATAATGGATGTTGGGAAGTTTCTACTATGTATCTTAGGTGTCGTTATATCGATTGGATTGATATTTAGATGCGGGCAGGCTGTAATGAGGTGCAAACAAAGTACCAGAGTGATGAGTTTGAGGAGTGAGGAAACTGTAATTAACCTGGATTTGATTTACGACCCAACGATAGAAACAATGATGTGATGAAAATGCGATTTCTACGGTCCGTTTCTTTCACCTGTTTTTCTGGTTTTTCTCCAAGATAACAAGACCCCCTTGGACGAGGAAGTTGATGAGACGCTATACAGACAACGGATAGACCAAAGGAGAAGTTTTGACCACTTGAGATATGGACACTTGATGAACTTTGCCATGGATCCCCAGTTTCCCTAGAATTCTTAAAATTACGCTAGCCCAACATTTTTTTTGTAAATCTAATGGCATTGACAAAGCTTATTGCTCACGCTTAATGAGCAAAACAGCGCAAAGAAGACGACTTTCAACTGATACCGAACAAAACTTCAACTGACAGATGTACATTAACCTGACATAGAATACCACCGCATTTACCGTAATTATGTCTTTTCTTCATTTCTACAACCCTCAGGTAATGACACACATAGTATAGGGAATACAGGCACAGATATCAGCAATCACATATTCCCCCATTCATGTATCATCAACTAAAATGTGCTCCCCATTTTGTTCAAAAATCCGAAAAGAGCTCGGTAAAGTTTGACAGCCCATCCACAGACCTGTACCACGGGATAAGAAGGAATTCAAATGTATACTTCGCAATACCTCGAAGCTTGATTTACAACACGTACGGCACGATGATACATGACCCCCCAAACATGGACCCATACACACATGCTTCTGCTATCTCACTAGGTCATACCCTCTTCCCACCTACTCCTCTCTCCTCCCTTACCCAACCATGGAAATGAATTAACCCCTGACATATATTTTTCTCCTTTTGAAATGTTTTCAGGAAGTGGCAGTTATTATTGACTGCCAAAGGGTGGACTGTCAAAGTCAGAAAAATATCTCTATGCACACTACCATATTTGCACCGCACACAGGTCCGTGCTGCGCATGCGTACGCTCTCCCGTACGTGCGCATACTCACAGTCGCGGGCACCCGCAGGCGCATGGTATGCGTATTTACGGTAGAGTTTATGCGATCGTAGCGTGCGACTCAATCATTACATATTTTCACTAATAATGTATTTTGTAGATCATGGTCCCTTTGATAGATTCTGAAAGTTTGGTTAATATAGAATGTTCATGAACAGAGGAATCCCTCATTGTTTGATACGAAGGGTCAGATAGGAGTAATACAGTGGTGTTTAGTATCCATCGGAAGAATATTTAATTAGAAATATTCCGGTGTTGGTTTGAAACAGATCAATCGCTCGTGCGAATAGTTATGGACATAAGAAGTTTATGAACATTTACTTTATTTGCACTTTATTACCCATGCGGCGGGAAACCCAGTTTCCCTCCCACCTGAGCAGTTGGAAATAGTCACAGCCCACCTGTATGAATCAACCTATGACCTTTTGTTATAATGCGAAGCCGAATTCCTGTGTCCAATGAACAATGAGATTGTAGGGACCATTGAATTGTATTGTGTGTGGAGCATAAATAGCAGGCCGACCATATCCAACTTCACTCTCTTCAACGGTTCTCATTGCTGATAATCGGGAGCTGGATATCGAGGCGCATGCGATCGTTCCCCTTGTGCGTAAGTTTTCTCAGTAATCATATTGTCTTACTGTGAGCCATTTCTCTCTCTCTCCCTCTCTTCTCTTTCTCTCGTATTTTCCCTTGATTAGACTTGAATTGTATTGTATTGTATTTCCTGTGTAGTTATCTGGTTAGTTGGTTTATGTTATACTGTAGTGTATGCTTTGTACTGTGATTCTTTTTGCAAGTAATAGTCATAATACATATAATAGGTTTCGGACCCTAAGCCAGGTATCTGTGTATTCCTTATAGTGTTAAGTATTCTCTGAGTGTCGGTGACGCTCAAGCAGCTTTGTAGGTAATCAGGTTACACAAGGTTGCACTTACACATTGGCCCTCATTCCGAGTTGTTCGCTCATTCTTTTTCATCGCATCGCAGTGAAAATCCGCTTAGTACGCATGCGCAAAGTTCGCACTGCGACTGCGCCAAGTAACTTTACTATGAAGAAAGTATTTTTACTCACGGCTTTTTCTTCGCTCCGGCGATCGTAATGTGATTGACAGGAAATGGGTGTTACTGGGCAGAAACACGGCGTTTCAGGGGCGTGTGGCTGAAAACGCTACCGTTTCCGGAAAAAACGCAGGAGTGGCCGGAGAAACGGTGGGAGTGCCTGGGCGAACGCTGGGTGTGTTTGTGACGTCAACCAGGAACGACAAGCACTGAACTGATCGCACAGGCAGAGTAAGTCTGGAGCTACTCTGAAACTGCTAAGTAGTTAGTAATCGCAATATTGCGAATACATCGGTCGCAATTTTAAGAAGCTAAGATTCACTCCCAGTAGGCGGCGGCTTAGCGTGTGTAACTCTGCTAAAATCGCCTTGCGACCGATCAACTCGGAATGAGGGCCATTGTCTCCACACTAAGGTTTACTGTGTATTTCATTGCTGAAGGTATAGATATAAAGGTTTAACGTTGTGAGCGTCTGCATCGCTGGTGATCTCCTCGTGGTCCCGAGCGCTGCTACGCTATAGCGAATCATTACGATAAGTCAACAGCCAATATTCTGCCTGCCTGCGATCACTTGGCCGTGAGTGAACGTGACGCCTGAGCGTCTCGATCACGGCTAAGCGATCGATACGCAACTTGCGTACCCTTACGGTACTTCTTACGTAGATAGCGTACAGTGTTCTTAGACCTCATAAAGGGTTATATACACGATAAAAGATTTAGCTTTATCAGCAGTTAAGCTAAAGAGCCGGATATCATGTGTGCGCTGAAGGCGCGCGTGCAAAAAATATGGTGTGACCTGACACAAGGCCATGCCCCATTTCTGTGCACCCGCCTTCGGTATGACATTTGTAGGAGAATGACCATATGTCATCCACCCATTTTTAGTCACACAGATCTACATAAAATACACAGAAACAAGCCAGCCTCCCCCCCTATACTCCGTGTCTCTCAGCATCCCCCCCTATACTCCGTGTCTCTCAGCCTCCCCCCTATACTCCGTGTCTCTCAGCATCCCACCTGTGTCTTACCCCCTTCACTCTGTGCCTCTCAGCCTGCCCCCCTCATTAAATTAATTAATGACAGAAGCACCATTTAAATGACAAACTTGTGGCGCTATAAGTGCCAGCATGGATGGTCATTAATTATTAATATTGCCTCAATTAATATTAAAATATTATTTTCTTCATAATTTAACAAGGAGACAAGGAGAGGGTGACTGGGAGATAGTGGGTGACAAGGAGAGGGTGATAGGGAGATAGTGGGTGACAAGGAGAGGGTGACTGGGAGATAGTGGATGACAAGGAGAGGGTGATAGGGAGATAGTGGGTGACAAGGAGAGGGTGATAGGGAGATAGTGACAAGGAGAGGGTGACGGAGATAGTGAAAGGGAGATGGGTGACAAGGAGAGGGTGACAGGGAGATAGTGGGTGACAAGGAGAGGGTGATAGGGAGATAGTGACAAGGAGAGGGTGACAGGGAGATAGTGACAGGCATATAGTGGGTGACAAGGAGAGGGTGATAGGGAGATAGTGGGTGACAAGGAGAGGGTGATAGGGAGATAGTGACAAGGAGAGGGTGACAGGGAGATAGTGATAGGCATATAGTGGGTGACAAGGAGAGGGTGATAGGGAGATAGTGGGTGACAAGGAGAGGGTGATAGGGAGATAGTGACAAGGAGAGGGTGACAGGGAGATAGTGATAGTGAGAGGGTGACAGGGAGATAGTGGGTGACAAGGAGAGGGTGATAGGGAGATAGTGACAAGGAGAGGATGACGGAGATAGTGAAAGGGAGATGGGTGACAAGGAGAGGGTGACAGGGAGATAGTGGGTGACAAGGAGAGGGTGATAGGGAGATAGTGACAAGGAGTGGGTGACAGGGAGATAGTGACAGGCATATAGTGGGTGACAAGGAGAGGGTGATAGGGAGATAGTGGGTGACAAGGAGAGGGTGATAGGGAGATAGTGACAAGGAGAGGGTGACAGGGAGATAGTGATAGGCATATAGTGGGTGACAAGGAGAGGGTGATAGGGAGATAGTGGGTGACAAGGAGAGGGTGATAGGGAAATAGTGACAAGGAGTAAGTGGGTGACAAGGAGAGGGTGACAGGGAGATAGTGGGTGACAAGGAGATGGTGATAGGGAGATAGTGACAAGGAGTTAGTGGGTGACAAGGAGAGGGTGATAGGGAGATAGTGACAAGGAGAGGGTGACAGGGAGATAGTGATAGGCATATAGTGGGTGACAAGGAGAGGGTGATAGGGAGATAGTGGGTGACAAGGAGAGGGTGATAGGGAGATAGTGGGTGACAGGAGAGGGTGGGTGACAAGGAGAGGGTGACAGGGAGATAGTGGGTGACAGGAGAGGGTGGGTGACAAGGAGAGGGTGACAGGGAGATAGTGGGTGACAGGAGACGGTGGGTGACAAGGAGAGAGTGACAGGGAGATACTTGGTGACAAGGAGAGGGTGACAGAATTAGAATGTCACCCTCTCCTTGTCACTCTAAAAATTGGGACAGTCCCTGTCTCTCACCTTGAACTCGCGGCTGTGCTGGGGAGTGTACTCCAGGGTCCATAGTGAGCGCAGGATCTTGGTTAGTCACCTCCTTGCGGTCCTGGCTGCGGTGTTAATGATGCAGGTGTTGCCGTGGCTGCGGAGGCCGGACCTGCCGAACACACTGGGGCTGGGAGATGAGAGCTGCAGGGAGGCCGGCTGGCTGCGGAGCATGACTTGTCCTCGGGTGAAGGCGGCGGCCTCCTACTCATTGCTGAGGTGGGATAATGTGCAGGCTAACCTCCGTCCTGCCCAAATAGCTTCTTCCCCAGGGAGACCTTCCTCTCCTTCACCCCGCTGCTGCTTGCCGTGGCAGCACCAGACAACAGCTACATGAGAGAATCCCCCAAGCTCCTGCTTCCGCTCTCGGGACACCGCGCACACAGTGCTACCCACACCAGCAGCCACCAGCTCACGTGACCCTTCTTCACAGCTGCTGACACCCGACCAACCAGCCGCAGCACCTCTGTAAGTTCTCAGCGGCACACCAGGGTGCCGTAGCACACAGGGAACCACTGCAGCTTGTTCAAAAGAGCAGATGCCGTAGGCAATGGCCGGCTCTGTGAGGCTGTCAATGTCAGTGGGAGCCGCGCATACAGTATCAGGGAGCGGGAGGCAGGAGCCGCAGCTCAATAAAGAAAGAGCCGCATGCGGCACGAGAGCCGCGGGTTGGCCACCGCTGCTCTAGAGCCTAGGCCACAGCCGCTGCAGAACACCTCACAAAGTTCACACTACCAGATCCGGATTACGGGGAGGGGGGGAATATGTTCTCCCAGGGCCCCCTAACTCAGGGCCCTCCATGTCCCTGCCGTCCACCACCAGCCGTTTGCATGCAGCATGTTTATTCTATAATTAAAAGTAAAAATGCATTAGAGTTTAGACAGACGCTGGAGGGTATCACCCCCAGAGGAGTAACTAAAGTAACTGTCCCTCCTGCCTCTGCAACACCCAACTCATCGTCTGTCCGCCTCGGCCCTACACAGCTATGATTGCAGGGCCGCAGCCGCCCATGGAGGAAAACAAGTGTCCAGGAGCCCGCCCAGCTTAGCACTGTCCTACTATATTGTTTTTTTTTTATAAAGCACTAATGTATGCAATATGCACCAATCAGAGCTGGGTGAGAGCAGGACTGCTTGAGGTGTTAGGCCCATCACAGTTACACATGGGAGCTGAGCAACAGCAACCTGGAGTTATATACCGACACCGGAATCCCGACACTGGGATTCCGACATCAATCACATTAGGCACTAGGGTTAGTCTGCAGGGAGGGGGGGAGGAGGTTAGAGGTAGGCTGCAGGGAGGGGGGGAGGAGGTTAGAGCTAGGCTGCAGGGAGAGTTAGGCTGTGAGGTGGGGGGTTAGGATTAGGTTTGCAAGGAGGAGGGTTATGCTGCATGGGGGTTAGGGTTAGCCAGCGGGGAGGGAGGGTTGCGGTTAGGCACTTTTATGTCCAGATTTATCAAGCCTTGGAGAGTGATAAATAGCACGGTGATAAAGTGCCAAACAATCAGCTCATAGCTGTCATTTTCAAACAGTCTGTAACATGACAGTTAGGAGCTGATTATCTGGTACTTTATCACTGTGCTATTTATCACTCTCCACGGTTTGATAAATGAGCCCCTAATTGGGGGGGGTTAGGCTGAGGGAGGGTTAGGTTTAGCCTGTGGGCAGGGAGGGTTAAGCCCAGTACCCACGGGCCAATTCGGGGAGAGATGTGTGCTGAGCGGTTCGCTCAGCACACATCTCTCCCGCCGCTCAGCACAGCGCGATGTGTGCTGAGCGTGCGGGGGGAGATGTGGGGGCCGCTCATTTCACCCAGCGGGTGACGTGAGCAACCCGCTAGATTGGCCTGCACGGCAGGCCAATCTAGCAGCAGCAATAGCGATGCGCGGGGCTGCGCATCGCTATCGCTGTATGGGGTACACACGGGGCGATCCTGCTTAAATTCTAAGCAATCTAGTCAGATTGCTTAGAATATCGCTCCGTGAGTACCCCCCTTTAGGCTTAGAGGGGTAGAGGGTTAGAATACTCACATAGCAGATGTCGGGATGCCGCTGTCAGCATTCTGACCACTGGCACCCTAACCAAACATATATATATATATATATATATATATATATATATATTGGCACTCCCTCTCCCATTCACTTTGGCTCTAGTGACCCCTGAGACTTGTAGTACAGCAGTGGAAAAAAGGCAGCGGCTCTCAGAGGCTTAAGGGTTGAATCCGTGTATTTAATACATTACAACCAAAACTCCAACGTTTCTGGGCTACAACGCCCCTTAATCAAGGTAATCTCACCTTGATAAAGGGGAGTTGCAGCCCCAAAATGTTGGAGTTTTGGTTGTAATGTATTAAATACACGGATTCAATCCTTAAGCCTCTGAGAGCCGCTGCCTTTTTTCCACTGCTATACAGTGACTGTATATACCTTCTGGCTCTGCACACTTTTTGGCTGCATATTTAAAGCTATAAAAGGACATGATGACTTACAGCAGCTGAATTGGCAGAACTTCAGGTGACCTGGGGGACAAAGCTGCTGCTGACTGTCCAGGGGGCGGAGCTAATCAAACATGTGGGCGTAGCTGAGGGCTTCCCAGGGGAGGAGGGATGACTGGAGGCTCAGTGTGGCTGGAGAGGAGGAGGGGGTGGAGCTTATCATCCGGGGACAGAGCCGTGGATGGCATGAGGAGTGTCAGACAATCTGAAGGAGCACAGCTGGAGGCAGCATGGGGGCGGAGCTTATCGCGGTCTGGGCGGAGCTTATCGCAGCCCGGGGTCTTCTAAGCTTCAGGTAATATGGGGGATGGGGGCGGATGTGCACACTGCGGGCCTGCGGGTAGCCCGGAGGGGATAGACTGAGCCACGGCAAGGGTGTTGATTAGTGATGACAGGAGAAAAGTATTTCTCCTCTCAACACTGGCTTGCTGCACTGCAGGGGATCTGTGGGCCTATTTGCAATGGGGGGCCTGGAGCTGCAGCTCCATCCGCCCCATTGTTAATCCGGCCCTGGTCTCGGGCAGTCTCTCTTTTGTTCCTGATCCTGAGTCCTGTCAGGTGATGAGATGGCTCCGTCCATAGGGATGGGGGCATCTAGTGGCTCCTGGCGGTACTGCAGTCAGCAGTGACTGCAGCTCTCAGCTTCCGAAGTCGTCCTTTGCTGGTCCCGCCCCCACACCTCCCCTTACTAGCGTCACAGCGCTGTCACAGGACGGGAGGAGGTGGGGCTGGCCGCTGGAGTGGGGGGACAGAAGTTCCGCGATCCAGGCTGCCGGCTGCCGCTGCTTGTACAGTGATATAGGCGCAGCGGCAGCCGGCAAAAACAGCACACAGTGAAGGGATGCAGTGTAGGGAAAGCGCCTCTCCTGCCTGGCGCCTACCTGCACTACATCCCTTCGCTGAGTGGGTTCCGCCGGCTCTGCTTATTACCTTATAGTCAAGGGCCCTTCCCAGGGATATTGGGCCTGCAAATAAACCACGCCTCCGAAATCAAAACATTCTGGCCCAGTTACTTCCTTTACTGGCCCCTTTCCATCATGTCGCTCTCATGCAAGATCCTGTTCAGAGCCACCGCACTCTATATTTCTTTTGGCATGGCTTTAGGCAGAAATAGTCATGGCTCAGACATCTCCCACTAAGCCTCAAATCTCTCAACAACGAAGATGAGTTCCTCAGCTCTCATGACAGATCTCTAGTGAAATCTTTATGATTCATGTTTCTAAATTAGTTCTGGGTTGAAGCAATTTCTTAAGAACCTCAGACAAATCAAAAAGATGCAACCTAACCGGTTTCTCTCTTTCAAAGTGTCAGTGGGGAAATTGTTGGGCTCTCCCATCAGCCATCACTCCAGTGTGAGGCATTTAATCTAAATTCATCTAGGTTTTCTGAGCTTCACCAAATAAATAAGGCGTTAGCATCTCTGCACAGTTTTCCACTGGGAATATAGCATGTCAGAATCTATAGTCTGTTTGGTACTATATAAGCTGTAATTTGTGGCCTAATTGGACACCAACATTGCTGGGTATGTACCAATACTATCTTTGTTCACCTGAAAGTCAAAGATTAATATCTTTACTCTCACTTCTTAACCACCTGGCTGGCATGGTCGCATCAGATGCGACCATGCCTGCAAGTGCTCTATCTGACCTGGTCGCACAGGATGCGACCAGTCAGATAGAGAGTGTTAGCGGGGAAGGGAAACTTCCCTCCGCTGCTGCTCCCTCTGCCTCCCTGCACTCTCCCCTACTGATTGCCGTGCTGCCGATCACTGCTGATGATCGATCAGTATGGCAGGTCCCCCCCCCCCCCCCTCCAGCGGCTGCAGACAATGGCAGCCGCTGGTGAGTGTAAATTAACCCTCCCAAGCCACCCCCAGACACCCCCTGTATACCTGGAGGCTGTCCCGGCTTTCAAAATGAAAGCTGCAATGGTCGCGATGTTCCCGATCGATGTTTCGATATTTTAAAAAATATTTAACTAAAATCATTTGGAATAGGGTTAAATTCATGTTCTTCACCTAATTCAGTCATAAAAAAACGACAATTTCAGAGCAGTTTTTGGTGAAATAAATGTCAGTTAAGTGGTTAATCATATTCAAGAGAGATTAAATGTGCATACGGTATCATGTACTGTAGGATGACCATAATATCCCTTTAAACTGGGACACTCATAAATTACACAGGTTCTGGGGCTGAATAAAACCAGGTGACATACAGACTTGATGTCAGCCAGCCACAGAACCTGTGTAATTCATTAGTGTCCCAGTTTAAAGAGATATTATGGTCAGCCTATATGACATCATCGCAGAATTATGACTCAGCACAATCTCTTATATTCATCATTCAATAAAATTTAAATTACATATGATGTACAGTTCCTCATAAACTGTTTCATTAGAATAACAGCAGAGGTTTAGCCATATTGCAGACATGAACAACAAGAAAAGAGTCTATTTTCAGATTCAGTGTTCTGATAGATTTGTAATATTTGATATTGGGCACTGTTTCTTTGGGGGATTCCAGAAAAATTGCACATTGACATAGGGCCTAATTCATGTTTATATGAAATTACATTTGCAATTGCAATTTTCTAGGCTAAGGAGCTGCTATTGTTAGCAAGTGAAGCTGCCGTCCAGAAATGAAACACCCGCCGGATTCATCACAACTCATTTGCAATTGCATACACATTCGCAGCCTACAGTATATGCAAAAGCAAGGGACATTGGCCCTCATTCCGAGTTGTTCGCTCGCTAGCTGCTTTTAGCAGCATTGCACACGCTAGGCCGCCGCCCTCTGGGAGTGTATCTTAGCTTAGCAGAATAGCGAACGAAAGATTAGCAGAACTGCTACTAAATAATTCTATGCAGTTTCTGAGTAGCTCCAGACCTACTCACAGATTGCGATCAGCTCAGTCTGTTTAGTTCCTGGTTTGACGTCACAAACACGCCCTGCGTTTGGCCAGCCACTCCCCCGTTTCTCCAGACACTCCCGCGTTTTTCCCTGACACGCCTGCATTTTTTATCACACTCCCGAAAAACGCTCAGTTACCACCCAGAAACGCCCCTTTCCTGTCAATCATTCACCGATCAGCAGTGCAACTGAAAAGCGCTGCAGGATCCGCAGCAAAACTGCTAAGTTTTTAGTTAAATAACTAAGCGCATGCGCCCTGCGTGCCTTGCGCATGCGCAATTAGCAACAAATCGCAGCATAGCAAAAATCGGCAACGAGCGAACAACTCGGAATGACCCCCATTGAGGCTAAAGTAAGGTCTAGCGCAGGGGTCTTCAACCCGTGGCCCGCGGGCCACAGGTGGCCCGCTGCTATGGTTTCCATGGCCCGCCGACGCGCCCGCCCGCAGCGCACATATGAACAAAAAAAAAATAATTCCCTTTCCCGGAGTCATGTGACTCCCCCGCACTGTCACTGGTTGCCTGTGAAGAAGGGGAGTAGCTCCTCTTAGGCTGGTCAGTGGTCTGGTCACCCTTACTGTGTCTCCCTCCCTGTGTCTCCCTCCGCCTGCAGTGTTGAATAGGTGGGTGAGAGCGGCGGGGACCCGGCTGGGGGGGGTGCGGCAAGTTACCATTGAGAGCAGGGGGCAGTGCGGGAACCCGGCGGGCGGGAGCGGAGGGGGTGCGGCAGCATGTATGCAGCCTGAGCATGGCTGTGTGCGGCGGGGACCCGGCGCGGGGGGGGGGGGGGGGGGGCTGCGGCAGGAGAATAAAAGTGTATAAGTGTTGAGGGCAGGGGGCAGTGCAGGAACCCGGCGTGCGGGAGCGGCGGGGACGGGGGTGCGGCAGCCTGAGCATGGCAGTGAATAAATTAGTATTGAGGGCAGGGGGCGTGGCGGGGGACCCAGCAGGGGGTGTATTAAGTATTAAGAGCAGAGATGGCAGGGAGCATGCTTTGACAATGCTGCTGTCTGTCTGTGATGGGGAGGAGGGAGGGTATGATAGCACCTATGTCTTGACATAGGCGCTATCATACCCTCCCTCCCCCCATCACAGACAGACAGCAGCAATATTGTGAAAGCATGCCCACATTATACCCACCAGTCCAGTGATACTGCCGTATGAGTCCAGTTCAGTGCTTACAGACCAACATCTTGAGAATACTCTGCGCATAGCGACTTCTAACATTGATGCCAACATTGACAAGCTGGCCAAGCAAAAACAATGCCAAGTTTCCCACTGATATGAACTTATTATAATAACAAAGGTAAAGTAGACCATGTTTCATTCATTAAATTACAATAATTATCTTTTGAAGTCTTTTTTATGGTCTTATGAGTCTAGAAAAGGTCTCATTACAATCATAAATTAAAATTTAGATTCTAAATACCGCAGTATAGCTTAGTGGCCCTCGGCTTCGTTTCATTTTTTTATGTGGCCCACACTGTCTTAAAGGTTGAAGACCCCTGGTCTAGCGCTACACAGACTGAACGCAGCAGTAGCAACTATAAGCCTAATTCAGCAAGGAAAGCTGCTGCGGCAGTCCTGTTAACCATGCGCATGCGCAGCCGCACTGCGCATGCGCACACAGTGAGATGGGAACGCCTCTGTCTGATTGACAAGCAAAGGCGTCCATGGGGCAGGGGAGGGCGCATCGCGGCGGCATTAAAGGGGCATCGATTTGCAGTTGGGGGGGGCACAGTCCGGACAATGCAGGCATGTCCAGGCCATTTGCGGGGCGGGCCACGGCGGCTGCGTGATGTCACATGCAGCTGCAGCGACCCAAAACATGGGTGGCTGTGTGCCTTCGCAGCTAGGCTGCATAGGCAGAGGGCTACCCTAAACATGCGAAAGCATCACCACTGCCCCCTGTTGTGCCAACTATCTCTCTCTCTGTATATATATTCAATATGTTAAATGACCTAAACTACGTTCATGTGGTGTACTACAACCCATAAATGATTTACAATGAACTGCTGATTTTAAAACCACTGCTTGGGCAAAAATGTTTTGCATTTGAAACATGATGTGTTAATGGCAAATGCAGGGGGGGTGTTCAGTTTGCCAAAAACTAATCATCCTCCTTTTGGCCCAGCATAAAGCTTGAATCATGACCACAACATTTTTGGGAGCCTCCCGGCCATTTCGAGAGAGTAGGCAAGTATGCACTGCACACACACCCTACACACACTGCACACTACACATACACTGAGCACACACATTTTATACACTTACACATACTGTGCACTCTACACACATTTTGCACACTACACACACACTTACCTTACAAGAAGCAGAGCAGTGCTGTTCCTCTCTGGCTGGCCAGGGATCTGATTCTGCAGCAGTTCCACCTCTCTACCAGGAGCAGCCCTGCTCGGTACGTGTTAGGGATGGCCATCGACCATGAATTAGTCAAAAACATTGATGGTCTATGGCCAATGTTGAATACTTTAGCCATCCATGGGGGAAAACCAAATGAATTCCCAATAAGCCTCACATGCCAAGTGGGAAATACACCACTGACCTCCGCTAGTGACCCTGACCTTATATCAGGAATGGCTATCGATGGGTTAACCAATGATGGTGCCACTTGTGAGTGACATCGTTAGCCTGAAACCATCAACAGTGAACCATCAATACTTTATACCCGTTGATAGCCATCCCAGAGGTCCAATCAGATCTGAGGGCGGGGCTTGATGGGACCATGTGGGACAGGGCTTAACAACATGGGGACAGGGCTAAGCTTAGTGCTCACTACATCAGAGGGAAAAAATGTAGACAGGATGCCATTAATTTTGGAGAATCTTCAGCTCTCCACCACTGATGGCAAAAAAGCATCAGCCATTGGTGGCAAACTGTCAGTGGTCCTTGACCATCGATGGCCATCCCTACTTTGGATTTGTTGACTATGTTTTTGCCTGCTGGTTCTGTAACCATTCCAGATCTTCTTAAGCCCTCATTGTCACCTCCAGGGGGTAGTATGAGGGCAACAGCCTGTGTGCTCCTGGCAGTAAAGTTGATACTACCTTGGGACGATTCCCCCCCTCCCCCGTCAGCACTGACTGCAGGGGATCCTGTGGGCCTACTTTCAATAGGGGTCCTGGAGCTGCAGCTCCATCTGGCCCTTTTTCCATCACTTCTCTTGACAATCCGATGTGGGACGAAAGAGGGGAAAGGCACGGAGCGGAGGCTGCTGTCTGTTAGGAGAGCCGGGTCCAATGTTGTGGATGTCAAAGTGGAGCGGGGTGTGCAACACCCAGAGAGATTCAGTGCACAATAGGCTTGGGGGCCTCCCTTTACCCCTATTTCAGCAAGTTGTGTCTGTGTTAGTAAGTTTATCTGTTTTGTGTGTGTCAGTAAGTAGTGTCTGTCAGTTAGTTGTGTCTGTGTCAGTAAGTCTGTGTCAATAAAGGGTGTCAGTGAGTGATGTGTGTGTTGGTAAGGGGTGTCAGTAAGTTATAGCTGTGTCAGTAAGGAGTGTCTGACAGTAAGTATATATGTATGTTTGTGCCAATAATTAGTGCCTGTGTTAGCAAGGGGTATATGGCAGTAAGTGGTGCATGTCAATAAGTATATATGTCAGTAAGGGGTGTCTGTGTCCATAAGTGTTTGTGTCAGTACGATGTGTCAGTATTTCTGCCAGTAAGTGTGTCTGTATCAGTGTATGTGTTTGTGTTAATAAGTGACATCTGTATCAGTAAGGGGTGTCTGTGTCAGTATAATCTGTCAGTAAGGGGTACTGTGTCATTTAAGGGTGTCTGTGTAGGTAAGGGTGTCTGTGTCAGTAAGCGGTGTCAGTAAAGGATGTCTTTCAGTAAGTGTGTATGTGTTGGTAAGTGTGTGTGTCAGTAAGGGGTATCTGTGTCAGTAAGTGTGTCTGTGTTAGTTAGTTAGTGTGTCTGTCAGTAAGTGGTATCTTTGTAGGAAAGAGGTGTCAGTAAGTAGTATCGGTCACTAAGGGGGTCTGTGTCAGTAAGTGTGTTTGTGTCAGTAAGTTGTATCTGTGTCAGTAAGGGTTGTCTGTCATTAATTATGTATGTTTCAGTAAGTGTGTTTCAGTAAGGTGTGTCAGTAAATGTGTCTGTGTGTTTGTCAGTAAGTGGAATCTGTGTCAGTAAGAGGTGTCTGTGTAGGTGTATGTCAATAAGTGGCGTCTGTGTTAATAATTGTGTGTGTGTCTGTAAGTGGCATCTGTGTCAATAAGTGACTGTGTGTCCCATGAGCCCTCAATTCCCTGTCTTGTTTTGCCCAGATCTCTGCTCCCCTTTCCTGTCTGCTCTATTATGCCTACGTGTCTGCTCTCCTTTCCCTTTGCAATATTTCCCCTGTCTATGCTACCATTTCTCCATCTGCTCTGTATTGCCCCCATCTTTTCTAATCTTTCTACATCTGCTCAGTTTTGCCTCATCATTGCTCCCCTTGTATGTTGATACAGCTCTCTGTATCATATGTTGGTCACTGTGATGCTCTCTGTATTATATGGTGGTCACTGCGATGCTCTCTCTATCATATGGCGGTCGCTGTTACTCTATTATATAGTGGTCACAAACTTTTTCTTGTTATAGCTCCACTATTAAGTGGTTGAAGGTAGGCACTAACTATGACCTCCATGGAGATAGCCACACCCATGGCACAGGCCACACTACATATGTAGACCATACCCACACCACATTGCTCACACACCCATATTACTAGTCACACCTCCTACTGAGGCACACAATAGGCCCTTCATAAATTTCAGCTCCAGGCCCATGTGGACCTTAGTTTAATCACAGTTTCTAATACTCAACATAGGCGCATAAAGAAAACATTAACCACACTTCCTTTCGATAAGATGCTTTTTCTTCCACTTTAATAGATGTGTAGTTCATACATAAATTGAGGAAGCAAAGCAAAAAAATATAATGGTAGGTAATGATCAGGCTTCTCAAATAACCATCCACAAAGGGTAATCACTGTCACTGTATATAATAACATTAGGGGAGACCCCCTCAGCAAAGAACTTACAATGATAGTAATAATAATAGACATATTTGGTGGGTCTTTCGTTCAGAAGTGTTCTTTTCTCCTTGTTCTCTAGCACAGATAGACCCTCAGCATGAGTATAAATGTACACCTAAGTGTTTTGAACCTCAAAATGTCTTTGTTAAGACCCTTTTGGGGTGAAAACACATAGGTGGGGAAGTCTGCTCTGGAACTGTGGTGGCCATAGACGTGGAGGAAAGGAGGATACGCTTATGAACGGGGCTCCGTTTTTGTTTTACACCTACAGCTACCTCCATATACCTTGGTATGAGATCACCCTCATTTATGTTGACTGTCTGCTTGCTATGTTTATGAATGAAGCTTTTATATAAACCATATTACCGTTTTATGTACATTTATATCCATGCTGAGCGTCTATCTGTGCTATTTAACAAGGGAAAAGGAAGGCTTCTGAGCTAAATACCCACCAGATGTGTCTACTATTATTATTACCATTGTGAGTATGGTGACTATGATGACCTGTTGTGGATGGTTATTTGAGAAGACTGATCATTACCTACCATTATATTTTTTTGCTTTTCTTCCTTCCTTTACGTATGAACTACAAATCTTCTGAAGTGGAAGAAAAAGCATCTTATCAGAGGGAAGAGTGGGTAATGGTGGTCATTCCGAGTTGTTCGCTCAGTAATTTTCTTCGCATCGCAGCGATTTTCTGCTAACTGCGCATGCGCAATGTTCGCACTGCGACTGCGCCAAGTAAATTTGCTATGCAGTTAGGTATTTTACTCACGGCATTACAAGGTTTTTTCTTCGTTCTGGTGATCGTAATGTGATTGACAGGAAGTGGGTGTTTCTTGGCGGAAACTGGCCGTTTTATGGGAGTGTTTGAAAAAACGCTACCGTTTCTGGGAAAAACGCGGGAGTGGCTGGAGAAACGGAGGAGTGTCTGGGCGAACGCTGGGTGTGTTTGTGACGTCAAACCAGGAACGACAAGCACTGAACTGATCGCACTGGCAGAGTAAGTCTCGAGCTACTCAGAAACTGCACAGAGAAGTCTTTTCGCAATATTGCGAATCTTTCGTTCGCAATTTTGCTAAGCTAAGATTCACTCCCAGTAGGCGGCGGCTTAGCGTGTGCAAAGCTGCTAAAAGCAGCTTGCGAGCGAACAACTCGAACTGTGCTTAAACTTTGTATGTTTGCGGAAAAGGTGTGACCCCATATTTTATACTATACTGAGGCTGCTAAAGGGTGTGTGCACTAGGACCATATAATTTTGTATTACCATGTGGACCTTAATCTGGCACTGCCCATTTAAGATGAAATAAAGTAAAGATAATGCCAAATTGGATTCTAACTGCCAAACAACTGTTGCAAAACAACTTTTTTTTCTAGTGAAGTCTCCGCTTGGACTGTGTTAATATACATAAAGAATTATGCTATTTGCTTCCTAATTGAGTTTTACAAGGACTGAGAGTTGCCATATTATCATTGTTTAACAGGAACCAAGTCCATACACATTTTAAGTTAAGTTCTTTCAAAATTATACACTTACTTTTCTAAATTTTATCAACTAAAGAAGTCACATTATACATTGTTTTATACTGGTTGTTAAATAGTGATTTTTAAGCATAGTTTCTTAGCCTTTCAGATCCTCCAGGAGAGTACAGTTTGAAGCTATTATCTCCCGCTGCCCTACATTATAAATCATATCTCCTGATTCCTTGAATTCTTCATTGCAGCCAGGGATCCACCAAGGAATTTCTGACCAAGGACAGTGATTTGCTGCAGTCACTAGTATGACTTCTGCCTGGGCTCATAAGCCTCTGCTGTCTACTCTCAGCAAACCCTTGTGGGACCCCTGGCATTAGAGAATACCGTTTGCTTGACACCTGTGATCTGTGTCTTATCTAGGATGCTAGTATGTGTGAATTGTGGAATTATTAGTATTCTTTACTTTACTTAAACACACAAAAAGGAAAATACAACAAAAAGTTTTAAAATCAGGTCAAACTGCATTTTAAATTTATTGCATAGGCATCACATTTATTAAGTATATTGGTGGTCATTCCGAGTTGATCGCTCGTTATTTTTTTTCCGCAATGGAGCGTTTAGTCGCTAATGCGCATGCGTAATGTCCGCAGTGCGACTGCGCCAAGTAAATTTTCTATTAAGTTAGGTATTTTACTCACGGCATTACGAGGTTTTTTCTTCGTTCTGGTGATCGTAGTGTGATTGACAGGAAGTGGGTGTTTCTGGGCGGAAACTGGCCGTTTTATGGGTGTGTGCGAAAAAATGCTGCCGTTTCTGGGAAAAATGCGGGAGTGTCTGAAGAAATGGGGGAGTGTTTGGGTGAACGCTGGGTGTGTTTGTGACATCAAACCAGGAACGAAACTGACTGAACTGATCGCAGTGGCAGAGTAAGTCTCGAGCTACTCAGAAACTGCTAAGAACTGTCTATTCGCAAATCTGCTAATCTTTCGTTCGCAAATCTACTATGCTAAGATTCACTCCCAGTAGGCAGCAGCTTAGCGTGTGCAAAGCTGCTAAAAGCAGCTTGCGAGCGAACAACTCGGAATGACCACCTTTGTGCTGAGTGAGAAGTTTCACAGCGAATATTTGCACACAAGAGATCCAGTATTGCAGGCAGCAATGTTAATACTAATAATTGCATAATTTCTGAGAATATATTGCTGCTATTGTTATATAGAAATATCTTGCAACAACCATTTAAGCGTAGATATGCCCATATGTGGAGCTAGGCACGCACTTTAAGTGGAACATGACAAGCCCCCTAAATGGTGTGCCACACTTCGCACAGTGCATTTTACTACCAACTATAATCTACCTCAGGGGTGGGCAATTAATTTCTATAGGGGGCCACATGAAAAATCTGAAATGTGTTGGAGGGCCGAACCAAAACCGGCATTTGCTGATTATTCCAGAGTACCGCCGAATGGAACTTTTATATTATCACTGCTACGCAGTACACAACGTAGGGCACACACACACACACACACACACACAATTATTATAATTTTTTTTATGTACAGGGGATATAATATGTACCTGCCCAGGATCTCTATATTGGGGGTAGGAGAACGGTCCTCTAGTCGGCAACGCAACACAGCATGGAGCTGACTGAGCGACGCGCTGTTAGGCAAGGAAGGACGACGGACGTATCAGGAGGCGCCTTGGGAACATGCTGGCGGTGACTGACAGGGGAGGCGGGCAATGGGGAACGATTGTGTCCTGCAGGATGCGCTGTGAGTCACTCGTCCTGTGTGCGCCTCAGCCAAAAGCATTTCAGTGTTGGCTGAGGCACACAGAGGACTGTGATTCACAGCGCTTCCTGCAGGACCCGAGCAGAAAAATAAACATATCCATGGTGCAGGGAGACTGTGGGCGGAGAGCCTACGCGGGCCGGACAGGGATTGCCAAAGGGCCGCATGTGGCCCTCGGGCCGTACTTTGCCCAGGTCTGATCTACCTGAACCTAGTTTTCAAAAGTAGGCAAGTATGTGTCTAAGAATTGCCTTGTGCTTTTTTGTTGTCTCTTTACTTATTTGTTTTACTGTTTGGTGTATTTTACTCTAAATCCTGTCTGCATTATTTGCGTGTTAGTGGTGTGTGACTGGTAATGGGTTTAGTTCACTGTTTTGTCTGTATTCTTTTCTTTATTCTGTGTTTTGTGAGGGAGATTATGTAATAGAATAAGGAAAGGAGTGCTAGGTCATGTAGGTAGAAGCAGATCTCTTCTAATGAGAGTGTGAAGGAAGAGGAAAAGGAAGTATATTAGAAAGGGAAGAGGTAGAGGTGAAGGGAGGTTATAGGGAAGACAGAGGTAATGGCCAGGAGTCCAAAGTAATATCTGGTTGCAATATTTGATACTCCCATGATGAAATCTATCTCTATCTATCTAATGTACAGCACATCCTGAAAGTATTCACAGTGCTTCACTTTTTCCAGGAACATCTCAAGGATGATCAGTGGAAACAGGATGCACTTGAGCTCAATTTTGGCAAAGGCTGTGAATACTTATGTACATGTGATTTCTTAGTTTTTTTTATTTGTAATAAATTTGCAAAAATCTCAAACTTTTTTTCACATTGTCATTATGAGGTATTGTGTGTAGAATTTGAGGGAACAAATTAATTTATTCCATTTTGGAATAAGGCTGTAACGCAGTGGTTCCCAAACTGTGTGCCGTGGCTCCCTGGGGTGCCTTGGGACACTTGCAGGGGTGGCTTGGATTGGTGGTCCAGGACAAATTCAAAATATTTATGGTCAATATAATAGGCAAAACTAGTGCTAGTAGTGGTCAGTCATAAAATATGTGGACAAACAAGCAAATCTTGTCCCTCACCACACAATTGAGCCTAAGGATGACATATAAACACAATCTACTTAATTTAATATTTCTTTCTAAATTTCTCAATAAGAAATTTTTGGCCTAGGGGTGCCGTGAAAAAAATTCTGATACTCTAGGGCGCCGTGATTAAAAAAAGTTTGGAAAACACAGCTGTAACGTAACAAAATGTGGAAAAGTGAAACGCTGTGAATACTTTCCGGATGCACTGTAGGTTTGAAATAATGCAGTTTAATTTGTGGTTTTGCTTTTGAGAAACTGTATGGTCTACAAAACGGCAGCTTAAGATCAGCCTTTATCCTGTATCTTTTAATACTTTTTATCTCACTGATCATTGAATTGTGCTTTCAATCCTTTATTCATTAATGGGTTTTGAGACACTTCTTGTTGCGTTTCTTCCTGTGGAGTTTCTGTCTTGCAATGATTTTGTGACATTATCTACACCAGTATCTTTATTCACAATATACGCTTACAGTATGTACAACTAGTAGCATCTAAATAAGACAAACATGCTGTTGTAATGCTTGCAGTACCTGTGACCGAAGAGGACATGGCAATCCTGTTTCAGAACTCCACAGCACCCCAGTGTTTATAGTTCCTGTTTGACATTAAAAAGTGTTACAGATGTTGTTATGGGGGAGATGTGGGGCTGAAGTTGCTGTGTTTGCCGTTATGCAGGACCAGTTACAGCAAACAAGTGACAATTGCTTAAAGTACAGTATAAGCATGTGAGGTCACAGGCTGGGTATGATTTAACGGCGATCGGGATGACAGCGTTCAGTATACCGATGCCAGCATCACGACAATTTAAATACTGACAGGAGTGAGCTAGGGCTATTCTTCCCTCACCTGCTAACCCTCCCTTCTCGTAGCCTAAACCTAACATCTCCGCTCTCCCTATGGTGTGCAACCAGGGCCGGTTCTAGCCCTTTTTGCGCCCCGAGCGGGAAATGGGGGCATGGCTTCATACAGGCGGCGTGGTCAGTTACACCCCCTGTACAGTAGAGTAGCACCGCTGAAATGCTGAGCGGTGCGTGATGACATCATCGCGTACCGCACAGCAAAGGTCCTCTCCATGAAGGGAAACTAGGCGGGTAGCGTCTAGTTCCCTTCGTGGAGAGGACCTTTGCTGTGCGGTGCGCGATGACGTCATCGCGCACTGCACAGCAAAGGTCCTCTCCACGAAGGGAAACTAGACGCGTAGTGTCTAGTTCCCTTCACAGGGGGACACAGCCAGGGGACACAGCGGGCAGCGGGGGGCACAGCAGTAGTGGATCTTGCCATGGTGCAGCGCCCTCCGGATGGTGCCGGCGCCCTCCGGAAGGCGGCGCCCCGGGAAAAAGTCCTGCTTGCCCGTGGCAAGATCCGCTACTGTGTGTAACCCTAACCTCCCCCACTGTTGCCTAAATCTAACCTCCTCCCCCCCCCCCCATTTCCCACAGCCTAAACATAACCTCCCCTTGGTGGTGCCTAACCCAACCCCTCCCCCCCTTTGCATCCTAGACCTAACCTCTCCCCTCCCGCAGCCTAACCCTAACCTCCAGGGGTGGCACCTAAACCTAAACCTCCCACTATGCTCACAGGATTCTGGCGTCAGTATTCTGATGAGTGTTGGGATTCCAGTGTTGGTATTCTGGCTGCTGACACTGGGAAGACAGATTGTCCAACTATTTTATAAAAGGAAACATGGGCTGTTTCCTTGTATAAAATAGTTGGACGATCTGTTTGGCTCTAATTAACAATATTTTGCTTATTTGTACATAGGAGAGTTGTTAATAGATTTATACTGATCTCTCATTGGAGAGTTGTTAATGGATTGTAACATGAATTGTACCAATATATGTCTTATTTAGATAAGAATGGAGTGTCACAACGGGCTGTAGATGAAGATCCAGCATGTGGGCGTTTACTGGAGAAGTGGATGCCACAGCAGGAAGGAAGAGAGGTGGTTGGATATAGTTCCTTCTCATGAAACCTGGAGCGCCAGAGGAGGCGAATGAAGCCTAAGGAGGCTGAGGAGTTATGCCTGGTGGGCAAGGCTGCAGACCACTGACAAATGTAACTTGAAGATTAAAGAGTGTTTGTTTGGCAAATGTGGCTGAAGATAACTGAAGAATGCAAACTGAAGACTGAATGCTTGGCAAATGTGGGTGAAGAACACTGAAGAACGAAGACTGAAGAATGGATGCTTGGCAGATGTGACTGAAGAACACTGAAGAACGAAGATTGAAGAACGTGACTAAAGAACACTGAGAAATGAAAATTGAAGAGTGAATGCTTAGCAAACGTGACTGAAGAACACTGAAGAATTAATGCTTGGTTGACTTGGCTGGAGAACACTGCTGCAGACTCGGGAAGCCCTCTATGGTCACAGAGTAACCGAGGTCGGGGCTCGTAGAGTGGTCAGCTGCGGTCGACGGAACTGGAAGGACAGCCAGCAAGAGTGCAGCGGCAGGTTATTGGGAAGACTTGGAGAGTAGAGTTGGAGACCCCTGGAGCACGAGAAACAACCACAGGAATTTCCTGAGGGAGCACAGAGCTGGAGCTTCTGCTCTTGGCAGTAACTTGAAGTACTGGCAGTGTTAAAGTCTGGGCTGACCCCTTTTAAAAGAGAAAGCTGCCCGGGATTGGCTGAATGAAACCGCAGAGCCTATCCATTGGCCACAGAGAAGTTTGGTCTCCAACATGGCAGCCCCCAGTACAGCAGACACACAAGGGCACGCTTCCTCACCTGCCCAGTCACCCGTCTCTGGTACTCCAGGGCCCGCAGCAGTCACTGCCACCAGACCCACCGCGCCTCACCTCGACCATGACCAGCTCCTCTGCCAGCAATGGAACGGGCAAGCCCCGGGCCCTGACACCAGAGGTAAGCCCACGGTCTCTGACATGGAGTCATGTAGAACTACATACCTACCAGCTTGAGAGGTCTGCTGTATATTGCTCTTATAGACCTCAAACCCCATCCGTTGCTAGTTGATTTCTCTCTATATTTCAAGATGTTTATCCCTTCATTGGTTCTCAGATTTTTGTTACACATCAATATAATTGAATCAGTCCTGTGCATTACCTAATCCCAGAAGGCGAGGGCAGTATTTGTAAAATGGTGCGCCTTACACAAAATAAAATCAGCAATCCTACATTAATAATGAGTAATATTTAAAAAAGTGAGGCCACTATTTAACATTATTGTCAACTGTACATTAAAATATACTTGCATAACCATGTAGGCATAATGCTGTCTACATCATTTAATGTCGACCACACATTTTTTTAATCTCATTTGTTTGTGTGGCCCTATCATACACTATTAATGTGATAGCTCTATATTATTGCTTTTTCAATCCATTGAATACATTTGTTGTGTTTTGTATTAGTGCCTTGCTGTTTCACATGTTTGACTAGTAAAGAAAATGTATAAAAAACTAAAATTTGTAAGAGCATTTATACTGATCTTGTCTTACAGACAAGAAACAAGTGATTGGCAGGTCTTCAGACTTTGGGCCTGATTCCGATTTGTAAGGTATTGCACACCCGCAAGTAGGTGGTGCAATCCCATACATACAAAATGCAAATACAGTGCACACGGAAAGTAATCACAGCGCTTCACTTTTTCCACATTTTGTTATGTTACAGCCTTAGAATGGAAAGACGGAAGCCACTTTTTAGTAAAAAGCACATGGTAGCCCGCCTGGAGTTTGACAAAATGCACCTGAAGGACTCTCAGACCATGAGAAACAAAATTCTATGGTCTGATGAGACAAAGATTGATCTCTTTGGCATGAATGCCAGGCGTCATGTTCGGAGGAAACCAGGCACCACTCATCACATAGCCAATACCATCCCTACAGTGAAGCATGGTGGTGGCAGCATCATGCTGTGGAGATGTTTTTCAGCGGCAGGAACTGGGAGACTAGTCAGGATAGAGGGAAAGATGAATGCAGCAATGTACAGAGACATCCTGGATGAAAACCTGCTCCAGAGAACTTTTGACCTCATACTGGGGCGACGGTTCATCTTTCAGCAGGACAACAAGCCTAAGTACACAGCCAAGATATGAAAGGAGTGGCTTCAGGACAACACTGTGAATGTCCTTGAGTGGCCCTGCCAGAGCCCAGACTTGAATCCGATTGAACATCTCTGGAGAGATCTGAAAATGGCTTTGCACCAACGCTTCCCATCCAACCTGATGGAGCTTGAGAGGTGCTGCAAAGAGAAATGGGCAAAACTGCCCAAAGATACAGTAGGTGTGCCAAGCTTGTGGCATCATATTCAAAAAGAATTGAGGCTGTAATTGCTGCCAAAGGTGAATCAACAAAGTATTGAGCAAAGGCTGTGAATACTTATGTACATGTGTACATATTTTGAGGGAAAAAAAGAATTTTTTCCATTTTGGAATAAGGCTGTAACATAACAAAATGCGAAAAAAAAAGTGAAGCGCTGTGAATACTTTCCGGATGCAAAGTACATCAGGAGATGTCTGTAGGAGATAGATGCCTCTTATATGCATCTGCGAGATCCGAGTGTTGCATCAGAGCACGCAACCTCGGAACATCATTGCAACCATCGGTGGTGACTCGCAATACCGTCTGGTCAGGAAGTTTGCATGATGCAGACCCCGGGCCTGACACACTTACAAAACCATGGTGACAAGCCCCCCCAGTTTGTAAAACAGACCTGGTCCCATCCCCCAAATGCTGTGTTAAAGTGGGGTCTGCAAGTTATATCACAGGACCTGTTCTGCACATACACAGAACAGCTCCAAACATTGGATTTGTACGTAAACCACCGGGTGTGTGTACAAATCTGAATCAGGCCCTTAAAAGGCCTATGTACTGTATCAAGCCCCTTTTTTACTAAAATCATCTGCTGTTTTGGCATTATTTTATGGGGATATGGTTATGTGACCAGCAGTCAGGAGACCACCGGTCACATTACCGACGGCTACATCCCGCCCCCCTCTAAATCCTGACAGCCGGCATGCCGACTAGCAGGGACCATAGACGCCGATTCCGTGAGTGCTCCTGGGCCAGAGCACCTACGGCAAATCAGGAGCACCCACGGCACCAGCCGCTGCCCCAGTTACCACTAGCCCCCGCAGTGGATTGACACGCGATGGGGGCTGCTTAAACGCTTCTGTACAATGTAGTGTAAAAAAACCCCCACCAAAAATGTCCAACCTCTAGCGCCTGTCTCCTCGGTGGCGGGCATTTTAATTTTTTTTCTTCTTTACACTACACGGTACGGAACTGCTTCTGCAGCTCCCAGTGCGTCTCAATCCACTGTGGGAGCTGTGGGGGCTAGCAGCAACGCCGGCCTGATGCATACGTGGATGCATAGAGCGTCAGGCTGACGAGGGTGCTGCTACCATCAGTAACAGTGAGTACTGTCACTCACTGTGTATGACGCTGCTCACAACTCCCGCTGCCCGCAGCAACAGTGGCTCTCATTTGGCCTTTACACTCTCCTGAGCCCGCTGGCAGAAACTGCGTGGAGGGGAAGGTGTTCCCGGCGCTCGATCTCCACTGTAGGCTCCTTCTGGCGGCCAGAGACGTGCAGCATCAGTGACATCAACAGCGGTACTGAAGGGAAATGGTGATCGGCGGCAGGTGTGACCTATCGGAGGGAAGTGGGGAGAAGACAGAGCCAGTGGTGGTTTCAACTGCTGCCCGCTGGGATCGTGCATGCCGTGCGGATCAGGGCACAGGCGCAGACAGGGGCATCTGGCAGCCAGGGAGGGAGCAGGGCCTGCGTTGCTTACCGGACGGCACTAAGATGATGAAAACCCGGCGGAACACCCAGAAGGGCCCGTGCGTCTAGTCCACTCCGGCCATAGACGGCTGTCTGGGAGAGGCCAAGTGGTGAAGGTGAGGCCGGGCAGGTTTGCACAGCATTTTTGTCTGTCTGTCTCTTTCTCTCTCTCTCATTGGGTCGCAGCCATACATGGACTGATCTATACCACCACTCATTATCATTTTATTTCCCACTGTAAAGAATGTGTAATATATATATATATATATATATATATATATCCTATATAAGTATTGATATATAGTGTGTTGCACAATGTGTAACGGGCATTATGGTGTGTTGCATAATGTGTAATGGGCATTAGTCACTGCCACGGCTGCCCATTCATTCCCACTCCCGCCAAGCACCCACCAGCAAAAATATAAATTGGCACCTAGGGGACTATTCCCACTCATGGGTGCCATCCCACCGGCATTTTGCTGCCGCAATCCTGCGGTCGGTATGTTGACCGCCGGGATCCCCAGAGGTGGTAACGCATACCAAACCCATTTTATGTATTGGGGATATGTAGCAATACACTAATGCAGGGATAGTACAGAAAAGGCTGATGTCTAATCTGATCCTATGTACCCAGCTCCAAAAATCATAGCTTTTTCGCAGCTTGGCTCCATCTGTAGGGCTACACCATCTTCAGATGGCATTAATCGTCCTCCTCCAAAGATTTTAATTAAGAAAAACAATGCATGCATGCAGGGCCGATGCTAGGGTGTTCAGCGCCCTCCTGCAAAATAGAAATTTGCGCCCTCCCATATTTAATAACGGTAAAGGCGTGCGCCGCAAATAAGGGGTGTGGTCTCACAAGGAAGGGGTGTGGCTACAGATTAGTACCCCAATTCAATTAGACCATACAGTAGCACAATCTTATTCACATGACACCACACATAGTACCCCAAATTCACATTACACTACCTAGTAGTGTCCCTTATGTTACAGCACACAGGGGGTCATTCCGAGTTGTTCGCTCGTTGCCGATTTTCGCTATACTGCGATTATCCGCTAACTGCACATGCGCAAGGTTCGCAGAGCGCATGCGCTTAGTTATTTTACACAAAAGTTAGGTATTTTACTCACGGCATAACGAAGCTTTTTCATCGCTGTGCTGATCGTAGTGTGATTGACAGGAAGTGGGTGTTTCTGGGCGGAAACTGGCCGTTTTATGCGAGTGTGCGGAAAAACGCAGGCGTTCGAGTTGCAAAACGCAGGAGTGGCTGGAGAAACGGGGGAGTGGCTGAGCGAACGCTGGGTGTGTTTGTGACGTCAAACCAGGAACGAAAAGGACTGAGCTGGTCGCAATGGCTGAGTAAGTCTGGAGCTACTCAGAAACTGCGGGGTAATCGTTACGAGAAAATTAGCAAAGCTTTCGTTAGCAATTCTGCTATGCTAAGATACACTCCCAAGTAGGCGGCGGCTTAGCGTGTGCAATGCTGCTAAAAGCAGCTAACGAGCGAACAACTCTGAATGAGGGCCACAGTTGTGTTCCTTATACAAAAAGCCCAAAGTAGTGTCCCTTATACACATAATGCCCACAGTAGTAGTGACGTAAGCTGTGTGAAAAGAGAAGAAGAATACGAAAGGGGAGGCAGGAGAAGGTGAAAGGTAAGAGAAACAGTGTGTTGTGAGGAAACAAGGGAAAAGTGGTTGTTGTTGGAAAATGGTGGAAGGAAGATAGAGTACAGATATGATAGATGGGGTGCAAGGAGACAAAGAGAGGAGGGAGGCAGCCAGATGGACAGCCAGATGCTGTACAGAGAAATGGGAAAGCAACCAGATTCTAGACAGAGAGGGGGGAGTTGGCAGCCAGATGCTAGGCAGAGAGATGGGGGAGACAGATGCTGGGCAGACAGGGGGTGGGATAGCCATATGCTGGGCAGAGAGATGGGGGAGACAGATGCTGGGCAGAGAGAAGGGAGGCAGATGCAGGGGAGTGTGGGTGGGGGCAGATGCTGGGCAGAAAGAGGAGGGGAGGCAGATGCTGGGCAGAGAAAATAGGATTTTGGTTACCTACCGGTAAATCCTTTTCTCGTAGCCCGTAGAGGATGCTGGGATCCATATTAATACCATGGGGTATAGACGGGTCCACCAGGAGCCATTGGCACTTTAAGAGTTTAATAGTGTGGGCTGGCTCCTCCCTCTATGCCCCTCCTACCAGACTCAGTCTAGAAACTGTGCCCGAGGAGACAACATACTTCGAGAGAAGGAATTACACAGATAGTGGCGAGATTCATACCAGCTCACACAACAGGCAATTCCGGCTAACATGCCGGAAAAACTCAGCAACAGCTGAAACAGTAACTATCGCAGAACTTACCTAGGAACCAGGCAGTACTGAACCATAAACCAATGCAGGAAAACGCAGCGCTGGGCGGGTGCCCAGCATCCTCTACGGACTACGAGAAAAGGATTTACCGGTAGGTAACCAAAATCCTATTTTCTCTTACGTCCTAGAGGATGCTGGGTCCATATTAGTACCATGGGGATGTACCAAAGCTCCCAGTACGGGAGGGAGAGCGCGGAGGCTCCTGCAAGACTGCTTGACCAAACTTGAGGTCATCAGCGGCCAAAGTATCGAACTTGTAAAACTTGGCAAACGTGTTCAACCCAGAACAAGTACAGATGTAGCCACCTTTATCTTGACTGTTTCTCCGCCGAGACGGGCGTTTAGTCACGCTAAGGCGATAGCTGAGTTTAATCACAGGTAGGCGCGTTGAGGCGATCTAGATACTCATCATGCATTACACATCTCCACCACTGTGTGGCTAATGCTCCACTAATCCAGTACTTTCGATCGTACAGTATAGCGGCGGATTGATCTACAGCTCTGGCAATACTGTAGGCGTAACGGGAGGCGGTGGAAAAACATGGTGACCTAAAGTACTGTAGAGTACTGTACTGTATGTAGTACTGTATGTGTATGGAGAAGCAACTACAGTAATTGTGTAAAAGGAAGAATGTACAGGACAATATATAAACACCGTGCTTTTAAAATACATGAGCGTCTGAGTTCGCTAATGCATAATGGGAATGGAGGGCTAGCAGGAGGCGGTGGAAAATACCGTTCTTTACAAATGCGAGCGTCCGAGTCCTCTAAGGCATAAACCAACACCAATGGGGTGGGGGCCGGGCGCTGTTTGCAGTACTTTCACACATGAAATTGGGAGTCTCTCATGAGGCGTCGTGGGCTAGGGGTGAAGGCTCCCACCTCCCACGCTGGGGGTCCAGGGTTCGAGACGTGATGTGCCTTCTTTTTTTTTTTTATTGTAATAATACACTGTATTATTTTATCAACATTGTAAGACAGTCAATGGAAAGGTGCACACAAGTTACATATAAATCAGAGTACATCTGCAGGAGCGATTCTTTACGCTAAATGCAACTGCACAGCGGCAATGAGTAGAAATGAGTGTATTCTGACGCTACTAAGTGAGCAAAACAGTACTATACAGTAGATATTCGGCGTTTGTGTATTGCACATGACCTGAATTCCCTCCCTGTCTACTGCATGATCTGTGCAGGCTCCCAGGGGGGAAGGGCAATAGGCTAGCAGGAGGCTACTGGGGACTCAGACTCATACAGTACTTGCATTTCAAAAGCACAGTATTTTCCACCGCCTCCCGCTTGCCCATCGCCCTTCCCCCCTGGGATCCTGCACAGGTCATGCAGTAGACAGGGAGGGAGTTATTCACGTAAACTAGGGCAAAGCTGCAGGAGCAGTTGTACTGTTTAGGGTCTATGCACCATATGGTATACATACAATTCTATAGCAGGGCAGACTCAATTGAAATGGCTACCGCCTGTGTCTCCTCGCCCAATGGAGGCCCTCGGCTATGGAGCAAGTAACAGCACAGATTTGGTAGGTCACGGGGCAATGCTGAAGGAGCGTCAGAATCCCCTAGCTAAAATACACAGGGGTGATAGGGATAAGTGAGGTCTTTGCGCATAACGATACACCGCAAAGTTCCCCATGGTTTTGATTATGCCTTTTCTTTGAACACGGTATTTTCCACTGCCTCACCCTGCCCCCATCCCACTTTCCCCTTCCCCCCCTGGGAGCCTGCAAAGTACATGCAGTAGACAGGGAGGGAGTTCCGATCAGGTTACAAGACATGTGCAGCAGTATACTACTGTATGTAGGAAAATCCACCGCTCACTCTGATTTATGTGAAACCTGTGTGCACCCTTCCATTGAATGTATAACAAAGAAAAATAATAATAATAAAGTGAATGTTACAGGAACACATTAAAAAAAGGTTGGCACTTCCTTCCCATTGGTGTTGGTTTATGCCTTAGGGGACTCGGACGTTAATACTTGTATTTCAAAAGCACAGTGTTTTCCACCGCCTCTCCATACCCCCATCGCCCTTCCCCCCTGGGAGCCTGCACAGGTCATGCAGTGGACAGGGAGGGAGTTCAGGTCAGGTACAATACACAAATGCTGACGATCTACAGTACTGTGTTGCTCAGTTAGTTGCGTTGGAATACACTAATTTATACTCATTACCGCTGTGTATTTGTATATAGCGTAATGAATCGCTGCTGCAGATTTACTTTGATTTATGTGAAACCTGTGTGCACCCTTTCATTGAATGTACAACAAAGAAAAAAAATAATAAAGTGAATGTCACGGGAACATAGAAAAAAAAAGTTGGCACTTTGTGACTCTCAGCATGGGAGGTGGGAGCCTTCATTACTAGGTTGGTATGGAAGGGGAGACAATTAGCTACCGGAGGGTACCAACCCCAAGTTTCTGTGACCCCCACAAGGCTCATGGCAAGCGTCGGAACCTATGGTGGGTCTGAATTAACGGTCCCATTATAGTCTATGGGAAAATGGGTCCACTTTGCGTACTGATATCTCTGGTTCTGGGTGTCCCAGAGACTCAGGACTGGTACCATACAAAAGAGGAGACTCTTGGCTTTCGGAGCAGACCAACCACTAGTTTATGTGACACTGGAAAAGGGAAGCAACCGTGTTTCGGGTCCCCTCCAGTTGTCCGCCTAGCTTGCACAGGATACAGGGTTTCTGGCTAGATAGGAAATACTGTACAGAAATGCTAAGCATGGTAATTTGACATCCAGGAACATAGGGAGGAGTTTTTATCTCACTCCATTATACTTAGAAAAATTACACTTGCCACTGTACGTTACAAGCTGTTTGTGCTAATTAGTACACTAGTAGAACATACTGTACAGAGATACTAAGGACAGTGATTTGGCATCCACGAACTTAGGGAGGAGCTTTTATCTCTCTCCATTGTAATCTTTCTAAGTATAATGGAGAGAGATAAAAGCTCCACCCTAAATTCCTGGGTGCCAAATAACCGTCTTTAGTATCTCTGTATAGTATTTTCAATTAGGGTACTAATTAGCACGGACAGCTTGTAAAGTACAGCGGCAAATTTAATCTTTCTATGTAAAATGGAGAGAGATAAAAGCTCCTCTGGAAGTTCCCAGATGCCAAATCACCATTCTTAGTATCTCTGTACAGTATGTTCTACTAGTATACTAATTAGCACGAACAGCTTTTAACTGGATGCCAAATCACCATACTTCGTATCTCTGTACAGTATGTTCTATTAGGGTACTAATTAGCACGAACAGCTTGTAACGTACAGCGGCAAGTTTAATCTTTCTATGTATAATGGAGAGAGATAAAAGCTTCTCAATAAGTTCCTGGACACAAAATCACCATACTTAGTATCTCTGTACAGTATGTTCTATTAGGGTACCAATTAGCTGTTTGTGCTAATTAGTACCCTAATAGAAAATACTATGCAGAGATACTAAGGATGGTGATTTGGCAACCAGGAACTTAGGGAGGAGCTTTTATCTCTCTATATTATACATAGTAAGATTAAAATTGCCACTGTACGTTACAAGCTGTTTGTGCTAATTAGTACCCTAATAGAAAATACTATGCAGAGATACTAAGGATGGTGATTTGGCAACCAGGAACTTAGGGAGGAGCTTTTATCTCTCTATATTATACATAGTAAGATTAAAATTGCCACTGTACGTTACAAGCTGTTTGTACTAATTAGTACCCTAATAGAAAATACTATGCAAAGATACTAAGGATGGTGATTTGGCAACCAGGAACTTAGGGAGGAGCTTTTATCTCTCTATATTATACATAGAAAGATTAAAATTGCCACTGTACGTTACAAGCTGTTCGTGCTAATTAGTACACTAGTAGAACATACTGTACAGAGATACTAAGTACAGTGATTTGGCATCCACGAATTTAGGGAGGAGCTTTAATCTCTCCATTGTAATCTATCTAAGTATAATGGAGAGAGATAAAAGCTCCTCCCTAAATTCCTGGATGCCAAATTACTGTCCTTAGTATCTCTGTACTCTATGTTCTACTAGTGTACTAATTAGCACAAACAGCTTGTAACGTAGAGTGGCAAGTTTAATCTTTCTATGTTTAATGGAGAGAGATAAAAGCTCCTCAGTAAATTCCTAGATGCCAAATCACCATCCTTAGTATCTCTGTACAGTATGTTCTACTAGTGTATTAATTAGCACGAACAGCTTGTAACGTACAGTTGCAAGTTTAATCTTTCTATGTATAATGGATAGAGATAAAAGCTCCTCAGTAAGTTCCTGGATGCCAAATCACCGTCCTTAGTATCTCTGTACAGTATGTTTTACTAGTGTACTAATTAGCACAAACAGCTTGTAACGTACAGCGGCAAGTTTAATCTTTCTATGTATAATGGAGAGAGATAAAAGCTCCTCAGTAAGTTCCTGGATGCCAAATCACCGTACTTAATATCTCTGTACAGTATGTTCTATTAGGGTACTAATTAGCTGTTTGTGCTAATTAGTACCCTAACAGAAAATACTATGCAAAGATACTAAGGACGGTGATTTGGCAACCAGGAACTTAGGGAGGAGCTTTTATCTCTCTATATTATACATAGAAAGATTAAAATTGCCACTGTACGTTACAAGCTGTTCGTGCTAATTAGTACACTAGTAGAACATACTGTACAGAGATACTAAGTACAGTGATTTGGCATCCACAAACTTAGGGAGGAGCTTTAATCTCTCCATTGTAATCTATCTAAGTATAATGGAGAGAGATAAAAGCTCCTCCCTAAATTCCTGGATGCCAAATTACTGTCCTTAGTATCTCTGTACTCTATGTTCTACTAGTGTACTAATTAGCACAAACAGCTTGTAACGTAGAGTGGCAAGTTTAATCTTTCTATGTATAATGGAGAGAGATAAAAGCTCCTCAGTAAGTTCCTAGATGCCATATCACCTTCCTTAGTATCTCTGTACAGTATGTTCTACTAGTGTATTAATTAGCACGAACAGCTTGTAACGTACAGTTGCAAGTTTAATCTTTCTATGTATAATGGAGAGAGATAAAAGCTCCTCAGTAAGTTCCTGGATGCCAAATCACCGTCCTTAGTATCTCTGTACAGTATGTTTTACTAGTGTACTAATTAGCACAAACAGCTTGTAACGTACAGCGGCAAGTTTAATCTTTCTATGTATAATGGAGAGAGATAAAAGCTCCTCAGTAAGTTCCTGGATGCCAAATCACCGTACTTAGTATCTCTGTACAGTATGTTCTATTAGGGTACTAATTAGCTGTTTGTGCTAATTAGTACCCTAACAGAAAATACTATGCAAAGATACTAAGGACGGTGATTTGGCAACCAGGAACTTAGGGAGGAGCTTTTATCTCTCTATATTATACATAGAAAGATTAAAATTGCCACTGTACGTTACAAGCTGTTCGTGCTAATTAGTACACTAGTAGAACATACTGTACAGAGATACTAAGTACAGTGATTTGGCATCCACAAACTTAGGGAGGAGCTTTAATCTCTCCATTGTAATCTAAGTATAATGGAGAGAGATAAAAGCTCCTCCCTAAATTCCTGGATGCCAAATTACTGTCCTTAGTATCTCTGTACTCTATGTTCTACTAGTGTACTAATTAGCACAAACAGCTTGTAACGTAGAGTGGCAAGTTTAATCTTTCTATGTATAATGGAGAGAGATAAAAGCTCCTCAGTAAGTTCCTAGATGCCATATCACCTTCCTTAGTATCTCTGTACAGTATGTTCTACTAGTGTATTAATTAGCACGAACAGCTTGTAACGTACAGTTGCAAGTTTAATCTTTCTATGTATAATGGAGAGAGATAAAAGCTCCTCAGTAAGTTCCTGGATGCCAAATCACCGTCCTTAGTATCTCTGTACAGTATGTTTTACTAGTGTACTAATTAGCACAAACAGCTTGTAACGTACAGCGGCAAGTTTAATCTTTCTATGTATAATGGAGAGAGATAAAAGCTCCTCAGTAAGTTCCTGGATGCCAAATCACCGTACTTAGTATCTCTGTACAGTATGTTCTATTAGGGTACTAATTAGCTGTTTGTGCTACTTAGTACCCTAACAGAAAATACTATGCAGAGATACTAAGTTTGGTGATTTGGCAACCAGGAACTTAGGGAGAAGCTTTTATCTCTCAATATTATACATAGAAAGATTAAAATTGCCACTGTGTGTTACATGCTGTTCGTGCTAATTAGTACACTAGTAAAACATGCTGTACAGAGATACTAAGGACGGTGATTTGGCATCCAGGAACTTACTGAGGAGCTTTTATCTCTCTCCATTATACATAGAAAGATTAAACTTGCAACTGTACGTTACAAGCTGTTCGTGCTAATTAATACACTAGTAGAACATACTGTACAGAGATACTAAGGATGGTGATTTGGCATCTAGGAACTTACTGAGGAGCTTTTATCTCTCTCCATTATACATAGAAAGATTAAACTTGCCACTCTACGTTACAAGCTGTTTGTGCTAATTAGTACACTAGTAGAACATAGAGTACAGAGATACTAAGGACAGTAATTTGGCATCCAGGAATTTAGGGAGGAGCTTTTATCTCTCTCCATTATACTTAGATAGATTACAATGGAGAGATTAAAGCTCCTCCCTAAGTTTGTGGATGCCAAATCACTGTACTTAGTATCTCTGTACAGTATGTTCTACTAGTGTACTAATTAGCACGAACAGCTTGTAACGTACAGTGGCAATTTTAATCTTTCTATGTATAATATAGAGAGATAAAAGCTCCTCCCTAAGTTCCTGGTTGCCAAATCACCATCCTTAGTATCTTTGCATAGTATTTTCTATTAGGGTACTAATTAGCACAAACAGCTAATTAGTACACTAGTAGAACATAGAGTACAGAGATACTAAGGACAGTAATTTGGCATCCAGGAATTTAGGGAGGAGCTTTTATCTCTCTCCATTATACTTAGATAGATTACAATGGAGAGATTAAAGCTCCTCCCTAAATTTGTGGATGCCAAATCACTGTACTTAGTATCTCTGTACAGTATGTTCTACTAGTGTACTAATTAGCACGAACAGCTTGTAACGTACAGTGGCAATTTTAATCTTTCTATGTATAATATAGAGAGATAAAAGCTCCTCCTTAAGTTCCTGGTTGCCAAATCACCATCCTTAGTATCTTTGCATAGTATTTTCTATTAGGGTACTAATTAGCACAAACAGCTTGTAACGTACTGTGGCAATTTTAATCTTACTATGTATAATATAGAGAGATAAAAGCTCCTCCCTAAGTTCCTGGTTGCCAAATCACCATCCTTAGTATCTCTGCATAGTATTTTCTATTAGGGTACTAATTAGCACAAACAGCTTGTAACGTACAGTGGCAATTTTAATCTTACTATGTATAATATAGAGAGATAAAAGCTCCTCCCTAAGTTCCTGGTTGCCAAATCACCATCCTTAGTATCTCTGCATAGTATTTTCTATTAGGGTACTAATTAGCACAAACAGCTAATTGGTACCCTAATAGAACATACTGTACAGAGATACTAAGTATGGTGATTTTGTATCCAGGAACTTATTGAGGAGCTTTTATCTCTCTCCATTATTCATAGAAAGATTAAACTTGCCGCTGTACGTTACAAGCTGTTCGTGCTAATTAGTACCCTAATAGAACATACTGTACAGAGATACGAAGTATGGTGATTTGGCATCCAGTTAAAAGCTGTTCGTGCTAATTAGTATACTAGTAGAACATACTGTACAGAGATACTAAGAATGGTGATTTGGCATCTGGGAACTTCCAGAGGAGCTTTTATCTCTCTCCATTTTACATAGAAAGATTAAACTTGCCGCTGTACTTTACAAGCTGTCCGTGCTAATTAGTACCCTAATTGAAAATACTATACAGAGATACTAAAGACGGTTATTTGGCACCCAGGAATTTAGGGAGGAGCTTTTATCTCTCTCCATTATACTTAGAAAGATTACAATGGAGAGAGATAAAAGCTCCTCCCTAAGTTCGTGGATGCCAAATCACTGTCCTTAGTATCTCTGTACAGTATGTTCTACTAGTGTACTAATTAGCACAAACAGCTTGTAACGTACAGTGGCAAGTGTAATTTTTCTAAGTATAATGGAGTGAGATAAAAACTCCTCCCTATGTTCCTGGATGTCAAATTACCATGCTTAGCATTTCTGTACAGTATTTCCTATCTAGCCAGAAACCCTGTATCCTGTGCAAGCTAGGCGGACAACTGGAGGGGACCCGAAACACGGTTGCTTCCCGTTTCCTTTTCCAGTGTCACATAAACTAGTGGTTGGTCTGCCCCGAAAGCCAAGAGTCTCCTCTTTTGTATGGTACCAGTCCTGAGTCTCTGGGACACCCAGAACCAGAGATATCAGTACGCAAAGTGGACCCATTTTCCCATAGACTATAATGGGACCGTTAATTCAGACCCACCATAGGTTCCGACGCTTGCCATGAGCCTTGTGGGGGTCACAGAAACTTGGGGTTGGTACCCTCCGGTAGCTAATTGTCTCCCCTTCCATACCAACCTAGTGATGAAGGCTCCCACCTCCCATGCTGAGAGTCACAAAGTGCCAACTTTTTTTTTCTATGTTCCCGTGACATTCACTTTATTATTTTTTTTCTTTGTTGTACATTCAATGAAAGGGTGCACACAGGTTTCACATAAATCAAAGTAAATCTGCAGCAGCGATTCATTCCGCTATATACAAATACACAGCGGTAATGAGTATAAATTAGTGTATTCCAACGCAACTAACTGAGCAACACAGTACTGTAGATCGTCAGCATTTGTGTATTGTACCTGACCTGAACTCCCTCCCTGTCCACTGCATGACCTGTGCAGGCTCCCAGGGGGGAAGGGCGATTGGGGTAGGGAGAGGCGGTGGAAAACACTGTGCTTTTGAAATACAAGTATTAACGTCCGAGTCCCCTAAGGCATAAACCAACACCAATGGGAAGGAAGTGCCAACCTTTTTTTAATGTGTTCCTGTAACATTCACTTTATTATTATTATTTTTCTTTGTTATACATTCAATGGAAGGGTGCACACAGGTTTCACATAAATCAGAGTGGGCGGTGGATTTTCCTACATACAGTAGTATACTGTTGCACATTAGAGATGAGCGGGTTCGGTTCCTCGGAATCCGAACCCGCCCGAACTTCATGTTTTTTTTCACGGGTCCGAGCGACTCGGATCTTCCCGCCTTGCTCGGTTAACCCGAGCGCGCCCGAACGTCATCATGACGCTGTCGGATACTCGCGAGGCTCGGATTCTATCGCGAGACTCGGATTCTATATAAGGAGCCGCGCGTCGCCGCCATTTTCACACGTGCATTGAGATTGATAGGGAGAGGACGTGGCTGGCGTCCTCTCCATTTAGATTAGAAGAGAGAGAGTGAGATTGATTTGAGACAGAGACACTTGATTTACCGGAGCTTAGGAGTACTGTAGAGAGTGCAGAGTTTAGTAGTGACTGACCACAGTGACCACCAGACAGTGCAGTTTTATTTAATATAATCCGTTCTCTGCCTGAAAAAAACGATACACAGTGACTCAGTCACATACCATATCTGTGTGCACTGCTCAGCCCAGTTTGCGGCATCATCTATTTATATATCTGACTGTGCTCACACAGCTTATAATTGTGGGGGAGACTGGGGAGCAGTGCCAGTTATAGGTTATAGCAGGAGCCAGGAGTACATATTATTAAAATTAAACAGTGCACACTTTTGCTGCAGGAGTGCCACTGCCAGTGTGACTGACCAGTGACCTGACCACACTGACCACCAGTATAGTTAGTAGTATACTATATTGTGATTGCCTGAAAAAGTTAAACACTCGTCGTGTGACTTGTGTGGTGTTTTTTTTTTTATTCTATAAAAAACTAATTCTGCTGACAGACAGTGTCCAGCAGGTCCGTCATTATATAATATATACCTGTCCGGCTGCAGTAGTGATATATATATATTTTTTATATCATTATTTATCATCCAGTCGCAGCAGACACAGTACGGTAGTTCACGGCTGTAGCTACCTCTGTGTCGGCACTCGGCAGTCCATCCATAATTGTATACCACCTACCCGTGGTTTTTTTTTCTTTCTTCTTTATACATACATACTACATCTCATTATCAACCAGTCTATATTAGCAGCAGACACAGTACAGTAGTCCACGGCTGTAGCTACCTCTGTGTCGGCACTCGGCAGTCCGTCCATAATTGTATACCACCTACCCGTGGTTTTTTTTTCTTTCTTCTTTATACATACATACTACATCTCTTTATCAACCAGTCTATATTAGCAGCAGACACAGTACAGTAGTCCACGGCTGTAGCTACCTCTGTGTCGGCACTCGGCAGTCCATCCATAATTGTATACCACCTACCCGTGGTTTTTTTTTTCTTTCTTCTTTATACATACATACTACATCTCATTATCAACCAGTCTATATTAGCAGCAGACACAGTACAGTACGGTAGTCCACGGCTGTAGCTACCTCTGTGTCGGCACTCGGCAGTCCGTCCATAATTGTATACCACCTACCCGTGGTTTTTTTTTCTTTCTTCTTTATACATACATACTACATCTCTTTATCAACCAGTCTATATTAGCAGCAGACACAGTACAGTAGTCCACGGCTGTAGCTACCTCTGTGTCGGCACTCGGCAGTCCATCCATAATTGTATACCACCTACCCGTGGTTTTTTTTTTCTTTCTTCTTTATACATACATACTACATCTCTTTATCAACCAGTCTATATTAGCAGCAGACACAGTACAGTAGTCCACGGCTGTAGCTACCTCTGTGTCGGCACTCGGCAGTCCATCCATAATTGTATACCACCTACCCGTGGTTTTTTTTTCTTTCTTCTTTATACATACATACTACATCTCTTTATCAACCAGTCTATATTAGCAGCAGACACAGTACAGTAGTCCACGGCTGTAGCTACCTCTGTGTCGGCACTCGGCAGTCCATCCATAATTGTATACCACCTACCCGTGGTTTTTTTTTTCTTTCTTCTTTATACATACATACTACATCTCTTTATCAACCAGTCTATATTAGCAGCAGACACAGTACAGTACGGTAGTCCACGGCTGTAGCTACCTCTGTGTCGGCACTCGGCAGTCCGTCCATAATTGTATACCACCTACCCGTGGTTTTTTTTTCTTTCTTCTTTATACATACATACTACATCTCTTTATCAACCAGTCTATATTAGCAGCAGACACAGTACAGTAGTCCACGGCTGTAGCTACCTCTGTGTCGGCACTCGGCAGTCCATCCATAATTGTATACCACCTACCCGTGGTTTTTTCTTTCTTCTTTATACATACATACTACATCTCTTTATTAACCAGTCTATATTAGCAGCAGACACAGTACAGTACGGTAGTCCACGGCTGTAGCTACCTCTGTGTCGGCACTCGGCAGTCCGTCCATAATTGTATACCACCTACCCGTGGTTTTTTTTTCTTTCTTCTTTATACATACATACTACATCTCTTTATCAACCAGTCTATATTAGCAGCAGACACAGTACAGTAGTCCACGGCTGTAGCTACCTCTGTGTCGGCACTCGGCAGTCCATCCATAATTGTATACCACCTACCCGTGGTTTTTTTTTCTTTCTTCTTTATACATACATACTACATCTCTTTATCAACCAGTCTATATTAGCAGCAGACACAGTACAGTACGGTAGTCCACGGCTGTAGCTACCTCTGTGTCGGCACTCGGCAGTCCGTCCATAATTGTATACCACCTACCCATGGTTTTTTTTTCTTTCTTCTTTATACATACATACTACATCTCTTTATCAACCAGTCTATATTAGCAGCAGACACAGTACAGTACGGTAGTCCACGGCTGTAGCTACCTCTGTGTCGGCACTCGGCAGTCCGTCCATAATTGTATACCACCTACCCGTGGTTTTTTTTTTCTTTCTTCTTTATACATACATACTACATCTCTTTATTAACCAGTCTATATTAGCAGCAGACACAGTACAGTAGTCCACGGCTGTAGCTACCTCGGTGTCGGCACTCGGCAGTCCATCCATAATTGTATACTAGTATCCATCCATCTCCATTGTTTACCTGAGGTGCCTTTTAGTTGTGCCTATTAAAATATGGAGAACAAAAATGTTGAGGTTCCAAAATTAGGGAAAGATCAAGATCCACTTCCACCTCGTGCTGAAGCTGCTGCCACTAGTCATGGCCGAGACGATGAAATGCCAGCAACGTCGTCTGCCAAGGCCGATGCCCAATGTCATAGTACAGAGCATGTCAAATCCAAAACACCAAATATCAGTAAAAAAAAGGACTCCAAAACCTAAAATAAAATTGTCGGAGGAGAAGCGTAAACTTGCCAATATGCCATTTACCACACGGAGTGGCAAGGAACGGCTGAGGCCCTGGCCTATGTTCATGGCTAGTGGTTCAGCTTCACATGAGGATGGAAGCACTCAGCCTCTCGCTAGAAAAATGAAAAGACTCAAGCTGGCAAAAGCAGTAGCACCGCAAAGAACTGTGCGTTCTTCGAAATCCCAAATCCACAAGGAGAGTCCGACTCCAATTGTGTCGGTTGCGATGCCTGACCTTCCCAACACTGGACGTGAAGAGCATGCGCCTTCCACCATTTGCACGCCCCCTGCAAGTGATGGAAGGAGCACCCGCAGTCCAGTTCCTGATAGTCAGATTGAAGATGTCAGTGTTGAAGTACACCAGGATGAGGAGGATATGGGTGTTGCTGGCGCTGGGGAGGAAATTGACCAGGAGGATTCTGATGGTGAGGTGGTTTGTTTAAGTCAGGCACCCGGGGAGACACCTGTTGTCCGTGGGAGGAATATGGCCGTTGACATGCCTGGTGAAAATACCAAAAAAATCAGCTCTTCGGTGTGGAAGTATTTCACCAGAAATGCGGACAACAGGTGTCAAGCCGTGTGTTCCCTTTGTCAAGCTGTAATAAGTAGGGGTAAGGACGTTAACCACCTCGGAACATCCTCCCTTATACGTCACCTGCAGCGCATTCATAATAAGTCAGTGACAAGTTCAAAAACTTGGGCCGACAGCGGAAGCAGTCCACTGACCAGTAAATCCCTTCCTCTTGTAACCAAGCTCACGCAAACCACCCCACCAACTCCCTCAGTGTCAATTTCCTCCTTCCCCATGAATGCCAATAGTCCTGCAGGCCATGTCACTGGCAATTCTGATGATTCCTCTCCTGCCTGGGATTCCTCCGATGCATCCTTGCGTGTAACGCCTACTGCTGCTGGCACTGCTGTTGTTGCTGCTGGGAGTCGATGGTCATCCCAGAGGGGAAGTCGTAAGACCACTTGTACTACTTCCACCAAGCAATTGACTGTCCAACAGTCCTTTGCGAGGAAGATGAAATATCACAGCAGTCATCCTACTGCAAAGCGGATAACTGAGGCCTTGACATCCTGGGTGGTGAGAAACGTGGTTCCGGTATCCATCATTACTGCAGAGCCAACTAGAGACTTGTTGGAGGTACTGTGTCCCCGGTACCAAATACCATCTAGGTTCCATTTCTCTAGGCAGGCGATACCGAAAATGTACACAGACCTCAGAAAAAGAGTCACCAGTGTCCTAAAAAATGCAGCTGTACCCAATGTCCACTTAACCACGGACATGTGGACAAGTGGAGCAGGGCAGGGTCAGGACTATATGACTGTGACAGCCCACTGGGTAGATGTATGGACTCCCGCCGCAACAACAGCAGCGGCGGCACCAGTAGCAGCATCTCGCAAACGCCAACTCTTTCCTAGGCAGGCTACGCTTTGTATCACCGGTTTCCAGAATACGCACACAGCTGAAAACCTCTTACGGCAACTGAGGAAGATCATCGCGGAATGGCTTACCCCAATTGGACTCTCCTGTGGATTTGTGGCATCGGACAACGCCAGCAATATTGTGTGTGCATTAAATCTGGGCAAATTCCAGCACGTCCCATGTTTTGCACATACCTTGAATTTGGTGGTGCAGAATTTTTAAAAAAACGACAGGGGCGTGCAAGAGATGCTGTCGGTGGCCAGAAGAATTGCGGGACACTTTCGGCGTACAGGCACCACGTACAGAAAACTGGAGCACCACCAAAAACTACTGAACCTGCCCTGCCATCATCTGAAGCAAGAAGTGGTAACGAGGTGGAATTCAACCCTCTATATGCTTCAGAGGTTGGAGGAGCAGCAAAAGGCCATTCAAGCCTATACAATTGAGCACGATATAGGAGGTGGAATGCACCTGTCTCAAGCGCAGTGGAGAATGATTTCAACGTTGTGCAAGGTTCTGATGCCCTTTGAACTTGCCACACGTGAAGTCAGTTCAGACACTGCCAGCCTGAGTCAGGTCATTCCCCTCATCAGGCTTTTGCAGAAGAAGCTGGAGACATTGAAGGAGGAGCTAACACGGAGCGATTCCGCTAGGCATGTGGGACTTGTGGATGGAGCCCTTAATTCGCTTAACAAGGATTCACGGGTGGTCAATCTGTTGAAATCAGAGCACTACATTTTGGCCACCGTGCTCGATCCTAGATTTAAAGCCTACCTTGGATCTCTCTTTCCGGCAGACACAAGTCTGCTGGGGTTGAAAGACCTGCTGGTGAGAAAATTGTCAAGTCAAGCGGAACGCGACCTGTCAACAACATCTCCTCCTTCACATTCTCCCGCAACTGGGGGTGCGAGGAAAAGGCTCAGAATTCCGAGCCCACCCGCTGGCGGTGATGCAGGGCAGTCTGGAGCGACTGCTGATGCTGACATCTGGTCCGGACTGAAGGACCTGACAACGATTACGGACATGTCGTCTACTGTCACTGCATATGATTCTCTCACCATTGAAAGAATGGTGGAGGATTATATGAGTGACCGCATCCAAGTAGGCACGTCACACAGTCCGTACTTATACTGGCAGGAAAAAGAGGCAATTTGGAGGCCCTTGCACAAACTGGCTTTATTCTACCTAAGTTGCCCTCCCACAAGTGTGTACTCCGAAAGAGTGTTTAGTGCCGCCGCTCACCTTGTCAGCAATCGGCGTACGAGGTTACATCCAGAAAATGTGGAGAAGATGATGTTCATTAAAATGAATTATAATCAATTCCTCCGTGGAGACATTCACCAGCAGCAATTGCCTCCACAAAGTACACAGGGTGCTGAGATGGTGGATTCCAGTGGGGACGAATTGATAATCTGTGAGGAGGGGGATGTACACGGTGATATATCGGAGGATGATGATGAGGTGGACATCTTGCCTCTGTAGAGCCAGTTTGTGCAAGGAGAGATTAATTGCTTCTTTTTTGGGGGGGGTCCAAACCAACCCGTCATATCAGTCACAGTCATGTGGCAGGCCCTGTCACTGAAATGATGGGTTGGTTAAAGTGTGCATGTCCTGTTTATACAACATAAGGGTGGGTGGGAGGGCCCAAGGACAATTCCATCTTGCACCTCTTTTTTCTTTTCTTTTTCTTTGCGTCATGTGCTGTTTGGGGAGGGTTTTTTGGAAGGGCCATCCTGCGTGACACTGCAGTGCCACTCCTAGATGGGCCCGGTGTTTGTGTCGGCCACTAGGGTCGCTTATCTTACTCACACAGTCAGCTACCTCATTGCGCCTCTTTTTTTCTTTGCGTCATGTGCTGTTTGGGGAGGGTTTTTTGGAAGGGACATCCTGCGTGACACTGCAGTGCCACTCCTAGATGGGCCCGGTGTTTGTGTCGGCCACTAGGGTCGCTTATCTTACTCACACAGTCAGCTACCTCATTGCGCCTCTTTTTTTCTTTGCGTCATGTGCTGTTTGGGGAGGGTTTTTTGGAAGGGACATCCTGCGTGACACTGCAGTGCCACTCCTAGATGGGCCCGGTGTTTGTGTCGGCCACTAGGGTCGCTTATCTTACTCACACAGTCAGCTACCTCATTGCGCCTCTTTTTTTCTTTGCGCCATGTGCTGTTTGGGGAGGGTTTTTTGGAAGGGACATCCTGCGTGACACTGCAGTGCCACTCCTAGATGGGCCCGGTGTTTGTGTCGGCCACTAGGGTCGCTTATCTTACTCACACAGCGACCTCGGTGCAAATTTTAGGACTAAAAATAATATTGTGAGGTGTGAGGTATTCAGAATAGACTGAAAATGAGTGTAAATTATGGTTTTTGAGGTTAATAATACTTTGGGATCAAAATGACCCCCAAATTCTATGATTTAAGCTGTTTTTTAGGGTTTTTTGAAAAAAAAACACCCGAATCCAAAACACACCCGAATCCGACAAAAAAAATTCGGTGAGGTTTTGCCAAAACGCGGTCGAACCCAAAACACGGCCGCGGAACCGAACCCAAAACCAAAACACAAAACCCGAAAAATTTCAGGCGCTCATCTCTATGTCTTGTAACCTGATCGGAACTCCCTCCCTGTCTACTGCATGTACTTTGCAGGCTCCCAGGGGGGGAAGGGGAAAGTGGGATGGGGGTAGGGTGAGGCAGTGGAAAATACCGTGTTCAAAGAAAAGGCATAATCAAAACAATGGGGAACTTTGCGGTGTATTGTTATGCGCAAAGACCTCACTTATCCCTATCACCCCTGTGTATTTTAGCTAGGGGATTCTGACGCTCCTTCAGCATTGCCCCGTGACCTACCAAATCTGTGCTGTTGCTTGCTCCATAGCCGAGGGCCTCCATTGGGCGAGGAGACACAGGCGGTAGCCATTTCAATTGAGTCTGCCCTGCTATAGAATTGTATGTGTACTGTACGGTGCATAGAACCTTAACAGTAGAACCGCTCATGCAGCTTTGCCCTGGTTTATGTGAATAAAAAAAATAATAAAGTGTCTGGAAAAAACTAACATGCATTTGTACTTTAGGAATCGAACTCAGGACTCTGAGTATAGGAAGCGGAACACTTCACCACTTCGCCGCAGACAGATGAATAAATCCATTGGTTTTGATTATGCTGTAATGACTACAGGATTAGGACGCTAACATACTGTACAAAATTCCTAATCTCAAGAGGCAATAGTGAACTTCTAACACGTCCATTTGCGACAGTGTACACTACTGGTTTTCTGTTGTTTTGTCTGCGGGACTTGGACGCTCACATATTCATAAAGTACTGTAGATGGATCATATACTGTATGCTGTACTATCTGTGTCTGTATCGTATATACTGTATTAAATAATGCAGCGTAATGAGTATTTACTGTATGCAGCGTAATGAGACGCCTTAGTAAAGTAGTCCTTATTATATATTTCAGTATTGTATTTTACGGGAGACCACACGCATGCTCAGTGGTGATTGTAAAAAGCGACATCTGGTGGATGATCGCAGGTATTACACGTAAAGGTAACGCCAAACGCTCTGTCTGCCTCCGTGCGATTAGGTACGCCTCTCTGTGACTAGGCGCGCCTCCCTACGCTGCGTATGCTCGATCGGGACAAACGCCTCAGCCAGTCAAGATAAAGGTGGCTACATCTGTAGCTGCTCGGCAGAGTTGTACAGCCGAGACATTACGAGTAGATTGGGCCTTTACAGATCTTGGACACGGCAATCCTGCCATGGAATAAGCATGCTGGATGGTGAACCTGATCCAGCGTGAAATCGACTGCTTAGAAGCAGGACACCCAATTTTATTGGGATCATAGAGGACAAACAGAGAGTCACTTTTTCTATGACGAGCCATCCTCTTCACATAAATCTTCAAAGCCCTCACCACATCCAAGACCTTTGAAGCAATCGAGGAGTCAGTAGCCACTGGCACCATAATAGGTTGGTTGATATGGAAAGCCGATACAACCTTAGGCAGGAACTGCGGACGAGTCCTAAGCTCCGCCCTGTCTTCATGGAAGATCAGATAGGGACTTTTACAAGATAAAGCCCCCAATTCTGACACGCGTCGTGCAGAAGCCAAGGCCAACAAAGTGACCGCCTTCCACGCGAGAAACTTGATATCAGCCTCCTGTAGAGGCTCAAACCAAGCTGATTGCAGGAACTGCAACACCACATCAAGATCCCAGGGTGCTGTCGGCGCCACAAAGGGAGGCTGGATGTGCAGAACCCCTTTCAAAAAGGTCTGAACCTCAGGGAGGACAGCCAATTGTTTTTGGAAGACGATGGACAAAGCAGAGATCTGGACCTTGATGGAGCCCAATCTCAGTCCCATATCCACACCTGCTTGCAGGAAAAGGAGAAAACATCCAAGTTGAAACTCCACCGCAGGAAATTTCTTGGACTCACACCAAGAAACATATTTTTTCCAAATGCGATGGTAATGTTTAGACGTTACCCCCTTCCTAGCCTGTATCAGGGTAGGTATGACCTCACTCGGGATACCCTTCCGAGCTAAGATCTGGTGTTCAACCGCCATGCCGTCAAACGTATCGTGGTAAGTCTTGATAAGCGAACGGCCCTTGCAGAAGCAGATCCTCTCGAAGAGGTAAAGGCCTTGGATCTTCCAGCAGAAGATCCAGTAGATCCACGTACGGAGCAATGAGGATTGCCAGAACCTTTGTTCTTCTTACCAGTTGAAGAACTTTTGGTATCAGAGGAAGTGGAGGGAACACATACACTGACGTGAACACCCACGGTGTTACCAGTTCGTCCACCGCCTCTGCCTGTGGGTCTCTCGAACTGGAACAGTACCTCCTCAGCTTTTTGTTGAGGCGGGAGGCCATCATGTCTGTGTGAGGAACCCCCCACCAACCGGTTACCTCCTCGAACACCTCCGGATGGAGGCCCCACTCTCCTGGATGGAGATCGTGTCTGCTGAGGAAGTCTGCTTCCCAGTTGTCTACTCCCGGAATGAAGATTGCTGACATCGCCACCGCGTGTCTTTCTGCCCAGAGGAGGATTTTTGACACCTCTGACATGGCAGCCCTGCTCTTCATTCCGCCTTGTCGGTTTATGTAGGCCACTGTGGTCACATTGTCGGACTGCACCAGAACAGCCCGATCCTGTAAAAGGTGAGCTGCTTGCAGAAGGACGTTGTATACGGCCCTTAGTTCCAGAATGTTTATTGGGAGAAGGGATTCCTGATCCGACCACCTTCCTTGGAAGGTTTCCCCCTGAGCGACTGCTCCCCAACCTCTTAGACTTGCATCCGTGGTTAGAAGGATCCAGGCTTGAACTCCGAACCTTCAGCCTTCCAGAAGGTGTGGTAGTTGTATCCACCAGAGGAGCGAAATCCTGGCTTATGGTGACAGATGTATCCTCTGGTGCATGTGTAGGTGAGATCCCGACCACTGGGCCAATAGATCCAGCTGAAAGGACCGAGCATGAAACCTTCCGTACTGTAGAGCTTCGTAGGAGGCAACCATCTTCCCCAGAAGGCGGATGCACTGATGAACCGAAACCCGGGAAGGCTTTAAGACATCCCGGACCATTATTTGAATCACCAATGCTTTCTCCACTGGTAGAAACACCCTCTGCACTTCCGTGTCCAGGATCATCCCCAGGAAAGACAGCCTCCTTGTCAGCTCCAGTTGAAACTTTGGAAGGTTCTGGATCCAACCGTGCTCCTTGAGCAGATGTGTCGTGAGAGCAATGGATCGCAACAACTTCTCCCTGGACGACGCCTTGATCAGGAGATCATCCAGATATGGAATTATGTTCATCCCTTGCTTGCGTAGGAGAACCATCATTTCCGCTATCACCTTGGTGAAGACCCTTGGTGCTGTGGAGAGGCCAAACGGCAGTGCCTGAAACTGATAGTGGTTGTCCAACAGTGCTAACCTGAGGTATGCCTGATGCGGTGACCAAATGGGAATGTGGAGGTACGCATCCTTGATGTCCAGGGACACCAGGAATTCTCCCTCCGTCAGACCTGAGATGACAGCTCTCAGAGACTCCATCTTGAATTTGAACTCCCTGAGGTAGGGGTTAATGGACTTTAAGTTCAGAATTGGCCGTACCGAACCATCCGGCTTCGGTACCACAAAAAGGTTCGAATAGTAACCTTTGTTCCACTGATGAGGTGGAACTGGAACAATGACCCTGGATACCACCAATTTTTGGATAGCTTCCAGAAGAATTGCTCTGTCTGCCGGCAGAGCCGGCAAGCCTGACTTGAAGAAACGGTGAGGTGGGAGATCTTGAAACTCCAGCCTGTACCCTCTGGACACAATAACCTGTACCCAGGGGTCCAGGCCAGACGACACCCAGACGTGGCTGAAATGCCGGAGTCTTGCCCCCACCTGACCTTCCTCCAGGCCTAGCTGTCCACCGTCATGTGGAGGACTTTGGGGTATCAGAAGCGGGCTTCTGGCTTTGGGAGCCAGCGGGAGCAGGCTTCTTTCCTTTAGCATGACCACCTCTGAAGAAGGTGTTCGAAGGCTTGTTCCTTCTAGGCCTCGCGGGCCAAAAGGGCTGTGATGTGGCTGGTGCAAAAGGCTTCTTCGTAACCGGTGCAGCTGAGGGGAGAAAAGGAGATGTACCGGCGATAGCCGTGGCAATCCACGCATCCAGCGCCTCCCCAAAAAGAGCCTGACCTGTATACGGTAGGCCCTCCATGCTCTTCCTGGAATCCGCGTCCGCAGACCACTGGCACAGCCAGAGACCCCTGCGAGCCGAGACGGACATGGAGGAGATCCCAGCAGCCATGGAACTCAGGTCCTTCATGGAGTCTACCAGGAACCCTGCAGAATCCTGAATATTACGTAAAAATAAATCTACGTCCCCTTTATCCATCGTAGTCGATTCCTCCTGCAGAGTGATTGACCACCTGGCGATAGCCTTAGAAATCCAAGCACAGGCTATAGTTGGCCGCAGTATAGCCCCTGAAGCCGTGTAAATGGATTTCAGAGTAGCTTCCACCTTGCGATCTGCCGGATCCTTCAACGCGGTAGATCCCGGGTCTGGTAATACTACCTGTTTGGACAGCCTAGAGACAGAGGCGTCGACTATTGGCGGAGACTCCACTTCTTTCTATCTTCCTCTGGGAAGGGAAAAGCAACCAAGACCCTCTTAGGGATCTGGAATTTCTTCTCCGTATTTTCCCAGGCTTTTTCAAATATAGCATTTAATTCCTTAGATGCTAGGAAGGTGACGGGGGGCTTTTTACTGTCTGTGAAAAATGCCTCCTCAACCTGCCCAGGAGTTGTGTCAGTAATGTGTAACACACCCCTCACGGCCTCAATCATCAACTGCACCCCCTTAGCAAGTGATGCCGTCCCCCTCGACACATCCCCGTCACCGTCTGCAGTATCAGAATCGGTGTCCGTGTCATCCTGCATAATCTTGGCAAGTTTGTGAGAATGTACCGCAGGGGACCCTGAGGAAGCAGTATCAGACCATACAACCACAGAGGATTGCAGTACCTGAGTGGCATGCTCAGTTCTAGCAACCCTTTCAGAAATCTAAGAAATAGTCCCCCTAAGAGAGGCTGACCATTCCGGTTCCCTAGCCGGGATCTGCGCTACGACAGTGCATTCCTGATTACATGGGATGGGATCTTCCTGGGAAGTTAAATCCTCTGCAGCATATGAAACAGAGTCTCTAGTTTGCAATATCACACCAATCACCCCACATACACACAGACAGAGTTTCCCCCCCAAGATTGGCAGAGAGACACAGAGATTGGAGCCAACCCACACACAGTGCTATTATAGGTATAGGGAGACGGTGACCCCAAACCAGCGCTGACTGTGTCCCTTAATAGGTGACACAGCCTTTAACAGCCTCCCCTCCCTACTACAACGTCCTGGTACCGTACAGATAGCTGGAGTTGCTCTGGAGGGACCTGTTCATCCACTGGCAGTGAGCTGCAGGCAGGAAAATGGTGCTGAACACTGCTGGGTCCGCTCTGAGTAGAAACTCCGCCCCCTTAATGGCGCTGTCTTCCCGCTCTTAGAAGATTTTACTGGCCTGAGGATTTTGTGCTGGCTTGGATCCGCAGACCCCGACAGGCTTGTTGTGGTCAGTGTAGGGTCAGATGCTGGCTCAGGGCGCCCCTCACAGCGCTGCACCGCAGTACCGCTGAGTCGTCCAGGAGCGTGGTTAATACCGCGCTCCTACCCTTAAACCGCCTTCTTCACACTGACCCCCCGCTTGTAAGGGGGGACAGTGACTCACTCACCACTTGCAGCTCTGTAAGGGGGTGGCGGCTGGCTGCTGGGGTGAGCGTTTTCCTGTTGCGGGGCACGATCTGTCCCCTCTGGAGCTTAATGTCCAGTCAGCGGAGTCAGTGGCTCAAGACCCCGCTGGGCGGACACTGCTCCCCCCTCAGTCCCTCGATGCAGGCAGGCTGTCGCCAGCAGCCTCCTGTAAAGAAAAAAACTCTAAAATAAAACTTTACCAGGAAAGCTCAGGAGAGCTCCCCTAGCTGTGATCGGCTCTCCGGGCACATTTTCTAAACTGAGTCTGGTAGGAGGGGCATAGAGGGAGGAGCCAGCCCACACTATTAAACTCTTAAAGTTCCAATGGCTCCTGGTGGACCCGTCTATACCCCATGGTACTAATATGGACCCCAGCATCCTCTAGGACGTAAGAGAAATGAAGGGGGAGAGGGCGGGAGATTGTAGTTGTAAATGGAAATACACAGCACCCGTGGACTGTTGACAATCGCAGGACTGACACAATTATTAATATATAGTAGTCTTTGGGGCTAATTAGGAGTTGGTAGAAAAGCAAAGTTGCAATTTGGCAAAACCATGGGGGTCATTCCGAGTTGTTCGCTCGCAAGCTGCTTTTAGCAGCTTTGCACACGCTAAGCCGCCGCCTACTGGGAGTGAATCTTAGCTTCTCAAAATTGCGAACGAAAGATTAGCAGAATTGCGAATATACACTTCTTAGCAGTTTCTGAGTAGCTCCAGACTTACTCGGCATCTGCGATCAGTTCAGTCAGTGTCGTTCCTGGTTTGACGTCACAAACACACCCAGCGTTCGCCCAGACACTCCTCCGTTTCTCCAGCCACTCCCGCGTTTTTCCCAGAAACGGTAGCGTTTTTTCACACACACCCATAAAACGGCCAGTTTCCGCCCAGAAACACCCACTTCCTGTCAATCACACTCCGATCACCAGAACGAAGAAAAAAACTCGTAATGCCGTGAGTAAAATACCTAACTGCATAGCAAATTTACTTGGCGCAGTCGCACTGCGGACATTGCGCATGCGCATTAGCGACTAATCGCTCCGTTGCGAGAAAAAAATAACGAGCGAACAACTCGGAATGACTCCCCATGTTGCTCTGTGCTGGGGAAGATTTCAAATGTGCAGAGATTTAGGGGTTTATTTAAGAAGCAGAAGGTTGTAAAACCCGGCACCTCTGATCATGTTTCTGCTCAACATTTTAAAGGACAATGCTTTTACTAGAAACAGACAGCTTGTAAAAGCATTGCCCTTTTAAATATCTGGCATAAACATGATCAGTAGCACCGGGTCTTACACCTCAATGCTTCATAAATAAAACAGTCTGGAAAGGGCATATCCTAGATCAGGCTTTTTCAACCAGTGTGCCGTGGCACACTAGTGTGCAGCGACCAGATGCAAGGTGTGCCGCGGAGCCAGAGCAGCTTCCTGCACCTTCAGAGTGAACTGTTGGCCCAGGCTCTTCTTAGAGGATCAGTCGTGCTCCGACCGTGACCTATGCCTTGAAAACTGTGTGATATCAAAGGTCACGGCTGCCGCGTCTCACCACCCAGCCAGCCCACCCGCCTGCATACACATCTTCCAGTTCCCGCCTGCATACACAGCTTTCCTTGCCCACCCACATCCACACCTGCCCGACCACCCGCTGCGCAGTATTCACAGAACTCCACTATGAAAAATCCCTGCCACTGAGGGACAGCTGATAATAATATTTGTTATTTTATTTCTCCTGTGGGGAACAATAGGATATCAATAGGATTTATATGGGGAGAATAAGAATTTATGGATTTATGGGGGAGAACAATGTGAATAATTCATGTGGGGAGCAATAGGATTTATGTGGGGAGAAATGTGATTGATTTATGTATGCAGCAATAGGATTTGGCCTTGTCTCCATGAGCTGCCACCTGCATTTCCTTTCTGGGCTTCTCCCAGACAGGAGATTCATAAAGTCGGTAAGTATGATGTAAACTAATAAAAAATATGTCAAAAACATAAACAAGTGGTCACTAAAGTTACATATTTGTGTTTGTGAAGGGATCAGAATTTTCTGTGGTGTGCTAAAAGTACTGACACGAATGATGCATGTCCCTGTGTGTGTACAGGCTACCTGACCTCTGTTCTCTTTAGATTACTGTATACTGCCTGTTTTATGACATATACCCCTTTTCCACTAGCTTTTTTTACCCGTGTTTTTGCACGGAGGCGCGCATCGATACGGGTTTTTAGTAGGTGGAAACGGGTCAACACGGGTTGAGTGACCCAGGAATCCTACCCGGACAGCTACCTGGGTAGAACACGGTAATGACACGGGTAACGGTGCAGTGGAAACGGTCATTTCACATGTTTTCAGACACGAGTAACGCTCTGAGACGCTGATTGGTGCTTCTGGGGCACAGGAAGATGATGTCATCCCTGGGAGACACGCTGGGCACATGCAGGCACCGCAGCAGCTGTACACAGGTATTGCAGCAGTTTGCAAACCCTACACTGGGCACATGCAGGCATTGAGGCAGTAAAAGAAGTCACGCTGGGGCACACACTGTACATATATTTTTTTATTTTTTATTCCGGCAGATTACAAACAGACAGTATACAGCAGCAGCAGAAGCTCCAGCACAGCAACATAGCTACCCATCCCTGGTCAGACACATAGATCAAAGAGCTGCTTAATATTCGGGGAGAGGAAGAAATTAGAAGGCAGGTGACTGGAACAGTTAAGGATGCTATCGTCTACAAGAACATATCCCTTATGCTGGCAGAAAGGGGCATCCAAAAAACCCAGCAACAAGTCGTTAACAAATTGAAGGCACTACGCAGACAATTCACCAAAGTACACGACCATAACCGCAAGAAAAGTGGTGCTGGGCGTATGGAATGGGCATATTATGACCTATGCTTTAGTGTCTTCGGCAAAACTGCGAAAACAAATCCCATAGCACTATCGTCATCCAGCTCTGCCAGTCGCCAGATGTCAGTCGACGAGAGCCGTGAGGAAACACAGCACAGCCTTCCCAGCTCACAATGCAACTCACCATCCCCGCTGCTTATATCGGACAGCAGTTTTCGAAGACTCTACCGTCAATGATGATTCCATCAGTGCCACTATTGAGGACGTACCACAGTCTCAGGCGGAGACGTCGCAACCACCCAAGACCACGACTTTGCGCTCAAATAGTAAGTATTACCATTACAAATACAGTTGCAGCAGTCCCTATACAAAATCTATGTAAAGGCATGGTAATGTTGCAGAGTATAGCTAGTGTGCAGGTGGGAGAAGGCCACAAACACGTATATGCTACCACTGCTATTTGTTAATAGAATCATGGTAATGTTGCAGAGTATAGCTAGTGTGCAGGTGGGAGAAGGCCACAAACACGTATATGCTACCACTGCTATTTTTTAATAGAATCATGGTAATGTTGCAGAGTATAGCTAGTGTGCAGGTGGGAGAAGGCCACAAACACGTATATGCTACCACTGCTATTTTTTTATTGTTGCTTACATTCTGTTTCATCCCCTTCACAGTCTACAACGTTCCACAGCGGAAAAAGAAACTAAACAAAACAGAACAAACGGTCAGAGCAATGACGTCCATTATCGTGGATCACCTGCGTGAGGCGGATAGTGAGCTCAATGCCCAGGAAGATGCACGGCTTGAGAGATTTCTTGCGTCAGAAAAGGAAATGCATCAAACTTTTATGAGGCAGTTAATGACCATGCATGATAGGCAGATGACATTTTTTGAACGCACGTTTGCACGTACCATAGGGAATACCACACAAGCACAGCAAGACACAGCCTACCCACAGCACCCATATGGTCCATACAACTATGAGCCTCCCTCAAATCCCCCTATACAAATCCCACAATCCTCAGAATATTGGGTATATAGACAACTGCCTTAGAGCAGCGGGTGATAAAACAATGTTTGTGTTTTAAGGTTCTGTTTGCACTGTATCCTCAACCCTGATACCTACAAATGCAAACATTATTTTTAGTTTACAGAGTGCCCTGTTGGCACTTTAAACTTTTATAATTTTATATTGTTACCTCAGAAAATGAGCAGTGGGATCCAGATATTGGGGCTACCTTTTATATTGTTATCTCAGGGCAGGTGTCTTCACCATGTGGCCCTCTAGCTGTTGTGGAAATACATAGCAAGACATGCTGGTACATGTAGTTCCACAACAGCTGGAGGGACACATGTTGAAGACCCCTTGCGTTATGTGGAATTTTACAGAGTGGCAGCAGACATTTGCAGCGACAGCAGCAGAGTAGCAGAGCAGGGAGAGCGCCTCTCCAGCACAGCGCCTCCCTGCTTTGCAGGCTCTGAGCAGTTAGCGCCAGGCCTGCATGCATGCGAAAGCCTCTTCCTTTCTGCTGGGTTATATTCGTGAAAGATACTATTAATACATGGGGAGAGGGCGGGAGATTGTAGTAGTAAATGGAAATACACAGCACCCGTGGACTGTTGACAATCGCAGGACTGACACAATTATTAATATATAGTAGTCTTTGGGGCTAATTAGGAGTTGGTAGAAAAGCAAAGTTGCAATTTGGCAAAACCATGTTGCTCTGCGCTGGGGAAGATTTCAAATGTGCAGAGATTTAGGGGTTTATTTAAGAAGCAGAAGGTTGTAAAACCCGGCACCTTTGATCATGTTTCTGCTCAACATTTTAAAGGACAATGCTTTTACTAGAAACAGACAGCTTGTAAAAGCATTGCCCTTTTAAATATCTGGCATAAACATGATCAGTAGCACCGGGTATTACACCTCAATGCTGTAGTTGGCATCCCGACGGACAGGATGCCGGTGGTCCGAAGACCAGTGCCGGAATCCCGACACCTCACAGAATGCCGATGCTGGAATCCTGAATGTAAGCATGTTGGGAAGGGGTAGATTAGGCTAAGGTGGGAGGGTTAGGCACTGGCTGACGGATAGGGTTAGGCTGCGGAAAGGGTGGGTTAGGAGTAGTAACATAGTAACATGGGGGGTCATTCCGAGTTGATCGCACGTAGCAACTTTTTGCTGCTTGTGCGATCAACTTGACACCGCCTATGGTGGAGTGTATTTTAGCATAGTAAGGCTGCGAAAGCTTGTACAGCCCTGCTATGCTAAAGACCAGGGTCACATTTACTTACCCTGTGCGACGGATAAAGCGACAAAGGTCCTGGGATTGACGTCAGACATCTGCCCTCCAAACGCCTGGATACGCCTGCATTCTGATCTCCACCCTCCGGAAATGGTGAGTATCTGCCCCGGAACGCCTCCCCGCTGTCAATCTTCTTGCGATCGCGCTAGTGATCACTTTCTTCTCTCTTCTGGTCGTTGCCCGGAAATGGCTGTCGCTGGACAACGCCGCGCAAGTGCATTGCGGGCACCGCGCATGCGCAGTTCCAACCCGTTCGCACCACAGCGAAGAACCGCTGCGTGCGAACGGGTCGGAATGACATTCATAGTTTCTGAGGTTGAAAAAAGACAAATTGTCCATCAAATTTAACCTATATGTGGTCTCCTACGCTGTATTATTTTTTTAGGACTAATTTTGTCTGTTACGAATGTCTGCCGTTGTGTTTATTCCTTGTTCCTCTTTTTTAATAACTATAGTGCACGACTATGAACAATAACCCTGTATATCCTTGTCCGTTAGGACTTTATCTAGCCCATTCTTAAAAGTGTTGACCAAGTCCGCCATTATTACTCTCTCAGGCAGGAAATTCCAAACACGTATTGTCCTTACTGTGAAAAAAACTTTTTGCCTCTTTATGTGAAATCTCCTATCCTCTAACCTAAGCGGGTGTCCACACGTCCTCTGTGTTGATCTAACCAAAAACAGATCCCCGCAAGCTCTGTGTATTGTACCCGTATATGTTTGTAAATGTTGATCATGTCCCCTCTTAGGGCCTAATTCTGAGTTGATCGCAGCAGCAAATTTGTTAGCAGTTTGGCAAAACCATGTGCACTGCAGGGGGGACAGATAGAACATGTGCAGAGAGAGTTAGATTTGGGTGGGGTGTATTCAAACTGAAATCTAAATTGCAGTGTAAAAATAAAGCAGCCAGTATTTACGCTGCACAGAAACAAAATAGCCCACCCAAATCTAACTCTCTCTGCAAATGTTATATCTGCCCCCCCTGCAGTGCACATGGTTTTGCCCAACTGCTAACAAACTTGCTGCTGCAATCAACTCAGAATTACCCCCTTAGTCTCCTCTTTTCTAGTGTGAACATGCCTAGCCTTGCAAGCCTTTCCTCGAATTCCAGCATCTCCATCCCCTTAATTAGTTTGGTTGCCCGCCTCTGAACCTTTTCTAGTTCCAGAAAAGTAGGTTTAGTATAGTTGCTCACACCTGTCGGGTTGTTTGTGTCAGTATTCTGACTGCCGGCATGGTAACTGCCAGTATCCTGTACCCAACGCGTGTGCACTGGGTTTCACAAAAGTATAATAATTTATATATGCCTCATCTACTGGCTATTTGTAAGTATGACAAGATAACCAAATTGAAAATAAATGTACCTTAATGTAACATTTCCAAACTGGACACATGTGGGCATCTTCAGTTACCCCCATAGATAATTGCCTTGGCTGGACCTATTCAATTAGTGGGGATTACCCCGCAAGTGAATCCCCTCTGGTGGACTGAACCTTGCAGCTTCATGAGTTGCGAGGAAAAGTCTGTGAGAAAACTGCAAAATTGGGGGTTCACACGTGGTGAAAACCCATTGATTCCACAGTTTACACTAACCAAGTTAGCGATAGCGTTATTAAATTGGTACCAGGGTATTGTGGCATGTTTAAAGTTATCAATCAACATACCTGAAATATATTCTACAGAACTTAGGCCTAGACACAAGTGCCTCAAGGTGACATCCTTTAGACTCTTCTACTAGGTGCACTGTTCCTACCCACATGCTCCACCTCCTTCCCACACAGCAAGCTAGAACCCAAGAATGGACTGCATACTCAGAGAAGCCTGGGTCTCTGCTTAATGAACCCTGACACAGTAAGTTCTGCTAACAGTTGAATAACTGTAAAAAAGTCTGAAGCACATCTTTATCTTCAGATTACAAACAATCAACATAACCTGAGCCAACTATCTTAAAAACAGAAAGGGCATTGAAGCCTCTAACATTTTTAGTACCCATCTATTAGTATAAATGTTTGTATATGTTGTCATGGAATTACTTTTGATCATGCTTCTAAAAAAATGGAGTACAAAAGACACCTGTATAGTCGCAGCTTCCTCAGGCAGGACCAGTGTCCCTACTTGCTGCCAATAGCTAGGTCATAGATTATTCACATAAACAATCAAAGCGCAAAGACACATATCTGCCAGTATCTAGTCTCAAAAGATCAAATCTTCTTCCTATAATACTAGTGGGTTGGCTAACTGAAAAACCATGGTAACATCACCAATGAAACAGTCCAACAGTGTTTGAAGGTGGTGCTCAAAAGGGGCTTCTAAAAGACAATATAAATCCCAAAAGAATGTGGTATCCACTCCACTTCCTTAGGCACCTATGGGCAGGGCTGGACTGCACATCTGGCACATGCCAGAAGGGAATATGGGCTCCCGCCACTCTGCTCAGCCACCCAGCTAACATAGACAGGGGCAGGCCTCTGTGAGCAATGACCACGCCCCTTTTTGTGAAATGCCGGGGGCTGTATAGCAGCTGTAGCACATTCATGCGCACGGGAGTCTGCTACCAGTAGATGATCCTATTTTGATTATCATACTGCACATTAAAATACAAATGGCAACATATTGGTCAGTGGGATGAATGGATCCTACCATAGACTGAGCAGTCTGATTCTTCTTACCTGTATGTATACATGTATTCAAAGGGCTTAATCACCTACTACTTGTAAAGGGTCAAAGCATCTTATTACATAATACAGTGTTATCTCTTATGTGGCACAGGGAGCAGCTACTGTACATGAAAGAACTAAATTGAAAGCGCTGTCCACAATAAAGGATAGATAAAATTGTATTTATTTTGTATTGATAATTGTTAATATAAACACTTAAAAAGCTAAAACATAATATGTATATCTACAAAGCCTATTTCTTCAGTGATCCTTATCACAGGTACCTTGTGATTGCACTGGTAATGAATACTAGATTGCTGATTAGAACAATATAGCATGCAATAGGTGCTCTAATTAGCTCCACAGTGAATAATTCTTAGTAGCAAATTATATTATTCAGCCTCCTAAATACTTAAGTACACTTATATGGAACACTTATTTTCACAGCCCAAACATATCTAGAGGAAATGCATACAGTTGATAAATGCTTTTTCACCTCCCGCTGGGACAGCGTAGTGATACAATGTGTCCAAAGTGTCTCTGCCTTAGAATCAGGCTGAATATGTAACAAAGAATCAAGTCTCCTATGGAAGCTTTCCAGCTGATTAGCTTCTGACAGGCGTCCCCGTCTAAGCATAAAATAATTATGGATGAGATTCTTATGAAATAAACTGATTGCACAGTAACTTGAATGTCCACTGCAGGTGAACTGTAGAGATCGCTTATCTCACCGGTTTGTGCAGCTACCACATCTCCCACCGGGCTCCGTCTCTGCCGCACATAGCGCTCAGCGGCTCTATCACTGACGTCAGCACTGTATTCCTCCCGTTGGTATAGGTTGGATGCAAGCGTGCAAACAGCTTGCCGACAGTCCGACAGTCTGACCGACAGTCACATGACCTCCTCCACCTGCCCGACAGGTCACTGTCCCGATGGTCGGCATGCCGACCAACAGGGACTATTTCCACTCGTGGGTGTCCACGACACCCATAGAGTGGGAATAGAACCCGTGGCGACCGCAGGTCGCCACCGAGCCCGCAGCGTGGCAAGCGCAGCGAGCCCGCAAGGGGCTTGCTGCACTCGCCCCTCCCCGCTGGGATCCCGGCGTCGGTATGCTGCCGGGATCCCGGCGTCGGTAAGCTGACCGGCGGTCAGCCGTACTACACCCCACAGTAATACCTATAGGACCTGCATGAATCTACATGCAGTTCCACTCCACATCCGCCAGCGGTGACGATCAGGAAGCATGTGCAAAGTGTCTCGGATGCATATGTATAAAAGAAAAAGATTGAACACTTTCATCCACCTCTAAATCAGACCACTCAGTCTGGAGATTGCCTCCAATCGCCGTGCAGCCTTGCCCTCACTCACGTGATTAAATGAGTGGCCACGTAACTGCCTTCCTCAAATATCTTCTGATGAACTGATAGGCTACAGATGCTTGGTTGCATAGGGAGAGGAATCAGCAGCAGAAAGAAGTAATAATGCCACTGTATACCGTGTTTCCCCGATAATAAGACACTGTCTTATTTATTTTTATCGGTCCAAAAAACACCATAGGGCTTATTTTCGGGGTAGGTCTTATTTTAATTAACATTGACAGCAATTTCAATAAACAGGTAAGTGTGAACAAAAAAAATCTACCTTTATTCAAAAATGGTCATGTCATCTTCAACAACATCATCATAAGTGTCCATACCTCGAATTCCGGCCTGGATTTCTTGCACCTCCATTTTCTGCAGAAGAAGTGGACCCAATCTGTCATGTCCAGCAATATAGCTCTGGGTGGCATTGTAGTGTATTATTATTACCAGTTATTTATATAGCGCACACATATTCCGCAGCGCTTTACAAAGAATATTTGGCAATTCACATCAGTCCCTGCCCAGTGGAGCTTACAATCTATATTCCCTATCACATGTAAACGCAGACACATTCACGCTAGGGTTAATTTTGTAGGGAGCCAATTAACCTACCAGTATATTTTTGGAATGTGGGAGGAAACCGGAGTACCCGGAGGAAACCCACGCAAGTACGGGGAGAATATACAAACTCCACACAGTTAGTGCCATGGTGGGAATCGAACCCATGACCTCAGTGCTGTGAGGCAGTAATGCTAACCATTACACCATCCGTACTGCCCTACTAGAATACTGTGTTCAGTTTTGGAAGCCATACTGTATCTTCAGAAGGATACAAATACATTATAGACTTTTATATTTTTATCTAATATTCCATTTAGTTTATGAACACACAGATAGCACTTGAACTGGATTTTGTATGTATAATTACTTACTGACCAATGGCAGTTAATAAAGTGCACTTGCAGCCTATTGTGTAACTAAGAATCGTTAACCAGTAACCGAACAGATACATCAACTAAGCGAGTGGAGGTGTTAAAAGCACTTAAAAATATTATGCTTGCAGTAATTTAAAACAGGAACCATATTGTCATTTAATATTAAGGGCCCCATACACTAGTGCACGTTTTCATGCAATTGCGACGAGTTCCTTGGACGGATAGCATGAAAAATGTAAAATTGCATGTACTTTTCTTGCGATTGCAATGCACGCTTCCGTGTGTCTCCCATCACAATCGCAGATCACACGGGCTCCACGTAATATTTATCGCAATTGCATGGAAATAGGTGCACATCGCAGTGCTTTTGAACACTTGCGATTCGGTCGCATGCGATTCATCACAGAGTCTCTAGACTGGCAGCTTGGATACTCCCATACACATGCCCATCAGCAGCAGCAGCGGAACGGGACAGCACACTGCTACTTGTGATTCCTTCTTCCAAACGGACTGCAATCAGATTGCAAGCGAGTACCAGCACCCAGCATCTGCACCAATCACACTAGCTACAAAGTATTGCTTGTAAACACTGTCCACCACTGTTTAAATCACTGTACACTGTACACTACCCACCTCCCGCCCAAACCAAATAACATGTGCTTCCTTTTTATGTGGCCATCCTCAATACCTACACTGTAGCCCTATTGTGGCCCATATTCCTACTGTTGTGCCAAAATGTTTAATAAAACCTGTTGGTGCTAATTAATGACACATTTATTTCCATCCAAACCTTATTTTTAAAATTAACTATAAACAACAACATTTCTACATAAAATAATAAAACAAAAAATAAATTTTGCCTGGCTCATTTTTTTTCAGATATGTCTCTTGACAAAAATATGGATTTTAGCTCTGGCTTCATTGAGCTGGTACAATCCAAGGAACGCTTGTGGAAAGTCAAGTCGAAGGACTACTCAAATAAAGCCAAACGCCTTTCCGCCAATGAGGAGCTTGTGGAATTTAGCAAGCCATTCTTTGCAGCAGCTGATTTGGAGTAGGTAAAAAAAAATGGCACAACCTCCGCTCAGTCTACAAAAAACAGAAAAAGCATGAGGATTCGAAGCGGTCCGAGGCAGGCACTGACCAAATCTATACGCCTATATTATGGTATTGCAGACATAGGTCCTTTCTCGATGAGGCAGACCCAACAAGGAGTGGATTCTCCTCCATCCCATGGCCAGAAGCAGCAGAGAGTGAAACGGGTGACGCTTCGCAGTCCGCATCTGTAATTATTTAGTCATTGTCACTTTAATTGTTAACCTTGGCCCCCAATCTACCACACACCTCTCACGTGACGTTATTGCATTCTCCTGCCAATGGCCTACGCCATTAAAGTAGGTCAGGTACTTCTCTCTCACCTGGTTTGCACGAGCAATCCCCTGGGAGAGGAGTGGAGGTGCTTGCAGGGAAGGCATAGGTGAATCCTCCTCTTCCTCTTCTGGTGCTTCTGCTGTGACCATTGTCCTATGCGGGCTTGTTTGAGTGTTCTGAAAGTTGAGGCCGTGTGTTGTTTCTCCTCTAGAAGCCAAGTTCATCTGGGTTGAGTTAAGTGTCTCATAAAAGGCAGTGTTCTTGGAGCCACCATCTGTGGCCCGGCCATTCTTACCGACATCAACAAAGAGAAACTCGTAGATTGCATTTACCACTGCCATCAGAACGATGCTAAAGTACCACTTGTAATTTTAGTACATGGATCCGCTGTCGACAGGTGTGTTAATGCGGATGTGTTTCCCATTGATGGCTCCACCACAATTAGGGAAACCTGTTTTCAAAGTCCTGCCCGTTGGCTTGCCACTCTTCAACACTTGCAGGGAACTAGGGAAAAAAACAAATGATAAATTACCACGTTAACCGTTTGTATTTTTACCCCACAGTTTACAACTTTGGAGACAGTAATGTCCAGAACCCTTGACCTCTCTGTTTTGGTGGAACCAGAGGACACCACACAAACCCTGCCAGCACATCAAACACGTCCACCTGTGCCTCCTACCCCCCGTCCACAATCTTCTTGCAAAAGAAGACAAAAGCACAAAAACACACAGGAGGGTGAGGAGGAAGCTGCTTGCTACCAGCAAATCAAGCGAGCGTTAACAAACCCTCCAGACCGTTTTTCAGAGTTTGGAACATACATAGCAAGGTGTACCCGCGATGCCCCTCTTGACCAGGTTGAACATTATGAGCGACTGGCCCATGAGATGGTGTTTATGATGAGGAGAGGCCATCTGAGTGATGACACAGTGATCGGTCACCGTTCCACAGTCAGCTCAGATTATATGGCCCCGCCACAGCCTACCTCTCCCACCCAATCTACCCTTCCCACCCAATCTCAGTCTATTTCACACACCGTTTCAACACCTCTTCCTTCCGCCCATGTCGAGCCTACTCCCCCACCCATCTTCCCTAGATCGTTTTTACTGCTATGCTGGAGGGTGAGGATGATGCATTTTAGTTTTTTTTTTTAAAGTTATGTTATATTCCCAATAAATATGGTGAGGTTTGGTGATATATAGTGCTTTGGTTGCAGAGTCTGGGGGGAGGTACACACATGCTGCAAGTGCATAGTCGTGGGGACGGGACCACTGACTCTGCACTTTACAGCATGTGTATGTTCTCTGGGTCCAATCTGCAACCAAAACATCATATATCCCACCCATGTTAGGAATACATTTACAGCACCATATTTATTGGGAATTACAGGGATTGGCTAAAAACCAAACAGGCCCAGATCTTCAAACACCACACCGTACTGCACCCCTACACTAATCTTGGGCACTTTTTGGAAAAACTACTGCAGGTTCCCATCCGGGGGGTTTATGTGTCAGCAGTCATTGTGGAGAAAGGGAGGGGGAGATTACAGCTGTTCTGCATGATCCAGGGATGTTTTTACAAACCGAAACAGCCTAGACCATACAGAGATGCTGTAATCTCTCTCTTCTGGGGTCCTGCAATGACTGCAGACATGTACACCCCACCAGGCTGGAGACCCCACAACCCGGGGCGTATGGGGATGTGCAGTACTTTCTCCAAAATTGCTGGGATTGGTGCAGCGATCCGGTACGGTGTGGCATAGGGGGCTCCGGGCGTTTCTGGCTTTTACCCAATCCCTGTACTATGATAGTTTGTGTATTTTATACTGTTTTGGTGTATTTATGGTTGTTGAAAGCCATGTTGGCTACAGTGCAAATATACCGGTATGTCACCAGTGGCGCACCCAGGGGGGGTTTCCGAGTACCCAGAAACCCCCCTCCACTAAAAAAAAAAAAAAAAAAAATTTTTTTTTTTTGCTGCATGAGTATTATTAATGGCTGTCTAGCGTCCTCTGGAGCCTGCTGTCTTCCTGGTGGCACTTGTAAGTGCAATAAAAATTTACTTTATTTTAATTATAGTACATATATATCCATGTGCATACATATATACACATGTTTATACATACATACATATAAACACACACACACACATGATATATATATATATACATGTGTATATATGTGTACTGTATGTGTGTGTACATACATATATATATATATATATATATATGTATGCATGTTTAATATGCTATGTATATGTGTATATGTATGTATATATATATATATATATATACATATATATATGTATATATATATATATATGTAGATATATGTATGTTTATTTTGGTGAGTGCTGAACTTTCTGTTTCTATATTTTTGAGTAGGTGGCCATAGGCTACATGCACCCCACCCCACTAGTGGCGAGTGCGGAAACTGCACCACACTTCTGGGGTGGCGAGTGCTGTGGTTTTCTATTTGTTTGTATATTTTAGGGTTAATCCTTGGTTAACTCATTAACTGTGGCCACAAGCTCTGTTCATGCACCCCTATTATCTTAAACCTGTGTTTGCTGCCCTTCAGTAATTTATCAGCCAGTGTCAGGTGACTAGTGTATCTTTAAAAGCCATGGAGTTCATGGCAGATACACCTTAAACCAAGTAGGCATATTTGCAGTTATATTATGTGTGTTACAGTTGCCAGGATAGTGTAGGACCTGCATGAAGGTGGGGTACCTTGGCGAGCGGTGTGCAGGCTTCCGTGCATTGGCCAATTCACTAACTAAACCCCCATCATTATTCATTTATTCCTAGATGTTGTGAGGATAAGGGAGTTTATTTTGGTGAGTGCTGAACTTTCTATTTCTATATTTTTGAGTAGGTGGCCATGGGCTACATGCACCCCACTAGTGGCGAGTGCGGACACTGCACCCCACTTCTGGGGTGGCGAGTGCTGTGGTTTTCTATTTGTTTGTATATATATTCATATATATATATATGTATGCATGTTTAATATGCTATGTATATGTGTATATGTATGTATGTATATATATATGTATATATATATAAATATATATGTGTAGATATATGTATGTGTATATATATATATATATATATATATACACACACACACACTAGTTTTATGGAACCAGCATATACTGGGTCACCTCAGTCCCCACCCCCGTGATTGGCTCCGCCCAGTTCTGGAAACCCCCCCATGCAAATCCTGCGTTTGCCACTGGTCACGTTGGCAATAAAATGCACTTTTTGACTTGTTGTATGCTACTTTAGCAAAAAATTTTACCACTTAAGCCTTGTTGGCTACATTGAAAATATATGCCATATTGGCATTTGTAGTGCACTTCTTCGGATGTTTTTTCCTCCAATAAAATTTTTACTAATCAAGTAAACAAGTGTGTCGTGTTGTTCTTTTACCTTAAAATACTGGTGATTTTGCAGAGGTGAGGGTCTCAAAATTTAGATCTTCCAGTGAACGGCCGGTAGCGAGATACCTCAAGGTAGCCATCAGTCTCTTCTCAGGCGGAATGGCCCTCTGCATCTTGGTATACTGCCTCTGAATATAGGGTGTCACCAGGACCAGGAACTCCTGGAATGTATCACCATCCATACGCAAGGGTTGTTCTCCTTTGGCTGCTGTTTATATATGCTAATTTTAGCCCACCCCATCAGGTCAATCATATGTGAAATTGCAGGTTAAAAAAAGGCCTTTGAGATATATGGCATGAGATAGATAGCAGTGCGTTAGATTGCCTGAGATAAATCACATGTAAAAATACACTCAAGTATGAAATCGCAATCGCTGGCCTCCCGGGAAGCTCCCGGCCAGATTGCAGGAAAATTGCATGGAAGTCATTGCTGAGATACATCTCCCTAGTGTATGGGTCAGGGAACTTTTTTACCTTTTACTCCAAACTATATTTAGATACGTCGACGTTACCCCCTTGATTTGAAAGGAAATCATATATTATTGTGCATATATACTGGTTATCACTGTTTATATGGCACTTCTAAGATACTGTACTGTGTGTGTGTGTGTGTATATATATATATATATATATATACACATATATATAATTTTTTTTAAATTATTTTCACAATGAATGGGTTAATTAACACTTTCTCCCCAAAACACAAGAATGAATGTAAGAAAGATGGATGAGGGGGGGGACATGACTTTTAGGAGAGAGATGGTCACATCCTCACCTCGGTAATGTCAGTGGGAATTTCCCACTGTTATGTGGGCTACTGTCTGATCCTGCGGAACTCCGTCAGCGGTCAGCCACAGAACACTTCAAGTTCTGTGTGTGAGTTGGCAGGCCGCGGGCAGGAGGACAGGACAGTTCAGGGCGGGCGGGTGTGAGCGCGGTGTGACATCAGCATGTCACACCGTGGCCAGGAACACAGCACAGGGTGGCCAGGAGCACAGCGCAGGCCGGGCAGGAGGGAGCGCGGTGTGACATCAGCACGTCACATCGCGAGCCGGACGGTGCTGAATGGGGCTGTGTCTCGGCAGCGCGACCATCCATTACCCCCAGGAATTTCATTTTTACCCCATTTGGGGTAATTTACTCCTGTTCCCTGACCACTGCCCTAGTGTATGGGGCCCTTTACACCACAGCTCAGTAATCAGGCAGCTAATGAATGTGCAAAAGTTCCTCCACAGGCAGGGAAGTACAGGAGACATAAAATAAAGGTTCTGAATGTCCCCTCCATAATGATTAATGCAGGAAGCAGAGATAACATGTTAATCTGAGGACATTACGGTGAGGGACTTGCTGCCACTATCTGCACAATTTCCCCCAGCAAATTATTTGGATGATTATATCCAGGTCTTTCAGTTTAGCACCCTAGATATTAATTATTCTTAATGATGTAAAAAAAAAAAAGAAGAAGGTTTTTGTAATAAACCTTGGAGACTGCAGGAACATTAGAAAACAATCCTGATATATTCATGAGCAATTTCTAAACTCACAAGGAACCAGTTAATCCAAAGATTGCACACTTAATATGGGTATGCACTATACAATTCTCAGGCTGCCCTGCCAGTTATTGGCCCGAGAATTGTATAGTGTGTTTTTTACACCAGGGCCTGACAGTCAGTCGATAACCCGTAGGACCTGTTACCGACAGAGCATCTGTTGCACACACTATATCTGGCATGTCAGAAAGGCATCAATCAGAACTTATAGTGTGTATGGAGTTTGGCCCTATCCTAAATATAAAAAATGTCACCACAATGATTTGAAGTCCAGGTGATCATTTGAGATGAAGCTATTATCCTGTAGTGTGGCCCTCATTCCGAGTTGTTCGCTCGCAAGGCGATTTTAGCAGTATTGCACACGCTAAGCCGCCGCCTACTGGGAGTGAATCTTAGCTTCTTAAAATTGCGAACGAAAGATTCGCAATATTGCGATTACACATCTCGTAGCAGTTTCAGAGTAGCTTCAGACTTACTCGGCATCTGCGATCAGTTCAGTGCTTATCGTTCCTGGTTTGACGTCACAAACACACCCAGCGTTCGCCCAGACACTCCTCCGTTTCTCCAGCCACTCCCGCGTTTTTTCCGGAAACGGTAGCGTTTTTTCCCACATGCCCATAAAACGGCCTGTTTCCGCCCAGTAACACCCATTTCCTGTCAATCACACTATGATCGCCTGAGCGAAGAAAAAGCCGTGAGTAAAAATCCAAACTTTATAGCAAATTTACTTGGCGCAGTCGCAGTGCGGACATTGCGCATGCGCACTAAGCGGAAAAACGCTGCGATGCGAATAAATTTTCTGAGCGAACGACTCGGAATGACCTCCTGTGTCCGCTCCACAACTGGTGGCATCGGAATTGTTTCGGTCACTGGAATTTGTCTAGTTGTTGGCAACTCTGTCAGGTGTGTACCTACTGTAACTTAAGGCACAAACAATGCAGCCGATCAATTCACTGGGAACCATTGGCATTCCTGAGGACCTTGTGCAGTGAAGCAGAAAGAGCATCACAACAAAGCATTACATATTGTATTTACTGCTGTACTATAACAAAAATAGAACACGCACTCTGACTGTGTTGTGTGATTTCCGACACATCTTCTGGAAATCTGTATTATATGGGTAACATATACGTAAGTATCAACTGTGGTCAAGGGAAATTAATACAGTTAAGGGGGGTACTCACGGAGTGATAATCTAAGCAATCTGACTAGATTGCTTAGATTTTAAGCATGATCGCTCCGTGTGTACCCCCCACAGCCATAGCGATGCGCGGCCCCGCGCATCGCTATCGTTGGTGCTAGATCTAGCAGGTCGCTCATTTCACCCACTGGGTGAAATGAGCCCCCCCGTCTCCCCCCGCACGCTCAGCACACATCGCGCTGTGCTGAGCGGCGGGAGAGATGTGTGCTGAGCGGTTCGCTCAGCACACATCTCTCCCACATCGGCCTGTGAGTACTGGCCTTTAGTACCATTAAAAGTCACGTCATGCATATGGTTAGGTTTCCAAAGCAGCCTGCTATCATTGGGCTTTACTGCGGGATATAATACAGCAATAAGATTTATTTAATATATTCGCTTCTCTATAGAGCAAAGATACATTTGCAAAAGCAATGTTGAATTTAATGATGTCAAAAGGTAAAGACCATTTTTTCTCAGATACTTTTCTTCATTGTAATGACCGTGATGATATAATGTCATTGCAATTTCAACAATACTATGTTTTATGTTGCTTAAAAAAGCTATCTAAGTATTACACGTGATGTTTGCCTATTTGGCACCAAGTTATTCTCCTGTATAAAAAATATCTTGTGATAACGATAAATTATTGAACATGTACCAAGATAGAATAATATTAATTAAAAGAAATAAAAGGATATATGTGTCAAACAGACAACAGCCTCACATTTCTCTTTGTCGTGGAATCACATGAACATTAATAGGGGTCTCCAATTATCTGTGGTAATTTACAGCAGATTATGGATTTGCTGGGGGCTATACAATTAGCCCTGATGCTGGCACTTATTGGGGAGTATGCTTCGGGTGACTCAGCCACCTGAAGCATAATTCCTAATAAGCAGCCGTCAGTGAGCCTGGCCGGGGTGATTGGGACAGCGGTAGCAGGTGGGTTTTTGGGATGTGCTCAGTGCCTCGGCTGCAGGGATCTCACCCCATATCCCCCTAGCTCCTGTCCCCCACCAGTATACAGATGCCCAGCACTAATCGGGGACCCAAAGCATAATCCGCAATAAGCAGTTCTCAGAGCCATACATGGGATTGGAACATTTTTCCCCTGAAAAAAAATGGGCTTTAATTGGATAGCCCGATAATGATCAGCCCGTTTATTTACAGAGAAAAATTATTGTTAGTAATTGCATACTGACCTATAATGCATTTTGACACTTTTTTCCATTTGTTTTTATTCATGTGCAGCACATAAATTACACTCCTTCCCACTTGTCCTGATGCCGGTTCATTATGATTAGTGCAAGTGAAAAATAAAATGTGCTTTTTCAGGTTAATAAATCAAATAAATAATTATAATAAATGTGTATTATTTTTCCAAGTGTTTTTTTTATGGATTAACCTAGAAATGAAACTGGAAATGCGAGTGAGCTGTAACAGCAGAAGAGACAGATTTCTGCACACTGAATCCCCCTAATCAGTCATCCCAGAAACCTGGCTAATACCAGTAAAAGGATTAGGACACAGTAATGCAGGAAAACATCACTAATGCCTGAGTAGAAGCTGCTACACAGGCTGAACCACAAATCTCTTTTCAGCATTACTATTCTAGTAACTCTTGTGCCAACATTACACAAATGTTTGCTGATATTTCCCTGTTGGCTTTAGTAAAGAGACAGCAAATGAGTGGAAAGTTTGAGCAAACACAAAACGTTCTGTAAACTTTTGCCGTGGGATTCCTGAATTTAAATAGTCAAGGGTGAATTCTGCAGGGGGCCATACTGTACATCAGCAATCACAAAAAAAGATTCACAGATTCTGACCACCCTCCCCAATGTAACAATTCTCAAATCCACCAATCTATGCCCATACTTTGCAGATATTGTACAGTGATTCGTAGATCATTTTCATCCAAAGATCAGATCTGCAAATCATGAAAGTGCCCATTTTACTAGTAAGTTACTAGTAATGTCAATTGTCTGATTGTCACACCATACACTCGCGTTTTGGTATGGGACTTAGGGTCGACAGTGTCTAGGTCAGTGATGGCTAACCTTGACACTCCAGCTGTTGTTGAACTACATATCCCAGCATGCCCTGCTACAGTTTATTTGGCCATGCTAAAACTGATGCAGGTCATGCTGAGATGTGTAGTTCAACAACAGCTGGAGTGTCAAGGTTAGCCATCACTGGTCTAGGTCGACACCCACTAGATCGATACCTATTGGTCGACAGTGGCTAGGTCGACACTAGAAATAGATCGACATGGCCATTAGGTCGACATGAAAAAAGGTTGACAAGAGTTTTTCATGGTTTTCGGGTGTCGTTTTCCTCGTAAAGTGACCAGGAACCCCAATTAGTGCACCGTGTCCCCTCGCATGGCTTGCTTTGCTCGCCATGCTTCGGGCAAGGTGCCTCACTCCGTTACCGCTGCGTTACCCACCGGTTACCGTTCCCAATCGTAGTCCACGTGGATCATAAAGTATGAAAACGTTAAAAAAAAATATATATATTTTTAAAAAACTCATGTCGACCAGTTTGCATTTCGACCTAATGGTCACGTCGACCTTTTTCTAGTGTCGACCTATTAACTGTCACTGTCGGCCCAGAGTCCAGATACCCTATCTACAGCCCCGATTGGTCGGTGAAAGCCAACGTGTTGAACAACCTGATTTAGAGTCCAGTCACTTTTTGGTCAGAATCGGCAATAAGTGAACCCTACACAGTGTTGATTTCATTACACAATCATCTGAAACCGCATAATTGTCCCAAATAATGTTTGATCTATGGACCCCATAACACCGTTGTCTCATAAAGATGATGTATAAAGTGTATACAAACGTCAATGCACATATTTTTATACAGAGAAATATTTAGTACATTTGAACAGTAACTGTGTGTTTGTCCTAATGTTTAAGCAATATGAACTTATTAACTTGCCAATACATATTTAATTTACAACAATGGTGGTCATTCGGAGTTGTTTGCTTGTTGCCGATTTTCGCTATGCTGCGATTTGTTGCTAAATGCGCATGCGCTTAGTTATTTAAATAAAAACGTAGCAGTTTTGCTGTTGTTCGTGCGGCGCTTTTCAGTCGCACTACTGATTGGTGAGTGATTGACAGGAAAGGGGCGTTTCTGGGTGGTAACTGAGCGTTTTCCGGGAGTGTGATAAAAAATGCAGGTGTGCCAGGTAAAAATGCAGGAGTGGCTGGAGAAACGGGGGAGTGGCTGGCCGAACGCAGGGCGTGTTAGTGACGTCAAACCAGGAACTAAACGGACTGAGGTGATCGCAATCTAGGAGTAGGTCTGGAGCTACTCAGAAACTGCAAGGAATTATTTATTAGCAGTTCTGCTAATCTTTCGTTCGCTATTCTGCTATGCTAAGATACACTCCCAGAGGGCGGCGGCCTAGCGTTTGCAATGCTGCTAAAAGCAGCTAGCGAGCGAACAACTCGGAATGAGGGCTTATAACGCCCACCACAACTGTTGATGTTAAGGTTATTTGGAACACATTGCTACTAAAGTATCTTGCATATTATCAGTGAAAACGTCATCAGATATTCTGGGTAACAGTTGGCACAGATTCAACCTTTATTATCACAAGCTATTATTTATGCTATTGCAAGGTACAACGAGATGAACACTGGAGTTAGATAAGTGCTACAATTTTTGTTTGCTTGAATGATGTGTACTTTAGGCCACAAAAAAGTGGAATCTACATGAAAATCTAAATTGTGGTTTTGAGACCTAGCGCCTGGAAGACCCAACGCTGCATGAATTCTGGGTCAAGTTCCAAGATCACATATAGAAGAAGCAGTGATCCATTATGCTATTGATACTCTAAAATGGCCGCTTTGTTGCCAAACAAAATATTCACTGTTGTGTGTTTTTGGGTCTTCTTTTTGTACTTGCCACTCTACACAATAAGAAGCTTTAGCATGCTGAGCAAAATACTATAAATGGTAAGACTAACTTTAAATACGCATGTCACAGAATTAAAACATACTCGTCATCCTACACACGGAGGCACCATTTTGTAGGCTCATCCAGTATGCTTTAGAGCACAGCCTAGCAATGCGATAGGATCCAGGCACATCACTGATGCATGAGATATTTTAAATTGCCTCATGCCTCAGGGATGTCACTTGTTAATAGCAACCTGACAGGCTGCAAAGTCTAAATATTATTTCCGGTCACAAAATGTCTGCCTCCATTGCGTACAGGCAACAGGTACACTTCAATGCCTGACCATAATACTGAAAGGCACTCGGTGCCATGTGCACCCTCCTCCAAACTTAGATATTGGATTCCACAGATTTCTTCCTTGTGATGTGCTCCAAATGTGCAGTTTCCGATGTGTCCAGGTTGATGTTGTACTTTGCCAGAATCTTGAGGATGGGACGAAGTTTTAACCACCACTGCTGTATTGGTAGACGATGGCTAGAAAAAAAAAGGAAGGAAAGTAAAATACAATTTGCATATCACATATCCAGCCGGAGGACGGAGCACGTGTGCAGTCTCTGTGCAGGCCCCACTCTCCCGCATCGGCTCATACAGTGAATAGCCTAGCACTGCGCCAATGCAGAGAGGCTAGTATAGTATATCTGTGTAGGGCCTATGTGCACTGCACAGTCCTTCAGCCATTAAGGATATGACCCTGCACATATCTTTTCAGTTGGCTCCATGTCATCTCCAGTTTTGTTGAACTACAATCATCTTAGTTGGCTAAAAATAATCACTTTTAAACGCGTAAGTGGGAAGCTAAGGAATGACATTAATAAGTATGTATGGTAATTTGTAGCTCACAGTCTGAGTATATTTTACTTATTTAATATTCAAAACAACTTACTACTAACATTCTAGATTCTAAAGTCCTATAATAAGAATTCTTTAATATAGTCATACTTAAATCTTGTTTAAAAATGTCAACATGTGGACAGGCACAATGTCGGCACCCAATTTTAAAGCTAACCTTAAGATTTCTATTTAATTTTCACTGTGTCAACATTTTAATCATGTTGCAATTATGACAGTTGACATTATGGTGTCGACCTCTTTTAACTTTCAACATAATAACTACATCTCCAAATGTTGAACTCCTGTTCCTTTCGAATGCCCGAAGTCTTGAAGTGGGCAGTAACAGAACTAACTGCAGCCAATCAGATCATCAGAATGATTTATGCAGTAGCAGTATTTCAGGAGAGGATATGATGGTAGGAATACATAAGATATCCCGGTGGATGGGATGCTGACGGTAATATGACCAACACTGGCATCTCGAAGCAGAGAATGCCGACAAGGGTCAGGTAAGTATGTTTACCCCCTAACCCTCCCTTCCCAAAGCCTAATCCTAATCAAGATTGTTGTAACAGTAAATATCCGTTTGTGATGCAACGAGGGTGGAAAGACATACTCAAAATCAGTTTCTTTTTTAAGATCCACCAGCGGCTGGAAAACGAGACTTCTTTTCCGCATTCCAAGTAAACAGGCTGAATCGGCTGTATTTGCAAATATGCGGCCTGCAACACAGGATAAAATGTCGTCAGACATCATTCTGAATGGGGCTTCAATTAGGCAAGGTGCATTCTATTAAACACTTACCATGTCTAGAGCATTCCTTTATTTTAGTGGTTATCCACAGTACAGCTTTAGCCCCCATTTTTGTACCAAAGTTCCTATCAAAAGGTGTTGGGGTACCTCCCTGAAACAAGGAAAATTGCCAGTTACAGGAAGTCAGGCCTGTTACCATTTCTGTCCCAGCAAAATGATTGTAATGTAGCCCACACACTTGTAAGATATTAGGTACAATCCTTCGATTTCGACCGCATCTGTGAGATAAATCGAAGGACTGTATGCACATTTTAGGTACCATGTGATGCGATGCGCGGGCACGCGGTCGAATGTCGCAAGATATTAAGTGCTGCACTTAATATTTATCGCATCGCAGTGCGATTGCATGTGTTTTTAAAAACACATGGGATATATCACACTGTGATGCGTGATGGGCACCCACCGGGAGTGGCCAGAGGCCGCTCCCACTCGGCAGTGACGTGCCCATCAGGTGATTACCATGCGATCTATTGCATGGTCGCATGGTAATCACTTTGGCAGTTCAGGTGTGATTTCATCGCACCTGAACAGCCGATGCGCTGCCCTGTGATGTTGCGGGGCATCGCACAAATGTATGGGCACCATAAGTCTGCACAGAAGTGCATCTGTCTCAGATGTCTTGTGAGAGTTATGCATTATTCTTGGAAACTACTATGTGTATAACACCACACTGCATAGTGCCTTATTTATCTCAACACTTTGTGCATCCTGTCAGTGTCATTTCTGCAGAACGTTTGGTAAGCTGGATGCAAACATAGTGCTAATAAATGCCCTAGTACTTTATTACGCTAATAGTTTAATTATTATTATTATTATTATTCTTTATATGGTGCCACAAGGGTTCCGCAGTGCCTAACAAAGCACATAAACAAATGAGCAAAACAAGAAAACAACGACTTACAGTACAAGACAATGTAGGACAAGTACATGGTATATAAATATTTCTGCATCAGTGGACATGACACTGAAATAAGCATACTGTAGGTGCTGGTGTAGGGAGTATGGAGTAAAAGATAGTCTAAGTAAGAGAAAGAAAAGCCATGAGGGAACAGGGCCTGCTCATGAGAGCTGACATTCTGAATGGGAGCGTTAGACAGACAAGGGTAACAAAGATGGGGTAGACATTGAGCAGGCAACAGAGGGTTAGGATGAGAGACCGCTGGGTTTGATGAAGACGTGGGTGTTGAGAGCCTGTTTGAAGTTTTGTAGAGAGGTGGAGAGTCTGATGGGAAGAGGCAGCCAGAGATAGGGAACAGCACGTCCAAAATCTTGGAGGCAGGAATGGTAGGAAGTAATCTGTTGGCAGGAGAGGTGGCGTGCATTTGTGGAGTGAAGAGGATGGGCGGGTGTGCAAAGGGAGATAAGGTCAGAGATGTAAATGGGAGAAGAATGGATGAGGGCCTTATAAATGAGTTTGAGAAGCTTGAATTGGATTCTAAAGGGGAAGGGGAGCCAGTGTAGGTCTTGTAAGAGTGGGCAGGTGACCGTAGTACATTTGGAGAGGAAGATGAGCCAGTCAGTGGCATTGAGGATAGATTGGAGTTTATACAGGCGTTTTTCAGGTAGGCCAGATAGGAAGAGATTACAGTAGTCCAATCTGGAGATGACCAGTGAGTGGAAAAGGTTCTTAGTAGCATACAGGTTGAGAAAGGGTCTGATCTTAGAAATATTTTTGAGATGGAAGAGGCAGGACTACAAGGAGGTACTGAATTTGTGGTTTAAAGGAGAGGGAGAAATCAAGGACAAATCCAAGACACTGTACTTGGGGACTAGAGGAGATGGTTATGCCATCGATAGATAGTAAAACTGTGGGAGGTGAGGTTGTGCGGGAAGGTGGGAAGATGATCATCTCAGTCTTAGACATGTTAAGTTTAAGAAAGCATTGAGACATCCAAGAAGAGGTAGCAGAGAGACAGTTGGAGATACGAGTGAGGAGAGAGGTCAGGAGAGGTAAGTGTGTGAGTATCATCAGCACAGAGGACAGCCATAAATGCTTTCTTTGCATGATGTGGTAGTTAAAGGGAACTTCACTTACTTGAAAAATTGTGTATTTTAACATTATTATTTAATAACACTTGAACCCGTGATTTGTGCAGAAATGTTATCTCTCAGTCTATATGGCTGCATTAGAATCAGCAAGAGCTATTAAAACATTGGTGGTCATTCCGAGTTGATAGCTCGCTTGCTGTTTTTAGCAGCCGTGCAAACGCTATGCCGCCTCCCACTGGATCGCAGAGCGGCTACAAAGTTTTTTTGTGCAGTTTTAGAGTAGCTCAAAACCTACTCAGCGTTTGCGATCACTTCAGACTGTTCAGTTCCTGTTTTGACGTTACAAACACGCCCTGCGTTCACACAGCTACGCCTGCGTTTTTCCTGGCACGCCTGCGTTTTTTGAACACTCCCTGAAAACGGTCAGTTGACACCCAGAAACGCCCACTTCATGTCAATCACTCTGCGGCCAGCAGTGCGACTGAAAAGCTTCGCTAGACCCTGTGTGAAACTACATCGTTCGTTGTAATAGTACGTCGCGCGTGCGCATTGCGCTGCATACGCATGCGCAGAAGTGCCGTTTTTTTTGCCTCATCGATGCACAGCGAACGAATGCAGCTAGCGATCAACTCGGAGTGACCACCATTATACCTTGGCCAAGTAATCAACATATTATAATTACATGGACAGGCTCACCTCTGGTCATTATTCCACAGTGAAAATGACATCACTAAATAGAGTATAGAGACCTTGTAACTACGTCCCGTCATGTCGTAGTGGTGTCTCTACAGTTCTGTGTCCATCACCATAGACAGCAAATGTACAGTATGTGAAAGCCTAGCTATGTTGCCTGAAAGGGTAAATATGTACAGACTAGCTAGCACCTACAGGAAGGATGGTGCTTCCGTTTTCCAGGCTGCACTATTTTCTGTCCAGGTAAGGTCACTATTGTGCCTCCCACAAAAGTAAATAATACTGTAGCTATTTTGTTGTCTTTATTGTGTGTAGGACACGATACAGTGCTGGATGCCATAATGAGTGACTGATCTCTCTCTCCAAATGTGGTTCTTACATTTCTCCTAGACCCTTAAATCTTGGACCACCAACTGGAGAAACCCCAAAATGTCAGGCTAAGAAGGCTGTCCTTGGATAGCTCTTTCTTCTTTTTATAGTGTTTGCTCTATGACATGTATAAACTATTGGACAGGGTAAAGATTCTATTTGTTAGGACGGCTTTACACCAGATCGACGGTCAATCTTCCTGATGGTCGGGCCGAATACCCTTCAGCCTGGAACATACGAGATTGGCCGTACACACTATACGATGTAATGAACAATGGAGCGATACCTTGTTCCGTTGTTCACTGTACTGAATGACTGGGCATACAATATTTGATTAACCTGCAGCACGGCAGTCCAGACAATGTCACAAGTGCCGCGTGAGTGCACAAGTGTGCGTAAACACTAGACAATTTGTCGTTCCAATATGGAAAATCGTCCCGATATCGTTTTAGTGTGTACCAACTGTAACACTAAAATTAGTTACATGCACCTAAAAACAATCAAAAAAACAATCCCACTTCCTTACTTATGGGATGTTTTGTTAAATATTCACTTTGAAAAAATAACTAAACAGTACCTAAATATGATATGCTTTATATGAAACATATGTTAGTACAGATTATATATTGTGTGTCAGTACAGTTCATGTGCTACTGTGTCAGATTAAAGGAGGCTTCAAAACCACCAACATGACACAAGTATCCACATATAATCTACCCACATCCAGTCATCTCCTTTTATACCCCTATCTAATACCCCTTTTCCACTGCCGCTAAAACCTGGGTCATTGATGTGATAACCCAAGAAACGGCTCCCGGGTGAGCCGCAGCGTAAACAGGTAATCCGGGTCATCTGACCCGGGTCTCATTTACAGCAAGGGAGAGAAAAATTTCCTGACGCGTGGAGATGACAGAGGAGGTGCCAGGAGAAGATAGACTGCACCCATGTGCAGTGTAAATGACACCGACCCGGGAATAACTTAGGTCGGAGCCGCAGTGGGAACGGGGTCGGTACTGGATTGGAACAGTGTTCAAAGGCTGTCATTGAAGTGCTAGAGAAGTGAGCTGTGAGAACAGGAGGAAGGAGGACCATGATCCAAAGGGCTTACAATTTAGGGGAGAGGGAAGACTGACAGATGACAAGAGGGGTGAGCATGTGGATGAAGACCTGGGGGCAGGAAGTAGATATGACTGAGGTAGGAGGGTGGAGTGAGTGACCTGGCAACAAGGTGAGGTGGTGGAAGGGTATGCTTTGATGAACAGGTGCATTTTTAGTGCGCGTTTGAAGCTATGCAGGGTCGGGAGAGCCTGATGGAGCAAGGAAGCTGTTCCAGTGAAGGGGGGTGGTGGCAGCACAGGCAAAATCTTGGGTCCGCTCATGGGATGCAGTGACCACATTAGAGGAGAGACGACGGTCATTTGCCGACCAGAGAGGGTGGAAGGGAATATGCAGGGAGATGAGGCGGAGATTTAGGGAGCAGTGGAGTTAGAGGGGGTATGTGAGGGTGAGGTGTTTGAAGAGGATTCTGTAGGGGAATGGGAGCCAGCACAGGTTTTGACGGAGGGGAGTGGTGGATGTAGAATGGCGGATGAGGAAGATGAGTCGTTGAGAACAGTTCGCCCAGGCTGAATGTCCTGCAGTTGCTAATGGCATAATACAGTTCTTCATTATATTACAGCGAATGTAGTTTTGGACAAGATGCATAGGGGACATTTTCCATTACCTGCTGCATGTGGCCCAGAACATTTTTCCTGCAGTCAAAGATTCCTTTTCCTTCCTCTGAATATAAATTAAATATAAAATCTGTGGAGTAGTTTTCACTGCACTTTTCATTCCTAAAATAATAGAAATAAAAATGGAAATGTCTCCATGCAACTACAGTATGTGTATAAGGGAGAGTTACACTCTTGTGTAGCAAATATAGGAGATGACAACTATCGCTTAAATGAAATATGTCACACTGAAGCTTATGCTTCAGGAGCTCCCATCTTAAAGGAACCATAAATGTCTAGCTCAGAGGCTGAGAGGTCCCACATAAGCTACAATTACAGAGGTCACCAATACAGAGGGGATCTACAGTCAAAAATGTCACAGTAAAAGAAAACAATGAAAAATGCAAATCTTACTGAAGTTTTTAACCTAAAAAAGACTTTTCAGTGAACAAAGTATTGCAGACATATGAAACAGTGCAGTTAGTGAGCAGGTATGTAAGAAAATGCAAAAAAACCCTAATATACAATGTATATATATATATATATATATGTCTGTCTATCTATCTATACACACACACACACACACACACACACACACACACACTATGATTTTCTTTTTATATATATATATATATATATGATTATTGTATGTCTGTTGGACTTGGGGGCTCATTACATTTTGTCAGTGGTCACCATTACCATTCAGACAGCTTATGGTTTTAAGGAGTGTTAGTGGGGAGCTGTACTGTACAACCTTGGAGAGATATTAAGTACCACCAATCAGCTTCTGTCATTTTACTGTGTGTTTTATCTCTCCAAGGATTGATATATCTCCCCCTGTGTCCCAAGAAAAGGTCTTGAAGGCTGATGTTTGAAATGACTCATGATATTTCTAGTACTTTGGAACCATCACTCACTTGGTTGCTAGCTATCGTGCCTGGTGTTGCAAGTTTTTTTTTCTTTTCTTTTGTTTTCCCCTATCTTCCCATCTCTGTCCCCACTCCACTCTCTCTGTCTCTCCTGACCCACTCCATCTGTATGTCTGTCTCATCTTTGCCTCCATCTGTCTCACTCCACCATCTGGCTCTCTCATATCTCTGTTGTGTAGGGAAGGGAGCGGGCACAGGGTGTCTGTTCCAGGCGCTGACTGGCCAGGCCTCACTCCATCTCATTCCAAGTAACCACTGAGAGTTTTGAGAGTATCATCTGTCTATATCTTGTGCAGTTGAACTAAGGGCCCCCCATAGCTCTAGTGCGCAAGATCTAGACAAATGATAGATACCTCTTACTTACCAGGTAACGTAGAAGGTATGTAGTGCTCTACATGTGTAAAATCTGCCAGTTCAGTGAGCTCAGGTGAGCCAGTTGCAGTCTGTGACTGCACTGGCTTCACTGTGACTGGCAGTGACTTTCTATTGGAAGTGCTACCTGCCAGTCACCCGCAGGAGAGGCAGTCCCACTGGGAGGTGGTTTCTCCCTCTGGGACTGCAAGTCCAGGCTGCGATTAACAGTGAGCATGTTTCCAGTAGGAAGCCAGTCCCTGCCTGATCATAAGCCTTACCCAGCTTCTATGGACTGCAGACGATGCAGTCCATAGAAGCCAGGGTTTTGCACATGTGCAGTCAAGCTGCCGCTTGTGCACATGCAATAGTCTCGTTGCCTGCCAGATCCATTGCGCAGGTGCTGGCTGTCTCCTCTCCTCCTCCTCTCCGGGCATGGGTAGCGGCAGCCCCCCTACCCAAAACAGGTAGGAGCCACTGCTGGCTGTAACATTTGTACAACTCATTGAATTATTTAGTATTTATTTATATATTAAATATTTGTTGTAAAACATAACATACCTTAAAATTAAACCTCTTTTCACAGTTGTCTTCATTTTTTCCGTAAGATGGTCAACGTTTATCTGACAAAAAGAAACAACAATAATAAAATGTAACATTAAGCATATGTCACATTAACATGCAACTAAAAGGACTTTAGCCAGGTAATGTTCTCCTGTTGTATAGTTCATTTAAACAAGAAACAAAAGATTATTTATTCCAACTGTTAATAGGACATTTTGCTAAAGGCAACTGCCAACTACATTATTTCATTTGACACATAAAGGATAACTCCACCAAAAACAAATATAAAAGTTTTGAATGGAGCAAAAAATGTTGAGATAAAAAAACAAAGTAGAGCTTATATGAGATGCTCGATTTCTTAACTAGTTCATGGCCACTGAGAAGTGGGATTATTACAGCAATCAGAGAACCTGATAGATTGGGCACATGGTATTGAAACACATCCAATTAAGCGTGTTCATTTATTTTTTCCTACGACAAGCCAAATTTGTTCTGCTATATAATTAGCTGCAAGAAATGTAACTGTAGTGATATCTATAGGAATGACTGCATATTTTTTCTTTCGGCCCAAGAGCAGGTGCAAAGTCAGGGAAAATCCATATTTTAAGGATAAACATTTGAGGACTTGGTTCCACCCCTTAAGATTAATCATGCAATTGGAAGTTTTCAATTAGCTTAATTGGGACATTATGTGTCATTATTGGGGTAAACTTCTGCAAAGTGCAGAATAAGGAGTTAAAAAATGTGGGACAGCTATAGGCCCTACTTGAGACAGATGGAACAAGCTGAGGAAGTACCCTTGGGTCTCTTCCTCTTTCTCACCCCTGACCCCATTATTTGGCAATCCCGACTTACCTCCAGGTACCTCTTGCACTATATTTAGAAACTGGTGATTCTAGGGTCGGCCAGCTGGTGGTTTCTGGAAGGGTGTTGCCTTTTAGTTCCCTACAGACTAAATGGGCTTTGCCGGGCACAGAGATTTGATGGTATCTACAGCTAAAACATTGGGGGTAATTCAGATCTGATCATAGATGTGATAAATTTAACACATCTATGATCATTTACTCAGACATGCGGGAAGACGCCCAGCACAGGGCTAGTCCGCCCCGCATGTCAGGTCCTACCCTCCGCAAGGGTGCAAAAAGCTTTTGCACCCGGCGAGTAGCTCCCTGCTGCACAGCTACTGCGTGCTGGTAGGGGGCTCCACACCGCGTCCCGGGTCGCAGCGGCTGCGCATGCGCACTCCACAAAGGAATTCAGAACGATGCAGCGATCCAGTATGAATTACCCCCATTGTAGTAAAAACATTCGATTGGCCTGTAGTCGACCAATAACAATTTTTGAAGGCATGTGTCTGGCACCTAATCGCCCCTAACATTTTCTATCTTCATGCTATAGATTGCTAATTGAAAACGCCTACTGGACACCCTCCCAAATATTTAAACGTTTGAGTACACGATTTACAGATTTTTTTCACTCCTCAGGACGACTTCAGATTTTTGATAACTTTTTCACCAGCTCAGTTAGGTACTCAGTGATAGAGACCCATTATAAAGTAATCTCCTGCTGGTATTGATGCCAGCAAATCCTAGCTAAAATGTATCCTACAGTGTCCAATAGTTGTTGGCGCTGCAACCCGGCAGTAGGTTGACCCCTGCATATTTTGTAAGATTGTTCAGCCCTACACCCCTTTTGGGAGAAAGTAATCTCTTTCTCTGCATCTGTTTTAGGATGTACAATCCCCTCGGTTCCCTTCTTTTGGATATCACATTTGTTCCCTGGCCCCTTAGCGCATTACAAAATATCCTTGCTCAGATTTTTTAACAGCGCAGCTAAAGCAGTTATACCGGTGCATTGGAAGTCTAAGACACCACCCTCCCTAAAGGAATGGTAAGCTAGAATAGATTTATATATGGATATGGAGAATCTACAACTCGGAGTACAGAAAATCGTAAATTTTTCTCCACTTGGTGCTCTTGGTTTGACCTTAAATCTTCTGCGGATTACAAAGAAGCTGTGATTTGAGATCATGGCACTTTAAGTAGGCTAGCTCCTATGTCTTCCTTCCCTTTCCCCTGTCTCCCTTCCCCTCCCCTCCCTGTGTCTTTGTATGTGTTTTTTTAATTCCCACTTTTATTATTTTTGTTTTCCTCTATTTGTGTGAATGCAGATTTTTCTGTTTATTGGTTAAGACACCATTGACTGTTTAATCATACTCCACGTTACTGATCTTTGTATGTGCCATTGTGTTATTACCCTTGTGAACTTTGTACCACTGGCAGAATAATGCTTGTTGTTTGTTTTATGTTTGCTTTATAAAACAAAAACATATATTACAAAAAAATGTAGGACAGGTATATGGGGTTGTTGTATGGATGGGAGAGGTGTTTTAATCATCACAGATGGGAGCTGCAGGTGTTTTTTTTTTTTTTTTTAACAATGTGCTAAAATTATTCCAAAATCAACTTTTTTCTGTTAAATTCACTTTTATTTAAATTAAAAAAGATGGCTATTTATCTTTTTTTTTTTTTAAATGCACAAATCACACAATCTGAACATTTTTAAAACTCAAAATATTTTTTCTTTAAGGTACAGACTCATTTCTATATATATGTGTGGTGACTGTTCTGGTGCAGGGTTCTCTTCTTCACATTATAAAAGGTAAGATTGTTTTGTTTTTTGTTGTATATCCTGACGAAATTTATGCTGAATAAATGAAACGTTGACCTGTCTGGTGGATGTCCCTCTAAGATGACTGGGACACTTTGAACTTGCATCAAGTCCTGTGAGTGCCGCAAACAGCCTGATTTGTGTATCCATTTCTATTGAGGGCACCCGGGCATTTACTTATGTGCTTTACATGGAGTGCCGGTCATTATATTACCTACGAGGGCACCAAACCGAGCTAAGTTACATCTGTGGAGTGCCCGGTACTTCGTGGTTTATATATATATATATATATATATATATAGAAATTTTTTATTTTACAGTTCTGCAGATTTTTGCTGGAAAAATTATTGCGCCCGATTACTTTTGTAATTGAATAGTGCGTGAATCTGGAGTGCATACACCCGTGGTGTTACTTTAAAAAGAATTATAAATTGGATATGCCCTATAGTACAGGATGTATGATATTTTTTTTTAATCTCAACTTCTTTAGTTCCACCCAAAATTGAACTTTTTTTTTTTAATTTCAGGTGGGAGTTATTCTTTAATCTCCTAATGAACTACTATATTTTTGAGTCTGTAGAAGAACTGAATGAGCTGCTGCATACACGATGAGTATTTGGGATTTGGCTCTAAGTGCAAACCCTAATCCAAACGTTATTTTGAATACAAACCCAGTGTAAACGATTGCCATGTGGTATTTTAGGTTTACCTGCAAATCATGTATAGAAAACGGCTCTTCATAAATGTAAGCAGCATCTGCGCCTGCAGCAAAGCCTGCCATAGTAGCTAAGTATCCACAGTAACCTCCCATAGTCTCAATGATGAACACTCTTCTCTTCGTCCCTGCAGCAGACTGCTTGATTCGGTCACATGTCTACAGAGGCAGAAAATAAATTGGTTTATACGCTGCACAGTGGAAAGCTACTATATACAAATGTATGCTTCACATTTGAGGCAGAAAGAGCAATGGTATATAGTAAAGACAGGTCTCTATAAATGTAAAATATATAAGACTGTAATCTGTCCTTGTCTCCAGTTCTCCCAGTCACAGTCAGCGACACTGATCCTTTCTGTCCGTCCTTCCCTTGGCACTTGGTCATTGATTGCTACTGTTAATAACTTTCATTCTCTTAGTTGTTCATATCTCATGGTTTATATTTTTTCCTCTTGAACTCTCTATTTTAACTATGTTATATTCCGCTGACTGTGTGTAATTTTAAATTTTCCATGTGCTACAGACATTTGTTAATGGAATTTAGGAGTGATTAACACCCCAGCTCCTGGCGCAAATATATTAATTATGTAATTTATTCAGTACACCAGCTGCACACATTAGAGGATTGGCAATATCCTCAGATAGACACAAAGGAATAAAAAGAAGAAAACTAATGTATTGCGCTAGGTGCTCTGATTTTGCTTAATAAAAAATCGATATCACTCTATAGTTGTGTGTCTCTATTATTTCAAATTAACACACATGGAACTTGCTTACAAAAATAACAAAAAAAGTAGACGGCTACAATGTATCATATAAATGCTACACAAGCATGTCTCATCAATTTGTTGCAGCTGCTGGAGCCTGCTAATTTGTGTATAGTGTCTCGAATCCTCTTGCCACTGGCGTCCCAGTGCAGAGGAATAATATGCAGTATATTTACCCGGACAGCGGGATTCTCCGCGTGTAGCGTATATTACCCAGAGGATATCCTTAAGGCATGCAGCTACTGTATCCGCCGCTTGCACTGTTCTTGGTGCAGTGAGGATCTCTGTCCTGGCAGGCGGATAAGGAACCTTCAGGTGTCAACGGTTAGCAGGTTGATTCAGGTAAATACTTTGATTTTGCAGGGAGAAACCTGAAACGTAAAGCCACAGCGTCTAGCCGCTAGCACTATCCGCGGGACAGGAGAGGTCTCTGTCCTGGCAAGGCGGGTAGGCGCTTTTGTGGCCGCTGTTCCGATCAGTACATTTCTGTAATATTGGTTACCTCCGCAGGAATGTCCGTTTGTGCCGACCACAGGTTATAGGCTCCAGTGATTGCACTCCGATCAGTGTAGCCGTCAGTGTGAACAACGGGAAGATGACGTCTACTTGTTACAACCTATGGACACTATTATTTAATCTGTGTTCTAGACAGTTTAAACGCATTCCCTCAGTGTGTTTTAGCTCATTGATTTTAAATTATTCTAATTGATTCATACCATTTATGTATATGAAATGTTATTAAAATATTTTTTTGTTATTTTTGTAAGCAAGTTCCATGTGTGTTAATTTGAAATAATACAGACACACAACTATAGAGTGATATTGATTTTTTATTAAGCAAAATCAGAGCACCTAGCGCAATACATTAGTTTTCTTCTTTTTATTCCTTTGAGACATTTGTTAATAACATATAAATATAACATAATAATAATAATAATAATAATAATAATAATAGTTATAGTAATGGAAATAATTCATAATGATTCATATATTCTCTAATGTGGGAATTAAATTAGATGCAGTAATTTACCGCAGGCTAATTGAACTGTCAGGGCTATTCTATTAGGGCCCGAAGGCTGCAGTTAACGAGTATTTCTTTTTAAGCTTGAGAAGGCTATAGAAAACCCCCCCCAACACATTAAATGGCCTGATTACGGGTGCTACGAACATGTTTACCTATAAGTACGGGAACTTTACCGGGCAAAAAAAGGGGCTGTAATTGAACAGCCCTCTGTGTTAAGGCCTGAGGCTAACACCCGGGCTTTAACAGGATTTATATAAAGGTTTATATAAAGGGGTTCAAACAAATTCTGTACAGGTTGAGTATCCCTTATCCAACATGCTTGGGAGCACAAGTATTTTGGATATCGAATTTTTCCGTATTTTGGAATAATTGCATGCCATAATGAGATATCATGGTGATGGGACCGAAGTCTAAGCCCAGAATACATTTATGTTTCATATACACCTTATACACACAGCCTGAAGGTCATTGTAGTCAATATTTTTAATAACTTTGGTCCTCATTCCGAGTCGTTCGCTCGTTCTTTTTTTCGCATCGCAGTGAAAATCTGCTTAGAGCGCATGCGCAATGTTCGCACTGCGACTGCGCTAAGTAATTCTGCTATGAAGAAAGGATTTTTACTCACGGCTTTTTGTTCGCACCGGCGAACGTAGTGTGATTGACAGGAAATGGGTGTTACTGGGCGGAAACACGGCGTTTTATGGGCGTGTGGCTGAAAACGCTACCGTTTCCGGAAAAAACGCAGGAGTGGCCGGAGAAACGGGGGAGTGTCTGGGCGAACGCTGGGAGTGTTTGTGACGTCAAACCAGGAACGACAAGCACTGAACTGATCGCACAGGCAGAGTAAGTCTGGAGCTACTCTAAAACTGCTAAGTTTTGTTTGTTCGCAATATTGCGTAAACTTCGTTCGCACTTTTAAGATGCTAAGATACACTCCCAGTAGGCGTAGACTAAGCGTGTGTAACTCTGCTAAATTCGCCTTGCGACCGATCAACTCGGAATGAGGGCCTTTGTGCATTAAACAAAGTGTGTCTACATTCACACAATTCATTTATGTTTCATATACACCTTATACACACAGCCTGAAGGTCATTTAATACAATATTTTTAATAACTTTGTGTATTAAACAAAGTTTGTGTACATTGAGCCATCAGAAAACAAAGGTTTCACTATCTCAGTCTCACTCCAAAAATTCCGTATTTCGGAATACTTGGATATGGGATACTCAACCTGTATTCGCTAAACGTAGAATATGCTCAAATCCTTAAACTAACTGGGAGAGAATTTAGCAGGTTTTATGATATTCTAGGTGGCCCACTGTGCATGAATAAACCATTTAGAAAAAAAGTTGAGACACTTGTATAGACTGTGTTAATCAGGATGGGTATAGCTAGGCATAACTGTGCAGCACTGGTAGTAATATCCTGGAACTGACCAGATAAGGAAATTAGAGAGTTTATAGGAAGGTACATATTAAATCATGCTATATGTATGATGTATCCCTATTATAGGGGACACCATGTTATTATAAGTCACAGACACTGACTGCATGTAGATCCAAAGGTTTACTTGCTCATTGAAAAAAAGAAACCAACAGAAATCCAGGCATACATTCACTCAGAGTCAAACCAGAAACTGAGCTAACCTCGGCCACGTGCACAAACAACCTAAGTTCCTGCCCACGGTCAGTCATCAGAGCAGAGTCAAACTGAAACTGTGCCTCAAGCCAAAGAGAGCACTCTCCCTCTACCATGTCAGACAGCCTTGCATTCTAGCCATGGAAAATAGGATTTTAATTACCTACCGGTAAATCCTTTTCTTGTAGTCCGTAGAGGATACTGGGAATCCATTTAGTACCATGGGGTATAGACGGGTCCACTAGGAGCCTTGGGTACTTTAAGAATTTGATAGTGTGCGCTGGCTCCTCTCTCTATGCCCCTCCTACCAGACTCAGTGTAGGAAACTGTGCCCGAGGAGACGGACATACTTTGAGAGAAGGATGGATAAGGAAAGTGGTGAGATTACAAACCAGCACACACAGAACAATAGGAAAGCCAAGCTAACCAAACTTGAAACATGAACAGCAACAGTTGAACAAACCAGAATACTTAACCAAGTAACAGTGCAGGAAGAACGAAGCACCAGTCAAGCGCCCAGAATCCTCTAAGGTCTACGAGAAAAGGATTTACCGGTAGGTAATTAAAATCCTATTTTCTCTTACATCCTAGAGGATACTGGGAATCCATTTAGTACCATGGGGAAGTACCAAAGCTCCCAAACTGGGTGGGAGAGTGCAGAGGTTCCTGCAGAACTGATTGACAAAACTGAAGGTCCTCAGAGGCCAAAGTATCGAACTTGTAAAACTTAGCAAACGTGTTCAACCCTGACCAAGTAGCTGCTTAGCAGAGCTGTAAAGCCAAGACACCTCGGGCAGCCGCCCAAGAAGAACCCACTGACCTAGTAGAGTGGGCCTGTACAGATTTTGGAACCGGCAATCCAGCCGTGGAATAAGCATGCTGAACAGAGTGCCTGATCCAGCGTGCAATAGACTGCTTTGAAGCAGGATACCCAATTTTATTGGGATCATAGAGAACGAACAGGGAGTCGGATTTTCAGTGACGAGCTGTTCTCTTTACATACACCTTCAAAGCCCTCACAACATCCAAAGACTTTGAAGTAGCAGAGGTGTCTGTCACAGCCGGAACCACAATAGGTTGGTTGATGTGAAAAGCGGACACCACCTTAGGAAGAAATTGCTGACGAGTTCTGAGTTCAGCTCTGTCCTCATGGAAAATTAAGTAGGGCCTCTTGAAAGACAACGTCCCTAGCTCCGACACTCGTCTTGCTGAGGCCAAGACCAACAGTGTGACGGTTTTCCACGTAAGGTACTTTACGTCAACCTCCTGTAACGGTTCAAATCAGTCCAATTTGGAGAGACTGCAGCACCAAATTGAGAACCCAAGGTGCCGTGGGGGCACAAAGGGAGGCTGGATGTGTAGAACACCTTTCAAGAATGTCTGGACCTCAGGGAGAGAAGCCAATTGTTTCTGAAAGAAAATAGACAAAGCCGAAATCTGGACTTTAATGGAACCTAGGGGTAGGCCCACATCCACTCCTGACAGCAGAAAACACAGGAGACTTCCCAGATGAAATTCCACCGCGGAATATTGTCTGCTTTCACACCAAGAGACATACTTCTTCCATATACGGTGGTAATGTTTAGACGTTACCCCTTTCCTGGCTTGGATCATTGCTCCCCAACCTCTGAGGCTTGCATCTGTGGTTCGCAGAATCCAATTCTGAATCCTTAACCTCCGACCCTCAACGAGATGAGAAGTCTGTAGCCACCACAGAAGGGAGATTCTGGCTTTTTGCGACAGACAGATCCTCTGGTGCATGTGAAGATGCGATCTGGACCATTTGTGCAGGACTGCCACTACCAGTTCCAGGCCCTGCCATTTGGTCTCTCCACGGAGACCAAATGGCAGGGCCTGGAACTGGTAGTGGCAGTCCTGCAGTGCAGACCGTAGATAAGCTTGATGAGGCGGCCAAATCGGAATGTGAAAGTACGCATCCTTGATATCCAGAGACACTAGGAATTCCCTCTCCTCCAGACCTGAGATCACCGCTCTCAGAGACTCCATCTTGAATTTGAATACTCGTAAGTACGGATTCAACGATTTTAGATTCAAAATCTGCCTTACCGAACCGTCCGGTTTCGGTACCACAAACAAGTTGGAGTAATATCCCTTGTTTTGGAGATGAAGTGGAACTGGGACAATGACCTGAGTCTGTACCAGTTTTTGAATGGCATCCTGTAAAGTTATACTTGCCTCTTGTGAAGCTGGTATGCCTGATTTGAAGAACAGGTGAGGTGGGAGCTCCTGAAACTCCAGTCTGTAGCCCTGGGAAACAAGATCTATGACCCAGGGATCCTGGCATGATGTTGTCCAGATGTGACTGAAAATTTTTAGTCGGGCTCCCATCTGCCAGTCTTCCAGGCATCGCGGTCCACCGTCATGCTGAAGGCTGTGAGGAAGCAGAGCTTGAGCTCTATTACTGTGAACTGGCAGGTGCTGGTTCGCGTGGTTTGCCTCTAGTGCCTCTGGTGGCTGTAGAAGAACCTCTGGTTTTGCCCTTAAACTTGTCAGTCCGAAAGGACTGTAGATTAGGTGCGGAGTAGGCCTTCCTGGCTTGGGGAGCTGCAGAAGGAAGATACGTGGATTTACCCGCAGTAGCTTTGGAGATCCATTTATCTAGTTCATCTCCAAATAAGGCATCTCCTGTGAAGGGTAGGCCTTCAATGCCTTTCCTGGAGTCCGCGTCAGCAGTCCACTGGTATAGCCATAAGCCTCTGCGTGCTGACAATGCCTATTTCTTTTATGGCTTCCACCATAAAATTCGCAGAGTCCTGTATATGTTGCAGTAGTAAAATAATCTCCCCCTGAGGCAAGGTATCTAACCCCTCAAGTAGGTTACCCGACCATTTGGCGATGGCCTTAGTAATCCACCCACATGCTATAGTGGGTCTCTGGGCCACCCCAGCAGCTGTATACAAAGATAATATCAACCTTTTAGGGATTTGAAATTTCCTATCAGGATTAACCCACAGTTCGTCAAACAGGGTATTTAGTTCCTTTGACACAGGAAAAGTGGCTGAGGATCTCTTATTTATATTAAAGTAAGATTCCTTAGTCTTCTCTGTTACCTTATCAGGGATATGTAGAACTTCTCTGATAGCTTCTATGAGAGCCTCTATTCCCTGTGACAGCGTAGCCTCCCCCTCCTCCATGTCTGACCCCTCATCATCAGAGTCAGACTGTAGGATATGGGCCAAAGGACGTTTTTGCTGACAAATGGTAAGGGATTGAGACGCTGGTTTGGGTACTGAGTCTCTGTCCATAAACTCAGTCAATAATTGTCTTAAGTATTGCGTCTCTTTCTCATTGTGGGACAATTTAGTAGAAAAATTGGAAATGATTCTCCTAATGGAATCCAGCCAAGCTGTCTCCGCCCTGCTTGCCTGGGGAGGGGGAGGGGGGTGCACTGCACTGAGTACACTGCAGTGAACCCCCTGAAGAAGAGGTACACTGTGCCTTACATGAAACACACTCTTTGTCTGACATACTGTGACAGTGACAGCACAGGAAAAGGTTAAATGCACAATTAACCCACAAAGAGTCCTTCAACAGAGACACAGAGATAGCCTGGAGCCAGCACACAGCGCCCTTACTGGTAATGCCAAGTTTAGACGGGTCGCAGACTAAGTACCCAGATTGGGGAATTAGTACACAAGTAAACGCTACCCCCCTGCCATGAACCCCTGGTACCGCTGAGGTAATCTGGAGTCTCTCCGGAGGAGCTGCGCGTCCCTATCAGTCAGCGTCTGTGTCCACTGCAGAGGAAAAATGGCAGTCTTCCCGCTTTTTTATACTGGCTGAGGTAATTTTAGTGCTTAAAATTGAGTCAGCCGCCTTTTAAGTCTGTAATGCCAGTCCGGGTACTGTGTATAAAAAATTTAAATTTACCAGCGCTTGCTGTTATGAACTATATGAAAAAATAAATCTCTGAACGGTTTATATATAAAGAATGTACATTTATTAAATGCACATAATAAAAGCAATTATAAAAATAGAAACTAATGGCCACATATACCTGCATATAAATATTAATAAAAAATGGGATTGTCTGTATGTGCTGGCTAGGATTCACGCTGATGAAAAAAATAAGAATTTACTCACCAGTAATTCTATTTCTCGTAGTCCGTAGTGGATGCTGGGGACTCCGTAAGGACCATGGGGAATAGACGGCTCCGCAGGAGACTGGGCACATCTAAAGAAAGATTTAGGTCTATCTGGTGTGCACTGGCTCCTCCCCCTATGACCCTCCTCCAAGCCTCAGTTAGGACACTGTGCCCGGAAGAGCTGACACAATAAGGAAGGATTTTGAATCCCGGGTAAGACTCATACCAGCCACACCAATCACACCGTATAACTCGTGATAGGAACCCCGGTTAACAGTATGATAACAACGGAGCCTCTGAACAGATGGCTCGCAATAACAACCCGATTTGTGTAACAATAACTATTTACAAGTATTGCAGACAATCCGCACTTGGGATGGGCGCCCAGCATCCACTACGGACTACGAGAAATAGAATTACCGGTGAGTAAATTCTTATTTTCTCTGACGTCCTAGTGGATGCTGGGGACTCCGTAAGGACCATGGGGATTATACCAAAGCTCCCAAACGGGCGGGAGAGTGCGGACGACTCTGCAACACCGAATGAGAGAACTCAAGGTCCTCCTCAGCCAGGGTATCAAATTTGTAGAATTTTGCAAACGTGTTTGCCCCTGACCAAGTAGCAGCTCGGCAAAGTTGTAAAGCCGAGACCCCTCGGGCAGCCGCCCAAGATAAGCCCACCTTCCTTGTGGAATGGGCTTTTACAGATTTAGGCTGCGGTAGTCCCACCGCAGAATGCGCCAGCTGAATAGTGCTACAAATCCAGCGCGCGATAGTCTGCTTAGAAGCAGGAGCACCCAGTTTGTTGGGTGCATACAGGATAAACAGCGAGTCAGTTTTCCTGACTCCAGCCGTCCTGGAAACATAATTTTTCAGGGCCCTGACTACGTCCAGTAACTTGGAATCCTCCAAGTTCCTAGTAGCCGCAGGCACCACAATAGGCTGGTTCAAGTGAAAACGCTGATACCACCTTCGGGAGAAACTGAGGACGAGTCCTCAACTCTGCCCTATCCATATGGAAAATCAGATAAGGGCTTTTATAGGACAAAGCCGCCAATTCTGACACACGCCTGGCCGAAGCCAGAGCCAACAGCATGACCACTTTCCACGTGAGATATTTCAAATCCACAGTCTTAAGTGGTTCAAACCAATGTGATTTCAGGAACTCCAAAACCACATTGAGATCCCAAGGTGCCACTGGGGGCACAAAAGGAGGCTGAATACGCAGAACTCCTTTGACAAAAGTCTGAACTTCAGGCAGTGAAGCCAGTTCTTTCTGGAAGAAAATCGACAGGGCCGAAATCTGGACCTTAATGGACCCCAATTTGAGGCCCAACGTCACCCCTGCTTGCAGGAAATGCAGGAATCGACCCAGTTGAAATACCTCCGTTGGGGCCTTCCTGGCCTCACACCAAGCAACATATTTCAGCCAAATGCGGTGATAATGTTTTGCAGTGACATCCTTCCTGGCTTTGATCAGGGTAGGGATGACTTCCTCCGGAATGCCCTTTTCTCAGTACCTTGGGAATGAGAGGCAGAGGAGGAAACACATAAACCGACTGGTACACCCACGGTGTTACTAGAGCGTCCACAGCGATCGCCTGAGGGTCCCTTGACCTGGCGCAATATCTTTTTAGCTTTTTGTTGAGGCGGGACGCCATCATGTCCACCTGTGGTCTTTCCCACCGGTTTTCCAGCAGTTGGAAGACTTCTGGATGAAGTCCCCATTCTCCCGGGTGGAGGTCGTGCCTGCTGAGGAAGTCTGCTTCCCAGTTGTCCACTCCCGGAATGAACACTGCTGTCAGTGCTAACACATGATTTTCCGCCCATCGGAGAATCCTTGTGGCTTCTGCCATTGCCCTCCTGCTTCTTGTGCCGCCCTGTCTGTTTACATGGGCGACAGCCGTGATGTTGTCTGATTGGATCAGTACCGGCTGGTTCTGAAGCAGGGGCCTTGCTTGGCTTAGGGCATTGTAAATGGCCCTTAGCTCTAGAATATTTATGTGAAGCGAAATCACCTGATTTGACCACAGTCCTTGGAAATTTCTTCCCTGTGTGACTGCGCCCCAGCCCCGAAGGCTGGCATCCGTGGTCACCAGGACCCAGTCCTGTATTCCGAATCTGCGGCCCTCTAGTAGATGAGCCCTCTGCAGCCACCACAGCAGCGACACCCTGGTCCTTGCCGACAGGGTTATCCGCTGTTGCATCTGGAGATGGGACCCGGACCATTTGTCCAACAGGTCCCACTGGAAAGTCCTTGCGTGGAACCTTCCGAATGGAATCGCTTCGTACGAAGCTACCATTTTTCCCAGGACTCGTGTGCATTGATGTACCGACACCTGTCCCGGTTTTAGGAGGTCTCTGACTAGAGATGACAACTCCTCGGCTTTTTCCACTGGAAGAAACACTTTTTTCTGGTCTGTGTCCAGAATCATTCCCAGAACAGAAGACGTGTCGTCGGGACCAGCTGTGACTTTGGAATATTGAGAATCCAGCCGTGCTGTTGTAGCACTTCCCGAGAAAGTGCTACCCCCACTACCAACTGTTCCTTGGACCTCGCCTTTATCAGGAGATCGTCCAAGTACGGGATAATTAAAACTCCCTTCTTGCGAAGGAGTATCATCATTTCGGCCATTACCTTGGTAAAGACCCTCGGTGCCGTGGATAACCCAAACGGCAGCGTCTGGAACTGATAGTGACAGTCCTGTACCACAAATCTGAGGTACTCCTGGTGAGGAGGGTAAATGGGGACATGCAGGTACGCATCCTTGATGTCCAGGGAGACCATGTAATCCCCCTCGTCCAGGCTCGCAATAACCGCCCTGAGCGATTCCATCTTGAATTTGAACCTTTTGATATAAGTGTTCAAGGATTTTAAATTTAAGATGGGTCTCACCGAACCGTCCGGTTTCGGTACCACAAACATTGTGGAATAGTAACCCTTCCCTTGCTGAAGGAGGGGTACCTTGACAATCACTTGCTGTGAATACAGTTTTTGGATAGCCACCAACACTGCCTCCCTGGCAGAGGGAGTTGCTGGTAAGGCAGATTTTAGAAAACGGCGGGGGGGGACGTCTCGAATTCCAGCCTGTACCCCTGAGATACTACATGAAGGGCCCAGGGATCCACCTGTGAGAGAGCCCACTGTGTGCTGAAATTTCTGAGACGGGCCCCCACCGTACCCGGATCCGCCTGTGAAGCCCCAGCGTCATGCTGTGGACTTACCGGACGCGGGGGAGGACTTTTGCTCTTGGGAACTGGCTGTATGCTGCAGCTTTTTCCCTCTACCTTTGCCTCTCGGCAGAAAGGATGCGCCTCGCGCCCTCTTGTGTTTATGGGGCCGAAAGGACTGTACTTGATAATACAGTGCCTTCTTTTGCTGTGGGGTAGCCTGTGGCAAAAATGTCGATTTCCCAGCCGTAGCTGTGGAAACGAGGTCTGAAAGACCATCCCCAAACAGTTCCACCCCCTTATAAGGCAAAACTTCCATGTGCCTTTTTGAATCGGCATCACCTGACCACTGCCGAGTCCATAACCCCCTTCTGGCGGCAATGGACATTGCGCTTATTTTTGATGCCAGCCGGCAAATATCCCTCTGTGCATCACGCATGTATAAGACAGCGTCCTTTATATGCTCTACTGTCAGCAAAATAGTGTCCCTATCCAGGGTATCAATATTATCCGACAGGGAATCTGACCATGCAGCAGCAGCACTGCACATCCATGCTGATGCAATCGCTGGTCGCAATATAATGCCCGTGTGTGTATATATAGCTTTTAGGGTAGCCTCCTGCTTTCTATCAGCAGGATCCTTTAGGGCGGCCGTATCCGGAGACGGTAGTGCCACCTGTTTTGATAAACGTGTAAGCGCTTTATCTACCCTAGAAGACGTTTCCCAACGTGACCTATCCTCTGGCGGGAAAGGGTACGCTGCCAATAACCGTTTAGAAATTATCAATTTCTTATCGGGGGAAGTCCAGGCTTCCTCACACACCTCATTTAATTCCTCAGATGCAGGAAAAACTACTGGTAGTGTTTTCTCACCGAACATAATACCCTTTTTTGTGGTACCTGGGGTACTATCAGAAATGTGTAATACATTTTTCATTGCCTCAATCATGTAACGGGTGGACCTATTGGAGGGTACACTAGTCTCATCGTCGTCGACACTGGAGTCGGTATCCGTGTCGACATCTGTGTCTGCCATCTGAGGTAGCGGGCGTTTTAAAGCCCCTGATGACATTTGAGACGCTGGAACAGTCACAAGCTGAGTAGCCGGCTGTCCTATGTCGTCAAACCTTTTATGTAAGGAGCTGACACTGTCACGTAATTCCTTCCATAAGTCCATCCACACAGGTGTCGACCCCTCAGGGGGTGACAACACATTTACAGGCATTTGCTCTGCCTCCACATCATTTTCCTCATCATACATGTCGACACAGCGGTACCGACACACAGCACACACACAGGGAATGCTCTGACAGAGGACAGGACCCCACAAAGCCCTTTGGGGAGACAGAGGGAGAGTATGCCAGCACACACCAGAGCGCTATATACCACAGGGATATCACCTATAAAGAGTGTTTTCCCTTATAGCTGCATAGATATATTATACTGCGCCTAAATTTGTGCCCCCCCTCTCTTTTTTACCCTTTCTGTAGTGCAGGACTGCAGGGGAGAGCCAGGGAGCGATCCTTCCAGCGGAGCTGTGAGGGAAAATGGCGCCAGTGTGCTGAGGGAGATGGCTCCGCCCCTTTTTCGGCGGGCTTTCTCCCGCTTTTTGTGTTAATCTGGCAGGGGTAATTTACACCTATATAGCCTCTGGGGCTATATATGGTGTCAGTTTTGCCAGCCAAGGTGTTAATATTGCTGCTCAGGGCGCCCCCCCCCAGCGCCCTGCACCCATCAGTGACCAAAGTGTGTGGTGTGCATGAGGAGCAATGGCGCACAGCTGCAGTGCTGTGCGCTACCTTGGAGAAGACAGAAGTCTTCAGCCGCCGATTTTCCGGACCTTCTTGCTTCTGGCTCTGTAAGGGGGACGGCGGCGCGGCTCCGGGAACGGACGACGAGGTCGGGTCCTGTGTGCGATCCCTCTGGAGCTAATGGTGTCCAGTAGCCTAAGAAGCCCAAGCTACCACCACTTAGGTAGGTTCGCTTCTTCTCCCCTTAGTCCCTCGCTGCAGTGAGCCTGTTGCCAGCAGGTCTCACTGTAAAATAAAAAACCTAAACTATACTTTCTTTCTAGGAGCTCAGGAGAGCCCCTAGTGTGCATCCAGCTCGGCCGGGCACAGAAATCTAACTGAGGCTTGGAGGAGGGTCATAGGGGGAGGAGCCAGTGCACACCAGATAGACTTAAATCTTTCTTTAGATGTGCCCAGTCTCCTGCGGAGCCGTCTATTCCCCATGGTCCTTACGGAGTCCCCAGCATCCACTAGGACGTCAAAGAAAACTCCACTGGAAAGTACCTCATAAATTGGTTGATGGCATGTTCCGATATTTTAGCAGTAGGGTTTATCCTCAGTGGTCGGTGTGCAGTATATCCACTTGGTTAAGAAACACAGAGTTCATCTGGTTCTAATTGTATCCACAGTGAATTAAGCACCAAAGAATAGTTCAGGTAGAGAGTGACTAAATAATGTGTATCAAGCTCAACGCGTTTCGCTGGTATCTCAAGTCCAGCTTCCTCAGGAGCATATGTGTGATAGTTATCAGGTAAGCCTTTTTATACTCTGTTAAATGGTATCATTAATCGCACCTGACACACAGCTTCAGGAATAAAAATAAACCGTTCAGAATATTATAATATTAATAGCATAAAGAGAGTTCCCATTGGTCCCAATAATAGAAAGCTCATAGATATTCATACAAATATCATAAATAACATAATTCTTTTATATTTACATGGGTTTTCTATGTTGTACATCTCCGATCACGTGACCATTAGGGTCACGTGATTGGAGGTTGCCCAGTCGTTCGGGGAGGGTAATTGCATCATATCTGTAGCGGTCATGTGACACCTATGAAGTGACCGCACATCTCTTATAACAAGATGAATTCGTTTGGAGGAGATCGGGTCACATGATTGATAACATGTGACCGGATGTATCGGGCAGCATTCAGAAGCATCATCTGACGTATGGCATACAATTATCTTTCGGTCACGTGGTTACTATCATGTGACCGGGCGTTCACTCCTCATCTCGAAGATACTGACGGCCCTCCGGAGTGTGACGCACCAGAGCGTCTCCGTTACCATGACAGCATATGGACCAATCACATTATGTAGTTTCATTATGACATGCTGGAATCTCTTATAATAAGATTTTACTTACCGATAAATCTATTTCTCGTAGTCCGTAGTGGATGCTGGGGACTCCGTCAGGACCATGGGGAATAGCGGCTCCGCAGGAGACAGGGCACAAAAGTAAAAGCTTTAGGATCAGGTGGTGTGCACTGGCTCCTCCCCCTATGACTCTCCTCCAAGCCTCAGTTAGGATACTGTGCCCGGACGAGCGTACACAATAAGGAAGGATTTTGAATCCCGGGTAAGACTCCTACCAGCCACACCAATCACACTGTACAACCTGTGATCTGAACCCAGTTAACAGCATGATAACAGCGGAGCCTCTGAAAAGATGGCTCACAACAATAATAACCCGATTTTTGTAACAATAACTATGTACAAGTATTGCAGACAATCCGCACTTGGGATGGGCGCCCAGCATCCACTACGGACTACGAGAAATAGATTTATCGGTAAGTAAAATCTTATTTTCTCTGACGTCCTAGTGGATGCTGGGGACTCCGTCAGGACCATGGGGATTATACCAAAGCTCCCAAACGGGCGGGAGAGTGCGGATGACTCTGCAGCACCGAATGAGAGAACTCCAGGTCCTCTTTAGCCAGGGTATCAAATTTGTAGAATTTTACAAACGTGTTCTCCCCCGACCACGTAGCTGCTCGGCAGAGTTGTAATGCCGAGACCCCTCGGGCAGCCGCCCAGGATGAGCCCACCTTCCTTGTGGAATGGGCCTTGACAGATTTAGGCTGTGGCAGGCCTGCCACAGAATGTGCAAGTTGAAATGTGCTACAAATCCAACGAGCAATCGTCTGCTTAGAAGCAAGAGCACCCAGTTTGTTGGGTGCATACAGGATAACAGCGAGTCAGTTTTCCTGACTCCAGCCGTCCTGGAAACCTATATTTTCAGGGCCCTGACAACATCTAACAACTAGCCGCAGGTACCACAATAAGCTGGTTCAGGTGAAACGCTGACACCACCTTAGGAAGAAACTGGGGACGAGTCCGCAGTTCTGCCCTGTCCGAATGGACAATCAGATATGGCTTTTGTGAGACAAAGCCGCCAATTCTGACACTCGCCTGGCCGAGGCCAGGGCCAACAGCATGGTCACTTTCCATGTGAGATATTTCAAATCCACAGATTTGAGCGGTTTAAAATGTGATTTGAGGAATCCCAGAACTACGTTGAGATCCCACAGTGCCACTGGAGGCACAAAAAGGGGGTTGTATATGCAATACTCCCTTGACAAACTTCTGGACTTCAGGAACTGAAGCCAATTCTTTCTGGAAGAAAATTTACAGGGCCGAAATTTGAACCTTAATGGACCCCAATTTGAGGCCCATAGACACTCCTGTTTGCAGGAAATGCAGGAATCGACCGAGTTGAAATTTCTTCGTGGGGCCTTCCTGGCCTCACACCACGCAACATATTTTCGCCACATGTGGTGATAATGTTTTTCGGTCACCTCCTTCCTGGCTTTGACCAGGGTAGGAATGACCTCTTCCGGAATGCCTTTTTCCCTTAGGATCTGGCGTTCCACCGCCATGCCGTCAAACGCAGCCGCGGTAAGTCTTGGAACAGACCTGGTACTTGCTGAAGCAAGTCCCTTCTTAGCGGCAGAGGCCATGAGTCCTCTGTGAGCATTTCTTGAAGTTCCGGGTGCCACGTCCTTCTTGGCCAATCCGGAGCCACGAGTATAGTTCTTACTCCTCTACGTCTTATAATTCTCAGTACCTTGGTTATGAGAAGCAGAGGAGGGAACACATACACCGACTGGTACACCCACAGTGTTACCAGAACGTCCACAGATATTGCTTGAGGGTCTCTTGACCTGGCGCAATACCTGTCCAGTTTTTTGTTCAGGCGGGACGCCATCATGTCCACCTTTGGTCTTTCCCAACGGTTCACAATCATGTGGAATACTTCCCGATGAAGTCCCCACTCTCCCGGGTGGAGGTCGTGCCTGCTGAGGAAGTCTGCTTCCCAGTTGTCCACTCCCGGAATGAACACTGCTGACAGTGCTATCACATGATTTTTCGCCCAGCGAAGAATCCTTGCAGTTTCTGCCATTGCCCTCCTGCTTCTTGTGCCGCCCTGTCTTTACGTGGGCGACTGCCGTGATGTTGTCCCACTGGATCAATACCGGCTGACCTTGAAGCAGAGGTCTTGCTAAGCTTAGAACATTGTAAATTGCCCTTAGCTCCAGTATATTTATGTGGAGAGAAGTCTCCAGACTTGATCACACTCCCTGGAAATTTTTTCCCTGTGTGACTGCTCCCCAGCCTCTCAGGCTGGCATCCGTGGTCACCAGGACCCAGTCCTGAATGCCGAGTCTGCGGCCCTTTAGTAGATGAGCACTCTGCAGCCACCGCAGAAGAAACACCCTTGTCCTTGGAGACAGGGTTATCCGCTGATGCATCTGAAGATGTGATCCGGACCATTTTTCCAGCAGATCCCACTGAAAAGTTCTTGCGTGAAATCTACCGAATGGAATCGCTTCGTAAGAAGCCACCATTTTTCCCAGGACCCTTGTGCAATGATGCACTGACACTTTTCCTGGTTTTAGGAGGTTCCTGACTAGCTCGGATAACTCCCTGGCTTTCTTCTCCGGGAGAAACACCTTTTTCTGGACTGTGTCCAGAATCACCCTAGGAACAGCAGATGTGTCGTCGGAAACAGCTGCGGTTTTGGAATATTTAGAATCCACCCGTGCTGTCGTAGAACTACTTGAGATAGTGCTACTCCGACCTCCAACTGTTCTCTGGACCTTGCCCCTATCAGGAGATCGTCCATTTTCTTTGAAGAAGAATCATCATTTCGGCCATTACCTTGGTAAGGACCCGGGGTGCCGTGGACAATCCAACCGGCAGCGTCTGAAACTGATAGTGACAGTTCTGTACCACGAACCTGAGGTACCCTTGGTGAGAAGGGCAAATTGGGACATGGAGGTAAGCATCCCTGATGTCCCGGGACACCATATAGTCCCCTTCTTCCTGGTTCGCTATCACTGCTCTGAGTGACTCCATCTTGATTTGAACCTTTGTATGTAAGTGTTCAACTATTTCAGATTTAGAATAGGTCTCACCGAGCCGTCTGGCTTCAGTACCACAATATAGTGTGGAATAATACCCCTTTCCTTGTTGTAGGAGGGGTACTTTGATTATCACCTGCTGGGAATACAGCTTGTGAATTGTTTCCACTACTGCCTCCCTGTCGGAGGGAGACGTTGGTAAAGCAGACTTCAGGAACCTGCGAGGGGGAGACGTCTCGAATTTCCAATCTGTACCCCTGGGATTCTACTTGTAGGATCCAGGGGTCCACTTGCGAGTGAGCCCACTGCGTGCTGAAACTCTTGAGACGACCCCCCCCACCGCACCTGAGTCCGCTTGTACGGCCCCAGCGTCATGCTGAGTACTTGGCAGAAGCGGTGGAGGGCTTCTGTTTCTGGGAATGGGCTGCCTGCTGCAGTCTTCTTCCCTTTCCTCTATCCCATGGCAGATATGACTGGCCTTTTGCCCGCTTGCCCTTATGGGGACGAAAGGACTGAGGCTGAAAAGACGTTGTCTTTTTCTCCTTTATACGGCAATACTTCCATGTGCCGTTTGGAATCTGCATCACCTGACCACTGTCGTGTCCATAAACAACTTCTGGCAGATATGGACATCGCACTTACTCTTGATGCCAGAGTGCAAATATCCCTCTGTGCATCTCGCATATATAGAAATGCATCCTTTAAATGCTCTATAGTCAATAAAATACTGTCCCTGTCAAGGGTATCAATATTTTCAGTCAGGGAATCCGACCAAGCCACCCCAGCGCTGCACATCCAGGCTGAGGCGATCGCTGGTCGCAGTATAACACCAGTATGTGTGTATATACTTTTTAGGATATTTTCCAGCCTCCTATCAGCTGGCTCCTTGAGGGCGGCCCTATCTGGAGACGGTACCGCCACTTGTTTTGATAAGCGTGTGAGCGCCTTATCCACCCTAAGGGGTGTTTCCCAACGCGCCCTAACTTCTGGCGGGAAAGGGTATACCGCCAATAATTTTCTATCGGGGGAAACCCACGCATCATCACACACTTCATTTAATTTATCTGATTCAGGAAAAACTACAGGTAGTTTTTTCACACTCTACATAATACCCTTTTTTGTGGTACTTGTAGTATCAGAAATATGTAACACCTCCTTCATTGCCCTTAACAAGTAACGTGTGGCCCTAAAGGAAAATACGTTTGTTTCTTCACCGTCGACACTGGAGTCAGTGTCCGTGTCGACCGACTGAGGTAAAAGGACGTTTTAACGCCCCTGACGGTGTTTTGAGACGCCTGGACAGGTACTAATTGGTTTGCCGGCCGTCTCATGTCGTCAACCGACCTTGCAGCGTGTTGACATTATCACGTAATTCCTTAAATAAGCCATCCATTCCGGTGTCGACTCCCTAGAGAGTGACATCACCATTACAGGCAATTGCTCCGCCTCCTCACCAACATCGTCCTCATACATGTCGACACACACGTACCGACACACAGCACACACACAGGGAATGCTCTGATAGAGGACAGGACCCCACTAGCCCTTTGGGGAGACAGAGGGAGAGTTTGCCAGCACACACCAAAAACGCTATAATTATACAGGGACAACCTTTATATAAGTGTTTTTCCCTTATAGCATTTTAATATATATAGTCATATCGCCAAATAAGTGCCCCCCCTCTCTGTTTTAACCCTGTTTCTGTAGTGCAGTGCAGGGGAGAGCCTGGGAGCCTTCCCACCAGAATTTCTGTGAGGGAAAATGGCGCTGTGTGCTGAGGAGAATAGGCCCCGCCCCCTTTTCGGCGGGCTTCTTCTCCCGTTTTTCTGAGACCTGGCAGGGGTTAAATACATCCATATAGCCCCCAGGGGCTATATGTGATGTATTTTTAGCCAGAATAAGGTACTATCATTGCTGCCCAGGGCGCCCCCCCCAGCGCCCTGCACCCTCAGTGACCGCTGCTATGAAGTGTGCTGACAACAATGGCGCACAGCTGCAGTGCTGTGCGCTACCTTATGAAGACTGAAAAGTCTTCTGCCGCCGGTTTCTGGACCTCTTCACTTTTCGGCATCTGCAAGGGGGTCGGCGGCGCGGCTCCGGGACGAACCCCAGGGTGAGACCTGTGTTCCGACTCCCTCTGGAGCTAATGGTGTCCAGTAGCCTAAGAAGCCTAAGAAGCCAATCCATCCTGCACGCAGGTGAGTTCACTTCTCTCCCCTAAGTCCCTCGATGCAGTGAGCCTGTTGCCAGCAGGACTCACTGAAAATAAAAAACCTAACAAAACTTTTACTCTAAGCAGCTCTTTAGAAGAGCCACCTAGATTGCACCCTTCTCGGCCGGGCACAAAAATCTAACTGAGGCTTGGAGGAGAGTCATAGGGGGAGGAGCCAGTGCACACCACCTGATCCTAAAGCTTTTACTTTTGTGCCCTGTCTCCTGCGGAGCCGCTATTCCCCATGGTCCTGACGGAGTCCCCAGCATCCACTAGGACGTCAGAGAAATTAAAGATACATATTCATAGTTGTGCATAACATTGTCATCCTTTTATAGGTGGTTAGTCCTTAGACCATTAACGCTTCAAGAGGTTGGGCCGTCCCCTCCCCCTAAGTCCCATGAAGCAGTCAGGTTGGTGCCATCCACACCTGCCTGAAAATAACAAACATACAAAATAAATGCAGAAAACTCTTCTGGAGCTTCCAGCGACGTGACCGGCTTCTCCGGGCACATTTTCTAAACTGAGTCTGGTAGGAGGGGCATAGAGGGAGGAGCCAGCGCACACTATCAAATTCTTAAAGTGTCCAAGGCTCCTAGTGGACCCATCTATACCCCATGGTACTAAATGGATTCCCAGTATTCTCTAGGACGTAAGAGAAAGCAGGCCCATAACTAGGGGTGTGCGAGCAGTGCAGCTGTCTTGGGGAAGGCAGAGCCAGATTAAGGTTGGGGCTCAGGGGGGCGAGTACCCCCGGGCTCCCTTCTCTCAGGGCCTCCTCAGCCGGAGTTATTCAGACACAGCCTTATTTAATTGAAAGTAGTTGCTGGGAGAGACCTTGTGATAACAGTCGATCCCTTCTCTGAAGCGCTGCTGTCTCTGGTTCTTTGCCAGCTACTTTTTTCCAGGTTCTGTGTAGCTGGCCAGCTGTGTGCTTGACAGGAGCTGCTGCTGCTGCATGAAGGGGGTGTGTGGCAACACTGCTGTTGTGTGTGGACAGGGGAAAGTGTTCCGTCCACTCGCCGGCTGTGAGTCAACCGAGGACGGGGAGAAGTGTACTGCAGCTGGTGGTCTGCCGGGTGGGAGGGGGTGCAGTGTGACAAGGATCACATACAGCGGGCAAAAGTTCTACATTGCAGGTCTATTTTCCACAGCTTTTCCACAGGTAGGCAATTCACAAATGAACATGAGCAGTTACCAGTAATAGTTCACACAAGTTTTCAGCATACAACTTGTAAATTCTCCAGAGACCATTAATTCAGGACCCCTAACAGTGGCCACCTCCCCGGGCCTATCACCTGGGCGACTAGTTCACCGTCAGGAGCACTATCACTTGTGTCTGAAACCATTTTAACAGCAGGCTGGCAGGTGTCTGCAATCATGCTTGTGGTTACACAGACCTGATCAAACTGAATACCTGGACTGGATTCCACACCCTGCTGTTCCACATCCATGTCAGGCATGTTTATGCTGTCCCTCTGACAATATATATATATATATATATATACATATATTATTATATTATTATTATTATTATTATATGTAAATAAAAAACCTAAAATATACTTTCTTTCTAGGAGCTCAGGAGAGCCCCTAGTGTGCATCCAGCTCAGCCGGGCACAAGATTCTAACTGAGGTCTGGAGGAGGGTCATAGTGGGAGGAGCCAGTGCACACCAGGTAGTCCTAAAGCTTTCTTTAGTTGTGCCCAGTCTCCTGCGGAGCCGCTATTCCCCATGGTCCTTACGGAGTCCCAGCATCCACTTAGGACGTCAGAGAAATATATATATACACACACACACACACACACACACACACACACACACACACACACACACACACACTCACACACACATAAATATATCAGTACATATATGTTGGGTCAATATAATACAGGCATTCCCAACACCGGTCCTCAAGGCACAGCGATATCCAAGTGTCAGCACAGATGTTACCTTAAAATAATTGAGGTACTAATTAAGTCACCTGTGCTCAAGCATGAATATCACTAAAACCTGGACTGTGTGCCTTGAGGACCGAGGTTGGGAACGCCTGATCTAATGGATCCAATCTGTCCGGCACTCACCTTTCCCGCAACAGCAAATGGCCCCACTGCCCTCCAAATAGGCATACAAAAAATAGCAAACCAAGGAGGCCCACAGGGGATTTCAAACATTAATAAAGAGACATCACAGCCACATTAATGTAGTCTACATTAGGCTGAGAGACAAAAGGTGGTGAAAGAGGCTTTGAGACACAGGGGAGATGAGCTGATGGCTCTCCCCAGTACCTGGGCTCATGTCGGCTGTCGAGGGCCCTGCAGGAGTACAGGTAAGACCTGCGCTTCTGCTAAATGGAGGTACAGGGGATGGAGGCACACAGACAGCTGCCACAGCCAGGGGATCAGTGCTGACAAGAGGGGAGGGCCACTGTCTTAAGTGCTCCGGGCCCACCAAAGGTTTAATCTGGCCCTGAGCACAGGGTGGAAAACTACCCTGCTCCGGTGCTTTTCATCGCCATACAGAGCTGGCATAAGAACATGCTAACAGACCATTGGTAGACAACCTACAGTTCATGGGCTGCATTGGGTGGCCCTCTAACCTACTCAATGGTAAGTTACATTTATATATCTAATCAATGAAGATAGCTGATATGCTATCTTTGATAACATATCAGCAGGACTTTTAAATGAGCATTACAAGCTATAGTATACAAATCTGACAACAAAGCAGTGAGAAACAGGGGCCTGGAGGGAAGCATGAAGTTTCCGGACCGCCTATCGCGGCACTAGACGGAAGGGATGTAGAAAGTGGTAATGTCACTTGTCCCATCATGGTACACGTACCAGTTATAAAATACCATATCCAACAGGCTATATAATTGCAACCAAAACCTTTGCCCACCCTTATGTCTTAGGTAAAAGATAGAAATAACATGAATGCCGCTAAAGTCCTCATTGTAAATAAAAACAGGCAAGTACAAATCAACGAGTCCAATCTGTGTAATCCATAGAGACATTTGAGGAAAAAGATCCATAAACAAAACCTGTCATTCAGAACCTTTGGGCTATTGTTTGTAAAGGATAAATCCATCAGGATTTCCTCTAAAGATATCTCCTGTCACTGGGGGTAACTCAGACCTGATCGCAGCAGCAAATTTGTTAGCAGTTGGGAAAAACCATGTGCACTGCCGGTGGGGCAGATATAACATGTGCAGAGAGAGCTAGACTTGGGTGGGGTGTGTTCAAACTGAAATCTAAATTGCAGTGTAAAAATAAAGCAGCCAGTATTTACCCTGCACAGAAACAACATAACCCACTCACATCTAACTCTCTCTGCACATGTTATATCTGCCCCCCCTGCAGTGCACATGGGCCCTCATTCCGAGTTGTTCGCTCGCAAGCGGATTTTAGCAGAGTTGCTCATGCTAAGCCGCCGCCTACTGGGAGTGAATCTTAGCATCTTAAAATTGCGACCGACGTATTCGCAATATTGCGATTACACAACTCGTAGTAGTTTCTGAGTAGCTCCAGACTTACTCGGCATCTGCGATCATTTCACTGCTTGTCGTTCCTGGTTTGACGTCACAAACACACCCAGCGTTCGCCCAGACACTCCTCCGTTCCTCCGGCCACTCCTGCGTTTTTTCCGGAAACGGTAGCGTTTTTTCCCACACGCCCATAAAATGGCCTGTTTCCGCCCAGTAACACCCATTTCCTGTCAATCACATTACGATCGCCTGAACGATGAAAAAGCTGTGAGTAAAATTACTAAGTGCATAGCAAATTTACTTGGCGCAGTCGCAGTGCGGACATTGCGCATGCGCATTAAGCGGAAAATCGCTGCGATGCGAAGATTTTTACCGAGCGAACAACTCGGAATGAGGGCCATGGTTTTGCACAACTGCTAACAAATTTGCTGCTACAATCAGGTCTGAATTACACCCACTGTTTCCAACACTGGAGGAAGTAGAGTTTTGCTTCTGCGCCTATTCTCTGAAAACAGTAGATGTTCCCCATTAGGCTGGACTTCCAATCATAAAGCAAAATAAATACTTACCGTAGTTATAGTGTTAAGAGCTGTATCCGCACCAATGCTGAAATCAGATCCAGGGACATTGTTAGAAACAGTGGCTGGAATAACGACAATTGGAATACACAGCTCCTCAAACTTGGCACGTCCTTCCATCAATTCTAGGCTGCCTGTGAAAGCCTGCAGGAAACACACTGTTATTACATGGCCATCTACAAACAGGTGGAACTGGGCGCAGAATTAAGTGTGGCATTAAAAAGTGCTTGACAGGACTTAATGATTAACATAAATATTGACTCCAGATAATAGTTTTTATTGGCGTCTGACTAGTGTGGGAAGTACTGTAGCTGAGAATGTAGTTTAGAATCTGTGCTGAATTTACTATAGGTGCACAGTAGCCACATGCTTAATGCAGAGCTACCCAGGGGGAACACACAGTTATTTGCATTTATCTTTGTCATACAGATCTCCCGATGTGTTTTTCTTGAATTGTTTCCTGGGTGTTGGATTACACAGGATGAGAATATGGCATGCACTAACTTTGTCCATAATGACTCACAATGCCCACACTTAGGTCGACAGTGTCTAGGTCGACCACTATTGGTCAACAGTAACTAAGTCGACACATAAAATAGGTAGACAAAAGCATAAAGCCGACATGAGCTTTTTGAATTTTTGTTGGTGTCGTTTTCTTCGTAGAGTGACTGGGAACCCCAATTAGTGCACCGTGTCCACTCGCCATTCTTCGGGCAAGGTGCCTCGCTGCGCTCGGCACAGGTTACCGTTCCCAATTGTAGTGCACGTGGATCGTAAAGTATGTAAAAGTTTAAAAAATGAAAAAAGAAAAAAAAAATTGTGAAAAAATCATGTCGACCTTTTGTCATGTCGAACAATAGTGGTTGACCTAATGCTTGTCGACCTAAGTGTGGTCGCCCTAGAGATCGGATACCCAAATGACATACCTGCACACAAGTAATACCTATATCGTCTATGACGTTACACATTCATTATTAATGTAAAAATAAATAAAATAAAAATATTGTTTTTCAATATAAAAATATGCAACATTACTAATTCTTAGCATTTAAGGCAGTGTCAGCAGCAGAACAGAGCAATCGGCATAATATTATTTAAATAGTTACTATTGGGCACAATGGTTAATGCAGGTAGTCCGCTATAGGAACTGGTGTGGCTATCATTTAATTAAGAGAGATCCAGATGTCTGGGGCATACACTGGGGCCTGATTCAGAGATGCACACAGAACACACAGCTGCTAATGACGTGGGAGGTGTCTTGTGTATATAAACCCCTCCTGCTGGTTTCTCTGATCCGCTGCTGCGTCCAATGAGCAGCACTGGATCATCTGCGTGAACATAGTTCACATGAGTAATCCTCAGGCGGGGAAATCCACACTGCTGGAGCCAGTGACGCTAAGAATGCAGCCGCTGGCCTCAGCATGTCCTGAAAACGGTGCCAACATGCCCCGGTCTTCTGTAACGCTGCCTAATGCTTCCCACAAATGACAGCAGCATGTCAATGATACTGCAATGTTTGGTGTACTGCAAGTGATATCACAGCCCTGAATCTCCACAGGTACAGTGCGGCTTCTGTACACACGCAGATCTCAAAACATCGGAGATGTACGTAAATATCGGGTTTACATACATCTCTGAGTTAGGGGCCTTATTCAGCTCGTATCACTTAAGTGATGCGATTACATCTGCTCATATTTTTGCCCATGCACAGGACCCGTTTCTTTGTGTAAGCACAGGGCCCGTTCTGTGCATGTGCGGGCCGGCCAATGCAATCGCATTGCATTGATAGGAACGCCTGTGCATGATTGACAGGCAGAGGCGTTCACGGGACAGTCGAAGGTGGTGACGTGGCGTTGCGGGGGTGTAGTGTTGGGAACGGGGGCAGGTTCGCACGCGTGACATCACACGCGCCCACTGCGACGGGGAAAATGGCGGCAGCCCGACTGCCTTTGCAGCCAGGCTGCATAGGTAGGAGGCCTTCCCTTATTCAGCAGTGCAATCCCAATTGAAGTGCAATCACAAGCAGTTTTTCTAATTTAGCAAAGCTGCAACTGATGTTGAATGAGGCTGTAGGCCCAGTAACAGCCACATTTGGTCCCCGGGACCGAACAGTAAGAGTATCCCTGAGTGTGGACAGTATAATGGAAAATGAAACCCATCGCCTGTGTTTGGAGTGAAATTGGGCTATATGGGTTATATGTGCACTTGTATGCAGCTTCAGTTGACCTATTATATTTCTTATGCAACCTTCATAGCTGTCTTCATAAGAGCAGAAAAAATTATTTTCCAAATAGAAGTTATGAAAATTCCATAAATTTAAAATGCATTCGGACCAAAAATAGGCGTTCAACACTGAATTTAACTTTTAATAACACACATTTCATCTTAGCGGATTACATTTTATTAGAACACTACCCAAAACTTACCTCAAAACCTCCAATAACAATCAACCCATGTATGTTAAAGTTGCTAATATTGGCACTGATCTCTTCAAAGTATTTCTTAGGCAGCACCCTATGTAAAAAAGAAGATATATGTGACAATGTAAGGTATCCTATTAGCCCTGATGCAATTTTGGACGTAAAAAACATCCGGATATCGCGATTAATGACCGATGGTGACTAGACGTTCATCGTTTGCAGATTCACTCTATCAGTCCCTCCACTGGTTACGAGTATTCCACCGTATTCAATATAGAATACTTTTATTTACACATAAGGCTATTAACCAAACTGCACCAACATACATCTCATCTCAAAATATCTCCCTACCTGTCCTCTCCGCTCTGCACTAGATCTGCTTCTCTCATCCACACACATTACTTGCTACCAGTCAAACTTACAGGATTTTATCTGGGCTGTGCCCACTCTGTGGAATGCCCTTGCATGCACAATAAGACTCACCTCTAGCCTCCAAACGTTCAAATGTTCCCTGAAAACTCACCTCTTTAGGCAAGCTTATTACATTCTGGACCCACTCACATAACCTTCAGTGCCTCCCTATCTAAATAAATCCCCTCTGTACAGTCCAAACATCACCTCACATTTTTTATCTTTCTTCACTTTCACACCCTCCCTGACCCTTGGCCAACATTGCTGGGTGACCATATCATACAGCCCATTAAGAACCTTTGCAATCTGATGGACCATTATGCAATAGGTAGCATCTATCCTTGTGTATCAATGCCTATTTCCCTATAGATTGTAAGATCGCGAGCAGGGTCTTCCAACCTCTATGTCTGTCTGTTTTTACCCAGTTTTGTTCTATTACTGTTGTTCCAATTGTAAAGCGCAACGGAATATGCTGCTCTATATAAAGAAACAGTTAATAAATAAATAAATAATAAATATATAAATATACTACGGGGCCCATTTATCAGAGTGATAAATCTCATTGTGAATGATAAAGCTTGTTGCGTATGATAAATGGTGTTCCAGACAATCAGCTCCCAATTGTCATTTTTCAAACACATGACAGTAATGAGCTGATTGGCTGGAGCACCATTTATCATATGCAACAAGGATTATAATTTACAACACGTTTTATCACTCTTTGTTGGACAATCAATAATGGTGTGGACTTATGTCAGAGTTAGAAGTATCTGATTGGATGGGTAACTGGACTCCTGCACTTGTGTAAGCTCAAAGATCGTAAACTTTTTATTTTTTCAGACAATAATGTATAGAAATATCAAAGTTTGGGGGGACAACATGTTAGTTATGGCATAAGATCCATGTTCATCTGCTAGCATAGGTAAAGTTTAAACGTTTGGAGAACCCCAAAATATTCAGTTTGAATAATATACAACTCCCTTCCCCTCATAAATGTATCACCTTTTGGTTCCAAGCCGTGAGCCTCCTTGTCCTGTCCACCCACCAACACCACCCCAGCCAATTTCTTCAATCTAGCAGGGAGAAAAATGTGAAAATACAAAAATGCTAATTAAGTTTCTAAATCTCTAGGATGATACATTAACAAATTAAAATAATTCCAATGACCTTCCTTATCCAGTACTCATCATCATGATTGTGTCAGTCAGGTGATCAAACACGAAGAACATTATCAATTACAAAATGTACAAATCAAAATGTAATTATATTTTGAACTCCTTATTTCCGCCATACTTGTCAGTGGAAAATGTCACAATATTTGATTCGTTATAAAACTCCAAAAAACCAGCAAAAAGTCTTTTTAGAAACAAAAAGATTTTGAGCAAGAAACATTTTTCTAAATGAGACATAAAAATTGACTTTACAGATTTGTCAGTCATGGGTTGTTTTTTTTCGTTGGAAGTATGGTGGATCTACTGTAGGGTTGTACATTATCTTGTACACAGGACTTGGACACTGCCCTACAAAAGAGATTTTTCCTGTCTCCATGAATTATAATATCAATTCCATCTGTGCCTGCTTTTAACCAACTAATGATCTGTGATGTTCCACAGTACTTGAAAGTTATATTGATCTGTATGCATGTTGTGTATTTTTATACACACTGAAAGTAATGAGATTAAAACATTCTTAATATAAGATGGTTTTCTTGTTCCATTTCTTTCTGAAAGAACAATTAAAAAATAAAGGGGGAAAGGGGACATTGGACCTCTGTACAATCATTTGTGAAGAATAAACATGCTTGGGATAGGCATATGAATATCCTTACAAAGAATTAAGGTTCAAAAAGGGTTGAGATTACCTAAAGGATAAAAAAAAGGTGCAGACTAGATGGGCCAAGTGGTTCTTATCTGCCGTCAAATTCTATGTTTCTATGTTAAGAAGAAAAAATGTTTTCAATTGTGTGCCACGCCATAACAACCTCTTTTACTTCTTTTGTTGTTTGTAAGGACTCAACTCTAGTGCTGCCTGTTTTTTGTAAACTATCTTGAACTGCTAACACACTACAATGTGTCCTCATACATCTAACCTACAGCTAGCATATACAGTATCTCGCCTCAATACCCACGCCGCTTGAAGATGCAACTAGGATGTACCAGGAGACTGCGTCTTGGAGAGAGATAAAGTGTAACATGGCAGTTAGGACTGGATTGGTTGGTACTTAATCTCTTTACACTTTATCGCTCTCCAAGGCTTAGTAAATAGACCCCTGATTCAGTAAACGGAGCACAACAGAACTCGTATTGGGAAAACTGCGGCTGCTACATAATAGCACTTTGTATGCAGATACAGAGACTCAGGGGCTAATTCAGACCTGATTGCTGCTGTGCGTTTTCACACAGCGGGCGATCAGGTCTATACTGCGCATGCACATGCCAGAAATGCGATCGGCATCTCAGCCCAGCGTGACAGGCAGAGACGTTTGCTGGGCAAGAAGGAGCGGGCCGGCGGCGTTCGGCCGCCGTTTTGGGGGTGTGGTCCGGGCAATGCAGGCGTGACAGGACAGCGCAGGGGGCAGGCCGCGGCGGTTGCATGACGTCACACGCAGCCGCAGCAGTGCTGCGAAGGTAGGGACTTACTCGCCGGGTGTGATAGCATCGCCGACGTGCGATGCTATTGCACACATGCGGCGGGGGGAGTGCCATGATCAGGCTATGATCAGGTCTGAATTAGTCCCTCAGTCGCACACAGATGTCATGTATCAAATGAATCAGCACAGTCTCCTGGTGTATTCTAGTTGCATTGTGTTGCGATTAAGACATTTTGGTGAAGAAGACACCTGACACCAGCAGTCTCAGTGGACCTGGCACACCATGAGGGGTTGTTTGGTGCAACTGCAGCAGAGATGTATGAGAACACATCTGTATTTTATGTTGCACAATTGTCAGGTTTCTGAAATGAGAAAACATTTAACTGGTCATGAGGAATATGTGATAAATGTAGCTGAATACCCATGTAATTAGTAATTTAATCTCCCAGTTTCACCTTTGGAAAGGGCAAAGACTACACAGATTCCTGTGAAATTTGCTTCAGCTCTTGTTAAAGAGTATAACTGCAGTGAGTGCGATGATTGCAGAAGAACTGGAGTTGCTTTTACACGTCATTCCTATATGTGCTCGGTTTCATTTATGTATTTACAGACTTCCTACAGTAATTATTTTGACACTGAACATCAGTCTGTAATATTTCTCCACGCCATGTAGAACGGCTGCTCTCCCTAGACATTACAGCCCACAACAGCTGTTAGTGGAATGTAAAGCACCAGTTTTAAGGAGGTGAGCACAACTGTAAACCTGGTTCTTGGTGTTTGGCGGCAGCTGTTGCGGACTATAATTATTTTTAAAATATTGACAAAAATGATAACGCATGAATAAAATAAATGGTTTCCTGAAAATATGCTAAAATTCTTTTTTCTTTTTGTAAAACACAATGCTTATTCAAAATGTTTTTACAAAGGTAGTGAATAACAGAAGATAATTAGAAAAAATGAAACTAGGTTATTTTGATTGAAATTAGTATTAGGCAAAAGACTAACATTTGGTTAGCTTGTTATGATCAGCTTGTTTAATAATTGCCCATACATGCAGATTTGATTATTTCCTTTTGAAATATATTGCGTTGTTAAATATCAGTAGATTTACATAATCAATCATCATTTAATTGAATCTAATAACATTTTATTGGTTCCAAATGAACTAACCTTCTCCGGGGTGGTCTTCAGTATGCCGACTGTCGGGATCCCGGCGCACAGTATACCGGCGCCGGGATCCCGACAGTCGGCATACCGACACTTATTCTCCCTCGTGGGGGTCCACGACCCCCCCTGGAGGGAGAATAAAATAGTGTGGCGCGCGTAGCGAGCACGCAAGGGGCTCATTTGCGCTCACCACACTGTCGGTAAGCCGGCAGTCGGGCTCCCGTCGCCGGTATACTGGTCGCCGGGAGCCCGACCGCCGGCATATCGTAGTGAACCCCCTTCTCCGAGTTCCCAGACGCTGAATGTATGATCCAAAAAAACAGAGGTTATTATCCTGACAATTCTACATTACATAGATGTAACTGCCTGTGGACTTTACCTCTGAATAAATTGTATGATCTATAAAATAGGACATTTCACTTTTAATATAAGCGCTTTTAATTATTTGTTCAATACAAAGTCTCTATGATGATAAGAATAATTTAACACTGAATAAACTACACTGTAATTAATAGTCTAAGTAAATAATCTATTTCTACCACAAGGTGGCCCCCATCATACATATCAAATCTCTTATTTTCCTGTAGAGAGCTGTATGTTTCCCAGTAGTCCTCTCACCTAAATACTTACTGCTGTCACCTACTGCTCAAAAGCAGGATCAAGGAATTCTCCTGTAGAAGTGAGGAATGGCGACAACTTCACATTGGGCCTAATTCAGACCTGATCGCTGGGCTGCTAATTTTGCTGTCCTGCGATCAGATAGTCTCCGCCCAAGGGGGGTGTAAATTCGCCCGTGCAAGTGTGCAATCGCATGTGTACACCGCGCTACATATGTCCCTCAGTCAGCTGCAAATCCGTTCGCACCTCACTCACCGTCGAATGTTTTTTCCACTGTGTGCAGTCTGTGCGCAGCCCAGGACTTACTCCTACAGTGCGATGAGAACAGGCAGATCGGGTCCGGAGCTGATGTCACATACCCTCCCTGAAAACGCTTGGGAACGCCTGCATTTTCCCTGACACTCCCAGAAAACGGTCAATTACCACCCACAAGCTGCCTCTTCCTGTCAACCAGCATGTGAATGGCTGTGCAAATGAAATTTTGTCGCTGGTCAGCGATGCCTGTTGTTGTTTGCCGACGCTCGTGCGCATTGCGGTGCATACGCAGTCATTCGATAATCAGCCACTGTGTGAAAACGCACAGCAGCGATCAGGTCTGAATCGGGCCCATTGTCTCTTCTCCTGCTCAGCAGGCACAGTGTAATTCTCATGATCTGCTTTTATTCTGTATGTACAGACAACTACTTGCATTTTCTGGAGTTGATTATCTTGCTTATAAATTGTTTTATCTTATGTGTCTTTAAAATTAATGCTCCAAACTGTTAAAATATCAGTATTGGTTGGGCATTACTCATAAATACAGTAGGTAGATGAACAATAACTACATGTGAAGACAAATAGGGCACCATGTGATTTATCATCTCTAGGCAAGCTCAGTGATGACTTACCTCTTTCCGACGGCTGCAGCAAGCGTCTTCCAGGTCCCAACAGTCATGCAAGTGTGACTTCTGGCGCAGACTGCTGACTGAGCGACGGTTCCAGTGAGTATTTGCTCCCTATCCCTAACCCCTTCCCCTCCCTCTAATGCCTAACCCTAATGTACATATTCTGACACCGTCAACATTTCACATGTCAACATTAGTAGAATGTAGATATGTGGTATGTCGACATTTTGACAATGTTGACATCATAATTGTCAACACTATGAATATTAACGTTGAAGTCAACCTAATTATAATAACTACAATCCCATGTTCCGCCACTTCTTAAACAATTTTCTGCCTCCTTTGACCGATGGACTTATGGATATCCAATCATAAAAATATATATATAAATGTGTGGTTGTGATTCAATAGTGTTAATAATAAATTGTTTATTATTTTTATATAAATCACCTTATGAATTTGTAGAGAACGCTGTATGTTATTTAGCTTAGTTACATACAAGTCTCTGACCAGTGCTGTAAATGTCCATTTCTATTTTACATTTGCCGATCCGAGCCTGGCTAATAATGTTGGATCCTGCGTCAACAAACTGACAGAGAAGGTGGATGTTGAGAACTTAAAGCATTTTTTGTTGTTGAAAGTGTTTATATGTGGATTTTACTTTGTTGATGGATCGAATGATGATTAAAGTGATAATGTTAGTCTTTTTATAGTGTTCAGCAGTGGTTCTCAACAGTGGACGACTAAAGCTTGATATTCATTTTTACTGAGCTACAGATGAACCATTTCATAGTAAAATGGGAATGCGCCAAACTCCTAGCATGTGCACAGGAGTCACGATCGATAAATCTTTGGTGTGTATTATACATGCAAAAGATGTTATTGTACTTTGTGTAACGTGCGACAACATAGGTGTTATTTAACTTTCTGCCGCCATCAAATTTTGTGATATAAGAGAGGAAAAGGATTAAAACCATCAGTCTCCCAGCTACTGCGAGTTGTTTGAATTTGTTTATTAAAAAAAAGGAAAAGTACCTGTCCTTTAGCAAGACCTTCAAATCCATCATGAACAGCGAACATCCTGTGACCTTGTATAATGCCAATCCTGACAGTGGATCTAACAGCGGCATTCATGCCAGCTGCAGGGGCACCGACATTCAGCACAGCCAGGTTATAGCCACTCTGTAAGTAATGAGATAGTGATAAATGGGACCTATTCCTCTTCCTGGTAACTGTCCTTGTCAGCAGGCTCTATGAACAGCAAGGTATATGTTACAATTAAAGCAATGTACTATGGAAGCAGCTACAACTCACCTTTGGCTAGATCAGTGCATTACTGTTTAATGAAAATATAGTGGACGTATGAAAATCTTTTTAATGGAGATCTAAACCCATACACGATAATCTCCGTGTTCACACCAGAAATCCTCTAAAAAGTGTCAATTTTACAAATAATAATATATTGATAATTAATACAGACCTTTATAGAAGGAGGTCTTATGTGAGCGAGTGTTCTGTAAACATTCCAATTGTTTTCAAAACTCCTGCAAAAACAAGAGTGTACAATTAGCTGATACAGTATAATATAGCATATTACAATATATACAGCGATGGCCAATATAAGCAATTAATCCTTCCTTCCTCCTCTCATTTACACTCAAAAATTGAAAATTGGATTGTAATTAATTATAATAAAACAGCACCATTATTCTTTGCATCAGTTCTTATCACTGTCTCTTAGGGCCTAATTCAGACCTAATCGCTGTCTGCGATCCAAAGCCGGATTAAGGGGTGCCCCGGGGGTCAGTACCCCGGGCCCCCCTGTTTTAAGCTGCAATCAGATAGTCGCCGCCCAGGAAGAGTGAAAACCCGCCCGTGCAAGTGTGCAAATGCATGCGTACGCCATGTGAAAATTTTGCCAGACAGCGGACAGCTGCAAATCCGTTCGCAACTCACTCACCATCTAATGATTTTTCCAGTCTGTGCATAGCCCAGGACTTACTCCTACAGTGCGATACAGACAGACTGATCTGGTCCAGAGCCGACGTCAGACACCCGCCTTGAAAACACTTGGGAACGCCTGCGTTTTTCCTGACACTCCCTGAAAAAGGCCAGTTACCACCCACAAACGTCCGCTTCCTGTCAATCACCTTGCGATCGAAATTTTCGCACTATACTGTCGCGGTTTGGTGAATATTTCTTTAATATGTCTATGATGAAACGCATTGTTTGAGCTCTTTACCTTCTGTATCAGGTCACTGTACGTTACTGTCTGTAACATTGGAGGTAATTCCAAGTTGATCGCAGCAGGAAATTTTTTAGCAGTTGGGCAAAACCATGTGCACTGCAGGGGGGGCAGCTATAACATTTGAAGAGAGAGTTAGATTTGGGTGGGTTATTTTGTTTCTGCGCAGGGTAAATACTGGCTGCTTTATTTTTACACTGCAATTTAGATTGCAGATTGAACTCACCACACCCAAATCTATCTCTCTCTGCACATGTTATATCTGCCTCCCCTGCAGTGCACATGGTTTTGCCCAACTGCTAACAAAGTTCCTGCTGCGATTAACTCAGAATTACCCCCATTGTCTCCTAATGTTGGCACTTCCTCAATAAGAGAAAGTTATACTGTTGCTGGCTACAGTGTATACATTTTTCATCAGCGCCTATTTATTAAGATGTTTGCAAATATTTTACCTTCCTCTTAACTTTACAGCATCCTGGAATCGTTTCTCATTCATAGCCTGTGTCACGTCCTTGGTCTGATAACAAAAGGAAAATATTACAATAATCCTTATTAGCCCTTGGCACATTATCTCTTGCCATATATGTACAGGTTAGGGATAGCTCATCTTGTAGCCTGTTATTGGTGAGAATATCTGGCACACAGAACTGATCACAAAGGCCTGATTCACATTCAGCACACTGGACGCAAAGTACCGATGTTCGGTATTTTGCACATGCGCCGGACGCAGTTTGGCTGCATGTGTCAAGAGATTGACAGTTGCTAGACATTTTGGGAGGGAGGGGGCAGCAGTTTCCAAAAACGAATGTGTATGTATTCTGATGGAGATTTTTTGGCCTCTTGGAAGGAGCTGTGGCGGCCATCTTACGAGACCTCATTGGTCACTAAGCTGGCCGATGGTGTTGCAGGTGATCCTATGCTGCATAACACTGGATCACAAATGCACGCAGAAGGCTTCTACTTATATCAGATGCCTCTTGCTGCATTACCATATATGTGCATCACCGCTGCTTCTAACCACATCCTAATCAGGCCCAGAGTGCCTTCTCTTACAGTCAATGTGATGAGCCCTGATAAATAATTTAATGAGCAGGGGAAATAAAAGGCACTGGGGGTTATTCAGGTTTGTTAGCACACTAATGGGCAAAACCATGTTGCACTGAAGGTTGGGCAGACATAACATGTGCAGAAATATTTAGATTTGGGTGCGTCATATTGTTTATGTGCAGGGTAAATACTGGCTGCTTTATTTTTACACTGCAATTTAGATTTCAGTTTGAACACACCCGATCCAAATCTAACTCTCTCTGCACATATTACATCTGCCCCACCTGCAGTGTAACATTTGCTAACAAACCTGAATAAGGTACACAGTGTGGAAAGGTAAGGCAATATCAAAGCTTTATTTATAATAATTAGTATATATTATGCATGGTGCTACAAATACCACCAGAAAACCCCAAACCCCAAGCATTCCAGACAATAGATCATCATACATGTGTTATCCATTATATGGAGGTTGCCATATATACTGAATTATTTTTTCACAGAAAGTGCCACATATAATAAATACAATGCTCCTGGGCCAAATTAAAAAATACAGTATAGAGATTGTGGAGGATGCTATGATAGGTGGATGAAATCTGCAGGATGACAATTATATTGAGCTTCAATCATGAAAATAGAATGAATGTATATTATAATATTTTATTAGAAAATTCCTGTTAGTCTCTGCCATTGTCATAGTTCTCTGATGTACTAAAGTAAGTGAGCCCAGAACAAACTTTTACACCTCGGCAGATCCAAAAATGTGTGTGTGATGTTAAAAGAGTATTTGACCTGTTGGATAAAGGATTTATATATACATGTTGTTCCGTCTCTGTGAGGAAACAAGCCATTATGTAGAACACTTGGGTAAGGTGTGACATACCACTTGCACACATTCCATTAAAGGCAGGCGGATTGCTTGATTCCCAGACAAGCTGACCACGCAAGCTGGCGTATCTGGTGTTCCTTCCAATAAGGCCATCACAGCTTCAACGCCCATTCGACTTCCCTAGGAGAAGGCAGAAAAGCACACTGAACCCAAATACATTAGGGATGACAGAAAGGAAAGGTTTCAGTCACTGCACTGTGACCACACTATAGTGAGTCAATTATCACTGCAGCTTCATGTTAGAATTCACCAAGTTCTAGAGCAAGACTGACATATTCTAAAGAACTAATACTGTATTTCCCCTAAACTCCTGATTTACATATAGCTTATATTTATCTACATTCACAGGTCTATTAATTACATTTCTATTCTATGACTATATGTATGGCTCTGTACTATTCCTTCCACACCTACACAGAGACTCAGCAAGTAAATCATTTCTCATGATTTACAGCTTCTATGATCCCATTCATTTCTGGACTCATTTTGGCTTTGCCCTCTGGAAAACGTGGGGTGGAGACAGGGCCGGTGCTAGGGTGTTTGGCGCCTCCCAGTAAACTATAGATTTGCGCCCTCCCATATTTTACAATGGGACAGCGTGCTGCAAAAAGGGGTGTGGTCTGACAAGGAAGGGGAGTGGCCACACAATAGTACCCCCATTTCAAATTACGCCACACATCAGCACAATCTTATTCACATTACCCTGCGCATAGTAGTGCTGTTTATACACATAATATCCCCAGTAGTAGCGCCGGTTATACACATAATATCCCCAGTAGTAGCGCCGGTTATACGCATAAAGGCTCTCATTCGCTAGCTGATTTTAGCAGCATTGCACACGCTAAGCTGCCGCCTACTGGGAGTGTATCTTAGCATAGCAAAATTGCGAACGAAAGATTAGCAGAATTGCAAATAGAAATTTCTTAGCAGTTTCTGAGTAGCTCGAGACGTACTCAGCCATTGCGATCAGTTCAGTCAGTTTAGTTCCTGGTTTGACGTCACAAACACACCCAGCGTTCGCCCAGACACTCCCCCGTTTCTTCAGACACTCCCGCGTTTTTCCCAGAAACGCCAGCGTTTTTTCGCACACGCCCAGAAAATGGCCAGTTTCCGCCCAGAAACACCCACTTCCTGTCAATCACAGTACGATCACCAGAACGATGAAAAAAAACCTCGTTATGCCGTGAGTAAAATACCTAACTTTTGTGTAAAATAACTAAGCGCATGAACTCTGCGAACCTTGCGCATGCGCAGTAAGCAACTAATCGCAATATAGCGAAAATCGGCAACGAGCGAACAACTCGGAATGACCCCCAATAGCCCCTGTGGGTGGTCTTCAGTATGCCGGCGGTCGGGCTCCCGGCGACCAGCATACCGGCGCCGGGAGCCCGACAGCCGGCATACCAACACTTATTCTCCCTCGTGGGGGTCCACGACCCCCCTGGAGGGAGAATAAAATAGTGTGGCGCGCGTAGCGTGGCGAGCGCAGCGAGCCCGCAAGGGGCTTATTTGCGCTCGCCACACTGTCGGTAAGGCGGCGGTCGGGCTCCCGGCGCCGGTATGCTGGTCGCCGGGAGCCCGACCACCGGCATATCGTAGTGAACCCGCCCCTGTAGTAGCGCCGGTTATATGCATAAAAGCCCCTGTAGTAGCGCTGGTTATATGCATAATAGCCGCTGTAGTAGTGCCGGTTATATATAATGCCCCATAGGCGTAGGCAGCTAATTTTATTAGGGGGTGCACCGCACGAGGGGTGTGTCTAGCAGTATTTTACATTCTCTCAGTAAAATCACATAGCTTAATCTAATTTCTCTCTAGTTCCTAATTATAATTTAGATGTAATACACCCCAGAGAAATAAAATTAAACCAACCGGTACTGTCTCTCTGCTACTGCATAACCCTGAGCCCTAGCTGTCGCTGCACCCTATCGCTACTTACACTTCTCCAACCTATCCCTGACCCAGTGGCGGAACTAGAGAGTGGTGGGCCGAGGTGCATATGCATTCCCACCACACACACACACACACACACACACACACCCCTTGCAACCCCCCCCCCCCCTTCCCGCCAATCTGTAAAGTATGGGAGATTTAGGGGGCCGAACATTTTAGATTTAATACAAGAGAAGTAAAGTTTTAAATTTACACTTGTGCCGTCAGAGCCACACTGGGCTCTTTCTATGTCCTCAGACTCCTCCTACGCAGGACACCAGCATTTGTCACACATGTCTCCATGCTCACCAGCTACTGACAGTAGTGCCCCTTATTCACATTACGCCACATAGTATGAGCCAAATTCAAATTACGCCACACAGTATGAGCAGAAATTCACATATCGCCACATGGTATGAGCAGAAATTCACATATCGCCACATGGTATGAGCAGAAATTCACATATCGCCACATGGTATGAGCAGAAATTCACATTACGCCAAACGCTTGGAGCAGAAATTCACATTACGCCACACAGTATAAAACAACATTTATATTACGCAACACAGTATGGCCCCAGCGGTGCCAGATACAGATTACCCCCCGCCCCCAGAAGTGCCAGATACAGATAATGCCCCCCCACCCAGAGGTGCCAGATACCGATACCCCCCTTCCCCCCCCCCGAGGTGCCAGGTACGGGTAATCCCCGCCCCCCCAGAGGTGCCAGATAGAGATAATGCCCCCTCCCCCCAGAGGTGCCAGGTACAGATAATTCGCCCTCCCCCCAGAGGTGCCAGATAGAGATAATGCCCCCTCCCCCCAGAGGTGCCAGATACAGATAATCCCCCCTCCCCCCAGAGGTGCCAGATACAGATAATCCCCCCTCCCCCCCAGAGGTGCCAGATACAGATAATCCCCCCCTCCCCCCCAGAGGTGCCAGATACAGATAATCCCCCCTCCCCCCCAGAGGTGCCAGATACAGATAATCCCCCCCTCCCCCCCAGAGGTGCCAGATACAGATAATCCCCCCTCCCCCCCAGAGGTGCCAGATACAGATAATCCCCCCTCCCCCCCAGAGGTGCCAGATACAGATAATCCCCCCTCCCCCCAGAGGTGCCAGATACAGATAATTCCCCCCCTCCCCCCCAGAGGTGCCAGATACAGATAATCCCCCCTCCCCCCCAGAGGTGCCAGATACAGATAATCCCCCCTCCCCCCAGAGGTGCCAGGTACAGATAATTCGCCCTCCCCCCAGAGGTGCCAGATACAGATAATCCCCCCTCCCCCCCAGAGGTGCCAGATACAGATAATCCCCCCCTCCCCCCCAGAGGTGCCAGATACAGATAATCCCCCCTCCCCCCAGAGGTGCCAGGTACAGATAATTCGCCCTCCCCCCAGAGGTGCCAGATACAGATAATCCCCCCTCCCCCCCAGAGGTGCCAGCTACAGATAATCCCCCCCTCCCCCCCCCAGAGGTGCCAGATACAGATAATCCCCCCTCCCCCCAGAGGTGCCAGATACAGATAATCCCCCAGTAGTGCTCACCGCCGCTGCTGTTGCTGGCTTGCTGCTGCTTCTTGTGCTATGTGAGGGGAGGAGAGCGCAGTGCAGCGAGCGTTTCTCCTAAATCCCGCTCCTCACTGACAGAAGCCCTCATTTGAAACATGGCGCCAGCCGTCAGTCTATCAAAGCTAGCGGCCCGGCAGCCAATCAAGAGCTGCCGTGGCCGGTCCACGAACTCTGATTGGCTGGCAGCCGACACCAAATTTAGAATGGACGGGTGCGGGCTTGGGCGCAGGGAGCATCGATCGGCACCGATCTCAGGGAGGACAGAAACCTCCCGTGCGCACGCCTATTAAATGCCCTCAGAAGTGCCATTTTTTTTTTTTTTTACAAATTATGCCCCCCTCCCACCCACACACACACACACACACACACACACACACACACACACACACACACACACACACACACACACACACACACACACACACACACATTGTAGATATACACACACACTTTCTCACTCTCTCCTTCAACATACCATTTGGCTGGCTGGAATCTGGATCTGCAGCAGTTTCTGTCCTCCTCCTACAGCATGTTCCCGTGTAGCTCTGCCCCTCGACACCATGTAGCCCCGCCCCCTTTTCTGACTATGACATGGATGGGCGCTGCAGGGGGCTAGAGGGAAGCTTCAAACGGTGTGACAGGCACAGCAGCCGGCAGCAGCAGCAGGGAGCCCAGGTGTAGCACAGGGATGCAGAGCAGGCAGAGTGCCTCTCCCAGCCTGGCACCTACCTGCTTTGCATCCCTTTGCAGAGCAGGTAGCGCCGGGCCTGGGTGGAGATAATATACGTGTGATGGAAGAGCCAGTGTATCACTAGCCTTAGTGTAGCTTTCATGGACAGGGAGCAGCACTTATATCAGTGTTTCTTATGGCTCCTTATGCAACTTTCCTATATGCGCAGTATAATACAATATATCATATCAATTGCAGATATTAATGACAACTGTACAAGTATGGAATGAATATCATCTTGATAATAAAGAGATTCCCTGGCCAACACATATCAATATAAGTATATAATACCTCTTCCAGTATAGGGAATAATATAATTAGATTCAGATGTCTACCCACAAAGAGTGATAATTACCAAAATGCGATCAAAGGCTGACGGTGTCCCACCACGCTGCACATGTCCAAGGACGGTGACTCTTGTGTCATAGCCAAGGCGCTTTACAACCAGCTGTTAGAAAGGTGTATTGGCACAATGCATTACTACAGGTAAGAGTTGGATCACAATTGCAATGTTACCATTTTCACTCAGTTTATTTAAAAAAATGAGCAATGGTTTTCTGATTTTTTTACAGACAATGCCGTCCTCTATACATAATAAGAGGGGTATTTATCAAAGCTCGGAGAGAGCTAAAATTATGAGAGAAAGTACTAACCAATCAGATTCTAATTTACATTTTACAGAGTTGTTACTTACATTTTTAATGTCCTCTGATGTGATAGGTTTGCCATTGTGATCAATTGCTCCTTCAGCAACTATAATAATATTAAGTCTTGATCCACGTCCCCTAGTCTGAGAAGAGCAGTGTCATTAGCAACATTTATAGAAAATAGCAGTGTCATTAGCACACTCACAAGCAGGGGGCACTGTAACACACTTAAAAAACTAAATGCAGACAGTGTATTGTGTTAATATGAAAGGGTTTGTGATTTTTGCATCACTAGCAACACCAGATTTTAGAAACCCACTAGCAAGTCCTATTGTGACTCTCACTGTGTAATGAAAATGAAATAATAATGAAATTTGATACCTCACTTAGTCTTCTGCAAAGATGCTCTTCCCAGTTCTCTTCAGGAGGAGACTCTGGAATAAACACCCAGTCTGCTCCGCATGCAAGAGCTGTTACTAGAGCCAAGTACCTACAACATGAGGTTAGAGGTACATAGGGTTATCATGAAAAGCTTATTCCCTGTGCAGACATGCCAAACCACTAATGATGATGAACCAACCATATACCATCTGGAGTGTGCTGGTGGCTGCTGATGCATATGGAGGCTCACTGAGCGATGAATGCATCCCAGTTACATACATCAGCACTGAACTAAACCCCTCATCACATAATACTACCATCAAGTAACCTCTCAGCTATTACAAATATTCCTGCCCTATTCTAGAGGGATTACATTCGTAAAGCCGCCGGGCGGGATGCAGACTATCAGTATCCCGACAGCTGCATCCCGCCCGGCAGAATACCAGCAGCTAGGCGTGCTGCGCGAGTCCACTTGCGTGCTTGCCACGCTGCGGTCTCGGTGGTTCACTGCGCTCGCCACAGGATCTATTCCCACCTTATGGGTGTCATGGACACCCATGAGTGGAAATAGCCCCTGTGCGCCGGTATTCCGGCTGGCGCTATTCCAGTGCCGGCATCCTGACAGCCGAGATCCCGACAGCTGGCAAATTAAACGGATCCCTTCTAGAGGAAACCTTAAATATTACCAAAATCCAACCCACTGAAATCTTCATTGATCAATTTTGGAAGAATTCAAAGTATATAGGAGCGGTCGCAGCACATCCTAAATAGATGTGTCTGCCTATTGGCTGGGCTGCATTACCCACTCAGTCTGGGGCTACTGACCCCGGGATGCTCTATGTAACTGTTAAATTCTCCAGTCACACCCTTACATAAAAGCTTGCAACTTATTAAGAACTGTATATATTTATTGCCTCATCAGAATAAAAAAATAAAGAGATATTGCCAACAATCTGTACATATCTGTATTAATTGGAAGTACATGCATCATTTCCGTTCTGTAAATGTACAATCAGGAGTAGATGTCTCCAGTGAGAACTTACCCACAGTGCCGACCCATCACTTCTAAAACAAATGTCCTTTGGTGACTGTAAAATGAATTTTTTATATCAGGTTAATTTTGTGTCTTCCAAAATTTCATAACGTAATATTTTTCTTACAATTCATACTGTAGATGGCAATAGAAATGCCCTTTCCCCAGCTCGATAAAAGATAGATAAGTATTTACCAAGGTTCCGGTTTGGATTCCAAATGTTGGCATAAACAAGTGAACGCAATACAATATTTTCTTTCCACATCAGTGGCAGGCAGGTTTTGTAGACTTAGCGTGGAGTAAACTTTTGTTTTCATGGGAAACTCTGACTGGTCCCTAGTTGTGTATTTCAACTTAGAACTTAGCACACACAGTATGGAACAGTCTGGTGCTAACAATACATATTTATATTTTTCCAACTACGAACACAATCTGAAGTCACCTTCAGATGTGACAAAATCCTCAAACCCTAGTAACTGTGCCATACACACAGTGCCGGATTAAAGGGGGGGCCCAGGGGATAGGTACCCCCGGGCCCTTGTTTGTCATGGGGCCCCCCAGCCGGAGCTTCTGTCCAGGAACGATTCTGCCCGTCTCCAGGCTCAACAGCCCACAGCATCACTCCCAGCGCTGCTGATGGCGGTGGAGCCTGGGGAGAAGTAAAATCGTCCCCAACGACTGCCACTCTCTTTTGCCCATAGTCCGGCTGCGGGCTACTGACTTGTCCTGAAGCCGAGCGGGCAGCTAGCAGCATTGTCCTCTACCTCTCCCCCCCAAGCAGGAATGGCACCTCCTCCTCCCCTCACATGCTTGCAGTCACGGTGAGCGGTGATCAGGCTCCGCAGCACCTCTCAGGGTCTTAGGTAGAGAGGTATGGTTGCTGCCCCAGCCCGTTACACTCAGCCGCCGTCGGTTGCTACAAGCTGAATCACTGGGCGCTGCTCTGATGCGTTAATAGATATCAGCGCGCCCAGTCACGGCTGTCCCGCTTTCATCAGTCTGAAGTGAACCCGGCGGCTCCGCCTCCTGCAACTGAGAACTCAGCATGAATAGAGGAGCGCTGCCCTTCCATGGAACCTCACATCCCGGAAGAACAGCCCCCAGCCCCAATCACACTTTTTAAAAAGTTAAGTGAGTGGCATCTTGACTTTAAAATATATAAGGGGTGTGTGGGGGAGTGCTGATTGGTATATATGTATATAAGGGGTGTGTGGGAGAGCGGGTGGTAGGTATATATTTATATAAGGAGTGTGTATGGGAGGAGGCTATAGGTACATATGTATATAAGGGGGGTGTGTGGGAGGGGGTGATAGGTATATAAGGGGTGTGGGTGGTGATAGGCATACAGTATATAGGGGTGATTAATATAAAATATATAAGGGGAGTACAATACAGTATCTATCTATCTACTTGTGATGGTCTGCCATCGGATGTGTTTTATATACCACAGCTGCTGCAGAGTTTGAATTTGGAGGGTAACCGACACGTAATCCCTTGTAGCCACCAAGTGCCAGAGCGATGTATGTATGTATGTATGTATATATATATATATATATATATATATATAAAAATGCAGGAATGGTTGTGCAATCAATGTCCTTAAATCTCCTGATTTTTAGTCCACAATTCAATCGATGCAAGTGCTGGCACTTCAATAAACAGCGTAACCACAGCTGTACTGTTCCAATGTGCACTAAAAAAGAGTGAAGGCGCACTCAATGAGCAGGTATAACAGGTAATTTAATACAATGATAAAAGCTCACATACATCTCAGTTTAAAACAGCCGGCTCACGAACAAATCCATAGTGCCTCCGGATAGCAACTGGTGAATCGTTCTCTGCCGCTCAATCAGCAAATGGTCTCCTCAGCGTGTATGCTCATGGACTCAGCAACAAACTCCGATCGCTCAGAGCTGTCCTTCCCGGCCACGCCCAACGCGTTTCGTCACTGCCGGACTTCGTCAGGGGGTGTGGTCTAAATCACTCTGACTCTCATTTTTATATCACATATACCAATCAATTAATTATCAAAAAACTATAAATTTTCACTATTTCGTGCCATACGCACTTCTGCAATATATCTAAAGATTAATTTACACAAATATACACTTTATTAATCAATCAGCTAAGAGAATAAAACCTTCTTATTCAGCATAAATTAGCAGATTTTTTATGGCCGGGAAGGACAGCTCTGAGCGATCGGAGTTTGTTGCTGAGTCCATGAGCATACACGCTGAGGAGACCATTTGCTGATTGAGCGGCAGAGAACGATTCACCAGTTGCTATCCGGAGGCACTATGGATTTGTTCGTGAGCCGGCTGTTTTAAACTGAGATGTATGTGAGCTTTTATCATTGTATTAAATTACCTGTTATACCTGCTCATTGAGTGCGCCTTCACTCTTTTTTAATATATATATATATATATTTTAAAACAAAAGGTAACCTTTTTTCTGCGCTATACCACTAGTCTCAAACCACTGAGAAATACCTTCTGTCAGATGAGGTATAAAGAATAGATATGAAAAGGAAAAAGGTTCTAGTGGGAGCCAATACGCCTTTAGAATAACTATGTTTAAAAGTTTTTATTCATACACAAACAGACGACATTTACAACCTAAACATTCGTCTTTGGTACAAATTACTAAAAATTCAGTAAAATGATATAAATCTTATATAAACACGTTTCAGTTGATGTGAGGATTTTACAATCAGGTGATCACAATCAGAATTTTGAAGAGATATATCTCCAACCAGAAATTTGTGGTGAAGGCTTTATGAATCCGAAATCGCAAAATCCAATGCGTTTCGTCCGTTAGGACTTCATCAGGGGTTAACAATCAGTTCTTATAATAGATTGGATTACCACTGGTTATGACTGGTTAGGGTTCTCAATGTTATATCCAATCACAAGTATGTTTTCAATTAATATGGTATCTAATCTCATCAGGGATAATGAAACTCTACAGTCCACCTCGGCTTCAATAAGTATCACCAAAAGGGTTTTAATAAATTCCCAATCCTGAACAGTACTGTACCTTCTTACTGGGACATGCACAACCTCACAGGATCACAACCAGTAAGAAGGTACAGTACTGTTCAGGATTGGGAATTTATTAAAACCCTTTTGGTGAAACTTATTGAAGCCGAGGTGGACTGAAGAGTTTCATTATCCCTGATGAGATTAGATACCATATTAATTGAAAACATACTTGTGATTGGATATAACATTGAGAACCCTAACCAGTCATAACCAGTGGTAATCCAATCTATTATAAGAACTGATTGTTAACCCCTGATGAAGTCCTAACGGACGAAACGCGTTGGGTTTTGCGATTTCGGATTCATAAAGCCTTCACCACAAATTTCTGGTTGGAGATATATCTCTTCAAAATTCTGATTGTGATCACCTGATTGTAAAATCCTCACATCAACTGAAACATGTGTTTATATAAGATTGTTATATCATGTTACTGAATTTTTAGTAATTTGTACCAAAGACGAATGTTTAGGTTGTAAATGTCGTCTGTTTGTTTATGAATAAAAACTTTTAAACATAGTTATTCTAAAGGCGTATTGGCTCCCACTAGAACCTTTTTCCTTTTTATATATATATATATATATATATATATATATATATAATCTGCATGGGGAGGAGGCACAGTGGGCACAGCCAGGGGTACAGCACTGATATGAGTGAGAGGGCCCCCCTGTCTTCCGTGCCCTGGGCCCCCCCAAGGCTTAATCGGGCCCTGCATACACAGTGATGTTTTAGGGTTCTTATAGTTCCCAATGTTACACATTCTGCATGTCAGCACAGCCTAGTGGCTGGGGACAGTACTACAAGTAGTCTACAACTACTGCAAAAGTCTCTCAGGTCACCACTAGTGAATGAAGCTGTAATCTCAAGGGTAAAGGAAAACTACATGCACAGCACTAATTATTGCAGTGGTACCAAAACTGGGCGCCACGACATACACTGGTGGTCAGGTCCCAAATCAAACTTTATCTCTCTCCACTTTATCTCTTTCCAAGGCTTGATACATCTTGCCCCTAGTCTGTAAAATGACATATAGAAGTTGATTGATTGGCACTTCATCTCTCTCTAAGCTTTGATAAATATCCCCCTAAGTATTTATCTCTGCTGACATCCAAATGGAATGCACCAAGAGTGAGAACATTCCTGCTGAGAATTCTGGACTCCTGGCAGAATGTAATGTACAGTAAGTAGTGTCTGCTTTCCTCCCCTGCCCACCTTGAACCTCCATCCTCCCCTTCCCAGGTTTCTCCCATCCACTGTGTAAGTCTGTGCTCCCCATCTATGTTTATGTCTGTTATTCTCTTTTTGGGGGAGATGAAATGAAAGGGGTCATTCCGAGTTGATCGCTCGCTAGCAACTTTCTGCAGCGCTGCGATCAGGTTAAATCTCAGCAAAACTGCGCATGCGTATGCACCGCAATGCGTAGGCGCGTTGTAAGGGTACAAAGAGGATCGGGGCGATGGATTTAACGAAGAATCCATTCACACAGCCGATCGCAAGGTGATTGACAGAAAGAGGACATTTGTGGGTGTCAACTGACCGCTTTCTGGGAGTGTTTGGAAAAATGCAGGCGTGTCCAAGCGTTTGCAGGGTGGGTGGGTGGGTGTCTGATGTCAATTCCGGGACCAAAAATACTAAAGTGATCGCATCGGCAGTGTAAGTCCAGAGCTACTCAGAAACTGCAAAAATCTTTTTTGTGCCGTCAGCTGCAAAAGCGTTCACACACTCGCACAGCCAAAATACACTCCCCCATAGGTGGCGACTATCTGATCGCAGCGCTGCAAAAAGTTGCTAGTGAGCGATCAACTCAGAATAACCCCCTAAGTGTGAAGTTCCATCTACAGACACAGCAGGTTATTATGGGGCAGATGTATTAAGCCAGGTGAAGTGATAAAGTGGAAGGTGATAACGCACCAGCCAGTGAGCTCCTAACTGTAATTTTTTCAAACCCAGCCTGTAACATGGAAGTTAGGAGCTGATTGGCTAGTGCGTTATCACCTTCCACTTTATCACTTCACCAGGCTTAATACATCTGCCCCTATGTTTGGAAAACCTAGCTTGTCTTATATTGCATCTCTATGGGGAGCGAGCAAAACAAGTGAGGTTCTCCTGTTGGACGACACCAATCTAACATCTCACCACTAGCAGAATTTCCCATTTTCCGTGAATAAAATTATGAGAACCTACGGGTGCTGTGGACTGAGAACGTTTTGGAACCACATAATTATTGTAATAAACAAATAAAATAAAAAATATTTTTTCTAAAATTTGGATGAATATAAAACAATTATTATCTATTTTATATAGTTTACAGCATCATATATAAAAACTATAACTTTTCCCAAAAACAGATAACATAACATAGAATGACCTCTGTGCTGTTGTTGTAATGGCATCCACTATTTCCATTATCCGGTGAAGGGCAGAATCAGTGCCGATTGTCATATCTGTTCCACAGAAGTCATTGTCAATGGAGCCGACCAATCCGACGATATTCAGAAAGCTAGAATTACTAGATTCTGCAGATGAGATTTTTCCTAAAGAAACAGACTGAGTTTAATACAAGTTTGGATACAGCTCACATTTCTTGATGAACAAAAGCCTGGACTTCTATCCACAGCATTGTTTTTAGGTAATAAGCCCACTGGTTCTTCTTTTAGTAAATCCCTTCCCTTTCATTATACAAAAATATGTAATCTCATATTGCCCAACTGCCCTGCAGTTAGTATCACAGAATGTATTGGGTGTGGATCATTAAGTCAACCCTAATTAGGTCAACAGTCAACAGGTCGACCCCATACGGTTGACAGAGTCATTAGATTGACAAGTAAAAGTTAGACAATGGAAAAGATTGACAGGTACAAAAGGTTGACACATAAAAGGTCGACACCATATTTATCTTTTGTGTCATTTTCACCATTAAAGCAGAGGGAACTCCAATCAGTGTACAGCTTTGCTCGCCATACCACAGGCAAGGTTCCTCGCTCTGCCACTGCTGCGCTCGGCACAGGTTACTATTCCCAATCCTAGTCCACATGGATGGTAAAGTATGAAAAAGTTAATAAAGATTAAAAAAATACTTAAAAAGTTGGTCGACAATATGTGTGCAGACCATTTTCATGTCTACCATTTGAACCTGTCGACCTTTTGAACCTGTCGCCCATAAACACTGTTGACCTTTTGACAATATCGACCATTAGTGGCAGACCTATTGACCAGGGTAACGTATACAGTAGTTATGTACAACATCATAACTCAGCCAGGCAACGAACGCTGGGTTTGGAGGTCACAGAGGAGGGGGGGGGGGGGGGGGGGGGGGGGAGTGTTTCGTGGGTACAGAATGTGGCATCTTTGTAGTCTAGGCCATGTTCTACCCGTGGTGTTTGAAATGCTGCACAGACTCCTACAAAGACTGCACTGCTTCATGTGCACCTGTGTTCCCATGCCCTCCACTACTTGCCCATGTTGCATCCTATATGGAGAGTAAAAAGAATCAAAAGGAGCAATAGATATCTATGAGCCGATCTTGCCTCTGGGAGACGGGGAAGTAGTTTCCCCACCAGGTATGTGTATGGTCACAATGCTTAGTGGGTACCTCTGGGTGTTTTGCAGTGGGATAGGGGCGGCATAGCACTTCTATCATGATGCAATCATGCCACCCTTTTTGACAGGATGCTTGTTGAGAGGTATGGCTACATCTTATGAGCATTCTATACAATTACATTTCCCTATTTTCATTGTTCTATATGTGATTCTTATATGTATGTACAATTGGCAATGTTTGAAAAGACATTAAAACTTGGGCCACTAGAAATAAAATACATTTAATGCAGTGAATATCATTATTATAAGTAACATTTCAGAAAAAAATAAAAGGGAAAAAAGAGCCTCCTAGTGCTAGAACTGTAAAAAGTGTGAAATGCATGCAATCATTCTGTGCATCACAAGTGCTTTGTAATTTGGTTCATATGAAAGGTCTTTAGGTCCTTCACACCCTCCTTCCTAGATTTCATTAAACCAGGAAGGGCCTAAAAACCAGTCACATAGATCTAATTCTGAAGCGACTAATGATACGCAGAATATCACATCAACGCAAATATTTTGCACTATACTTTTTAGGATGTTTTCATTGCACTTGGAGGCATCTTTTTCTTTTCTTTTTACATTGATTAGCTATTACTCACTAGTATTTTTATGTTATTAACATTTAGTTACAGTATAGCACTGGCATAATCCAAAGTGCTTTGCAATTGTAATAAGTCACCGTAATCAAACATGATCAATACGAAGAGTAAGAGGTAAGTGGCTCCTGCTTATAAGCCCCCAATACATACTGTAGATAAATATGAGTTTCACACATAAGGACACATTTCACAGATTGGTCCAGCCAGATTGCAATGGTTAAAGTTTTAGTAAGACTAGATTATCCATTTACCCAGCAATATTGGTTTTGGGGTCTATGGGGGTAATTCAATTGTCTTTTGTGTGGCTTTAAGTAATGAGCACCTGATGGAGCAATCAATTGTTGCTGCCAAGAGGTGTGAATGCCCCGGATGCCCATACTTCTCCCTGCTGAGGTCGTGAGCAGAAATCAGCATAAAGTCAATGTTTTGGGCACCTAAATAGTACTTTGCGCACCCTAATCAGTACTTTAGATACTTTACGCATCTAAACCAGGTGCTTTTGGGCACAACAAGCGCGATAATTAAGAGGTGCTCAAAAACAACTGAATAGCTCCATCGGGTGCCCATTACTTACAGCATGCATCAACAAATTAATCACTCCCTATTTGTTGTTTGAAAAGAGAAATATAATAAATGTAGGTCTGCGTTAAGTGTGTAGCTTAAGGAATATGCTGGAGGGGGGATTGGGGGGGGCAAAAGTGTGGTGCTGAAATGTAATACCCTTGCCTGATTAGATGAATTTCCAGGGAATGTTTGAAGATCAGGATATAAGGACCATAGATTACCTGCTTTAACTAGTTCAGCTAGCAGTCCACTCCATTCTGATCTGAAGGTATCTGCTCCAGTCAAGCTGCCATCCCCACCAATGACACATAGATTGGTGATCCCTCTCTTTACTAAGTTGCATGCTGCTTTAAGACGCCCCTCTCGATTTCGGAAATCTTGACATCGGGCACTTCCTATTACTGTACCACCCTATGGAAGATATAGATGATGTTAAACAACAATAGATTTATTGCTAATGGTAGCTTGTCTAATATTAGCTCCAGGGTTTTAATGGAAAAAAATAATAAACACTCCAGCCACCTAGGAGTTGGTATATTATAAAGTAAGCTAAAGTGCAGTAAAGATTTCTGTAGAAATAACATTTCACTTCCACTGGCCATTATCTCAATTCTCTCCTTGAGATAAACGTAATAGCCTACACACCGCCCATTGGCGGGTTCCCGACGAGCCTGACCAATGTTTAAAAGTACCAATCATATAAAAAGCAAAACTAACCTGGTTTTACCTTTAAAATGAATGCTACTTTAAAACATTGGGCAGACTTACTGCTGGGTACCCGCCAATCATGGCCTCTGAAAATAGAATTGTGAAGGTTTGTTGGGTGACCAACAGGGATTTTAAAAAGACGCATCAACCTTGGAGGATAACTAATGGGGCTCTATACATCAATCGATTCTCCCATTCCCCTGTTCCGATTTGGCAATTACCAATCTTTGTTTCTCCAAAGATGGGCAAAAAACAGCATGTCAAAAATCCCTGACTCACCAATTCTAATCGTTTGTGGGTTGAATTCGCCAAATAGAGGATTTCCTACATGTTGGATTTAGCGAATCGTCGGACATAATAATCAGCAAAACAGATAATTGGGCGGACAGATTCTTGATGTATGAGCGACTTAAAGCATTAATATCTTGCTTATGATGCATGGGGGTAAGGTGCACTGATAATGCTCAGCTTGTGATTGGACTAACTTCTCATGGTTTTCATCTGGGGCTGTCAGATGAATCCTGGGGGAAAAAAGCAACATGGAGGGGTCCTGGGCTTTGGCTACGGTAGTGTCTCCCTTATCAAATTATTCTAGGTGGTAATGCAACTTTAATAAAACAGTTGGGAATTTTGAACAAGAGCTATAAAAAGAAAATCTTAAATGAAAATGTGCATGTAAATTGTTTCTAGAAATAAGGCTGACTGAATACATAGCAGGCAGCATACTGATTTTTCTTACAGTTTTGTTATGTTTCTTTAAAGAATCTTATTAAAGGTCAGTATAGGTCATACAACTAATGAAGAGACAGTAAAAAGAACAGAACCATCAAGAAACAAGATATCCGAAAGTATAACAAGACAAGGCCAACATACTGTCAATGTGTTTGTTGAGAAACACTATGGGAGTGTGATGAGTGCAAGACCAGGAAACTAATATTGCGTGTCCAATCTTGGGAAGCATTTGTCAGCAGAGAACATTTCTGTCTGGCCAGCGAAGGGTGCCAAATATATATGAAACATGTATGGTTGATCTAGAATATTTTTTGGCATTGTGGTTTATGAGCTACAATCACCATACTTTTGCAAACGCCTTAGTTAGGTTATTCAGCATATCCATGAAGTGCTCTATTTTCTATACATACAACACTCTTTTTATAACAGCTGCAAGGGTCATGGGGTCATAAGGAATATCAACTTCTGTCAACAGTCTCCATACTTTTGGCCCAGACCACCATGTATAGGTAGAGGTTCCACTTTGGAGCACAGACAAAACAGATCCTGGAGGGGACAAGGTATATTATACTTCTTGTAAATATTCTCTCTGATTCATACATAGAGGGATGATTCTCTGTGTAATGCACGGGACGTTTACATACATTCAAGTACGTGAATTGTTTTTTATAGAACAAATATTTTTTTTTTTTATTGTCCAAGTCTTAAATACTTAGTTGGTAGAAAATATACACCAGAAGAAAATTCACCACAGTAACCCGTTCCTTCTAGAATTAATGAAAACTCTGTGTGATGCACGGGACTCAGAGAATAGTATTTTGACTACTTTACCTTCTATCATTTCTTGACATTACAATTACTGTACTGATTTTTTTTTTCCTGATGTATATTTTCTGCCAACGAAAAAAGTATTGAAGACCAGAGAACAAAAAATATTTGTGGAATAGAAACAGTTCACTTACTTGAATGTATGTAAATGTCCCGTGCATCACACAGAGGTGGTAATTCCGAGTTGTTCGCCGTGCAGCGATGATGCAAAAAAAAAAGGCACTTCTGCGCATGCGGCGCAATGCGCACGCGCGACGTAGTATTACAACGAACGATGTAGTTTCACACAGGGTTTAGCAAAGCATTTCAGTCGCACAGGTGGCCGCAGAGTGATTGACATGAAGTGGTCGTTTCTGGGTGTCAACTGACCGTTTTCAGGGAGTGTTCGGAAAAACGCAGGCGTGGCTGGGCGAACGCAAGGCGTGTTTGTGACATCAAAACAGGAACTGAACAGTCTGAAGTGTTCGCAAGCGCTGAGTAGGTTTAGAGCTCCTCTGAAACTGCACAAAAAAAATTGTAGCCACTCTGCGATCCTTTCGTTCGCACTTCTGCTAAGCTAAAATACACTCCCAGTGGGCGGCGGCATAGCGTTTGCACGGCTGCTAAAAACTGCTAGCGAGCGAACAACTCGGAATGACCACCAGAGAATCATCCAGAGAGGTTTTGGGCAAGGTTTGGGAAATTGCTAACGATCCTTGTGACTGAGAGTTACCCCGTCTCCGATTCCTATTTAGTCTCAAAGGGAATTTCCTTCAGGAAGATGGTGTAGACAAGACCATAAGCCGTCAAATGAAGTCACAAAGACTTCAGGGCAAAGCGAGAGGAAATGACAAAGGATGTTGGGACTTACAAAAGGTTTTCTAGAGTACAGTAGTTCAGCAGAAACATCTAGCTATGATCTTCATACAACAAGTTACAATCAAATTACTGATCACTAGGGTTAAACCACAGGGCAATCACATATTTACACTTTTCTGTATTTTATCATAGGGATTGATGCTGTTTGGTTGTATTGGTCCTTTGACCAAATCTAGAAGTCTGGAAATTGCATAACAATAAGGGGGTCAATACACTTTGGAACACAAAAGGTATGCAGTTCTCAGGTCAACAATCATTATGTTGACACTGCATATGTCGGAGCCATGTTCCGAGCACCCCTATGCTGACAATAAGAAATTGCGATTTCTACTATTTTAACAGTGTCGTTAGTATATTTTTAAACACACTGCTTTTCCAGCATGCTTACAGTCATACAAGCAACTGCATTAAAATGCTTTATGGTGCATTTTAATGTTGCCTGCATACTAGTGCCGGGAACGTGGATCACACACATGCAGTATCGACAGAATAACTGTCAAACTGCCATATCTATTCCTTACACATCTATCTTCAGATTATGAATATCTGAACTGCATTGTTGACCTTCATATAGTAATAAGATGCCTGCTCATACATGTAGATTAAAACATGTCTGCAACTCCGGTCTACTAAATGATGCTGTATAATTATCTATTTGTAAAAGCACACTCGGATACACTCGCATAGTTCTAATGGCAAATGTCAAAGTTATCACTTCTATTTCTGTTTGGCATTTGAAACTGGACTCTACACAGAACTTTGACCTCAACTGGCTACACGATGGAAGGCTATTTAAGTATCCCCAGCTTGGCTAAATGATAACCTACCAGAAATGTCAAGATGTCACAATGCTTCGCTGTAATAGGGCACTCGTCTCATCTGTGAAGGTTATTTACAGAGTTCAGAGGAAGGAGACACAGACATTCTAAATGGTCCATGCAAATTAAGAACAACCTGAGCTATTTACAAGAAGTCATTGCCACAATGTTTTAGCAGCATTATTTTTCATTCTATGAAATATTTAGGATCCCATTTGATTATTTTTTTTATTTTTATACTATACTAGCGGAAGCAGGCAGGTTTAAATTTTCTAGTTATTAAGTTATCAATGAGTTGGATGTAACTGTCAATGGTGGTCATTCCCAGTTGTTCGCTCGCTGCTATTTTTAGCAGAATTGCTAATAGGCTAAAATCCGGCAGTTCTGCGCATGCGTATGCACAGCAGGGCGCACGCGCTGAGCAATTTTACACAAAACTATGCTATTTTACTCACGGGCGAACAAAGCTTTTCAAACGCTCTGCTGATCGTAGTGTGATTGACAGGAAGTGGGTGTTTCTGGGCGGAAACTGTCCGTTTTCAGGGAGTGTGCTAAAAAACGCAGGCGTGCCAGGTAAAAACGCAGGAGTGGCTGGAGAAACGGAGGAGTGGCTGGCCGGACGCTGGGCGTGTTTGTGACGTCAAACCAGGAACTAAACGGACTGAGGTGATCGCAATCTAGGAGTAGGTCTGGAGCTACTCAGAAACTGCAAGGAAATACTTAATAGCAGAATTGCTAATCTTTCGTTAGCAATTCTGCTATGCTAAGATACACTCCCAGAGGGCGGCGGCTTCGTGTTTGCATTTCTGCTAAAAGTAGCTAGCGAGCGAACAACTCGGAATGACCACCAATATACTAAAAATAATTAGCAGCTTAGTAGCTCTTCCAACAAACCCATTAGATGCCTGCCCAGTGTTGTTTTTGGGGTGTCGCCAGAAGCCCTGATCCCCAGCTTCTCTTTCTATTCAGTTTTATAATCACTCTTCCATTGCAAGATGGTTTAAAGTTTTACTTCTGTTATCAATGTTGCTATTCCAAGTCTTTTGGGTACACAACATTTTTTGTCTTCCCACCTCCATTTCTGTCCGTTATTTTAGTTCATGGTTGTATGATGTATGGTTGGCATGATGTATGGTTATTTGTCAGTTATTGGAATGCCCAGCACATTTCTGCCCAGCTACACCCTGTCCCATAAAGCCATGCCTCTTTTGTGGCCGCCACCACACCGGGTACAGTATAGGCGAGTGACACCTCTGAACCCCAATCCTCTAGTATGTCTTCTGGGATGCAATATTACCTCTCTGAAGTTTTCTTCCAAATCCATCCAGTGGAAGGTCCAGAACAGGCTCCCTGGGTCAAAGTTCTGCCTGGCACATTCTGCCGTGAGGTCCAACCGGGACCCTAACCGCCCTAAAACCTGTCCAGGATACAACTGTACCACCTCGTGTTGGTTTCATCCCAAATGGTTCAGGGGTGTCAGAATGACAGACAAACAGACCAATTAATTTTATATATACAGTAAGACGCAGTTGCTTATAAAGGGAAAGATGCTCAAATAAGCATTTATTTATTTATTTATTTTTAAATCCAGTCCTACAAATGCTTTCCAGTCCAGTCGTACAAAAATAACAAATGTAAACCTGGATAATATGCTGGGGTTTCTTTATTTACCTACCTGTCAATATAACATACAGTATATATGTCCATAAACCTATTTACTGTATATACCTGTTTTTTTGTTGCCCCATCAATATTAGACACCTGACATTTTACAGCAGTCAATGACTGTCTTCCACAGATCCTCGCCATTGCCCAACTTATTATTATTTATTATTTATTTATTAGCAGTTTCTTATATAGCGCAGCATATTCCGTTGCGCTTTACAATTAGAACAACAATTATAGAACAAAACTGGGCAAAGACAGACAGACAGACAGACAGACAGACAGACAGACAGACAGAGGTAGGATGGCCCTGCTCGCAAGCTTACAATCTATAGGGAAATAGGCATTGATACACAAAGATAGATGCTACCTGTCACATAATGGTCCCCCAGGTTGCTAGGTTCACATTGCTCCTCACTGTATTGCCATGTGGTGCCTTTTGTACAGGTACTAACCACTATATACATTCCTGCAGCTGCCATACCCAGAGGACAGGCAGACAGCCCCATCATATTTTTGTAATCTTTCACAGTGTCCGTGGAGCTCATTCCACAGCACTTTGCTTTGAAATTAGGGACTAATTCATGGTTGTACATTATTGCTGCTGCAATCGTCGTAGAAAGATGTATGAAAATATGCTAATTCACCAGCCGCCACAACTTGTATTGAGATACCCACCTGAGCCATCACTGCAACTGCGTACACATATACACAGCATCAGAAGCAGATCATGCAAACGTCATGTGTATGTGAGTATATGGTCACGCGCATGTTATCTGCGTATAGAATCGCAGATGCTATCTGAAGCACAGCCCCGAAAATGGCCGGACCAAGACTGCGTTTTTGTCATCGCTCCCTGAAACTGGCCAGAAAAGGGCCGCTTCCTGTCAATCACTTGCGAATGAATTCTCAATGCATCTGTGATCGCAATTTAACCGCACATGTGCAGACCACCAATAATCGCTCAAATGGGTGAACATTAGAATAGTTAGAAATTAGTTGCAATATATGCTGTTTCAGCAAATAAAGAAATAATCAGACACAATTTTCATTTTCATGTAAAGAGAAGACAGCGGTGGTGGTCTCTTAATCCTCAGTGCCTTTTCATACAGCAATATTATGTCAGATGTTTTTGTGACTATAACTAAGCGATATGGATTAATCCTTTTTAAGCCAGTGGTTTCCAAACTGGGTTCCACGGCATACTGCAGTGCCACTGCACACTCACAGAGTGGTACTGCGAGCGGTCCAGTCCCAACTGAAATTATTTGGCCCAGAATGTTTGTAGGCTGGGTTATGCATTCCCGATTAGCCATAGAGAGGCAGCATGCGGACATTTGTACAGTGCTGGTGGCTGCTGAGTGACGTGGATAAACGGGTATGGGTCGTTGGGTCGACTCACCTTAGGTCGACAGTCCTTAGGTCGACCACTGAAGGTCGATATGCATTAGGTCGAAAAGGGCAATAGGTCAACATGTACTAGGTCGACAGGTCAAAAGGTCCACATGGGTTTTTGGACTTTTTTGGTGTGACGGGGTACCGCAATTAGTGCACCATGTCGGGCTAGTAGCCTCGCTTCGCTACCGCTGTGCTCAGCACAGGTTACCGTTCCTAATTGTAATCCACGTAGATCGTAAAGTATGAAAAAGTCCAAAAATTGGAAAAAAAGTGAAAAACGCATGTCGACCTTTTGACATGTCGACCTAGTACAAGTCGACCTATGTGTCCCTGTCGACCTAATGCATGTCAACCTTTAATGATCGACCTAATGACTGTCGACCTAAGTTGTGTCGACCTAACGACCGTATCCCGGACAAACAGAAACGCAACTGTGTCCAACACCACTAAACTGAACATAAATATGCAGGAAAGAGCAATTTTCTGAAATCAATCATTTTTGCGGAGTATCTCTAAAAAAAAAAAAAAAAAAAATGTGGGCAGAGATTCCGGTAAGTGTAAAGTTAGTTCTGCCTATCTGCATGAAAGGTTATTAAGGTAGAAAAACCTAACTGATACTAAAGCCAGGCAGACTGTCACACGCCAGAGGCGCCGTTCGCCGTGCTTACCCCTGGGTGCCTGCTGGTCTGTGTTGCGGCCTCCGCCTTCGGTGGTCCACGGGCTCCGGCGTCTGGCTGGCGTGGCTCCCGGCGATTCCCCGGGGCAGGGGCGCCGCCATGACACCCGGCATCACGTGGGCGGGGAGCAGGTGACGTCATCAGACTGTTCCGCCAATCCAGCGGAGGCGGGAGATTCAGAGTCAGACGCCGGGCAGAGCCTCGGCGCCTGAGTATCGTCTTTGCCCCTGAAGTGGATGCCAGTGCTCTTGTTCCCGGCGAGTCTCTCTGCAGTTGTACTCCAGTGTCTCCGGCATTTCCAGGTGCCGGTTGCTGCACAGTTTCCAGCGTTCCCAGCGGCTGGTGTGTTCCTCTGCGGTCCAGTCACCAGTGCTTCTTGGAGTCAGCGTGGGCTGCGGGCTAAACACCGCTCTCAAGTTCTACAAGTCATCAGTGTCTTTAAACACCACTCTCAAGTTCTACAAATCATCAGTGTCTTTAAAACACCGCTCTCAAGTCCTACAAATCATCAGTGTCTTTAAACACCGCTCTCAAGTTCTACAAGTCATCAGTGTCTTTAAACAGCGCTCTCAAATTCTACAAATCATCAGTGTCTTTAAACACCGTTCACAAGTTCTTCAAATCATCAGTGTCTTTAAAAACATCGCTCACAAGTTCTTCAGTCACCAGTATCTTTTAACATCGCTCACAAGCTCTTCAATCATCAGCATCTTTAAAACATCGTTCTCAATGTCTTTCACCATCACTCACAAGTACTTCATTTATTAGCATCTTTAACATTGCTTACAAGTTCTTCTATAGGCCTGGACATTCCCCCATAAGTTCCCTCTCTGCTATGTGACATTGTGTTGCTCCCTTCCTGCAATAAAGTTCTTCAATATTTTCACCAAGCCTTACTGTCAAGAGTCCTGTATGAGGAAGACCTATATCAGGCCATCCCTGTTCCGACCCAACTGTGGTTCCTCTTCCCTACCATCGGAAGAACCCCCGAGTTCACAACACCCCCAACCTAGGTCAGTGACACAGACATTATGCAATTATCGGCTGGTTAGCATATTATTGGCCGGAACGGGATGATAACTGCATATGACCGCAACCAACAGTGATGACTGGACAGTCGGGCATGAAAACATGTCCGACTAATTTGATAATTGGTCGGCCGCATCTGGCCGTGTATGTACTACGCGGCCATATTTCCCCTGTTCCTTAACACAGGAGGAGTGGGGAAATGTTTCCTCCCCAGGAGAAAAAGGCAGATATAGTGGCCTTACAGTGTGAGCTCTCTTACATGTATGACCATGGTTTCTAATGGGTTTCAGGCTGTCAGATAAAATGCCTGTCGGTCTGATAGACATTTTATCTGACAATGTATGCCCAACAGTACATACTCTCCAAGAACACCGGGAAACTCACAAATTATTGGGGAATCCCCCAGACTCCGTGAAGAATAGGCAGCCCGCATGCATCCCACCACTTCCTTGAGAACTGGGCAGCATGAGAGGCATAATGAGGAGGGGTCATGTCAATATGGTGTGATTCTATTAAATTCGTGCCATTTTGGCCCCACCCTCTGTTCATAGACCTCGGATTTGCAGCATTATGCCAGAAGAACTCATCAGCGGTCAGCTGCATCTCCCAGCAAGTATGACCTCTTTAGGATGCAAGTAAGATTAGTGAGATTTGCTTGCTGGATGAGCCGCATTGCATTAACATTCCAGGTTTCCAAACAGATTTGCTGCTAAATGAATAACCCCCTTGGGCTAGGAATGATCTGAAAAAACTGCTCAGGGTTTAAGAATGCCGAGATCCAAGAAAGTTTGGGAGCGACTGATCTTGAGTATGAAAAGTGCTGGTTTTTTTTTGTTTTTTTTATATAATTACTGTGATGTTCGGATGTCTATGTTAAGTCCCTTATTCACTAACACAGTGGTTCCCAAACTTTTGTGAGTCACGGCACCCTGGAGTGTCAGATTTTTTTTCACGGCACCCCTAGGCCACAAGTTTCTAATTGAGAAATTTCGAAAAAAATATTAGATTAAGTAAATTATGTTTATATGTCATCCTTAGGGTTAGTTATGTGGTGAGGGACAGGATTTGCTTCTGTTTGGCCACATATTTTATAACTGGAAGCCATCAGCACTGGTTTTGCCTATTAAATTGACCATAAATAGTTTGAATTGGTCCTTGACCACCAACCTGAGGCACCCCTGCAAGTGTCCCGCGGCACCCCAGGGTGCCACGGCACACAGTTTGGGAACCACTGCACTAACATTAGTAATCATACTTGTATTGCCATTTTTTGTAATTCTAAAAGAGAATGTAGATGAGAATGAGGATGGAACCTTGTCCCAATTATCTTATTATACCCACTTATACTTTCGCCTGCAATTGAGAGTAGAAGTGTCTTCACATAGGGCCACTGCATGTAACGATACTGCACCAGAAAATAACTGATGTTTAAGTTTTATATTCACTCCTACTATACGAGAAAGGTAGCATGTGGCAAGAAAAGAAAATACTGAAACCTAGCACTTAGGGACAGGACCACCATTATGGCAGGTGTCTTACCTCCTCTGGCCTCCTAACATCCCCCCTAGTGATCATGCCATGGGTGCTGTCATAGTAGCCTAAAGTGTGATTTGATAACAGTGCAAGACAGGGACGGATCTAGACTTTTCTTTAGGGGGGGGCGGTTTACTGTTTAATCTTGACTCCTCCCTCTACAGTCCCAACTCCTCCCATCTGCAATACTAACTCCTCCTCTCTCAATTCTGACTGAACTTTTTGAGTGAGACTGAGATAGAGCTTTGTTATTGTTCTATGTACATGTGACTGTGTTATGGGGTAATTGTATTTATTAGCCCTAGTACCCACACACCAGCAAGTGAGGGGCAAATGCTCTGTAACCCTTGCTCTCCTGGCTCCTCTGTGCTGCTGTAGTATAAGCTGCAGCACATCGTTCTGCCTCAGGCTCTCCCCGGAGAGCTCTCTTCTGCTCAAAAGTGGGCGTGGCTATGACTGTGTTAGGGGGGGCGGTCGCCCCCTTCGCGCCCCCCCCCCCCCCCCCCCCCCCTAGATCTGGCCCTGGTGCAAGAGGCTTTCTTGAGGACACTATGTGGTTGATGAGAATGTGAACATACACCTGTTTGTGGAGAATATCTTGCATGTTTTTGCACTGTGCCAGAATCAGACACAAGCATCAGGAACTCCGGGCAATGCAGAGTCATATGCAATTCTTGGGCAGCACACGTAGGCAAAGCTAAGATGGGGCATGTCGACAGAACTGCTGGCTGTGCAGAGTTGTGTGGAGGTGGAAATACGCCTTTTTGTAGTGCATGGCTGGTGCAAGTGTGCACTAATGATGATGATGATAATGATGACTGGTATCATATACAGGGGCGTTCTGCTAGAAGAGGTGTGTGCAACTCAATGAAGAATCAGTTACGGCTGACTTGAATCAGCTCCTGAATCATGGGAGGGATAGAGGGAACTTCAGTAAGCTGGAAGAGGTGAGAAATGGTCTATTACATAGGGGCCATTACAAAATGTTACCTCACTACACTGATAAAGTTCAGGAGGTTTTTGCACTGTGTGGGGCTTTGGGCTTTGTCAGGTTGCAGCTGCTGCTCAGAAGTCTGTCACTACAGCTGACTGTTGCTGAAATCGTAATTTGAAATCCCATCCACTTCATTACACAGTTCAAGCCATGTACAGGGTGCCAATTGTTATTTAACCTGCATATAACAATGCTGGCTTCCATTCATGGTGTTCCAAGAAGAAAACACGAGTACAGTCCCTCAGACTGGTAATGGTTATACTGTACTACAAGTATGTGTATATTCAATGATGAAAAAGGGTTGCATCTTACTGGAAATTTTGAAGGTAGCTAAAGGGCAACTAAAATAAAACATTTTTATGGGTGACATATGATTTCAGGCGTACCAATGTTATTTTTGTTAAATGTATTTATTTTAATATGTATTAATGAACAGTTGATTTTTCCCTTTAAAAGCCTATGAAACATGCTTTATTACTGCAGACTGATCCTTAATTTCATTGTAATCATGCAAATAGAATGTGACAACAATATTAGTAAAATATTAGCATAAATTGGAAGAAATTAATTGCTTTCAGCCAATCAGATGTAACCGAAGGTCATCATTATCAGTTTGCAGGGTTGGAAAAAACCTCAGGTTTTAAAATAGGATTTTGATAACCTACCGGTAAATCCTTTTCTCCTAGTCCGTAAAGGATGCTGGGGACGACATCAAGACCATGGAGTATAGACGGGGTCCGCAGGAGACATGGGCACTCTAAAGACTTTTCATTGGGTGTGAACTGGCTCCTCCCTCTATGCCCCTCCTCCAGACCTCAGTTGTAGGAACTGTGCCCAGGGAGACTGACATTTCGAGGAAAGGAATTACTTAACTAGAGGTGAGATATCTACCAACTCACACCCTCAACCATGCCGCACACATGGCATTCAACATAACACATGCCAACAGGCATGAACCAAATGCAGCAACATGCTGAAACCAAGATAACACAACTTGTGTAATTCTAATAACTAAACTGCAGGTAAAGTACGCACTGGGATGGGTGCCCAGCATCCTCTACGGACTAGGAGAAAAGGATTTACCGGTAGGTTATCAAAATCCTATTTTCTCATACGTCCTAGAGGATGCTGGGGACGACATCAAGACCATGGGGTCTATACCATAGCTCCAGTACGGGCGGGAGAGTGCGGATGACCCTGCAGCACCGATTGACCAAACTTGAGGTCCTCATCGGCCAAGGTGTCAAACTTGTAGAACTTAGCAAATGTGTTTGACCCTGACCAAGTAGCTGCTCGGCAAGTTGTAATGCCGAGACTCCCAGGGCAGCCGCCCAGGATGAGCCCACCTTCCTAGTGGAGTGGGCCTTTACCGACATCGGTAACAACAATCCAGCCATAGTATGAGCTTGCTGAATCGTATTTCTAATCCAACGTGCAATAGTTTGCTTAGAAGCAGGACAGCCAATCTTGTTGTGATCATACAGGACAAATAGAGTCTCTGTTTTCCGTATACGAGCCGTTCTAGCAACATAGATTTTCAAAGCTCTAACCACATCTAGAGATTTTGAATCAGTGAATGTGTCAGTAACTACTGGCACTACACTAGGTTGGTTTATGTGGAAAGATGAAACCACCTTCGGAAGAAAATGTTGACGAGTCCTCAACTCTGCCCTATCTTCATGGAAGATCAGGTAAGGGCTCTTGTGAGACAAGGCCCCCAATTCAGACACCCGCCTTGCGGATGCCAAAGCCAAGAGCATGACCACTTTCCAAGTGAGAAATTTCAGCTCTATCTTTTGTAGAGGCTCAAACCAATCCGATTGAAGGTACCGCAATACCACGTTAAGGTCCCATGGTGCCACTGGAGGCACGAATGGAGGCTGGATGTGCAGAACCCCTTTCACAAAGGTCTGAACCTCTGGAAGAGAGGCCAATTGTTTCTGGAACCTTCTGAAATCTGGACCTTGATTGATGCCAATCGGAGGCCCGCCTCCACACCATCCTGCAAAAAATGGAGAAAACGTCCTAAGTGAAACTCTTCCGTAGAAGCTTTCTTGGATTCACACCAAGATACATATTTTCTCCAAATACGGTGGTAATGTTTCGACGTTACTCTCTTTCTGGCCTGAATAAGAGTGGGGATGACCTCCTCGGGAATACCCTTCCTGGCTAGGATACGGCGCTCAACAGCCATGCCATCAAACGTAGTCGCGGTAAGTCTTGGTACACACACGGCCCCTGCTGCAGCAGGTCCTCTCGAGGAGGAAGAGGCCGAGGATCTCCTATGAGTAACTGCTGAAGATCTGGGTACTAAGCCCTCCTTGGCCAGTCTGGGGCAATGAATATTGCTCGAACCCTTGTACTTTTGGGATCAGCGGAAGTGGAGGGAAGACATACACTGACGGAAACACCCACTGGGTCACCAGTGCATCCACTGCTACTGCTTGAGGGTCTCTCGACCTGGAACAGTATCTCCGAAACTTCTTGTTGAGACGAGACACCAGCATGTCTATTTGAGGAACTCCCCAAAGACTTGTCACCTCTGCGAAGACTTCTTGGTGGAGGCCCCACTCTCCTGGATGGAGATAGTGTCTGCTGAGGAAGTCTGCTTCCCAGTTGTCTACTCCCGCAATGAATATTGCCAACAGAGCTTGTAGTGCGACTGATGTTACATTGTCCACCTGGATCTGCACGGGACAGTCTTGAAGAAGATGTACCGCTTGTTGAAGGCCGTTGTAAATGGCTCTTAGCTCCAGAACGTTTATGTGAAGGCAGGCTTCCTGTTGTGACCAACGTCCCTGGAAGTTTTCTCCCTGAGAGACTGCTCTCCAGCCTCGGAGACTTGCATCCGTGGTTACCAGGACCCAGTCCTGAATCCCGAACCTGCGTCGCTCTAGTAGGTGAGAGCTGTGTAACCACCACAGGAGCGAAATCCTGGTTTTTGACGACAGGATTATCTTTCTGTGCATGTGTAGGTGTGACCCCGACCACTTGTCCAACAGGTCCCACTGGAATACTCTGGCATGGAACCTGCCAAACTGTATGGCCTCGTAGGCCGCCACCATCTTCCCTAACAACCGAATGCACCGATGGATTGACACACTGGATGGTTTCAATATCTGTTTTACCATTTTATGGATTTCCAGAGCCTTTTCCAGCGGAAGAAATACTCTCTGAACTTCTGTGTCCAGAATCATCCCGAGGAAAGACAACCTTGTCGTCGGTTCCAACTGTGACTTTGGGTAATTTATGATCCACTCGTGTTGGGAAGTATTGACAATATGTTTTGTAACAACTGCTCCCTGGATCTCACCTTTATCAGGAGGTCGTCCAGATAAGGAATTATATGGACTCCTTTCTGACGCAGGAGAACCATCATCTCCGCCATCACCTTGGTGAATACCCTCGGCGCCGTGGAGAGACCGAAAGGTAACGTCTGAAATTGGTAATGGCAATCCTGAACCGTGAATCTCAGATAAGCCTGGTGAGGAGGATAAATGGGAACATGCAGGTAAGCATCCTTTATGTCCACCGACACCAAGTAGTCCCCCTCTTCCAGACTGGCAATCACTGCCCGAAGTGATTCCATCTTGAACTTGAACCTTTTTAGGTAACAATTCAGATCCTTTAGATTTAGGATCGGTCTGACAGAGCCGTCCGGCTTCGGAACCACAAAGAGGCTTGAATAAAAACCCCTCCCTTGTTGTGACTACGGTACCAGGACTATGACCTGGTCTTGACATAATTTTTGGATTGCCGCGGTTACTGCTTCTCTTTCTGACGGAGAAACTGGCAAGGTCGATTTGAAAAATCGGCATGGGGGAACGTCTTGAAACTCCAGCTTGTACCCCTGGGATATTATTTGCAACACCCAGGGATCCAGGCCAGATAGAATCCAATCCTGGCTGAAGAGTCTCAGACATGCCCCCACCCGAGTGGCCTCCCGCAAGGGAGCTCCAGCGTCATGCTGGGAATTTGGCAGAAGTAGGGGTAGACTTCTGCTCTTGGGAACCTGGAGCCGCTGTGGGCTTCTTTCCCCTTCCCCTACCTGCAAAAAAGGGGGAACCTCTCGTCTTTTTGTATTTATTGGGCCGAATGGACTGCATTTGCGGGTGATAGGTCTTTTTTGCTGGTGCAGGCGCAGAAGGCAAAAATGTCGACTTACCTGCGATAGCCGCCGAGATTAACGCATCCAGGCCATCGCCAAATAAGGCCTCACCTTTATATGGGAGAGCCTCCATGTTTCTTTTGGAATCTGCATCCGCGTTCCACTGGCGAATCCACAATGCCCGCCTAGCCGATACTGCCATGGTAGCGGCCTGTGAACTCAAGAGTCCAATATCCTTCATTGCTTCCAGCATGTAGGCGGCAGCGTCCTTGATATTCCCTAACTTAAGGAGTATCTCATCTTTATCAATCGTGTCAATTTCTGATGACACGCTTTCTGACCATTTTTCAATAGCGCGACTCACCCATGCGCAGGCAATAGTGGGCCTTATCAGTGTACCATTGGTAACATAAATGGATTTCAATGTCGTTTCCATTTTGCGGTCTGCCGGCTCTTTAAGAGAAGCCGTGCCAGGAGCAGGGAGAATTACCTTTTTTGTCAACCTAGAAAGTGCACTGTCTAACACAGGGGGTGACTCCCACTTTTTCCTGTCCTCAGCCGGGAAAGGGTAAGCTATGTGAATCCTTTTGGGAATACGAAATCTTTTATCAGGATTCACCCACATCCCTTCAAACAGAGCATTTAGTTTGTGTGAGGGAGGGAACATGACTTTGGACTTCTTTTCCTTACATAAATACGCCTTCTCCTGAGGTACAGGAGTGGTTTCTGTAACCTCCAACACGTCCCTTATAACCACAATCATATATTGCATATTTTTTGCCAATTTATGATCTATCTCTCTGGATTCACTATAACACAAGAGTCAGAATCCGTGTCGGTATCAGTGTTTACAACATTTGCAAATGGTCTCTTATGTGACCCAGAGGGGCCGCCCGCATAAGGAATAACAGCATCCTGAAAAATCACATCTTCCACAGATTTTCTCCAGCATGCAGCCTTAGATTCAGACTTTTCTAATCTACGGTTAATCAGATGCATACTGTCACGTATCTCTTTCACCCATGCAGGCTCTTGGTGTGCCGGTAGCGCCACCACATTACAACTCTGTGTCCCTAAAATGGCTTCCTCCGGGGAGGAACTCCCTGCCTCAGACATGCCTCACACGTGTACAGCACACCAACAGACACACTAGGACTTATTTTGGGGACAGACCCACAGTAAAATCTGTCAGAGACACACAGGATAGGAGCTGCCAGTTCACAACCCCAGCGCCAGTATTCCCTGTGAATACAGAATGTCCACAGCCAAATAGCGCCTTTAAACAGGTATTCACACTATTAAATGCACCACAATCGCTTTGTGCCCCCCTTAATAGCACCCTGTACTTGTCAGACGTGGAGGAGAGGACCAGCGTGTTCTCTGCAGCCTGAGGAGAGAGAGAAAATGGCGATGAGTAGTGTGCTGGCTGCCTGAGGAAGAAGCTCCGCCCCCACAATGGCGCGTCCTTATACTCATATAAACACTGTAATATTTAAACTGGTGGGGGTAGGGCTGTGCCAGCGGCAACTTATGCCCCCTTTTAGCCAGTTTTGAGGTGTTTTTCTTGCTGCCAAGAGCGCCCCCCCTCCTGTAGTGCCTGTGTGTGGGGGCAGCAATGGCGCACTGCGCTCCCGCCAGCCGCGCCGCTCCTCAGCCGTCACTTACTTGATAGAAGATCATTCTTCTTATACTCACCTGTCTTCTGACTTCTGGCTCTTTGAGGGGGTGACGGCGTGCTGTGGGAGTGAGCATCTAGACACGGCTAGCGTTCAGTTCCCTTCAGGAGCTAATGGTGTCCTGTCAGCCAGAAGCAGAGCCATGAAACTCTGAGGAAGTTGGTTCTGCTTCTGCCCCCTCAGTCCCACGAAGCAGGGAGTCTGATGCCAGCAGATCTCCCTGAAAATAAAAAACCTAACATAAGTCTTTTCAGAGAAACTCAGTAGAGCTCCTCAGAGTGCATCCAGTCGACCTGGGCACATTTCTAAAACTGAGGTCTGGAGGAGGGGCAGTTCACACCCAATGAAAAGTCTTTAGAGTGCCCATGTCTCCTGCGGATCCCGTCTATACCCAATGGTCTTGATGTCGTCCCCAGCATCCTCTAGGACGTATGAGAAAAATAAATAAATACATGTTTTAATTTTTATTTTTTAAATTAGGTTTTTTTGTTTAAACCATTTTTTTTTTTGCATTAATGTTTTAATGGAGAAAAAATTAATCCTGCTTAATATATTAAAACTGTGAATCATTGCTATAAATTAGAAACATAAACAAAGTACACTCAACGAAAGATGAAACTGAAAATAGTAATAAGGTAATGTTAAGCATTAGTCCTACTTATTACTTATAATTAAATAAATATGAATAGTAATACAAAAAGAAAAACACACACACACACACACACACACACACACACACACACACACACACACACACACACACACACACACACACGAGGCATTAAAAGCATTAGCACTTGGCATGCCACTGGCATCAAACATTTTGAATAAAAACACAATTTTTAAAATATATTAGGATTTTTTCTAAGAAGTCACAGTGCCGTGCCTGTAGTTACAGCATAATAAGAAAACCAGAGAGTTTTTTTCAGAAAAACATTCGGTTTAAACCAGCCAACCCTGTCAGTTTGTAACTTGCACAAGAGGTATAAAGCACCTGCAAATGAGCAGTCTAAAAAAACAGGCATATATGGGCCATTCCACTGTCACGTATTGGACATTTGTATAAGTTTCAACATATCAATTTTTGTCAATACTTAACATGAGGAAGCTTTAAAGAAAAAAAAAAAGATGGGTGTAAAATCAAAATGCCTTACTAGACGTTTTTTTTATTTTTAGGCACATAAAATGTAGTTGTCATGTACGGGACAAGCCATGTTTACCACTATTTTGTAAAGACACTTCTAATTGATAATTCCCCTCAACTCCAAATTAAGAGCCTGTATTTTAATTTAATAATGGCCCATATGCCCATAGTTAGCATGCGGCGCAATTTATATGACCATACCTTTACTGTACTTTTGACATGTCTACATGCCCTCTCCGACCCCACTGCCTGGACCCCTTTGCACAAGTAGCTACACACAGGAAATGCGTCTAAGTCGGCATGGCTAAAGCAGTGTAAAATTTGTTGGTGCACATATGCAGTAGAAAAAAATAAGAGTTATGGTAAAACTTACCTTAGTTAACTCTTTTTCCGTACTAGTTCCGTTAGAAAAATTGATTCATTATTCATCCCTTATGGATTTAAAAAATGGGGCTAGCCAGCCACTAAACAAATGTTGTTTAGTGGCTCCACATGACCATCTTACAGGCTTACACGCAGGCTGATCTTCCTGTTCCAAGTACAGTTTCTTCTCACTCTACTTGCTCTGTGGGTCCTCCGTGGGCAGCTCGCCCTGGAGCGTCTGGGATCCACAGGATTAACACAAAGGTATGGATGGTAGTGACCAGGATCAAGCACCAAACAGCTAAGCTTGTGAGCCTCCCAGGATGCACTGGGCTCCACAGGAACTTCAGTTTTAGTAACAAGGCCCGACCAGGAGATGGAGAGAAGAATGGTACACACAGAAAATACACTCTCACATAGAGGAGAAGGAAATCAGTGACCCTGAAAGTAACCCACTGAAGCTAGGTGCGTCAGGATGGGCAACCTGTGGATGCCATGCACTTCAAAGAAAGAGTTACCGAAGGTAAGTTTTACCATAACTCTTATTTTCTTCATTGGGGTCCATGGTCTCCACAGGGCTAACACTGGGGATGTCCCCAAGCAGTTGTAATAGGGAGGAAACGCTCTTAAGCTGAAAGGAGGACATTGCAGGCAAAGGTTACATCCTGAGAGACAAACCTATCAAAGGCATAGAACCAAAGAAACGCGTGGGAAGAAGACTACATAGCAGCCTTGCATAGTTGTTCAGCAGACGCTCCAGGGCGTGCTGCCAACGAAGGACCCACAGAGCGAATAGAGTGAGCAGAAACTGTACTTGGAACAGGAAGATCAGCCTGCGTGTAAGCCTGTGAGATGGTCATGTGGAGCCACTAAACAATGTTTGTTTAGTGGCTGGCCAGCCCCATTTTTGATATCTATAAGGGATGAATAATGAATCAGTTTTTCTAATGGAACTAGTATGGTCCACGTAGATTCTGAGAGCACGGATCACATCCAATGAGGCTTCCTCTTTTGAAAGTCCAGGTTCATGAAGGCCGGTACCACAATATGTTCGTTGATATGGAACCTTGGGTAGGTAGCCCTGTGTGGTACAAAGGAATGCCCAGTCCTGGTGAAATACCAAGAAGGGGGAGCGACAGGAGAGTGCTCCCAAGTCAGAGACTCTTCGGGCTGAAGCGATGGCAAGGAGAAAGAGAATCTTAGCGGTCAACCATTTGAGGTGTACAGTCTGCAGTGTTTCAAATGGAGGCCTTTGTATGGCCAGAAGAACCAATGACAAATCTCAAGGAGCCACTGGAGGGACAAATGGAGGTTGTCTCCGGAGTACCCCCTGGAGCAAGGTACGAACATCTGGTAAGGGAGCAAATTTCTTTTGGAACCAGATGGACAAGGCCGAGACCTGAACCTTCAGAGAAGTGATGCGAAGACCCATGGCAAGGCTCGCCTTTAAGAAGGCCAGACGCCAAGGAGAATCTTTGGATCATAGTGGCGATGGGCACACCACTGAAAGTAGGAGTGCCAGATACGGTAATAAATGCAAGCTGATGCTGGTTTGCGAGCTTACAGCATAGCTTGAATTACCACACCAGAAAATGTTTTTTCCCTTAGGATGGATGTCTCAACAGCCACGCCATCACAGACAAGTGAGCTAGGTCCGGATGGAGACAGGGCCCCTTTGTGAACAGATCCGGTCGAAGAGGGGGAGGAAAAGGCTTGTCTATGGAGAGATACTGCAGATCCGTGAACCAATGGCGTCTAGGCCATGCCGGAGCCACAAGTAAGATCGTGCCACCCTCTTCTTTGAATTTGCATAGTAACTCTGGGAAAGAGATACTGGAGGGAAGAGAAAGGCCAGACAAAAGGTCCATGGGACTGTTAGTGCGTCCACTGTTGCAGCTGGATCTTTTTTTCTGGCCCTGTACACTGGTACCTTGTGGTGGTGTCTGGAGGCCATGAGATCCACGTCTAGAAGACCCTATCTGTTTACCAGAAGTTGAAAAATGGCTGGATGTAGAGACCACTCTCCAGGGTGTACACCCTGGCGACTGAGAAAGTCCACTTCCCAGTTGAGGACTACTGGAATTAATATTGTCGAAATGGCTGGAAGATGGAGCTCTGCACAGGCGAGAATCCAAGCTACTTCCTGCATCGCTGCCGCACTGCGAGTGCCTCCCTGTCAATTTATATAAGCCATAGCCATGGCATTGTCTGACTGGATTTTATAAGGGATAGCCCTGTTGAAGGCCCTGAGCCATTTGAAGGGCCTGGTACACTGCCCGAAGTTCCAGCACGTTGATCGGAAGATCTGTTTCTGTCAGAGACCACCGGGAGGGGCCACTAGGGAAGTGCTGACTTCTTGCTGACATCCACCACCGGTTCTCCTGGCCTTTTAAGTGTCCCCAGCGCCAGTCTACATAATGTCCTGGTGGTCTAGTGTGTTTGCAGACCCTTAATGGCGTCACCAGTCTGTCTCCTGGGACTGGCGGCATAGGACTACGAGAAACGCGAGTCCTGCAGTGGGTACCCGCTTTACCTGTGCCCCAATGTGTCTGGTGCAGTTCTTTGTGGGAGCCTCCTGTGCCTCTGCTAGTGAAGGTAGACAGGGTCCCACAGAAATAACAACCCACTCGTAATGTCGTGGGTTCCGGTGGGGTGTGCTGGAGCATCAGCACTGGTGTCCTCTGGATTGCCAAGCGCTGAATGCTCAATAAAAAGTTAAAAGTTACAATTTCAAGTTTGGGCTGCAAGCTGCAGCCCAACTGTTCTAATGGTGACCAGCCCCTGCTGGCACCAAACAAAAACTGAAGTGCAGGAGCATGGGGGCAGGTATGAGGGGAGAGGAGCCCAATGCATCCTGCGAGGCACACAAGCTTAGCTGTTCGGTGCCTGATCCTGGTCTCCACCTTGCACTCCTATGTTGAAAAGTGCAAGTTGCGGGGCAAAAAGCTGCAAAATGAGTTTGTGTCCAACTGCATGAGCCCCATTGTTTCACAATGGAATACTGAGCAAAGTGCACTAAATATGCTACAGACATTCGGATGACTGAGTAAACTCAAACCACATAAACTTAGATTTTGTGTGTTATTTTAAAATCATCAATTTTGCTGCAAATGGTTAAAGGCTCTTGTCTGTGCTCTAGTGTTGAGTGATTAATAAACATAAAAGGAGTGATTGAAGGATACCTTTATACACACGTGAACAGCTATTTTATCATAACTTACAACAAGACAATACAGCCACATAAGAGGAAAAACACATCATATAGTACTAGAATATTTAATCTAGATCTCTTTTATACAACACTCTGTATGACCTCACAGTGCTAAAACATATAGCGTACCTATATTTAGTTTAGACATTTAACCTCCAGAGTCCGTCTCTAATAACCTGCACGTGTTTTACATTCCCATTGCCTTGTATTAATAGCATTCATTTCCCACTAAATATGGGTCTTCTTCTCATAACTTCTCTAAAGAATTGGGAAAGCAGTGGCATAAAAGGACAAAATTGTTTAGGCAGAGGACTTTACTCCTAAATATGGATTATATAACTGTCATGACCAAGGAGATTACAGAAGCTAAAGAATAACCGAACTCATATAGAAAGGTCAAGACATTGTATACGTTTAGGGGGAGATTCAATTAGTTAAAGACAGGGGGAGATGTACTAAGCCTTGAAGAGTGATATTGTGAAGAGTCATAAGTACAAGCCAATCAGCTCCTAACTGTCATGTCACAGGCCGTGTTTGAAAAATTACAGAAGTTGATTGGCTGCTAGTTTATCACTCTCCACTTTATCACTTTTTAAGGCCTAGTACAACTGGCCCTCTATCAGGATCTTGTGTGTTAATACAACACTTTTTATCTAAGCCCTTGCTTGTTTTTGTTTGGACCCCATAGAAGTGCGAGCAATAAAGAGGAAGGATTTAATCCCGTAATTAAACGCAATGTGCGCAGATGGAACTTTGCGCTTCATGCAGTCCCACCCACCAGGGTGCATTAACATAGATAATTTTGTAAAACAGGAGATTCATTTGCAATGTTTTAGATTTTTAGTAATTAGTATACTATTCATGATCCCAGACTGTTATTTTGTTCAAAACCTGCAGTAAAGTCATCTAAATATGCACACTACACCAGGAATAATTTCCACCTTGTGGAAGATTGCCATATTGTCCAACTTGTAGTAAGGCACCGACAGGTGACTGGCTGAAAACTCCAGAAGGTTCATTACAGGAGCTGCCACTCACACTACTTGGGAGAAAACAGTGGGCATGCACAGGAAGAACAAAAATGCAGCATGCACTTACTTAGGAAAGGAGTGGCATATATTAATACAGGGTACAGATGCTTTAATGGGATCCCGTCATGATCCCAATGGTCGGGATCCCAGCAGTCGAAATACCGGCACTGGAATCCCGAAGGAGAGCACAATCTTGTGTCAGCATAACGGCAGCCGAGATCCAGGATGACTGACTCCTGAGCCGCAGAAGAGGTAAGCCATTAGTGGGGTGGGGGGATGTTAGGTTAAGGCTGAGGGGGGAGAGTTAGGCTGCGGGGATGGGGGAGTTATGTTTAAACACCCACGGGGAGAGTTAGGGTTAGACTTGGAGGAGGTTATGTTTAGGCAGCAGGGGGGGTAGGTTTCGGCACCACCAGGGGAGCTTAGGGTTAAGATACGGTAAGGGAGGTATGCCACGGTTGGTATCGTGACCTCCAGCATACTGAACGCTGGCATATCATCCCCAACCCGTTTAGAGACTTCTGTCCTAAAGAAATATTCTACATTTTACATACCAAATATGTACTATACATCTTTCCTAAATACACTGTATAATCCTATAAATCTAAACCAAAACATTAGAAAACAAATTAGATTTTGCTATAATTATGTATGATATAAAAGAAATGCACTCCAGTAAAAATGCCACGACAGGGGATAAAAGAAATAATTACCATGAGCTATTTGATCCCCTGGGGCTATCCAATTAGCCCCGAAGCCAGGAATTAACAAGGATTTTTTTCACCTGCCTCAGCGGGTCAGATAAAAACCCCAGACAACTAGTTATCACGGATTTTGTGTGTTACCGCCCATTAGCACTTAATGTTAACGGGCATTAACAAGGAGACCAGGAGAAATGAAGGTTACAGTAATAGGGTGTTTCCACCAATGACAATGTGAATGAGTTAATGACTCCACTAGACTTACCAACTGCAACATCATTGAAACACTTTCCCAAGTGGCTTCTCGAATGTTGTCACCTCCATCGACCAATCCTTGGTAGCCCTACAATGATTGCCATTTGCAATGAGTTTTATTCAAATTAATAATATCAAACATATAAAGCAAAAACAAAAATCTATTGCCTGTGGCAGTAGCAAGCCATTAGAGAAAGTTGGGATACACACCTCATGTACAAAATAGACTTTGGCACCTGTGTAAATTCCCACTCTTACCACCGCTCGTACAGCTGCATTCATTCCTGGTGATGAATACAACTAGGATTAGCTCGCAGATATAGTCAGCAAAATGCAATACTTGTTAAAAAAACATAAAAAAAAAACAAACAACAAATAATAATAAAGGAAACATTAGAACTGCATAAATATACATATATTATACTGTGTGTATATACAGTGTGTATATATATATATATATATATATATTGTGCCAAAATGTACTATTTTATTAACATTTATTTATATTGCGCCAGCAACTTCGTACGCTACCAATAGATAGACAGAGCAGTAGAATTTTGCTCATCCAGTCTGCCCTAAACACATCTACACACACATCAGTCCCTGCCCCAGTGAAGCTTACAACCTATAGGGCAGATGTATTAAGCCTGGATAAGTGATAAAGCAGTGATAAGTGGAAGGTGATAACGCACCAGCCAATCAGCTCCTAACTGTCAATTTACATACTGGAGCTGATTGGCTGGTGCATTATCACCTTGCACTTCTCACTGCTTTATCACTTCTCCAGGCTTAATACATCTTCCCTATATTCCCTACCACATGTACACACACACACACACACACACACACACACACACACACACACACACACACACACTTACACGCTAGGGTTCATTTTTGTTGGGAGCCAATTAACCTACCACTATATTTGTGGATTGTGGGAGGAAACCAGAGGACCTGGAGGAAACCCACACAAGCATGGGGGAGAATATACAAACTCCACACAGTGCTGTGAGGCAGTAATGCTAACCATTGCACAGTAACTGGTCATATATATATATATACTATTTACAGTCAATAATATATGTGCTAATGTTTTTGAAAGTTTTAGTTTTAAGATATTGGTGGGAAGTAGAGAGGCTTTTCCATAGGCACCAGACTGTAATGTAAGCTTATTAATGTCAACCTATATATTAAATTATGGGCAACATGATGACACTATGGGGGGAATTCAAATGTTTGAAAAGTCAGTTGGGTGTCTTTATTTTCCTATCTAATAGACAGGAAAAAACAGACACCCAACCGACTTTTCAAACAATTGAATATCCCCCTATGACTATCATGGCTGCATCACAGCATTTGGGGTTATGAGTTTGTTCCCACCCAATGCCTTATTTAGGTACATTTTCCCAATATTTGCACAAGTTTCCTCCACCCTATGGCGGTATATAAATAAATGATAATAAAGAATTGATGTTTTTATGCATGATATATATTAATGTTCAGACTATTGTTTGTGTGCACAGATATATGTCCTGCTGAAACATAAGACAGTGAGAATCTGCAAAGTCCTTATCATACACTTGCACGAGCCTGATGGCAGCTATCTACATACATCAGAACCAGACAAAACAAAACAAGTTTTGAAGATTACGGTCACCTTGGAACCCAACAGACCACAACAGTAGGTGTGCATAATCACACTGTACTTACTGATATTTAATACACAAATCATGACTGTACTTTTGACTTGAAATCACTTTGAAGCCCAATTTACAATAATAATGGCAGTTTTCTTTACATCAGCTCAGAGTTTGTTTTACATAAAATACTCCTATTAATCGTGACCAATTGCACACTGCTACTAATCCTACTTCGCACCATTCAGTGTAAAGTATACGTTTTATTGGAGCTTAGCAGTTGGAAAACGAATGTCCACAACAACATTTGGCCAGATGCACCCTTTCAGCAGCAGCGTCCCTGGAGACCGTGGGCCTAAGTCCTGATTGTACGCCATGGACAATGTTCACGCAGTGGAGCATTTATCAGCTGACTGCGCATATGCCGCAAATCCCAATGCGCATGCATCAAGGTGCCACTGCCATCCCGCTCGCAATGAAAATGTCATGGAGAAGGGATTGACAGGAAGTGACCGTTTGGAGGAGCTAAAGGGGAGTGGTTGGAAAATGCAGATGTGTCATGGCCACTGTCAGGTTGTGTATCTGCTGTCAGCTGCGAGCGTACAAACAAAAACATGGCACCACCACCGCTACTGCTGTGTCCAGTCTGCGTAGCCACAGGCCAACCCTTCGATCCAATGTTCCTTGTTTTTGCGCACAGGCTGTAAATGTGTACGCAACTGCGAATGAGTTTGTGATGGCTCTGGTGGGCGCCTCTTTTCATTCCGGGGCGGCAGCTTCTCTTGCTGACATTAGCAGCTCTGTAGCCTGGAGAATCGCAATTGCATTCACGTATACACATGAATTACGCCCAGCATTTTTAGCGAATGAATGTGCAGAATGATTTTTAATATGTATTCTGGCTTTTAGGTCTCAGCATTTCTACAATTACTTTTACTTTGCACAAAGGTAAGACAAAGACAATACAAGATACAGAACAAACACAGGAGTGTGTGGTCACATTCATCCCAATGATATACTGTAAGATATTATCTGCAGAGGTAACCACTCACATCCTCACTGCCTAAGATCATAGGCAACATCCCTGTATGTCTGTACTTTCTGGTTCATACATGACCATCACTTTATAGTGACATTTCCAGGTCATATTATTGCTTCATTCCAGCCTCATCCTATTCTAGACTACGTATATGCTTTTACACCGTATTCATTTTCATTTGCTGCTTGAATGATGGAATAAGCATTGCTCTTTCTATGCTTCGTATAGTAAAATCATACTGTCTGTGCTGTATGCTTCATCTGTAATACCCTGACCGATTATTATTATACAAACATAAATAACTGAGAGCAGTGTTACCTTGTGCATCTCCTCCTGATGTCAGGACAGCGATTGCTTTGCCAACCCCCAGAGTTTGGGCGTCTTGGTGCTTACTTTGTTGCAGCATTGTCTTCTTATCTGTAAAGCAACACAGAATCCTGCATGAAACCAGCTACTGACAGCCTGTCTCCTTCCCAACAGCTTGTGCAGTGAGACAGAGCGTGGAGCACTGCAGTCTTCTATCTCTGGGCATTATAGGGTTACAAGAATGACATCTCTAAGTGTCTCTGCAGGTTACTTTTTATGTAGTGTCAGCCAAACATAATCCTTTACTGGTGCACGGGCCAATCCACTTCTTGTAAGGGGTAAATAAACAAATACAAATCATGGCAGCATGGAAATGGCACTTTTGAACGACTGACTGAATATAAGTTTAGAATATTTATGTAAATTGTATGTGTGTTGGGTGCACAACTTTGAACTGTTTATATAGTTCTTGGATGAAAACAAGCAGAGCTATTTTATGCTGGAGGCAAGATGGTCTGGGACTCAAGGTCGACAGCAATTGGTCGACACCTTAGGTCGACAGCAATTGGTCAACACACCTTAGGTCGACATGGACAAAATGTCGATGTGGAAAAAGGTCGACATGAGTTTCCTATGTTTTTTTGGTGTTGTTTTCTCCGTAATGTGACCGTGAACCCCAATTAGTGCACCGTGTCCCTTGGCATGGCTTGCTTCGCTCGCCATGCTTCGGGCAAGGTGCGTCGCTGTGCTCGGCACAGGTTACCGTTCCCAATTGTAGTCCACGTGCATTGAAAATATGAAAAAGGTCCACATTTTTTTTAAAACTCATGTCGACCCTTTTCCATGTCGACATTGTTCAGGTCGACTTTTTTCAGGTGTCGACCTAAGGCGTGTCGACCAATTGGTGTCAACCTTTTGTCTGGATACCGACGGAGTTACCATTTGGCACACTTTTTATCCCAAGCACGAGTTAGTTAACATAATCTATTGCAGAGCTAAACACTGAATTGCTAGCACACGCTTTTCATGAATATCTGTATTATTTACTTCTGCTACTGGATTCCGGAATCTTTTTCATCTCCTCCACTTAGTGACTGGACAATGTAAAGAGAATGCTTTGCTGTCTTTTCAATATTTTCTGGTCTTTTAGGGTTCAGTATGTTTTGGTGACATGGTTGCACTGATAAAATGTTGACAAAACTGTATGTCTGCGTTGCAGCTGCTTCACTACCCTGGTAGTGGCTCTGGTGATGCAGCGGTGTCCTCTAGGTCCAGCAGTCAGCTGATACTGCAGCAGAGGGTATATACTCAGGTATCAAGAGGGTGGTGGTGCGGGGAGATTGTGAGGTACCGATTACCCGGGCCAGCTTCTTAGGGGTAACAAATTTCCCCTTTACAGTGATGCTGAGGAGAACTTTGTCCATCTTTGCAGTTCTGCTGAGGGGCACATTTGTCCCTCTTTGCAGTGGGGAGCCATCTTGGTGCTCTCACTTTCCATCTCCATGGTGACAGAAGCTCCTGGTCATGGAAGTGACACTGCGGGAGCTCCTGAAAGACTCCTGGTTGCCAGTTCTCCATTTATTGCAACTGATGCTGGTGGTGAGATCTACAGTGCACACACCGTGTCTGTCCGCACACCCTGACCCTTGCCTGACGCCGCATCCCAGGCGCCACCAGCATGGAAAGTGAAATTTGACTCATCAGATATGATGGTACAATAGCAGAGAAAATGTGAAGTGTGTAATGCAGCCATGTTGTTTAAAAAAACAACACCATTTTACTGTTGTTTACATATGTATGTGGCATTTAGATGGTAACACTGGGCCTTATTCATATTTGTAATCAAATCCAATGGTTTCCGTACAAATACGATGTTTGGGGGTCTGCGCAGGTGCAAGACCCATTCTGCGCTGTCTCTGCAGCCCCCCATCAGCTGCAGCATGACTAACATGCTGCGGCATTTAGGAGCGGAGTGGGGGCAGCACCTGACACCGTTCTGTGTTGTCTGATGCAGACTCCTTGGATCCCAGTGTCCAGATACTATGGCCAGCCATACTAAGCTGCCTATAACCATTGTGAATTGCGAGACGCAGCACTCGGATCCTGGCTAATGCAAAAAGGAGGCGTCTGTCTCCTACAGAGTTGTCATTAGGCGGAAGTGTACAGCCGCTTCCTTGTGGATGCGCAATTCCATACACACATGAATCATGCCCACTATGCAATACATGAAAATATTTTTTCTTCTCAATGAAATGTAATTTATCAGTTGTTGTCGAGCACAGTATGTGCAAATGTATTGTAGCATGCTCCTTATGGGATGTAGTTGCTTTACCGGTGGGCGGGATCCCGACGGTCAGGATACTGACGCGAGAATCCTGACCGCTTACAATGCCGGCAGCCAGAATGCCAGCAAACAGGGACTATTCCCGTTGCGCAGCGTGGTGAGCGCAGTGTCTTGGTTATTTGTTAACTTCATGTAAAAAACAAAAAAACACTGCTTCATAGCTGTGTATTTACTTTGTATTTCCCTTTGTGTATTGCTCCTGGAGAACTTGAGTGATGGCCTCACAGGTCTCAGGCATGATCTCTCCCATGGCATGAGAAGATATAGCTGTACTGCACCTCAGATCAACCAGTGTCCTTCAAGCAGCTAAAAATCATAATGCAGCCACAAGTCTCTGCTCTGCAGAAATGGGTCTCCAAAAATAGGTGTCCTGCTTTCTATGAGTGGGGTGACCAGTTGCAGAAGCTCCTGGTAGGTAGAGCTAGCCATATGCAGAGAATCCTGAAGTCCTCAGGATTGTTTTCTCATATCTCCTGTACCAATGTCATATGGGAATAGGTGTCCTGCTTTCTATGAGTGGGGTGACCAGTTGCAGAAGCTCCTGGTAGGTAGAGCTAGCCATATGCAGAGAATCCTGAAGTTCTCAGGATTGTTTTCTCATATCTCCTGTACCAATGTCATATGGGAATAGGTGTCTCGCCTCAGCAGCCAATCTTTGGTCCAGCAACTACGCTTCTCTTTTATTTCTGATTGCTTGCAGCGCTGTCACCATCGCAACAAAACTCCAAACAAAAGCTTTTTTTCAGTTCAAAATTATGATGGAGGAGTTAATAGAACATACTGTATTCTACACTCAACACTACTGTAGAAAATGGCAATGTGAAGCTTCCGGTTCTCTTCCTGTACGCTTCCGCGTGTAATCCAGCCCTTTCCCTGAACATTATGCTAACTGTGTTTACAGCTCGCATCAGCATAGACTGAAATCTTTATGGTGTTACAATCTTTTTCTGATATTTTAGACAGATGAGTTTCGGGTATCACATGTTACATTGTATAGGTGTGTAAGTGCAAATTGGCACTTTCATCAGGACTTCCGAACATAAGTGAATAGGCAGTAAAATCGCATCAAATTTAGGATTGTCTATTGTGTTTCTTGCTTAATACACATACCCTTAAAAAAGTAAAATGTGTTCAATCTTTCCTTTTTTTCTCCACTTGGTGATACCACATTAAATCCTGTTACCTTTGGTATATATGGCGATCTGCTGTCAGACTAAAACCACTACAATGCAATTGTGCCTCCCTGACAACTGTATATGAACAAATACTGCACTAACGGTAACATGCAGTCAGGGGCGTAGCCAGAACTTTGTGGGCCCCATAGCAACATTATGAAGGGGCCCGTGTCCCAATGCTTCTAGACAGACACCTCTCTGCAGCAGGTGTTAATTTTATACCCCATAGTAGTGCCCTAGTTCATTTATGAACCATAGTCATGCTCTATCTAGTTCACTTTACAGTATGTTACATTGTAGGGCTGCCATTACACAACACAGTTCCCCCAAATGACATTACGGCATGCAGGGTCCCCAGATCATATTATGCCACATCACAGTGTTGTCCCCAGTTAATATTATGCCACATTACAGTGCTCCAGTACATATTATGTAATATAATAATGACCTCCAGGGTCATACCTAGATATATTGTAGACCACAAGGCCTATGTACCATCCAGTGGTGAAAACTGTAATTTTGACAGTAAGTTTGGCCCCTCTCAACTCAGGGTCCCATAGTAGCTGTACTCCTTGCACCTATGCTAGCTACGCCCTTGTATATAACACATGTAACTGTGACAGGAAGGTGGGCCGCTCTCAGCTCAGAGCCCCATAGCAGCTGCACTGCCTGCACCTATGGTAGCTACACCTTTGCAAGCAGTAGCAAAATATGGTTCTAGATGGGTGTAGTATGGTATGCCGGTGGTCGGGCTCCCGGCGACCAGCATACAGGCGCCGGGAGCCCGACCGCCGGCATACTGACAGTGTGGCGAGCGCAAATGAGCCCCTTGCGGGCTCGCTGCGCTCGCCACGCTGTGGGCACGGTGGCGCGCTACGCGCGCCACGCTATTTTATTCTCCCTCCAGGGAGGTCGTGGACCCCCACGAGGGAGAATAAGTGTCGTATGCCGGCTGTCGGGATTCCGGCGCCAGTATACTGTGCGCCGGGATCCCGACAGCCGGCATACTGAAGATCACCCTTCTAGATTACTGATTCACATCTCACTGATGAGGACATAGCACCATACCTAATCCCAATGACAATCAGTTTCTTTTCCTGTAACATACCAAAAGTTCAAAATTAGTAACTATAAAAAGTAATAATCTTACTTGTCTGTGACATACTGGCGTTCTCTGTGGTGATGTCCTGCTCTTTCAGGCTATCTTTGGGTAAAAGAAAACAGGTTTATCACATATGCATTTGCTCACTGAGATAAACTTAACAGCAAAAAACCCAACACACTCCCTTTTTTGAATGTTTGCCAAATCTGATGCTAATTCTGCTAACAATTTTGTGTACTACTGTAGTATTTCTCGTCTGTATTTTTTTTCTATAGAAAAGCTCCTTAAGATACTGATAGACATACTAGATACATCAGACATAAGAAACATGTTGCACAGAAGTATTTTGCTTAATTATCTACTAAATAAGGATTTATGTCCAGGCTCTTGGATGACAGGAGTCAGAGAAAAGAAGCACAGTGTTTAGTAAACGGGTCAGGTACAACAGAAGTAGCAGCCAAACAGTTTGATACACTTGCCAAGTGACTCGCTGATGAACAGGACTGTGACATGACATTAGAGGCACCAGGACATATTTTTGAATTTGAACAAATGCGGAATCCTTTCACTAACGCTTCTGCGCTCTTTACATATTAGATGTTTACAGGAGATGTGGATGCAATCTATAATTTTGTATTGAAAGTCCTTCCCTGGTGTACATTCATGCATATAAATGGGGTTGGAGCTGAAATGTCAGCAATCGGAATGCCAGCGGTCAGAATACCGATAGCTGCATCCCGATGATTAGAATCCCGTAGCCTAACCCTCCCTGAGGATGCGTAAACCTAACCTCCTCCCGCAGCCTTAACCTAACCTTATTACAAATAACAAAAAAATATTTAAATTCAATTTAAAGTTACAATATTAACCATTAAAACCTAGTACAATGTCAAAACTATGACACATCTGTAGGTACAGATGTGTCCATCCGTAAGCTGGGTACACAGTGGGCGATTATTAACAATATAGATGATAACGACATTTCTGAACGATATCGTTCAGTGTGTATGCACTATTGTTTCAAGGATGCGCGCTCCCAGGGGTTGTTGATGAGGTCTTCTGTCATCTGTACATGCAGGACAATTTTGAGTATATCATCTGAAACTGCATGTATCGAAGCGGTGGCAGGATGATGCCACTAAACAATATCATATTGTTTGCCCGAGAGTGCAAGGGCAAACACTGGCGATATTGCTCATGGAGCATATCGTCTAGTGTGTACCCAGCTTTACTGTCGCTTCAGCTGCGCCAAATAGCACCTCTCCGTGTGCCAGGTCCCATCCGAGTCACACCAAACGTTATTTTTGATCAAAATGTACATCCATATCCCCTAAGTGTTTACATGCTAAAACAGGTAATTTTCACAGAGAAAAAACGGGCTTTAATTGGATAGCCCAATAATGACCATTAGCCAAAAATCACGATAAAATTATTTTTTTTCTGTTCAAAAAATTACCACGGCTAATGGGAACAGCCTCCATAGAAGTGGCAGAACTACAATGCTAGTGTACACTGATTAATTAGGTGTGTGACACTTGTGCATCTGTGTGCAACTGAGCCTGAATCGGAGTATAAAGGGCTCCAATGAGAGTGGCCGCTGCTTTTCCTCATGAGAAGTTCCGCTGTGCTGCATCTGCGATGTAGGTGTGTAATACTAATTCCTGTGCAGTTACAGTTGCATGCTAGTGTCTCTGGTACACTATGAGTGGCTTTTTGCTGCATCTGAGATGCGACTAAGATACACAATGTAAAAACAAAGTATGCTACTCCAATCAGGGTGTCTCTGTCGTGCCGGGTGTCTTGTGTCATATGATGTAAGGACAACCATATGGCGTATGGACACATCTGTAATATGCATATACTTTCAAACTGTCACAAATCACACGGAGTTAGCCGTAAAGTGTCAAAGCAGCTTTCAATGATAAGAAAAAAAATATTTTAACACTGTGATTATTGCTACAATAAAATGTTATATCATGACATGGGTGTAAATAAAAATATAAATGAAATAAGGATCTCACACTGCAAAAAATATTTCAAGACAGTGAAATTAGAAATTGTGCATAAAAGTATTCAAACATAAGACATTCACTCTGAGATAGAAAAACCTTAGCACTAAAACAATGGTATAGTGTACTGTAAATACACATTATCACGCTGTACCTTCTTATGCTCAATATTTAGTAATAATTAAATATTATTATTTGAATGTTAAAGGGAAAGTGGAAGTAACATGTACTAACCAGTATGACCTTTGTTTCTTTTGTTAAGCTGGAAAACAGTGATACAAATGAAGATCCCGACTGAGACAGTCACTGAAATAAGAAGTTTGATTAAAACCTTATCAAGTTCAATAGCAGCACTCATATCCCAAGGCTGCAGCCATTGGTTCATTGATATTTATAGATAGGATTCTACAGCCGGCAGCAGCTGCTCACCAAACCCCTCCTTCTGGTGGAATACTGGGACATGATTTGAATGCCTTGCACAGCCAAAATAAGCCCAGCATAGAGTGCTTTACTGCAGAGCGGCCATCAACGTGATAGAGCACTTTCTATCACTATAGTCATGCAGAGCCACGTGTCAATATTTTAAATCATTGTATAAATATTTGGACATATTGGGCAGGATTCAAATGTTTTATTGTCCCCGATCTCCCGTCTAAAGTGACGGGAGATCGCGGGGCGATATTCTAATAACCCCCGTTATCGCGCTGATCGCGCCCATAAGAGACGGGTTTAGCTGCGTAAAAAACAGCTAAACCTGACTAAAGACATGGGCGCAATCGTGAAAAGTCCCATTTGGGCGTCCAAACGGGTCACTTTTCGCACATCTCAGCTCACCACCCCTGGGGGTGGTGAGCTGAAATGCTGATATCGCACCCATCGGCAGCAACATTTGAATACTGCCGGCGGGCAGGTGCGATGGGGGCGGGACAGAAGATTTGAATCCCGCCCACTATTGGTGATATAGAAGATATGAAAAGGAAGTAAAAATATACCCACAGGTACAGATGTGTCCTCCTACATCAAGCATCAGTACGCCATGCAGAGCTAGATGCCTGTCGTGAATAAGATGACAGGTTCCGTGCGACTCCGCTAGCATCTTGCATCTTTTTTTGGGGTGAAAATAAAGATATACCGTACCAGGGTTGCATATAAAATTTATCGGCACAGTCTTCTGGTGCGTCACTCACACCGCGTTACGACTATGACACATTTTTGGCAAGAAAAAGACACCCAACGCTAGTGGGACCTGAGGTACGAGTGCCCATCTGTATGAAGAGGAAATAATTATAGGGGAAACTTCCACAGATACATCTGTGAGATGGCTTCTTCCTTATAAAAAAGTGACACGTTAAGATAACTGTCCTGATCTCCTCTCACTTTTATGATAATGTAAGACATAGGGGGGTATTCAAATATTGCAGTTTTTTCGACCAGTCGAAAAAAAATGCACTTTTTGCCCATTTTTAGGTCGAATTTACATTCAACTTATTCAATGCCCATGCCATTTTTCCGACTGGTCGAAAAATCCTGCACTGAAAAAAACCACATGTATCGGCAAATTGGCCGCTGATACACGTTTTGCCGAATTTGCGGGCGTTTTTGCCACTGTTTGGCGCAATCTTCACCCATGCTGATTTGAAAAAAAAGTGAAACAGCATGGGCGAAAATGGATTAAAAAACGGGCAAAAAAACCCCTCCCGCAATTGAATACCCTGTGTCGAATTAGTGCCGTTTTTTCGACCAGTGGAAAAAAACGTCACTTAATTGAATACCCCCCCAATAAATGAGAATTAGGTTTACTATAGTGCAGCCATCACGGAGGAGGAGGCGGTATGGCTGGTTAATTGGAGTGCCTCTATACACAATATATATATATATATATATATATATATATATATATATATATATAGAGGCAATCTTTATTCACAGCCTGATGTTGGAGGAATGACACACGGGTGGATTGGATAGGTTTGACAATCATTCAATATCATACAATGAACAGTAATCACCCCAACCAGTTAAACAAGGCCCCAAACCTAGTATATATATATCTCTTTATTACAGGAGTGGCTAAAGATGAAAGTTATATATTAGATGAAGCGCTACTAATAATACCACGATCAACCACGGACAAAACAGATCTCCAATATGAAACCCTATTGTAGTAATGTATCAGTAAACATACTGTTCTGTACAGTCCTCCTGGTCACACAGCTGCATATTAGTTCATTGGAGACATATGTATGTAAGCTAGCAGGGAGATAAAGTATAGAGAGAAAGCACCAAACAATCACCTCCTAACTGTCAGGTTACCAGCTGTGTTTGAAAATGGCAGTTAGTAGATGACTGGTTGGTACTTTAAGCGGGATGTACTAAAGGGCCCCATACGCTAGTGCGATTTTGCTTGTTTTCATGCAATTGAGACGAATTGCTGAGCCGGCTTGCATGAAAAGTGTCACATTGCATGTCCTTTTCGTGCGATTGTGATACAATGCGCGTTCCCGTGTGTCTCCCATCACAATCGCAGATCACACGTGCTGCACGTTAGATTTATCTCAATTGCATGGAAATAGGTTCAATAACATTAGATTGCATGAAATAAATCACATGTAAAAATACACTCAAGTATGAAATCGCAATCGCTGGCCTCCCGGGAAGCTCCCGGCCAGATGGCAGGAAAATTGCATGCAAGTCATTGCTGAGATACATCTCCCTAGTGTATGGGGCCCTTAAGCATCGCTTCCGTGATGCGATACATCCTGCCACTTATCACGTACATCATTACCAGGTATGTACATAGAAATGCGATTATCATCGCAAAGGACAGCTCTCCTGATAAGAGCTGTCTTTTGCAATAGGAGGACTCCTGGGTTTAGGACCTGGGAGCCCTTCTGTGAATGCGCACTGTGATGTGGCGGCAACCGGGGGGGTTGCTGGGAGGGATGCAAATGGAAAGAAGCCCATAGACTTCTAAAGGGTAACACCACCCAAAGATGGCGTTACCCACAGTCTCCAAGCTCTGGAAAGCATCACATTATGGATCTTGGTACATATGGAAATGGGGTAAAAACTCAGAAAATATGATAAGTGTATGCCCCTTGTTTAGCGGACACCCATGCATACCGACATGCAGCATTCGCTGTGCAACTTCATTTTCAGCAACTCACACTTTGGGGACTACTGGGTCTAAAATAACCAAATGTACTTTGTATATCTTTGCATGTAGGTAGCTGCTGACAAATAAACCAAGGTGCATAAGAGGATTATAGCCAGCTCCTGCTCAGTGTGTGCCAAGACAAACATGCCAAGTCTGCATCTGCGTGTCACCTTATATACACCTCCTGTAAGCGCTATAGCTTTAACTGTCATTTTCTCATAACATGTTTGATGCTCCTATACAGTATAGTGTGACATTTCCTCTGTATTTTAACAAAAATAAAATAAACTCATCATAAACTTTTGACATTTGTAAAGATCAGCTGTGGTCTATATTAGCCAGTGTTATTTGCCACTAGCAAGTGTCATAATATTATTATTATTTTTATTATTAAGAATAATAAGGAGGAGGAGGAGACGCTGAGGAGATGCTGCATTGACTGGAACTGGAAGTGGCGATTAGCGAGCATGCATACATGCATGTGCACACATGGGACAGCGCAGGGTGGAGCTGGCGAGGCGGCTGCAGGGTGCCGAGAGCACCCTGGGAACAGGGGAGCAAGGCACCGGACGGAGGGGCTGGGTGGCGTAACCGAACGGGAAGCAGGCATTCCGCACTTCCCACAGCCTGAGCCACAGCAACTACTAGCAACTGCTAGTCGGAAAGTGGAAAAGGGGGCTGCCTGTGATAAAGATGGAAGCCATATTTGTTCATAAGACTCCATTTGTAATTGACATCTGATAATCTGTTTCTAATTGTTTTAGCTTAGTGCTGATACAGGAAAAAGTACCAGACATTGGTCTTTGTTTGAACCCATATTGTGAAGTTATGACCTTTAGCTAAGATATATTTTAAGGTAATTTCCTATCAGAAATATAATGTCAGCAGCTAGACATTTAAGCTTCAAAGGGTATTTATCAGTTTGCGGTATAGCAGGTGTGAAAACATAACCAGACATATGTAGGTTACAATCTTAGCAAAAACCCCCAGTTATTCCACTTAAAAGCACATATAGAAATGTTAGGCGAAAATATTACGTATAAGATAGGAGTTTATTAACCAATAGGATTAGACAGTATGTTAACCAATAGAATTAAAGAGGTCATTAACCAATAGGATTAAGCTTTGTGTAAGGAAATTACGACGCTGTATGCAAATATGTATTCCTTTATAATATGCTGTTTCCAGGAAATAAAATCTGCTTCTGCTATTTCCTACTTCACTCTCTTTATTTAACTGGTAACTGCTGCAGCCATGAATGAACCTGATTGATGCTGACCGATTGAGTGCGTGCTTGAACTTGGATCAGCGAGGGGTGCCCTGTCCTGGGGCTACCTTTATCAATTTGGAGGTTTCCAGCGAGATCCTCATCACCTGTTGAACAACGGACGGCTGGGTGGATGGTTACTGGACTAAGACTTACAAAAGCCATGCGCATGGTATGTAGAGATATTTTATCTCCAGACTGTCATTCCTTTAACTATCCATCTGTTCCATTGCCAGACAGAAATCGGGGATTGTGCACAACGATCACTCACTAATCAGGTTGATTTTTTCATTTTCCTTCTATTCTCTTGCTTATGTGCTTATATGTGTTATAAAGGCGTAAGAATGAATGAATGTGGAAGTAAATGGATTCTGAGTATTTAGAGTGTGTCTGCATATAACCAACTGACGGGTTGTTAAACTGGACGTTGCTGCGACCACTGTCTTGTTTTGTCTTATATTGAGAATTAGAACGTAGGTTAAGTTTGTGTTACTGCAGTCTATATGTGTAGGATAATGTAGACTCTAGAAATAAGTCAGAGTTATGAAACATTTAAAGATTAATAAATCACCAGGGCCCGATGGTATTCACCCAAGGGTTCTAATGCAGCTTCACTCTGAACTGGCAAAACCGCTATCTTTGATCTTTAAGGATTCAGTTATATCAGGTATGGTTCCCAAAGACTGGCGTATAGCGTGAGTAGTGCCTATATTCAAAAAGGGAAGTAAAGCTGAACCAGGTAATTATAGACCAGTTAGTCTTACATCTATAGTGGGGAAAGTATTGGAAGGTATTCTAAGAGATAGTATTCAGAAGTTCCTTGAAGTCAATAAGGTCATTAAAAGGAATCAACATGGGTTTATGAAGGACAGATCCTGTCAAACCAACTTACTTGGCTTTTATGAAACAGTAAGCGCAAACCTAGATCAGGGTAAAGACGTGGATGTAATCTTTTTAGACTTTGCCAAAGCGTTCGATACTGTACCACACATGAGACTTATCTACAAGCTACAAGAATCAGGGCTAGGAAGCACAATATGCACTTGGGTCAAAAACTGGTTAGATAATAGGGAGCAGCGCGTTGTGGTTAATGGATCTTTTTCAACTTAGACTGAAGTGCTAAGTGGTGTGCCGCAAGGCTCAGTATTAGGACCGCTATTGTTCAATATTTTCATTAATGACCTAACAGAAGGTCTAGAGAGCATGGTGTCAATTTTTGCAGATGATACCAAATTGTGTAAGGCTATAAATACAGAGGAGGATGCCGAGTCTCTTCAGAACGACTTAGTTAAATTAGAAGCATGGGCAGCCAAATGGAGAATGCGCTTCAACACAGACAAGTGTAAGGTAATGCACTGTGGTAACAAGAACAAAAATTACACCTACCTACTAAATGGGGTAAAGTTAGGGGATTCTGTACTGGAAAAGGACTTAGGTGTCCTCATAGATAGCAAGCTAAGCAGTAGTACCCAAAGTAGGACTGCAGCAAAGAAGGCTAATAAGATATTAGCATGCATAAAACGGGGTATTGATGCTAGGGACGAGAGTATTATACTCCCGTTATATAAATCACTAGTGAGGCCACACCTTGAATACTGTGTACAATTCTGGGCACCGTACTACAAAAAGGATATCCTGGAGCTAGAAAAGGTACAGAGGAGGGCGACCAAACTAATTAAGGGCATGGAGACGATGGAATACAAGGAAAGGCTTGAAAGACTAGGCATGTTTACATTGGAAAAGCGGAGACTAAGAGGGGATATGATCAACATCTACAAATATATAAGGGGACAATACACAGAGCTTGCGCGGGACCTGTTTTTGGTTAGATCAACACAAAGGACTCGTGGACACTCGCTCAGGTTAGAGGAGAGGAGATTCCGCACAATACGTCGTAAAGGCTTTTTCACGGTAAGGACAATACGTGTTTGGAATTCCCTGCCTGAGGGAGTTGTAATGGCGGAATCTGTCAACACATTTAAGAATGGGTTAGATAAATTCCTAATGGATAAGGATATCCAGGGGTATGGTGCATAGTCATGCATTATAGTTACTATAAATAGGGATAAAATGCAACGGCTGACAGCAGCATCAGTCAGAAATTTTAGTCAAATCATCATGCATAGGAGACCACAAATAGGTTGAACTCGATGGACAATTGTCTTTTTTCAACCTCAGATACTATGTTACTATGTCCCCCTTTGTAAGTGTGTAGTACTCTTAGTAATGGCACACCACAATCAGAAATTTTATTTACATTATATTTGTAGTCCAGGAGAATCACCGTTATTCTCTGAACCGTGGGAAGAGGGGTTTAACATTTTTGTACCAATAGGTTGTTATTTTATTCTTAAAGTAAGAAATATTGGAAAGGATTGGTCAGATATACTGTCTGAATTGGAAGGTTCAGAACAATATATTGTACATAATATACGAGTCTAAGTTACAGTCACAATAGAATATCATTGCATCTGACTTGCATACCTTGTTAGTACCATAAAGCACGTCCTGTCGCTTTAAAAATTATAGCGTACAGAGTTAAGAAAAAATAAATAAATCAGGAACGGAAGTCGTTTAAAACTTTTTTTTCTCTCTTCTGTGATCTGTAAACACAGACTGGTGCGAGCAATGGATGCAAGTTAAATGTCCTGTCAGGATTGTGTCTGCATAGCTATCATACATAAGTTAGGGGAGGGACATCCATTTGTTTTAAAAGCAGTAGTGTACTCTGCAGAAGAAGGGGTTTGGGAAAATAGAGAAAACCCAGATGATGTGTTCATATTGATGGGATTTCATTTCATTCCAAAGGATAGTGACATAGGTAAAAATTGGTTACAGATCACCTCTGTTCCAGGCAATTTTCCTCACAGTTATATCTCAGGGGATCCGTTAGATCCAGGTTACTGATATTTCCCGGATTCTGAATACTTACTGGCCATAAGTATGGGAAATACAAATACTTATCCTTCGGATGAAGCACCTCGGAGTGCCATGGACATTATGAAGAATGTACATGGTGAGCAATGCTTGAAGGGTATGAAGCGGTTGTTTCAACGGGCAGGGTTGTCTATTGATGGCACTCTGGACCCGGACAGGTTGAAACAGATCAGAGTAACCTATGGAAGATATTTGAAGGATAATAAACTGGAGCGTAGGCTTGAGTTGTGGATTGACACGGGTGCGTTACTTCAGTATGAGAAAGAGTTAGAAGAGGTAGACCAAATTCAGGAACAAATGTCCCTAATAAATTTAGATGATTGGGATGATGCAGACACATCAAGACAGTAAACAATGAGACGTAGAGGTCCCAAGAAAACCAAAGGGTATCCTTACTGGGCATGTCCAACTTGTAGACATTGTAACCCACCAAATGATACAATATGTCCAATTAGACACCTTGGTCCTATAAATGTAAGCCCTGTAAAGAACCAAATGTTAGAAAATCTGTTAGATCTAAAAAGTCAATCAGTGACTGGTTGCCAGTGTTCAAAAAATAATAGACCTACTAAAAATACCTGAATATGTGCATGCCCCAGACTAATACATTGGTAGACTAAAGATTGTACAGCATGAAAAGTGAAGAGACCAGGAATGTCTCCTAAGAAAAATTTATGTATGGTCTCAAGTTTGGCATCTGCACCTCCAGCGTATAATTTACTTAACAATTTGGTCCCTGCGGACTATATCCGGTGTGCACATAAGATACTGTCACACCTGGTGTAGCTGCTGACGGACCTAATCCAGCGCGCCCAGAGTTGCGCTGAACCACTACATGGTATAAACAAATTCAGAACTGTTAACATAACAACAGTTACAGAATTCCCTGATGTTAAACAACAATTTATGGCGTTCATTAGACATGTAAGAAAAATAAGAATTTACTCACCGGTAATTCTATTTCTCGTAGTCCGTAGTGGATGCTGGGTACTCCGTAAGGACCATGGGGAATAGACGGGCTCCTCAGGAGACTGGGCACTCTTAAAAGAAAGATTAGGTACTATATCTGGTGTGCACTGGCTCATCCCTCTATGCCCCTCCTCCAGACCTCAGTTAGGGAAACTGTGCCCGGAAGAGCTGACATTACTAGGAAAGGATTTGGAATCCAGGGTAAGACTCATACCAGCCACACCAATCACACCGTACAACTCGTGATAACTATACCCAGTTAACAGTATGAACAATAACTGAGCCTCTCTCAACAGATGGCTCATACAATAACCCTTTAGTTAAGCAATAACTATATACATGTATTGCAGAGAGTCCGCACTTGGGACGGGCTCCCAGCATCCACTACGGACTACGAGAAATAGAATTACCGGTGAGTAAATTCTTATTTTCTCTGACGTCCTAGTGGATGCTGGGTACTCCGTAAGGACCATGGGGATTATACCAAAGCTCCCAAACGGGCGGGAGAGTGCGGATGACTCTGCAGCACCGAATGAGCAAACTCAAGGTCCTCCTCAGCCAGGGTATCAAACTTGTAGAATTTTGCAAAAGTGTTTAAACCCGACCAAGTAGCAGCTCGGCAAAGTTGTAAAGCCGAGACCCCTCAGGCAGCCGCCCAAGAAGAGCCCACCTTCCTCGTAGAATGGGCTTTTACTAATTTAGGATGCGGCAGTCCAGCCGCAGAATGTGCAAGCTGAATCGTGCTACAGATCCAGCGAGCAATAGTCTGCTTTAAAGCAGGAGCACCCAGCTTGTTGGGTGCATGCAGGATAAATAGCGAGTCAGTTTTTCTGACTCTAGCCGTCCTGGAAACAAAGTTTCAGGGCCCGGACTACGTCCAGCAACTTGGAATCCTCCAAGTCCCTAGTAGCCGCAGGCACCACAATAGGTTGGTTCAAATGAAACGATGATACCACCTTAGGGAGAAATTGGGGACGAGTCCTCCATTCTGCCCTTTCCATATGTAAGATCAGATATGGGCTTTTACATGACAAAGCCGCCAATTCTGACACACGCCTAGTCCAAGCTAAGGCCAAAAGCATGACCACTTTCCACGTGAGATATTTTAGCTCCACGGTCTTAAGTGGCCCAAACCAGTGGGATTTTAGGAATCCAACACACGTTAAGGTCCCAAGGTGCCACTGGAGGCACAAAAGGGGCTGAATATGCAGCACCCCTGTAACAACATCCGAACTTCAGGCAGTGAAGCCAGTTCTTTTTGAGAGAAAAAGGGATAGGGCCGAAATCTTGGCCTTTATGGATCCTAATTTTAGGCCCATAGTTACTCCTGACTGTAGGAAGTGCAGGAATCGACCCCCCTGGAATTCCTCAGTAGGGCCTTCCCGGCCACACACCAAGCAACCTATTTTCGCCATATACAGTGAAAAAGTCTTGCTGTCACGTCTTACCTAGCCTTTATCAGCGTAGGAATAACTGCATCCGGAATGCCCTTTTCCGCTAGGATCCGGCGTTCAACCGCCATGCCGTCCAACGCAGCCGCGGTAAGTCTTGGATCAGACAGGGTCCCTGTTGCAACATGTCCTGACTGAGAGGCAGAGGCTATGGGTCCTCTGAGAGCATTTCTTGCAGTTCCGGGTACCGAGTCCTTCTTGGCCAATCCGGAGCAAAGAATATTGTTCACACTCCTCCGTTTATTACAATTCTCAGCCCTTGGGTCTGAGAGGAAGAGGAGGGAATATATATACCGACTGGAACACCCACGGTGTTACTAGTGCGACCACAGCTATCGCCTGAAAGTCCCTTGACCCAGCGTAAAACCTTTTTTATCTTTTTATTGAGGTGGGACGCCATGTAGTCCACCTGAGGCTGTTTCCATCAATTTGCAAAACTGCGTGAAGACTTCCTGATGAAGTCACCACTTTCCCGGGTGGAGGTCGTGTCAACTCCCGGAATGAACACTGCTGACAGTGCGCTTACTTGATTCTCCGCCCAGCGAAGAATTCTGGTGGCTTCTACCCTCGCCACCCTGCTCCTTGTGCATGAGCCCCTGCGGTCTGACTGGATCAGAACCGGTTGGTCGCGAAGCAGGAACTCCGCTTGACTTAGGGCGTTGTATATGGCCCTTAGTTCCAGGATATTGATGTGAAGGCAAGTCTGTTGGCTTGACCACAAACCCTGGAATTTTCTTCCCTGTGTAACTGCCCCCCACCCTCGGAGGCTTGCATCCGTGGTCACCAGGACCCAGTCCTGAATGCCGAATCTGCGGCCCTCGAGAAGGTGAGCACTCCGCAGCCACCACAGGAGAGACACCCTGGCCCTGGGGGATAGGGTGATTAACCGATGCATCTGAAGATGTGATCCGGACCACTTGTCCAGTAAGTTCCATTGTCCTTGCATGGAACCAGCCGAAGGGGATGGCCTCGTATGATGCCATCATCCTTCCCAGGACTCGAGTGCAGTGATGCACTGACACCTGTTTTGGTTTTCAATGGATTCCTGACCGGTGTCATGAGCTCCTGAGCTCTCTCTATCGGGAGATAAACCCTCTTCTGGTCTGTGTCTAGGATCATGCCTAGGCGAGGCAGATGAGCTGTAGGAACCAACTGCGACTTCGGAATATATAGAATCCAGTCGTGTTGCCGTTTCACTTCCAGAGAAGGTGATACGCTGTCCAGCAACTGCTCTCTTGATCTCGCTTTTATGAGGAGATCATCCAAGTATGTGATAATAGTGACACCTTGCTTCCGCAGGAGCACCATCATATCCGCCATTACCTTGGTGAAATTGGTAATGACAATCCCGTACCGCAATTCTGAGGGACGCCTGATGAGATGGATAAATGGGGAAACGAAGGTATGCATCCCTTATGTCCCGATTCATTTCAGGCATGCAATGACCGCTCTTAGCGATTCCATCTTGAACCTGAACCTTTTCAGGTATATGTTCCGGGATTTTAATACAATATGGGTCTAACCGAACCGTCTGGTTTCGGGATTATAACATGGTCGAATAATAACACCCTCTTGTTGAAGGAGGGGACCCTTGACCACCACCTGTTGAAGATACAATTTACGAATTGCAGTTAACACTGGCTCCCTCTCTTGGGGGGAAGCCCGCCGGGTCCTCGGTGAGGGGGCATCTTCTCACAGTCCAGCCTGTATCCCTGCGATACAATTTCTATTGCCCAGGGACCTAACAGGGAGTGAACCCACTTGTGGCTGAACTTACGAAGGCGTGTCCCCACCGTGCCTAGCTCCGCCTGTGGAGCCCCAGCGACATGCGGTGGATTTTTGTAGAGGCCAGGGAGGACTTCTGTTCCTGGGGACTAGCTGTGTTGTACAGCTTCTTTCCTCTGCCCCCGGCTCTGACAAGAAAGGACGCACCTCAGACTTTCTTGTTTCTTTATTCGAAAAGCTGCATTTAATAATGTCGTGCTTTCCTAGGCTGTGCAGGAATATAAGGCAAAATATCAGAATTACCAGCTATAGCTGTGGAGACCAGGCCCGAGAACCTTTCTCCACACAATCCTCAGCCTTCCATATGCCTCTTAAGTCGGCATCATCTGTCCAATGTATATTCTACAGGACACGTCAAGCAGAAATCGACATAGCTTTTGTCTCTAGGACCCAGTATACTCATGTCCCTTTGGGCATGCTTTATAATTATATATCTATCACTTAAGACAGCATCTTAAAATATTCATATGGATACTAGGGTCTCAATCTCTGCTGATAAGGTACCTGTCCACGCTGCCACAGCGCTATAAACCCATGCCGACACAATCGCCGGTCTGGGTAGTATACTAGAATGTGCACACTATCTGCAGGATCCCTGAGAATAGCTAGTGCAAACAGGACACCCAAGGGGAAGATTATCAACACATCCTGGCCCTAGTGGGGAAAGGATACAGCCAGAGAATTCTCTTGTGGGAAGCTGCCGTCTCTTGTCTGGAGATTCCCGCTCTTTTTCCTCATGAGAGGAGGGAAATTTACCTCAGCATTCTTCCCCTTAACATGTGTACTCTCGTGTCAGGGACAGATGAGTCATCAGTGAAATGCAAATCATCTTTTATTCCAATAATCATATATTGAATATCTTTTAGCCCTCTTGGCTGTAACTTTGCATTATCGTAGTCGACAGTGGAGTTAAACTCTGTGTCGATACTTTGTTATTTTGGATAGTGAACATAGAGAGACTCTGAAGGACTTTGTGACATAGGGACAGACCAGGGTAGATTTCCTTTCTGTTCCCTAACCTTTTGTGCAATAATTTTGCCTCAGCACTTACACATATCCAAACAGGTGTCGGCGTTGTCTACAGAGACACCCTCCCACACACATATCCGCTCTATCACCTCCTTAGAGGAGCCTTTTACCTTAGACATGTCGACACACGCGTACCGACACACCACACACACAGGGGATGCTCTATTTGAAGACAGTTCCCCCACCAGGCCCTTTGGAGAGACAGAGAGAGAGTATGCCAGCACACACCACAGCGCTATATAATACAGGGATGTACACTATACTGAGTGATTTTTCCCCTATAGCAGCTTATATACACAGTTTTGCGCCTAAATTTATGTGCCCCCCTCTCTTTTTTACCCTTTGTGTACCAGGATACTGCAGGGGAGAGCCTGGGGAGCTTCCTTCCAGCTGAGCTGTGAAGAGAAAATGGCGCCGGTGTGCTGAGGAAGAAGGCCCGGCTCCCTCAGCGGTGGGCTTCTGTCCTTTTATGTACTTTAATGGCGGGGGTTAATGCACATATACAGTTTATCAGACTGTATTATGTGCTTTTCGCCAAGTAAGGTAATCTAATTGCTGCCCAGGGCGCCCCCCCCAGCGCCCTGCACCCATCAGTGACCGGAGTGTGTGGTGTGCTAAGGGAGCAATGGCGCACAGCTGCAGTGCTGTGCGCTACCTTAATGAAGACCGGAGTCTTCAGCCGCCGATTTTCAACTTCTCTTCGTTCTTCTGGCTCTGCAAGGGGGACGGCGGCGCGGCTCCGGGACCGGACGACCGAGGACTGGGCCTGTGTTCGATCCCTCTGGAGCTAATGGTGTCCAGTAGCCTTAGAAGCCCAAGCTAGCTGCAAGCAGGTAGGTTCGCTTCTCTCCCCTCAGTCCCACGTAGCAGTGAGTCTGTTGCCAGCAGATCTCACTGAAAATAAAAAACCTAACAAAATACTTTCTTTTCTAGGAAGCTCAGGAGAGCCCCTAGGGTGCATCCAGCTCTGGCCGGGCACAGATACTAACTGAGGTCTGGAGGAGGGGCATAGAGGGAGGAGCCAGTGCACACCAGATATAGTACCTAATCTTTCTTTTAAGAGTGCCCAGTCTCCTGCGGAGCCCGTCTATACCCCATGGTCCTTACGGAGTACCCAGCATCCACTAGGACGTCAGAGAAATTAAAAATAATTTAAACCTAGAAATAGACTCCAAAAAGGGTTATGAGTTTTCTGGATCCTGCTTAGTGATGGACAATTGGACTCAGGTGGCATGGAAATGCAAACATAAAACCAGCTGGTGAGTAATCTATTCTTTACTCCTTTTTGCCTTCCCATGTGGGCTGGTCTGGTCCGTCATTAGGTAAAACTTATTCGGGGTCCGAAAGTCTCAGTTTCAGGCTGCTTTTGTCTCTGAAACTGCATGCTTATCAAATTGTGTAAAGAGATTATTCATGAATTGTAGTCAGTGTGTTTGCACTTTTCTGTCATTTTGTGCCACAAAATAGCAAAATATATAGTCTGTAAATTACATTGGTAAATATGTATTAAATCAGTGGCTACAAATGACTTGTAGACTGTGTGATATAATGTATTATGTATGTATGTATTATGTAATGGTTTATCATCAAACTCCAGCCAACCCCTGTTCGGAGTTGGGAGAGTGCTGGCTCACTCTCAGTGTTTTATTTGTGTGTGTAAAATAGTATTCTCTTAATATAAAGTTTTGGATAAGTATAATGAAATGTGTTGTGGCCAAATGAATATTGCCCCAGCCAATAGCAAAGGGCTGTCATAAAACTAAAAATATAACATGTATTTGCATTAAAAAGATCTCCACAGTAAAATTAATATCTCTGTGTCTGAAAGAGTAACAGTTCATAGGTAGATAATTAGGAACATGTTACAGATGTAAAAAAATATTTTCTTTAATGTACAGCTCGTTACTGTTCCAGTTACAGTGTGTAATGAAATGCCAGAGAATCAGGAAGTGTTTGGGTAACTATTACAAGGGGTGGGGCCAAGTGATGAGGTAAACTAGGTATGAGAAGTGGGCAGAACTGTAGTCATAGTCCATACCCCTAAGATAGAAGTCTGCCCTCATGATACAATTACATTTACATGGTATAAAATCAAGATTGTAACTGTAGAATTTAACAATGCATAAATAATACCTCTAAAAGATGTTAGGTGAACATACATTAACACTGCATCACTGCTGATGCTCGGCACATAACAGTAAAGGAGGGAAGTTTATTTTAGAAATGTCTCTATAACGCACCTTACAACAGTTTAAGTTATTTCTAAAATGAATCACCTATTGTACAAAATACATTCCAAGGGCATCACAGAAAACTAAGTTTTATATGATGCCATAAAAAGGACAACAAGTGTAAGGTATTTTTAAATAGAACCCAAATGTCAACCCTTATTGCTATTCCTATATGAAAAGAAATGTAGGGTACATAGAAATAAGTTACAATAATATGCACAAGACAAAGTACAATTTCTAGGACATTGCATTTCTGCTTATAGTAAGCATATCACTACAAAAAGGAGGAAAATCATTTCAGAAGTTAAACCTCCTCAAACATGTAAACAACTCATATACTTTTAGGTATAAGACATAATGCACAAGGTGTATTATTATAACTGACTCATGGGCAGCTATACACATTCTGTCAGTTAAAACCAAAACACTTATCTGCTGCTAAATTGACCAAATACTGTATGAAGTAGCACTGCTCACAGCGTCCAATGTCACCATCAATCGCTGTACATCTTTGAACCCAGCTACATTATTGCCGCTGGTTTCAAAAGAGGGGAAAGCTGAAGGAGGAGAAAAATCTCTTGCCTCTAGTGGTGAGGGGAATGGTGTGAGTGATGATGAAATGACAGGCACAGAAAACCAATCAAGGTTTTCAGTTTCTACACAAGATCAAGAACATGATTGTATAGAGTTAATGAACCTTGAAGCCGCAAGTACACCAGACATACAGGAACATCCTCTACTAAATGCAGATTTACATTTATTTGTGGATGGCTCCAGGTACTATGTGGATGGGAAACAGCATACAGGTTTTGCAGTTACCACAGAAACAGACATCTTAATACAGGAACCCCTGCAACCAGGTAGTTCAGCTCAGGAGGCAGAACTTAGGGCACTGATTGCAGCCTGTATTTATGCTGAAGGTCAAACAGTTAACATTTATACAGACTCAAGGTACTGCTTTGGTATTGCTCATGACTATGCGGTTATCTGGAAGAGCAGAGATTTTATAGGCTCTTCAGGAAAACCAATAAAACATGCAGACTGTATTAGGGCATTATTTGCTGCCTTTCAATTGCCAAAGAAATTAGCAGTCATAAAGGTCAAAGCGCACACTAAAGAGGATACTGCAGAGGTCAGAGGAAACGCTCTAGCTGATCAGGCGGCAAAAGCTGCAGCAGTCCAGCCTCTGCCAGACACTCAGGTAATGTTAACCGTCACACCAGAGTCATTAGACTTACAGTTATTGTGCAAATTACAAGCACAGGCCTTAGGCAAGGAAAAAAAAGGATTGGGAAAAATTAGGTGGGCGAATACACGGTGACAGATGAATGGTGGAAGACTGTCTCTGTTTACCACGCTCACTTTACCCAGTCTTAGCACAAATGTTGCATAATAAAACTCACCAATCAAAAGATGCAATAGTGAGGATTTTAAACTAGCATTGGGTGGCACTAGGTTTCACGCATGCAGCACAGGCTTATGTTGCAGGGTGTGTAACTTGTGCTTTACATAACCCAGGAAAGGTAGTAAAGGTACCCACAAACTTGCTACCCCTTTCAATAATTACAAATAGACTTTATCCAGTTACCTAAATGTTCTGGGTATAAAAATGTACTTGTGTGCAAAGATCTATTTTCAAATTGGCTCAAGGCTTGGCCTTGCAGGGCAGCAAACGCTAGAACAGTTAAAAAGAAGTTAATGCAAGAAGTAATATGTAAATATGGAGTACCTTAAGTTATTGAAAGCAACAGAGGTACCCATTTCACAGAAGAAGTATTAGGCAAAATTTTGTCATATCTGGGTGTTACTCAGGCCTTTTACACTCCCTATAAGCAGAGTAGTAAACATGTAGAATAACTTATCTATTACCTTAAAACTAAAGCTATAAAAATTAGTTATAGAAACAGGCAAAGCATGGGTTAATACCATATGAAATCTTATTTTGGTATTGTTGCTAGAATAGTATGTTATTTTCCCCAGCAGCTTCTGCATGAGCATGGTGACTTAACTTATTATGTAATGCATATACAACAGCAACTAACCAAATTGCATGGCAAAGTTTTTGATTCTACTCCAGATACCAACTGTTCCCAAGACTCAAATGAACTAAAGCAAGGTGATTGGGTGGTCACTAAGAAAAAGAAAGTCTCTTGAACCCAGATTCAAAGGACCGTTTTAAGTTCTGTTGACTACCGCCACTTCAGTCACGTTGAGTGAAAGAAACTCGTAAATAAACGCATCTCATTGCAAGAAAGTGACAAAGGAAGTATTATCCAATCACGATACATAATCAAAATATATAGATACAATTTAAGAGGCCCCAGGCCATATAAGGGTCTGGGGGATGTATAATGTGTTACTCAGTTCTTCTTGTTAGCATGGTTATTCTGATATAAACAGTAATAATTGACCCTTACTTATATGAGGAGTCAAGTGATAGTGCAATGATCAGTAACTATGCCAAAAATAACAGAACAAAAGGGAATATATAAACACAACTAACTACCCTTACTCCACCTGAAATGTCTACACATAGGATGTCAACAATTACTCAGGTAAAGACAAATAGGCATAAAAAATGCTGGTCATTAAACGTAAAACAGGACCAATATAAACAGTTGTCACCAATTGTTTACTGTATCTGCAGGCTATTGTGTCACATTGCAAACTGTATGTAATTAAATGTTGCACTTATTTAACTAATGATACTAACCCAGAGGATATTATTGATGAAAAGATAAATGAAGTAATACAGTTGAAATATCAGTTTGCTACTAATCATAATTATATCAGTGTATTTCCAGATTCTTTCTTTTCTTGGTTTTATAAACACTATACAACCAATTGCTTTTCAGGAATATTATCTATTGTTGCTAAGGGACTTGTTTTGCTATTAATTGCATATTTTATTGTAAGGCTTATTATGTGGATACTGACACTAAAATGTTTTTCTACCTAAGGCATTGCTGAAACTGCTAAACCGCAACCAATTTATATGGAACTTATTGGAGGAGCTACAATATATAACTCCACATCACACTACTGTGAAATCTGCCATACAAGATACTCAGAAGCTGTCCCTACTATTATGATGACGTAATCTAATGAACTTTGCTGTCACAATATTGAGTCAAAAAGACTTTTGAGGACTATTGAGCAAGGACTATGAACATTATCACAATCTCATCTTTAGAAAATGCTTCTCCTTTATGAACTTTCTCTTGTAGTTAGGAATAAGAGAATAGGGAACATTGGTTCTGCCTGAGCATAGGGGTGTTGAATGGACTAGCCCACGTCTTGAGTGCCCTTATGGTACACTTTACGTGAAAGTAGGTGTCCCTATAGAATCAATGACCAGGTAAAGGAAGGGTAAATTAGAGGTAAAAATTAGAAACAAAGAGGGGAAGTTGATAAAGATGGAAGCCATATTTGTTCATAAGACTCCATTTGTAATTGACATCTGATAATCTGTTTCTAATTGTTTTAGCTTAGTGCTGATACAGGAAAAAGTACCAGACATTGTACTTTGTTTGAACCCATATTGTGAAGTTATGACCTTTAGCTAAGATATATTTTAAGGTAATTTCCTAGCAGAAATATAATGTCAGCAGCTAGACATTTAAGATTCAAAGGGTATTTATCAGTTTGCGGTATAGCAGGTGTGAAAACATAACCAGACATATGTAGGTTACAATCTTAGCAAAAACCCCCAGTTATTCCACTTAAAAGCACATATAGAAATGTTAGGCGAAAATATTACGTATAAGATAGGAGTTTATTAACCAATAGGATTAGAAAGTATGTTAACCAATAGAATTAAAGAGGTCATTAACCAATAGGATTAAGCTTTGTGTATGGAAATTACGACACTGTATGCAAATATGTATTCCTTTATAATATGCTGTTTCCAGGAAATAAAATCGGCTTCTGCTTCTGCTATTTCCCACTTCACTCTCTTTATTTAACTGGTAACTGCTGCAGCCATGAATGAACCTGATGCTGACCGATTGAGTGCGTGCTTGAACTTGGATCAGCGAGGGGTGCCCTGTCCTGGGGCTACCTTTATCACCTGCAACGGAGAAGGATCAGTGAGACCGGCAGAAGTGCTCACCAGCAAGTGGGACGGAGGTGCAGGGAGCAGATGAGTATCAGCTTTCCTACCTTTTTGTATAATTGATTGTTCTCCCATTGTCCGTTTCTGTATTTCATTGTAATCAATTTGTCCATATATATATTTATTGTCCTATATATTGCCCTCTATATATATATATATATATATATAGTTTTTTTTTTTTGAAATTCTTTAATTGTACGTGGTTAAGCACAGAAAGAAAACATTACATGAATACATGGGACAAGTGGCCATCCGAGCCAGCGTCCAGTAAAAACCACAAGTTTTCAATTAAACAACAAGGTCAGTCAGTGTAGAAAGAACAGTAACTTTCAAACATAGAATTAGGGGAGGGGGAGGGGGGAAGGGAGAGAGGAACAGGGGGGGGGGAACCACGATACAATCTGTGTATGGCATATATCCTAGAAATAGTAGGATCAGAAGAAAGGGGAAGAGGGGGGTCAAGAAGGAGACGGGAACAGGCCAGAGAAGGGGAAGAGAGAGGATAGAGAGAGAGTGAGGAGAAAAGAGAAGGAGATAGGTCGGAAGGAGAGATATTAGGTAGCGCCCATGGGTCTACGGAGGAAGCTAGGAGCGTAAAGAGGGGGACGGCATTCTGCGTTCAGCAGCGAGCCAAGGGGCCCAGACCTGCTCAAAAATGTGGCCCCGGTCGTGGAGATAGTATGTAATCTTTTCCATTGAGGCAATGTGACAAATTTTAGTTTTAAGGGATGGGAGGGAGGGCGGGGAGGGGCTCTTCCAATTAAGAGCTATCAGCGACTTTGCCGCCGTTAGGATATGTGTGGCCAGCTTTTGAGAGAGTTTATTGAGCAGCGGGGGAGGATAACATAGTAAGAAGATCCAAGGATCTTTCAGCACAGGAGATTCCAAAAGCGAGTTGAGGAGGGAGTGGACTAGATCCCAGAAGGACTCAATGGCCGGGCAGGTCCACCATATGTGGAGCATAGTGCCTCTAGCCCCGCAGTTCCTCCAGCAAGCAGGGGAGGAAGACGCAAAGAATTTGTTAAGTCGGTCGGGGGTGTAGTACCAACGATAGTAAACTTTGTAGGCCGTTTCTTTAAAAGCAGTGGCAATGGAGCATTTAGCAATCCCCAGTCTCAGGTCCTCCCAATCTTCGCTTTCTGGCGGGGGCCCGAGATCCCGTTCCCATGCGATCTAATGGGGCCGGGAGGGGGGAAGGGAGGAGTCTAGTAAACGAGAGTAAAGTTGGGAGATTACGCCTTTGGATAGGTGGGAGTTGTATATATTGTTTTTTATTCTTATTCTTAATTCTTTTTTCTCGATTTTTTATTTTCTGAAGGTAACAGGAAGTTAGAACTTATCAAAAATGGGTGTGGCCGAGATTGAGAATCTCACTCAGTGCGTGTCGTGCATGATGTATGCGCACCTGGTACAACAGTCCGAGTGCGGGTACATCTGTGCGAGATGTGAGCAAACGGCTGCCCCGGGAGCCCAGGTAACTGATTTACAGCGGACCGCAACTGAGGAGTATTCACAATCTCAAGCAAAGTTTAGATAGAATGGTGGAGAAGTTTAAGGGGGGAACACTGGTAGACGAGGATGATCAGGTAGACAGCTGGGTCACGGTTAGAAGGAAAAAGAAGAGAGGGAGGGGGAGACAGGACATCTCTGATCTGGCAAACCCCAATAAATTCGCCCGACTGGACGAGGATTCTGAGGATGACAGTGAGGAAATAATGGAACCGGAGGAGACTGTTCCCTCTAGCAACCGGAGGAGCGGTCCCTCCGGTACAGATGGGAAAAAAGATAGTGAGGTACCTAGTCAGATTGTGGTGGTAGCTGATTCTATTATCAGGAAGACAGACAAGGAAATCTGCTACTGGGAACGTGATCGCCGTACGGTCTGTTGTCTCCCAGGTGCTCGGGTACGGCACATCGCGGATCAGGTAGATAGATTGTTGGGAGGGGCTGGTAAAGACCCGGTGGTCTTGGTGCATGTCGACACCAACGACAAAGTTTGTGGTAGGTGGGATGTCCTTAAGAAAGACTATAGGGAATTAGGCAAGGACATCTAGGGTAATATTCTCCTAAATATTACCAGTGCCACGAGCTAGCCCAGGGAGACAGAGGGAGATTAGGGATGTAAATGTGTGGCTTAGAGACTGGTGTAGGAAGGAGGGGTTTGTGTTCTTGGAACACTGGGCGGACTTCTCAGTCAGGCACCATCTTTTTTGTCGCAATGGATTGCACCTGAATGAGGAGGGGGCTGCGGTGTTGGGGGGCAGGATGGTTAGAAGGTTGGAGGAGCTTTTAAACTAGGAGCCTGGGGGGAGGGTTTGGTTAGAAGCTACGGGTCAAATAGTGAGAACAGCAAGAATGGGTGTAGTGAACAAAATGGGGGTGGTGAAGGGGGGAGGGAAAGATCAGCCGGCAAGGATATTTGCAGGGGCATTGACACAGGAATTACTGACATATGTATTGCCCATGGTATTCCCAAATTATTAACTTATGACGATTATAGTTCAACAGTACGGTATATAGAAAATGATGTCCATAGCATAAGGAAAAATACCTATATCAGGGGAGGGTGTTTAGAAAGACTTAATAGGTCAAATAGGGATAGTAGTAAGAAAGGCTGTATTAAGTATTATGGGGGTGGTAAGGGAGGGAAGAGAATTACAGTCGGTAAGAGTATTTCTAGAAAGGCACTTGTAAATAATAGTAAGTTACCATTAACGCGAACGCAAGAAGCCTATCAGGTAAAATTGGGGAATTGGAATGTCTTGTATCAAAAAATCAGTATGCTATTATAGGTATTACGAAACATAGTGGGACGACTCTCACGACTGGGTTGCAAATTTGGAGGGATATTCACTTTTCAGGAGGGATAGGGCTACCAAAAGGGGAGGAGTATGTCTCTATGTAAAACCATCTCTAAAACCAAACTTGAGATCACAAGTGGGGGCATTGAAACAAAAAAAAACTAGTCATTAGCATGTGCTACTAAGAAGAGGATATTAGCATACATGAGGAGGAACAACTCTTGCAGCAAATTCAAAAAGCTGCGGGAATGGGGGACATCCTAGTGATAGGGGATTTCAATTATCCTGATATAAATTGGAGTTACAATTCATGTGTAAAAGCTAGGAGCAGCAGGTTCCTAAACACATTAAAGGATCAATACTTGTCTCAATTAGTCAAGGACCCAACCAGAGGTAATAATATTCTGGACCTAGTTATCACCAATAATGTGGACATTATATCAAACCAGGGGCATCTCTAGAGAGGAGGGGACCCGTGTGCAGACTCCGTGTGTGGGCCCCCTCCTCTCCCGTAGCCATTGCGCCGCTGCTAGCACTCTGATAGCTGAAGACTCTAGCACAGTGTCAGAGTCTACAGCGCATGCACAGGACTCTGAAAAATGGCCGCCGCACCATTTTTTCGGAAGTCCTGCGCATGCGCTGTAGACTCTGGCACTGTGCCAGAGACTCTAGTGGTCAGTGCACTAGCAGCGGCGCAATGGCTACGGGAGAGGAGGGGGCCCACACACGGTCAGCGAAGGACTCCGGAAAGGTAAGCATAGGAGAAATGGGTGCAGTGTGGGCCCCCCGGGACTCAGGGGCCCGTGTGCACCGCACACACTGCACCCATTATAGAAACGCCAATGTATCAAACATTACAGGGGAGACCTTGGGAAACAGTGATCGCTATATGATCACATTCGACATCAGTTTCAAGAAACATAGCTATAAGGGATAAACCAAAACATTAAACTTTAGAAAAGCTAACTTCAATATGCTGAGACGGGCACTAAACAACATTGACTGGGAAGTTTTGTTTCATGGTAAGGACACAGTGGAAATGTGGGATGGTTTAAAAGGGTTGCTTGATACCAATATTCACAAATTCATTCCAATGGACAGTAAACGCAGGAGTACTAAACACAAACCAATGTGGCTTAATAAGGTCGTCAAAAAAGAAATGGCTAAAAAGAGGCGTGTTTTCAAAACATTTAAATCTATTGGAGGGGAGGAGTCATTCCAGTATTACAAGGAATGCAATAAAAGATGCAAAAAAGTAATGAGCAGCTAAAATTGTAAAGGAAAAGCAAATCGCTATAGAGAGTAAAGCCAATCCTATAAAGTTTTATAAATACATAAACAGTAAAAGGTTAAAAAATGAGTATGTAGGCCCATTAAAAGATGAACTGGGAGCCTTGATAAACGATAAACTAAAAGCGGAGATACTGAACAACTTTTTTTAATCAGTATTCCCCAGGGAGGATCAGACAATAGCAGTGCATAACGACAGTGAAGGTAATAATTCTTGGCTAGATGATTGTTTAAGTGAGGAAGTAGTCTTGGAGAGACTAAGGGGGATATTTACTAAGCAGTGATAAGAGCAGAGAAGTGAGCCAGTGGAGAAATTGCCCCATCAACCAATCAGCAGCTCTGTATAATTTTATAGTATGCAAATTATAGATGTTACTTCAGTGCTGATTGGTTGCCATGGGCACTTCTCCACTGGCTCACTTCTCCGCTCTTATCACTGCTTAGTAAATGTCCCCCTAAGCAACATAAAGATTAATAAATCACCAGGCCCAGATGGTTTTCACTCGAGGGTTATTATGGATCTTAAAGCACAGCTTGCAAGACCCTTATACTTGATTTTCTATAGTTCAATTAGATCAGGTATGGTACAGAGGGATTGGCGTATAGCTGAAGTAGTGCCATTATTTAAAAAAGAATCTAAAAATCATCCTGGGAATTATAGACCAGTTAGTTTAACTTGTATAGTGGGTAAAATATTGGAAGGAATTTTGAGGGATCGCATAGAGGATTATCTGCGGAATACTACGTTTATTAGCAAGAGTCAGCATGTCAGACTAACTTAATCAGCTTCTACGAGGAAGTGAGTGATAAACTTGACCAGGGAAAAGCAGTGGATGTGGTCTATTTAGATTTTGCAAAAGCCTTCTATACAGTGCCTCACAGGAGACTGATCATCAAATGAAGGGAACTTGGCCCAGGAAATACTATTTGTACATGGATAGGTAATTGAATGGATAACAGGGTACAACAAGTAGTGGTCAATGGGATGTTCTCCAGCTGGGCACCAGTAGTCTTTGCAGATAATACTAAACTATGTAAGGCAGGCATGTCCAAACTGCGGCCCTCCAGCTGTTGTGAAACTACACATCCCTGCATGCCCTGACACAGCTTTAGCATTCTCTGACAGCAAAACTGTGTCAGGGCATGCTGGTATATGTAGTTTCACAACAGCTGGAGGGCCGCAGTTTGTACAATCCTGGTGTAAGGTAAGTAATTCAGAAATAGATGTGGAGTCTACAGAATGACTTATTTAAACTTGAAACCTGGGTGTCTAAATGGGGAATGAGGTTCAATATTGAAAAATGAAAAGTTATGCATTTTGGAAATAAAAACAAACTTGCATCCTACACACTTAATGGGGAAAAATAAGATTTTACTCACCGGTAAATCTATTTCTCGTAGTCCGTAGTGGATGCTGGGGACTCCGTAAGGACCATGGGGAATAGACGGCTCCGCAGGAGACTAGGCACATCTAAGAAAGATTTAGGACTATCTGGTGTGCACTGGCTCCTCCCCCTATGACCCTCCTCCAAGCCTCAGTTAGGAACTGTGCCCGGAAGAGCTGACACAATAAGGAAGGATTTTTGAATCCCGGGTAAGACTCAATCCAGCCACACCAATCACACCATATAACACGTGATAGGAACCCCGGTTAACAGTATGATAACAAAATGGAGCCTCTGAAGAGATGGCTCACAACAAAACCCGCTTTTTGTAACAATAATTATGTACAGGTATTGCAGACAATCCGCACTTGGGATGGGCGCCCAGCATCCACTACGGACTACGAGAAATAGATTTACCGGTGAGTAAAATCTTATTTTCTCTGACGTCCTAGTGGATGCTGGGGACTCCGTAAGGACCATGGGGATTATACCAAAGCTCCCAAACGGGCGGGAGAGTGCGGATGACTCTGCAGCACCGAACGAGAGAATTCCAGGTCCTCCTCAGCCAGGGTATCAAATTTGTAGAATTTTGCAAACATGTTTGCCCCCGACCAAGTAGCTGCTCGGCAAAGTTGTAAAGCCGAGACCCCTCGGGCAGCCGCCCAAGATGAGCCCACCTTCCATGTGGAATGGGCTTTTACAGATTTAGGCTGCGGTAAGCCTACCGCAGAATGCGCCAGCTGAATAGTGCTACAAATCCAGCGCGCAATAGACTGCTTAGAAGCAGGAGCACCCAGCTTGGTGGGTGCATACAGGATAAACAGCGAGTCAGTCTTTCTGACTCCAGCCGTTCTGGAAATATAAATTTTTAGGGCCCTGACTACGTCCAGCAACTTGGAATCCTCCAAGTCCCTAGTAGCCGCAGGCACCACAATAGGTTGGTTCAAGTGAAAAGCTGAGACCACCTTTGGGAGAAACTGAGGACGAGTCCTCAATTCTGCCCTATCCATATGGAAAATCAGATAAGGGCTTTTACAAGACAAAGCCGCCAATTCTGAAACCCGCCTGGCCGACGCCAAGGCCAACAGCATGACCCCTTTCCACCTGAGATATTTTAAATCCACAGTCTTAAGTGGTTCGAACCAATGTGATTTCAGGAATGCCAAAACCACATTGAGATCCTAAGGTGCCACTGGGGGCACAAAAGGAGGCTGAATATGCAGTACTCCTTTGACAAAAGTCTGAACTTCGGGCAGTGAAGCCAGTTCTTTTTGGAAGAAAATCGACAGAGCCGAAATCTGGACCTTTATGGACCCCAATTTGAGGCCCAACGTCACCCCTGCTTGCAGGAAGTGCAGGAATCGACCCAGTTGAAATTCCTCCGTCGGGGCCTTCATGGCCTCACACCAAGCAACATATTTTCGCCAAATTCGGTGATAATGTCTTGCGGTGACATCCTTCCTGGCTTTGATCAGGGTAGGGATGACTTCCTCCGGAATACCCTTTTCCTTCAGGATCCGGTGTTCAACCGCCATGCCGTCAAACGCAGCCGCGGTAAGTTTTGGAACAGACAGGGTCCCTGCTGCAGCAGGTCTTGTCTGAGCGGCAGAGGCCAAGGGTCCTCTGTAAGCATCTCTTGAAGTTCCGGGTACCAAGCTCTTCTTGGCCAATCCGGAACCACGAGTATGGTTTTCACTCCTCGCCTTCTTATTATTCTCAGTACCTTGGGTATGAGAGGAAGAGGAGGAAACACATAAACCGACTGGTACACCCATGGTGTCACTAGAGCGTCCACCGCTATCGCCTGAGGGTCTCTTGACCGGGCGCAATATCTTTTCAACTTCTTGTTGAGGCGGGACGCCATCATGTCTACCTGTGGTTTTTCCCACCGGTTGACCAGCATTTGGAAGACTTATGGATGAAGTCCCCATTCTCCCGGGTGGAGGTCGTGCCTGCTGAGGAAGTCTGCTTCCCAGTTGTCCACTCCCGGAATGAACACTGCCGTCAGTGCTAACACATGATTCTCTGCCCATCTGAGAATCCTTGTGGCTTCTGCCATCGCCATCCTGCTTCTCGTGCCGCCCTGTCTGTTTACATGGGCGACCGCCGTGATGTTGTCTGACTGGATCAGTACCGGCTGGTTTTGAAGCAGGGGTCTTGCCTGGCTTAGGGCATTGTAAATGGCCCTTAGCTCCAGGATATTTATGTGAAGAGAAATCTCCTGATTTGACCACAGTCCTTGGAAATTTCTTCCCTTTGTAACTGCCCCCCAGCCCCGAAGGCTGGCATCCATGGTCACCAGGACCCAGTCCTGTATTCCGAATCTGCGGCCCTCTAGTAGATGAGCCCTCTGCAGCCACCACAGCAGCGACACCCTGGTTCTGGCCGATAGGGTTATCCGCTGTTGCATCTGGAGATGGGACCCGGACCATTTGTCCAACAGGTCCCACTGGAACGTCCTTGCGTGGAACCTTCCGAATGGAATTGCTTCGTACGAAGCTACCATTTTTCCCAGGACTCGTGTGCATTGATGTACCGACACTTTTCCTGGTTTTAGATTGTCTCTGACCAGAGATGACAATTCCTCGGCTTTTTCCAGTGGAAGAAACACTCTTTTCTGGTCTATGTCCAGAATCATTCCCAGGAACAGAAGACGTGTCGTCGGGACCAGCTGTGACTTTGGAATGTTTAGAATCCAGCCGTGCTGTTGTAGCACTTCCTGAGAAAGTGCCACCCCCACTATCAACTGTTCTTTGGACCTCGCCTTTATCAGGAGATCGTCCAAGTACGGGATAATTAAAACTCCCTTCTTGCGAAGGAGTATCATCATTTCGGCCATTACCTTGGTAAAGACCCTCGGTGCCGTGGATAACCCGAACGGCAGCGTCTGGAACTGATAGTGACAGTCCTGTACCACAAATCTGAGGTACTCCTGGTGCGGAGGGTAAATGGGGACATGCAGGTACGCATCCTTGATGTCCAGGGATACCATGTAATCCCCCTCCTCCAGGCTCGCAATAACCGCCCTGAGCGATTCCATCTTGAACTTGAACCTTTTGATATAAGTGTTCAAGGTTTTTAAATTTAAGATGGGTCTCACCGAACCGTCCGGATTCGGTACCACAAACATTGTGGAGTAGTAACCCTTTCCTTGCTGAAGGAGGGGTACCTTGACGATCACTTTCTGTGAATACAGTTTTTGAATAGCCACCAACACTGCCTCCCTGGCAGAGGGAGTTTGCCGGCAAGGCAGATTTTAGGAAACGGCGGGGGGGGAGACGTCTCGAATTCCAGCCTGTACCCCCGAGATACTACTTGAAGGACCCAGGGATCCACTTGTGAGAGAGCCCACTGTGTGCTGAAAAACCTGAGACGTGCCCCCACCATTCCCGATTCCGCCTGAGCAGCCCCAGCGTCATGCTGTGGACTTACCGGACGCAGGGGAGGACTTCTGCTCCTGGGAACTAGCTGTGTGCTGCAGCTTTTCCCCCCTTCCTCTGCCCCTCGGCAGAAAGGATGAGCCTCTAGCCCGCTTATTTTTCTGGGGCCGAAAGGACTGTACCTGATAATACGGTGCTTTCTTTTGCGGTGGGGTAGCCTGTGGCAAAAAAGTCGATTTCCCAGCAGTAGCTGTGGAAACAAGGTCTGAAAGACCTTCCCCAAAAAGTTCCGCCCCTTTATAGGGTAAAACTTCCATGTGCCGCTTGGAGTCGGCATCACCTGACCATTGCCTAGTCCATAACCCCCGTCTGGCGGCAATGGACATAGCGCTTATTTTTGATGCCAGCCGGCAAATATCCCTCTGTGCATCACGCATGTATAAGACCGCGTCTTTTATATGGTCAATCGTTAGCAAAATATTGTCCCTATCCATGGTATCAATGTTTTCCGACAGGGAGTCTGACCACGCAGCAGCAGCACTGCACATCCAAGCTGATGAATAGCGGTCTCAATATAATGCCAGTGTGTGTGTATATAGCTTTTAGGGTACTTTCCAGCTTTCTATCAGCAGGTTCTTTTAGGGCGGCCGTATCCGGAGACGGTAGTGCCACCTTCTTTGATAAGCGTGTCAATGCTTTATCTACCCTAGGGGGTGTTTCCCAGCGTGACCTATCCTCTGGCGGGAAAGGGTACGCAGCCATTAACCGTTTAGAAATGATCAATTTCTTATCTGGGGAAGTCCACGCTTCCTCACACACCTCATTTAATTCGTCAGATGCAGGAAAAACTACTGGTAGTTTTTTCTCACCAAACATAATACCCTTTTTTGTGGTACCTGGGGTATCATCAGAAATGTGTAAAACATTTTTCATCGCCTCAATCATATAACGGGTGGAACTATTGGAGGGTACACTCGTCTCATCATCGTCGACACTGGAGTCGGTATCCGTGTCGACATCTGTATCTGTCATCTGAGGTAGCGGGCGTTTTATAGCCCCTGATGACATTTGAGACGCTTGGACAGGCACAAGCTGAGTAGCCGGCTGTCCTATGTCGTCAAACCTTTTATGTAAGGAGCTGACACTGTCACGTAATTCCTTCCATAAGTCCATCCACACTGGTGTCGACCCCGCAGGGGGTGACATCACATTCACAGGCATTTGCTCCGCCTCCACATCATTATCCTCATCATACATGTCGACACAGCAGTACCGACACACAGCAGACACACAGGGAATGCTCTTACTGAGGACAGGACCCCACAAAGCCCTTTGGGGAGACAGAGGGAGAGTATGCCAGCACACACCAGGGCGCTATATAACACAGGGATATCACTATACAGAGTGTTTTCCCCTATAGCTGCCTATAATATATATATACTGCGCCTAAATTGTGCCCCCCCCTCTCTTTTTTACCCTTTCTGTAGTGCAGGACTGCAGGGGAGAGCCAGGGAGCTTCCTTCCAGCGAAGCTGTGAGGGAATAATGGCGCCAGTGTGCTGAGGGAGTTGGCTCCGCCCCTTTTTCGGCTGGCTTTCTCCCGCTATTTTATCGTTTCTGGCAGGGGTTAATATACACCTATATAGCCTCTGGGGCTATATATGGTGTTAGTTTTGCCAGCCAAGGTGTTATTATTGCTGCTCAGGGCGCCCCCCCCCAGCGCCCTGCACCCATCAGTGACCACAGTGTGTGGTGTGCATGAGGAGCAATGGCGCACAGCTGCAGTGCTGTGCGCTACCTTGGAGAAGACAGAAGTCTTCAGCCGCCGATTTTCCGGACCACCTTCTTGTTTCTGGCTCTGTAAGGGGGACGGCGGCGCGGCTCCGGGAACGGACGACGAGGTCGGGTCCTGTGTTTGATCCCTCTGGAGCTAATGGTGTCCAGTAGCCTAAGAAGCCCAAGCTACCAGCACTTAGGTAGGTTCGCTTCTTCTCCCCTTAGTCCCTCGTTGCAGTGAGCCTGTTGCCAGCAGGTCTCACTGAAAATAAAAAACCTAAACTATACTTTCTTCTAGGAGCTCAGGAGAGCCCCTAGTGTGCATCCAGCTCAGCCGGGCACAGAAATCTAACAGAGGCTTGGAGGAGGGTCATAGGGGGAGGAGCCAGTGCACACCAGATGGTCCTAAATCTTTCTTAGATGTGCCCAGTCTCCTGCGGGGCCGTCTATTCCCCATGGTCCTTACGGAGTCCCCAGCATCCACTAGGACGTCAGAGAAATATAGGGGTAACAGTAGTTTAAAAAGATTTGGGGGTGCTAATAGATAATAGGCTTAATAACAGTACACAATGTCAAAATGCAGCAAAGAAGGCAAGTAAAGTCCTTGTGTACATAAAACGGGGTATTGAGACAAGGGACGAGGATGTAATCCTGCCGCTGTACAAAAGCATTGGTATGTCCACACCTGGAATATTGTGTTCAGTTTTGGGCACCATATCATAAAAAAAAAGATATTGGGGAACTAGAAAGAGTTCAAAGGCGAGCTACTAAACTAATTAAAGGGTTAGAGACACTGGAGTATGAGGAAAGGCTCACTAGGTTAAATATGTATACACTAGAAAAGAGGCGACTAAGAGGAGACATTATTAATATCCTCAAATTTGAAAAGGGTCATTACAAGGAGTTAGCAGGGGATTTCTTTATGAATAGAACTCTGTATAGGACACGTGGACACTCACTGAGGCTAGAGGAGAGAAAATTCCATACAAAACTTAGAAAAGGGTTCTTTACCATAAGGGCAATAAGGATTTGGAACTCTCTGCCTGAGAAGGTAATAATGGCGGACTCTGTAAATGTATTTAAAAACGAAAAGGACAGTTTTCTAGCTGAAAAAAGTATCCAAGGCTATAGCATTTAATATATTGACATTAAGTATATGGGAGTGGTACGAAATATAGTTGTCAATTGGTATGAAACCATTACTTCAGCTGGTGCATTATAATGTGCACAGCTTAATACAGAATACAGGTTGAACCCGATGGGCATTTTGCCTCTTTTCAACTTCATTAACGATGTTACTATGTAGTAATAATAATAATAATAATAATAATAATAATAATCATCACAGATGTATACCCTACTGAAAAGACAGTGTTTGGCTAGTATATTTTACAAATTACAGTGAGGAAAAAACTAAATGCAGTATGTACTTGTCACAGAGCGAAAATAAACATATTATGTTACGTTACAAGGGAAAAATATTTCAGTTTAATTTGGTTCTATGACCCTTTTACTCATCCAAAAATACCACAGAAACATTTCTGAATGGTGTAGTCTAAACAAAAGAAATGCAGTGTCTCTTGTGTAAATGTTTTGAATACAATCTTATGCAAGCCAAGGAGCCAAAGCATTAAAATAAATCAATTATTACAGATTTAATATAATGTACCATAGGCCTGATCCTGATATGTATGGTATTAGAGCGGCTGTGCAATATTGTACAACCAATATTCTTATGCTGCAGGAGGTGGCTGTGGGAAAAAGATGCTGTCTGACAGCATCTGCGTTCCAAGTGCTGAGTCAGAAGATGCAGCATTGAATCTCCATCTCGGTCACTGGTCGCACCCTTCGGCTATCTGCATAACCCGAAGCTTACTCAGACTGGCTATCGGAGCTGCGTCCATTGACATAAATCCTGGACTCAGCACGCCTATAAAAAGGGGTTACTAGTCAAGGCAGATATTCTAGGCAAGACAAATTTCCTGGCAAAGCAGATCACAGGATCGAACATGAACACAAGTCATGCACATAGAACAAGTCCAGTAACATAGCAGGAAGCATTACAAAACAGGAATTCAGAGACACTGCAGGAAACACTGATAACCCAGCACTAAATGCTGGCATCAAGCATACTAAATGGGCAGCTGTCAGCTGTACTTCATGTGGGTAATAAGAATTACCTGACACCTGGCCGCAAAACAGATTCAAAGAAGCAGCACCTCTGGTCAGATCTATAACTGTAGCTCACATATCAGGTGCCCTGGCAACCTCTGGTGGTGGAGAATCATACTGACGGGAAACAATGCAAAACAGAACAGAGTTCTAACATCACTCCACTCCAGAAGGTGGATTCCAGGCATCTTAACAGGTTATCTTTTCTTATTCTTCTTATTGCCATTCATTTTGGTATTTATAACAGTGGTAATATATGGAGTTTGAAGGAAACAACTTGATTACTGGAGACTCAGAACTTGTAGTGGGGATCTGCAGGTAAGGTGCGATGGGGTGGAAGACGGAGAGCCGAATTTCCTGATAACTGCTGCAACAAAGGCTTGACCATCTCTCAGTATAGGATGTTGAGTTTCAAATAACAGGCAGGCCCACTTCAGAGCTTTTCCTTTGAGGTATGCAATAAGGTAATCTGCTTGGTTTGTTGGATTCTGCAACATGGGCATGGAAAATAAATATTCACAGCAGAAGTTCATTAAAGTCACAAACTGCAAAAATGTCCACATCAAAAGTAGGCGGAGAACTAGTCTCATGGGGCCTAAGCTTGTCAGGAGTCTTGGATGGCTCCAACTGGGCAGGCATAGGAACTACCGGACTGGTGGCAGACAAAACTGAAAGCACAGCTGGCAGACATCGCCATAGATACAGTAGGCACTGTAGACACGCCAGGCTTGGATATAGGGCTTAGGACCTCGGCAGGCTCAGCAAAAGCGGAGGTCCTGGAGGGTTCAACAGGACTGACATCTTTGACAAAGTCACCTCTCGGACCTCTTGCAAGCCAACAGATGCCTTTCGGCAAGGTGGACTTCAAATCAGCTTCCGACACAATGGCACACAGATCAGCTGCCGAAACAGGGGCCCTCAGATCAATGTCCGCTCAGGTTACTGGCTGATATGGTGGCACTCTGCTCATGCTCAGAGGAAAGGACAGATGGAGCCTCATGCCTAGAGGTAAGAGCAGATGGAACCTCATGCCCAGAGACACACACAAATGAGATAATAGGATTTTAATTACCTACCGGTAAATCCTTTTCTCGTAGTCCGTAGAGGATGCTGTGGTCCATATTAGTACCATGGGGTATAGACGGGTCCACCAGGAGCCATTGGCACTTTAAGAGTTTAACAGTGTGGGCTGGCTCCTCCCTCTATGCCCCTTCTACCAGACTCAGCCTAGAAACTGTGCCAGAGGAGACAACATACTTCGAGAGAAGGAAATACAGATAGTGGTGAGATTCATACCAGCTCACACAACAAGGCAAATCCGGCCAAAAGGCCAGAGAACTCAGTAACAGCTGAAACAGTACTGAAACAGGAATGAACACAGAACTTACCTAGGAACCAGGTAGTACTGAACCAAATAACCACTGCAGGACAAAGAAGCGCTGGGCGGGCGCCCAGCATCCTCTACGGACCACGAGAAAAGGATTTACCGGTAGGTAATTAAAATCCTATTTTCTCTTACGTCCTAGAGGATGCTGGGATCCATATTAGTACCATGGGGATGTACCAAAGCTCCCAGAACAGGAGCGAGAGTGCGCAGGCTCCAGCAGAACTGCTTGACCAAACTTGAGGTCATCAGAGGCCAAAGTATCGAACTTGTAAAACTTAGCAAACGTGTTCGAACCAGACCATGTACCTGCTCGGCAAAGCTGTAAGGCCGAGACTCCCCGGGCAGCCGTCCAGGAAGAACACACTTTACGAGTAGAGTGGCCCTTAACCGATTTTGGACACGGCAATCCTGCCGTAGAATAGGCATGCTGGATGGTGAACCTGATCCAGCGAGAAATCAACTGCTTAGAAGCAGGACACACAATTTTCTTGGGATCATAGAGGACAAACAGAGAGAGTCAGATTTCCTGAGACGAGCAGTCCTCTTCACATAAATTTTCAAAATCCTCACAACATCCAAGGCCTTTGAAGCAATTGAGGAATCAGTAGCCACTGGCACCAGAGTAGGTTGGTTGATATGAAAAGCCGACACAAACTTAGGAAGGAACTGTGGACGAGTCCTGAGTTCCGCCCTATCTTCATGGAAGACCAGATAGGGACTTTTACAGGACAAAGCCCCCAATTCCAACACACGTCGAGCAGAAGCCAAGGCCAACAAAGTTACCGCCTTCCTTGTGAGAAACTTGATTTCAGCCTCCTGTAGAGGCTCAAACCAATCCGATTGCAGGAACTGCAACACCACGTCAAGATCCCATGGTGCCGTTGGCACCACAAAAGGGGACTGGATGTGCAGAACCCCTTTCAAAAAGGTCTGAACCTCAGGGAAGACAGCCAATTGTGTCTAGAAGAAAATGGATAAGGCCAAAATCTGGACCTTGATGCAGCCTATATCCACACCTGCTTGCAGGAAAAGAAGAAACCGTTCAAGTTGAAACTCCACCGCAGGAAACTTTTTCCAAATCCAATGGTAATGTTTAGACGTTACTCACTTCTTAGCCTGTATCAGGGTAAGAATAACCTCACTCAGAATACCCTTACGAGCTAAGATCTGGTGCTCAACCGCCATGCCGTCAAACGTAGCCGTGGTAAGTCTTGATAAGCGAACGGCCCCTGTAGTAGAAGATCCTCCCGAAGAGGCAGAGGCCTTGGATCTTCCAGCAGTAGATCCAGCAGATCCGCGTACCAAGCCCTCCTTGGCCAGTCCGGAGCAATGAGTAATGCAAGAACCCTTGTTCTTTTTACAAATTGTAGAACTCTTGGGATAAGAGGAAGTGGAGGGAATACGTACACTGACGAGAACGGCGTTCCTAGTGCGTCCACCGCCACTGTCTGTGGGTCTCTCGACCTGGAACAGTACCTCCTCAGCTTCTTGTTGAGGCGGGAGGCCATCATGTCTATGTGAGGAACCCCCCACCAACCGGTTACCTCCTCGAATACCTACGGGTGGAGGCCCCACTCTCCTGGATGGAGATCGTGTCTGCTGAGGAAGTCCGTTTCCCAGTTGTGTAGTCCTTGAATGAAGATTACTGACATCGCTACAGCATGCCCAGAGGAGGATCCTTGTCACCTCTGACATTGCAGCCCTGCTCTTCGTTCTGCCCTGTCGGTTTATGTAGGCCACTGTGGTCACGTTTTCCGAATGCACCTGAACAGCCCGATCCTGTAGAAGGTGTGCCACTTGAAGAAAGCCATTGTATACGGCTCTTTGCTCCAGGATTTTTAATGGAAGAAGGGATTCCTGACTTGACCACCTTCCTTGGAAGGTTTCCCCTTGAGCGACTGCTCCCCAACCTCTTAGACTTGCATCCGTGGTTAGAAGGATCCAGTCCTGAACCCTGAACCTTCGGCCCTCCAGAAGATGAGGTAGTTGCAGCCAGCAGAGGAGCGAAATCCTTGCTTTCGGCAACAGACGTATCCTCTGGTGCATATGTAGGTGAGATCCCGACCACTGGTCCAAGAGATCCAGTTGAAAGGACCGAGCATGAAACCTTAGAGACTGCAGAGCCTCGTAGGAGGCAACCATCTTCCCCAGAAGGCGGATGCACTGATGAACCGATACCCGGGCCGGCTTCAAGACATCCCAAACCATTGTTTAAATCACCAATGCTTTCTCCACCGGTAGAAACACCCTCTGCACCTACGTGTCGAGGATCATCCCCAGGAAAGACAGCCTCCTTGTAGGCTCCAGATGAGACTTTGGAAGGTTTAGGATCCAACCGTGCTCCTTGAACAGATGTGTCGTGAGAGCAATGGATCTTAACAACTTCTCCCTGTACGATGCCTTGATCAGCAGGTCGTCCAGATACGGAATTATGTCCACCCCTTGCTTGCGGAGAACCATCATCTCTGCCATCACCTTGGTGAAGATCCTCGGGGCTGTGGAGAGACCGAATGGCAGTGCCTGAAACTGATAGTGATCGTCTAACAGTGCAAACCTGAGATAAGCCTGATACGGCGACCAACTGGGAATGTGGAGGTACGCATCCTTGATGTCCAGGGACACCAGGAACTCCCCCTCCGTCAGTCCTGAGATTACCACTCGCAGAGGCTCCATTTTGAATTTGAAGTTCCTGAGATAAGGGTTCAATGATTTCAAGTTCAGAATTGGCCTGAGCGAACCATCCTGTCACGATCCGGGTTATTAGCCCCCATTATTTACCTGCTAAATGCCTCCTGAGACTGGCCCGGCGTTCCAGGCCCATATTCCACCTGCGCTGTCTGCGGGTAGCGCGCTGCATGTCTGTGTCTCAAGGTTCTCTTCAGTGATCGCGGCAGCGCTGGCATGGCAACATTATATAAAATATCAATTTGTTTAAAGTATGGCGTCTCCTGCCCTCCGCCGCCATTACTACAGATTCCCACATGTAAATTACAAACAGACTTTCCCTCCAGTTTCAAACATGGGCGCATTTTGTTTTCAGCCTATCCGCTGCAGTTTGGACTCTGCCCTAATTACCCAGCCAATCCTTGCTCACCAGCTGGTACAAATATCCTGCTCCAGGGCTGGATAATCGTCAGTGCTTTGGTTGTCAATCCTTGCATACATGTCTCTCCTGTTTGGTGAATTTACAGCTTGACTTTCCAGGTATTCCAGCTCCTGTGATTCAGCTTCTCCAAGACACCAGCACCAAACCACCTTGCGGTGCAGCCTGACTCCTGCAGTGTTCCAGCTCTGCTTCCTGGCTATCTGCAGCGATCCTGATATCGGCTTCCAGCTTTGGACCTACTCTGCTCCCAGCGGTGTTCTGGTATCGTTGCCACTTCCAATATCTACTGCATCGCTCACTAGCTTCTATGGTACAGTTGTCACTGGCTTCCAGCGTTTCATTGCTTCCAGCAGTGCTTGGTGTTATCATCTGCCTACAGCGGTGATTCACGTCATCTCCAGCGGTATTCCTATATCACTCTGCATATCCTTCCACACAACATCGGATCACAGTATTCATTGATGCTCACCATCGAACTGTTGCTCCAGCGGTGAGTTCAGCACATCGTTCCTCATACCGGTTCCGTCCGGTAATCTCTGGCAATTCCTATTACATCTCTTCAACCTCAGTGTATCAGTGCCTATCCCAGTTTCCTGTCAACCACCTACTGGGCAGTACTTGCTTGTTCCTCATTACAGCGGTTAACTGTGGCACGGACTTTTCAACTCCGGAATTTGGCAAGGACTTTTAGTCATCGTGTTCTGCATTCTCAGGAACTGTACTGCATTTCTCTCTGCACTTAATTGTTGAAGATATCGCCTTGCCAAGATACATACTGTGTATTCAATAAATTGACTTTTATATTTTACTTCGTTGTTGTGGTCACGCCTTCGGGTTGATGGTGTTCAAACATCCTGTATGTCTAAGAACCTAATCCTACCTCCTCGGTTTACCTTCACAGCAGCCCCTACACCTGAGGCTTCCCTAAATCAGCCTCAGCCCTCAGTTGTGGCACATCCGGCTTCGGTACCACAAAACGGTTCGAATAGTAACCTTTGTTCAACTGATGAGGTGGAAGTGGAACAATGACTTCCAACAATACCAATACCGTCATGCTGAGGACTTTGAGGCACCAGAAGCAGGCTTTTGGTATTGGGAACCTGCGGGAGCAGACTTTTTGGATTTGGCACGACCACCTCTAAAGAAGGTGTGAGATGGCTTGTTCTTTCTAGTCCTAGTGGGCCGAAAGGACTGTGACGTGTTGGGAGAAAAAGGCTTCTTTGTAGCCGGTGCAGCTGAGGGGAGAAAAGGACACTTACCCACTGTAGCTGTGGCAACCCAAGCATCCAGCGCCTCCTCAAACAGAGCCTGACCTGTATAGGGTAGGCTCTCCACAATTTTCCTGGATTCCGCGTCCGCAGACCATTGGCGCAGCCAGAGACCCCTACGAGCCGAGACGGACATGGAGGAGATCCACGCATCCATAGAACCCAGATCCTTCATGGATTCCACCAGAACCCTGTAGAATCCAGTATTTTACGTAAAAACAAATCGTCACCTTTATCCATCCTGCAGAGTGATTGACCACTTTGCTATTGCTTTTGAAATCCATGCACAGGCAATAGTAGGCCGCAGTATCACCCTTGAAGCCGTGTATATGGATTTGAGCGTAGCATCCACCTTGCGATCCGCCGGGTCTTTCAACGCGGTAGATCCCGGGACGGGCAAAACCACTTATTTTGACAGCCTGGAAACAGAGGCGTCAACTATAGGTGGGGACTCCCATTTTTTTCTATCATCCTCCGGGAAGGGAAAAGCAACCAGAACCCTTTTAGGGATCTGGAATTTTTCTCTGGGTTTTCCCAGGCCTTTTCAAAAATGGCATTTCATTCCTTAGAAGCAGAGAAGGTGAGAGGGGCTTTCTTACAGTCTGTGAAAAAAGCCTCCTCAACCTGCTCAGGAGGTGTTTCAGAAATATTTAACACATCCCGCATGGCCTCAATCATCAACTGCACCCCAAGTGATGCTGTCCCCCTTGACACATCTCCATCACAGTCTGCTGTGCCAGAATCGGTATCCATGTCATCCTGTGTAATTTGGGCAAGAGCACATTTGTGAGAATGTACCACAGGGGGCCCCGGGGGAGCAGTATCGGACCATACTGCCATAGAGGACTGCAACACCTGAGTTGCATGCTCAGTCCTTGCAACCCTTTCAGAAATTTGAGAAATAGCCCCCCTAAAAGAGGCTAACCACTCCGGTTCCCTAGCCGGGATCTGCGCTACAACAGTGCAATCCTGATTAGATGGGATCTTCCTGAGAAGATATATCCTCTGCAGCATATGAGACATGGTTGCTTGCACACCCCACATACACACAGGGTACAGGGCAGACAGAGTTTCCCCCCAAAGAATGGCAGAGACACACAGAGATTGGAGCCAACCCACACACAGCGCTATACAGATATAGGGAGACCCTTAACCACGGAGAGACATAGGGATTTTCTGTTGGATTCTATCTCATTCATTCTTCAGCACAATTTATTTCTTTTTTCGGACATATTTTATTTACAAGTCATGGTTACGGCCATGGGGACAAGGTTCGCGCCGAGCTACGCCAACCTCTACATGGGCATGGTCGAGGACCAGCTCGTGTGGGGGGGCGAGTTCTCAGGGAACCTTGTCCTTTATGGCCGTTACATTGACAATCTGTTTTTTATTTGGGATGGGGATATTAGCACAGTTCAGAGTTTTGTTTCTTATCTCAACACGAACACGTTTAATTTGCAGTTCACTCATACTTACCATCTTTCTGAGATTACCTTTCTGGATGTGACCCTCAAAGTGAATGGAGAATGCATTGACCTCCAATCACATTAAGGAGGTAGGAAGTGGGACCTATTTACATTTTAATAGTTCCCACTATATGCCATGGAAATTAAACATCCCGAAAGGACAGTTCATGCGTATTAGACTTAACTGTTCGTCGGTTAGTTTATTTGAGTCACAAGCAAAGGTCATGTGGGAAACTTTTAAGGCTCGAGGTTATCCTGAACCATTACTAAAGAAATCATATGATGAGGTCTTGTTAATGGATCGATGTGAGCTATTGGGCTCAAAATCAAAACAAGAATTAAGAAGTAATGAGAGGGATTTATCGTTCATTTCCACCTATAATAATCAATCGGGGGAGATTAAACGGATAATAAAGAGAAATTATAACGTTTTGAGATATGATACGATATTAAGAGATTGTGTCCCCATTGATCCGAAATTTACGTTCAAGAAGAACAAATCTTTAAAAACTATACATGCTCCCAGTTATATGAAACCTATAAGAAAACAAGAGGAAAAAAACGGATCCCAATCATGGTTGCCAATGAAACAGAAAGGTTTTTTTAAATGTGGCAAAATGAAATGTACCACATGTCAACATACAGTGAATAAAACATTAATTTTGCCCCGAGAGTGGGTACAAAAATACACCATTACAAGTTTCATCAACTGTGACTCAAGTTGGGTCATTTATTTACTTGTATGTGGTTGTAACTTGAAGTATGTGGGAAGGACCACTCGGCCATTGAAAATAAGGTTTATGGAGCACAGGAGGAATGTAATCAATAAAATTACTAACCACAGTGTACCTAGGCATTTCAGCAAATTTCATGAGGGTAATCCAGCATCCTTAAAAATGATTGGACTAGAACACATTCCATTAACTAAAAGGGGAGGGGACAGATTTGCTAGGCTTTGTAAGCAAGAGATTTATTGGACTTTCCAATTAAATACATTACATCCGCAAGGTCTGAATGAGGCTTTAGAGCTGAATACAATACTTGATTAAATTTATCAGCTTTTAATTGGGTTAACATATCTCTAGTGGTAACTGATAAAATTGGTACTTAATATTAGTATGGTTTCCCTTATTCTTAACCTAGTGTCCCCTTTCTTAGCTCTATACACTAACCCTCCTAAAGAGGTGATCTATGTGCTTTGTATGGTAGTGGTTTTTGTCATGTGTTTTGGACCACAGTTTTTTTTAATATCTAAACTCTAATTTGAATTAGCATCTCGCTGAAAGTATAATATGAATCAATCTATAAATGATTCATTTTGAATAAACTTAAGATATGTTTTAAAAAAAAATATTTTATCAAAAAATGATTACATCTGAACGTAATTAGATAATGTGGAGACTAGTACACTAATTTTGTAGAATTAACGATCGAGTATGCGATTTCTCATTATCCCACTAAGTTTGATGCAAATTATGCTAATGTCAGTGGTGTTATAAACATTCTTCTATATTTTTCTTTTTTTCATTATGGTTGCTAACAATAGTGCGCACCAGGATGTGATGGCTTCGTTGCCATAGAAGCAGGTCACTTCCGGTGACCGTACGTGCAACTCAAGAGAATCCTCCCACTTTTAGTTTTTCTGTGTCTCTTATCAATGGTATAAATGCTAGTAATAGCGCACATCAGGAAGTGACGGCTCCGTTGCTATAGAAGCGGGTCACTTCCGGTATCATATATGGTTGTTAACAACAGTGCGCACCAGGACATGACGGCTCTGTTGCCATAGAAATAGGTCACTTCCGGTGATCGTACATGTAGCCGAAGAGAATCCTCCCACTTTTTGTTACTTCTGTGCCCCTTAGCAACGCGAATAACAGTGCGCATCAGGAAGTGACGGCTCCGTAGTTATAGAAGCGGGTCACTTCCGTTATTGTATACCCACGTGATTTGGGAGTGGGGCTGGACGTGCTGAGTGACGGATGGCTGTCCCTATGAATAGACAGCCTTATAGGAAGTCACTCTGAGCGGCGTCACGTGACCAGCAATACGATCACATGACTGATCATTGGAATATAAATATGAAGTTATTTTAAGGGATTTATGAATTGTTTTATGAACATCAGTTCATGAGTGTTTTTATTTTTGAGTCTCTGATGTTTCTGCTTAATTTAAAATTTGAAATTATGATGTGTCAAAGTCAGAAAAATATCACTATGCACACTGCCATATTTGCACCTCATACATGTCCGCGCTGCGCATGCGGGCGCTCTCCCGTGCGTGCGACTACCCGCTGTTACGTGCACCCGCAGGCGCACTGTATGCGCATTTACGGTAGAGTTTCTGTGTGCCCAGCGTGCGACTCAATCGTTACATAATTCAACCATATAATGTATTTTATAAGTTAATATTCCCCTGAGTCCAACAGGTATCAGTGGGTCTCAAATGGCTCTTTGACCTTAGAGATCCCCCAAACAATAGTTTGCATGTTGTGAGGGCTTCACATCTTCATATGCATAGCTAAAGCACAGGAATAGTAATTGAAGATTAATTGTATTCCGAATCAGTATCTTTCCCGCAGACGGAGTACAATAGCCTTTAATTACACTGAGCTTTGAGACTCAATGAGGAGGGCCAACACCTGTGTTTACCAATGGGTTAGGATTTGTCTCCAGAAGAATGATTGCTGAGATGTCATTGTCTCAACTGAGAGTAGACAGTGAGATAGTATTCGCCAAACAATAGCTTCCCACAAGACAGGAATGTGTTGGTCATCACCCATTGTTTTGCATAACCAAGGCCACTGATGCAGCTGGCTCACATGCTGTGAGGGACACACACACCTTGTTGTTGACACACCCCCACAGCTGGAATGAGGGTATGATATACCCACTGGAGATCACAGGGCTCACTCACTCACTCACTCACTCACTCACTCACTCACTCACTCACACAGCTACCTGGCACCCAGCAGCATGGAGGCTACATCCCCAGGACATCCTCCAAACTAAAGGCTAAGTATAGAATTCAAATGGCTAGATAAGGAAATATAGACAGATTGCTTTCTGGTTTAAATAGGATATTGTGGCTTGGTTGTGTGATTGTTGGGTGTTTGTGTGATGGATCTGGGAGTCTGTGATGGTAGCTGGGACATTGGACAGCCTGTGGCATAGCATTTGTGGTGTTTGTTTGCCTATGGTGATTTAGAATAGATTGTGCTGGTTTGTTATAATATATCTTGTTAATCATAAATACCACCATGCAGTTGCGTTTGGGCATGTGCTTGTGGCAATGGCAGGCTGAGATGTGTGGTTGCATTGTGATCTGGTCTTGTGATGAATTTGCTCTGGTTATTGAGATGCTGAAGTTGTTTGGAATGTGAAAGTGAATGGGATGGTTCTAGGAAGTTGGATTGAAATTGTGAAGGGTGATTTAGATGGTTTGGAATTGTAGAATCAGAGCATATGCATTGTTCTGAGGCTTGGACATTTTGGAATAAAATGGAGTCTTGTGTCTTCTGCTATGTGATTGTGGTGTAGTAGAGAGTGCCATGTGTTTGGACCTGCAAAACTAAAATGGCTGCTGCCGGGTGTTTTCCCCTCCCCCTTTCAACCATGTGTTGCAGTCTTCATGGGAGTTTTCTCAAAATGGAGTCTAGCTTCTGTCCCATGCGGTATTGTAGGGTGTGTATATAGGGACAGCCAGTATGGGTAAGGTCAAGTATTTTCTCCACAAAGATTCTCAGCATTGAATAACTGCGCAGCGATTGTTCCTCACATGTGTAAGCTTCTCTGCAATCATATTGTTCTTCTTGTTATTCTGAGCCAATCTCTCTCAATCTCTCTCTCTCTCTCTCTCTCCTCATCTTTCTCTCTCATTTTCCCTTAAATAGTATTGTATTATATTTCCTGTGTAGTTATCTGGTTAGGTAGTCTATGTTATATTGTAGTGTATGACTTGTATTGTGTTTAATTCTTTTGCAAGTATAATAGTCATAATACATATAATAGGTTTTGGATCCTAAGCCCAGGTATCTGTGTATTTCTTATAGTGTTAAGTATTCCCTGAGCGTCGGTGACGCCCAAGCAGCTTTGTAGTTAATCAGGTTACACCAGGTTGCATTTACACTCTATCACCACACTAAGGTTTACTGTATATTTCATTGTTAAAGGTATAGATATAAAGGTTTAACGTCGTAAGCGTCTGCACCGCTGGAGATCTCCTCGTGGTCCCAAGCGTCCGCTACGCTATAGCGAATCATTACGTTAGTCGGCAGCCAATAGCGTGCCTGCCTGTGATCTCTGGGCCGTAAGCGAACGTGACGCTTGAGCGTCTCGACTACGGTTGAGCGATCGTTACGCAACTTGCGTACCCATACGGTACTTCTTACGTAGATAGCGTACAGTGTTCTTAGACCTCTTAAAGTGTTTTATATACGATAAATATTTAGCTTTATCAATTGGGGGCCGTCCAGTCCTTCACATATCTGCTCTAGGTAATATCAGCAGACATTATCCATCAGCAAAGGGCGGGAGGTTGTATCCCTCGTAGTGCTGACGGGATAAGCGTCTGCTTCACTTAGGTAAAGGGTGCTGAAGGAATCCGGGAACCGGAGGTAAGAGCAAAACGCTAGTGTCTTTTAAAACTGTATTTTTCTGTCTTGCGTACACACGCACGCACACATATATATCTGCATTTCTTTTTCATTTATGTATTTTCGTATATCACTCTCCTGTCTGCCAGTTTTATAGTTGATAAACGTGCTGAGAGAGATTTGCCGCTATTTCAATAGTTTGAGTAAAGGTAATATAGTTAAAGTGTAGACAAACACACAGTTTTTGCCTGGGAGATAAGGCGAAGTCAGTGTGGTGTGTGGTAGATGATCAAGGATCATCTACATTGATAAAAGTATAAATTGTGTTACGGTGGATCTTTGCTTTGCGTACACGTGTCTCTAACAAAGACTTGCGTACGCAATCCAAAGGCCGACGCACGCAGCGTATATTACGCAACGGAGCGTCTGGGTACGCCCACGTAACTCAAACAACAGGCGATAAGTAGCGCAACGCGGTAAATAACGCAAAGCGATAAATAGCACAAATTGATTTCAGCTTTCCAAAACTTAGTTTAAATACCTTACTTTACTGCAACACCTCTGGGGAGAGCTATCAGACTACGGGAAATGATTTTTTTTCTGATCAGAAAACTATAAGAATGATAGTGGGTTGAAAACGGTATGAGTGTATTGAATCCCGCTTTGTGGACTTTGTGATCTATTTGATAAAACGGTATTGAATCCCGCTTTGTGGACTTTGTGATCTGTGTGATCTATGAGCACGGCCTGAAGTGAAAACGTGCAACAGAGTGTGATAAAGTTTTCGTTGTGTTACGCTCTGGCTGTTTTGGAGCACAGTAGGGAGACTCCAATGATCCTACCATTTATGGGCAACAAGTGTCTATAAGTGGTACGATTGGACCGCACGGTTGTATGTGTGACCAATAACGCAACGTGATATGAGGTCGTATATCCATGCGTAAATCTTGCCCTCATACGTGTTGTAGGGAGCACATGCAAGCGTGATTTGTGTAAAGAAAAAGGAAGGGAATTTTCTCAGGAAAATCTCTAAAGATAGGGCCTGCAACGGCTACACGTGTCTGCTAGAAGGCGGACCGGAGATACCCGGAGCAGAAGAAGTTCAGTGGAAGAGCTTTAAGGATTTCCAACGAAGTTCTGTGTTTGGTGCATTTTAGGAAGTTTTTCTGTGTTAGACAGGTCCACAATGGCAGCCAAGTGCACAATACAGAGACGGTCGGAGGTCAGGATTCAGACTCCAGAGGCTTGCAGACCCCGAGGGTCTGCTCGGTTAGTAATGTGGAGGAGGTATGGTCCCCACACTGAGACCTTTTGTGATGAATGGACACGAATGACTGCGGGGGATAAGGCACCATTTCCCGGGATAGGTAGTTTTGACTTAGAGGTGTTGCATAATTTAAGGCGGAGGATCTGTCTCATAAAATCCTGGAAACAACGAGTTAAAAATGATGATTGTTTGCAGATATGGCTACAGGAAAGTGACATGCAAAGAAATGTAACTTACATACCTAACTTTCATCTTGAGAGGAGAGACATGGCAATGGAGGGGATTGTGGTTGCGGAGAAAAGCACAAGGGTGAACAATAAAAACGCTCTTAGCAACTGTAGTATAGATGATAAGAATAAGTGTAATAAATGTAACAATGCTAATTGTAATACTGTTGAATGTACAACTATTAACCCATGCAAGTCGCACCCCATGTTAAACTTTCCTCAGGAACACCAACAAGAAAGTGAGCCCAGAACGATGTCGGCACCTCTTCCAGAAGCCATCACACAAGACATCCAGGTGGACGCGACCCAATCGGTAAAGACTGTAATCAAACCCCCTAATGGAGGGTCAGGTGAGGTCGTGTCCACAGGTACGTATGGTATTATACATTACGCACAAACAAATGTACCCCATATTGTAAGACCAAAACAAGGTGATGTAATTGAGTTTAGTCCTGTCAGGGTGATCACAGTCCCCAATGGGAAGACTGACGATCAGGGAACCATTCCCGTCAAGGACAGTGCAATGCGCCATCCCTGGTCCCGGACAGAATTGAGATCAATCATGTCTGATTACCCAGATCCTAGGAAAGATCTAAGTGTATGATCAAAGATTCACAAAAGGTATATGAACCCCCTAGACAACGACATAATCAGGGTATCCAAGGAGTCAGAGAAGTACAGGGAAAGCGGTTGATGGTGATGAGCATCCAAGCGTTTGAGGAGGCATCAAATCAACCAAAACCCCAGGCCATTGGCACATGGAGGAACTTAAGGATTTGTGATCTGTGCAAAAGAGAAGGGCATTATGCCAGTAACTGCAACAGCCCACATAAAATCAGACCCCCTAGACATGAAAATGAGCAAAAGTTAGGACACACCAAATTATAATCAGGGATCATATAGGAAGAATTTTGGGCCACACCCATAATATATAGTCAGGAAAGGTGATCATTAGAACTGATGGTAAGCCTGAGGTAACGGTTAATAAATTGGGAGGTCATTCCCTGAAGACACAGGAATGACCAGGTGAAACATTGTAAATGTATCTGTGAAATGTTTTTTTCTCTCTCTCTCTCTATCTCCCCATCTCTGACGATTATTGGTAAGAACTCAAACATTGCATATCCGCTTGGTCTTTGCAGAAGTCTACCAAACCCCAGCATGACCTATCCGCATCAATGTATCCTGGCCAGATACAGAAAGTGGAGTATGGTGCTGGGGGGAGGGACGGCGCAAAGAAACCATTGGACATGTAGATATGACAGCCTGACGATCTGACAATGTTTAAAAAAATGTTTGAAAAATGTTTGAAAAATGTTTTTTTTCTCTTTTCCTATTGTATTGTTGGTTATTGGAGATTTATGTAATATATATATGCATATGAAGTGTTCTCTCTCTCTTTTTTTTTTTTTTTTTTTCTCTCTCTTCTCACTCATGTTTTCATGTTTTCATGTTTTAAAGATGGTATGTCACACATCAGTTAGACAAATGGTAATGCAAGATTTTTGCTCCTTACAGAGAGATCGCTGATTTGAAAGAATATTGCATCACCGGAATGTTCGTTTGGAAGACTGAGAGACAGCACCTTTGAGAAGACAGCAGAACAAGAAGAACAACAAGACTAGAGAACTTATTATCGTAACAAGTCTCTCTACCCCCTCAAACTGATTTTCTGTACCCCATTACAAATTTCTTCTTTTCTCCTCCTGTAAGACGGACTTGCCCCAAGAGACTGTGATATGGATTTTCCTGTTGACCATGATGTTGACCAGAGCAGTCTGTTTCGGTGAGAGTATCAGTGAGGTCGTGAAAGGATCCAGAAAGGTCCTGATGATAAAGATGGAGGTGTAAATTTCCAATAGCAACCCAATCACCAAGCAAAGGCGAGTACCGGAAACGATCTAGCAGCCATGTTATTTGTAAACATTTTTCTTTTAAGGATTATTAGCTGAAGAAAACTGTATCTGTAGGCTCTGTAACAACGTAGTTGAGGATGGGTGCATTAAGAAATGCCAATCCGGTTTTAATATCCATACGGACCGGCATCCATTGAGTGACTATCACTCCTTAGTGGGTAATGTGTTAAATAAAACAGATTGTTGGGTATGCTCTCAAGCACCTCAAGGTCATAGCAAATCAGGGCTAGTACCATTTCCTTTAACGGTAGGGGAGGTACTTGAGCTAAAGGGTGGGAGGCCGGTGGACAGGAGGTTTAATATCTCCAGCCCTCCTAGTTTGAAGCTCCACCAATACCATGTGGATAGGTCCCTATTAGGTTTTAACATCTCCAATCCCCGAAAGCCGGGTAATTGGGAAGTGTCAGGGAGTAACCAAACCATGACCTTTTCGCATAGAGCAGATAGAAAGCCTACAGATACAGAGCTTATACGCCACATAGCCAGTAGAGGAAAATCTTTCCGATATAGGTATACCTTAGGAAATAGGATTACGAGAGTTGGAGAGGTATCACTAGGATACTGTGCACATATCGTACAAACTGATACGTGTACTAAGCAGATGGGAGAATTAGGATTAGGAGATTTCACATGGAAGATGTGTAACATGGTTATGTCCTACTCCGTCCCATATGTTCTCCCCGATGATGCATATTTCATATGCGGGAGGAAGGCGTATAAGTGGCTTGCCCCAAACTCTGAAGGATTGTGTTATATTGGAAAAGTACTACCTGAGGTAATGAGTTTGAGGAGTGAGGAAACTGTAATTCCAATGAATTTGAGTTATGACCCAATGGTGGAAACAATGATGTAATGAAAATGCGATTATACGGTCCGTTTCTTTCACTTGTTTTTCCGTTTTCTTCCAAGGTAAAAAGACCCACTTGGACGAGGAATTTGATGAGCCGATATACAGACAACAGATGGATTAAAGAAGAAGTACTGACAACCTTATACACAGATTTTTGATGAACTATGCCATGGATCCCCAGTTTCCCTAGAAAATTTTAAAATTACGCTAGCCCAACACTTTTGTAAATCTATGGACATTGACAGCTTTTGCTCGCACCTTATGAGCAAAAGCACAAAGAAGACTGCAATCAACAGACACCAAACAAGACCTCAATCGACGAATGTTCATTTACCTGACATAGAATACCACCGCATTTACCGTAATTATGTCTTTTCTTCATTTCTACAACCCTCAGGTAATGGACACACATAGTCGATAGGGAATACAGGCACAGATATCAGCAATCACATATCTCCCCCATTCATGTATCATCAACTAAAATGTGCTCCCCCATTTTGTTACAACCAAAGCCGAAAAGAGCTCGGTAAAGTTTGACAGCCCATCCACAGACCCGTACCGCGGGATAAGAAGGAATTCAAATGTATACTTCGCAATACCTCGAAGCTTGATTTAAAACACGTACGGCACGATGATACATGACCCCCAAACATGGATTCATACACACATGCTTTTGCTATCTCACTAGGTCATACCCTTTTCACACCTTCTCTTTCTCCTCCCCAACCCAACCATGGAAATGTATTTACACTTGACATATATTTTTCTCCTTTTGAAATGTTTTAGGAAGTGGCAGTTATTGTTGACTGCCAAAGAGTGGACTGTCAAAGTCAGAAAAATATCACTATGCACACTGCCATATTTGCACCTCATACATGTCCGCGCTGCGCATGCGGGCGCTCTCCCGTGCGTGCGACTACCCGCTGTTACGTGCACCCGCAGGCGCACTGTATGCGCATTTACGGTAGAGTTTCTGTGTGCCCAGCGTGCGACTCAATCGTTACATAATTCAACCATATAATGTATTTTATAAGTTAATATTCCCCTGAGTCCAACAGGTATCAGTGGGTCTCAAATGGCTCTTTGACCTTAGAGATCCCCCAAACAATAGTTTGCATGTTGTGAGGGCTTCACATCTTCATATGCATAGCTAAAGCACAGGAATAGTAATTGAAGATTAATTGTATTCCGAATCAGTATCTTTCCCGCAGACGGAGTACAATAGCCTTTAATTACACTGAGCTTTGAGACTCAATGAGGAGGGCCAACACCTGTGTTTACCAATGGGTTAGGATTTGTCTCCAGAAGAATGATTGCTGAGATGTCATTGTCTCAACTGAGAGTAGACAGTGAGATAGTATTCGCCAAACAATAGCTTCCCACAAGACAGGAATGTGTTGGTCATCACCCATTGTTTTGCATAACCAAGGCCACTGATGCAGCTGGCTCACATGCTGTGAGGGACACACACACCTTGTTGTTGACACACCCCCACAGCTGGAATGAGGGTATGATATACCCACTGGAGATCACAGGGCTCACTCACTCACTCACTCACTCACACAGCTACCTGGCACCCAGCAGCATGGAGGCTACATCCCCAGGACATCCTCCAAACTAAAGGCTAAGTATAGAATTCAAATGGCTAGATAAGGAAATATAGACAGATTGCTTTCTGGTTTAAATAGGATATTGTGGCTTGGTTGTGTGATTGTTGGGTGTTTGTGTGATGGATCTGGGAGTCTGTGATGGTAGCTGGGACATTGGACAGCCTGTGGCATAGCATTTGTGGTGTTTGTTTGCCTATGGTGATTTAGAATAGATTGTGCTGGTTTGTTATAATATATCTTGTTAATCATAAATACCACCATGCAGTTGCGTTTGGGCATGTGCTTGTGGCAATGGCAGGCTGAGATGTGTGGTTGCATTGTGATCTGGTCTTGTGATGAATTTGCTCTGGTTATTGAGATGCTGAAGTTGTTTGGAATGTGAAAGTGAATGGGATGGTTCTAGGAAGTTGGATTGAAATTGTGAAGGGTGATTTAGATGGTTTGGAATTGTAGAATCAGAGCATATGCATTGTTCTGAGGCTTGGACATTTTGGAATAAAATGGAGTCTTGTGTCTTCTGCTATGTGATTGTGGTGTAGTAGAGAGTGCCATGTGTTTGGACCTGCAAAACTAAAATGGCTGCTGCCGGGTGTTTTCCCCTCCCCCTTTCAACCATGTGTTGCAGTCTTCATGGGAGTTTTCTCAAAATGGAGTCTAGCTTCTGTCCCATGCGGTATTGTAGGGTGTGTATATAGGGACAGCCAGTATGGGTAAGGTCAAGTATTTTCTCCACAAAGATTCTCAGCATTGAATAACTGCGCAGCGATTGTTCCTCACATGTGTAAGCTTCTCTGCAATCATATTGTTCTTCTTGTTATTCTGAGCCAATCTCTCTCAATCTCTCTCTCTCTCTCTCTCTCTCCTCATCTTTCTCTCTCATTTTCCCTTAAATAGTATTGTATTATATTTCCTGTGTAGTTATCTGGTTAGGTAGTCTATGTTATATTGTAGTGTATGACTTGTATTGTGTTTAATTCTTTTGCAAGTATAATAGTCATAATACATATAATAGGTTTTGGACCCTAAGCCCAGGTATCTGTGTATTTCTTATAGTGTTAAGTATACCCTGAGCGTCGGTGACGCCCAAGCAGCTTTGTAGTTAATCAGGTTACACCAGGTTGCATTTACACTCTATCACCACACTAAGGTTTACTGTATATTTCATTGTTAAAGGTATAGATATAAAGGTTTAACGTCGTAAGCGTCTGCACCGCTGGAGATCTCCTCGTGGTCCCAAGCGTCCGCTACGCTATAGCGAATCATTACGTTAGTCGGCAGCCAATAGCGTGCCTGCCTGTGATCTCTGGGCCGTAAGCGAACGTGACGCTTGAGCATCTCGACTACGGTTGAGCGATCGTTACGCAACTTGCGTACCCATACGGTACTTCTTACGTAGATAGCGTACAGTGTTCTTAGACCTCTTAAAGTGTTTTATATACGATAAATATTTAGCTTTATCAGATGCTTGGTTTTAATTGATTGTTTATGCAAATTAATTGATGACATCATTTCCCCTATAAAAAGGGGTAAACTTGAACATCACATTACCCTTTGACAAAGCTGCCTGGAGCGGCGAAACGCGTAAGGTAACATTGCTCCAGACCATTGGACTTCATTTAAGGCAAACCTCGCTGTTGGCTCCAAATCCAGGACGACCCACCACTTTGCTAAAAGTGAACCAGGATCCCGATTCCATTTGGTCCAACAAGGAATAACTCCATAGGATTCATCTAAAGTGGAACACAGTGTGCAGGACATCACAACGTCATCACCACAGACTGTGAACCAGAATCCATTCCATAACTAAGGACCTGAATCCGGATCCCTGCATTGGAACACATGTTGGGTAACAAACTGTACTAGTCCTGGTCTAATTTAGACTCTGTGTCCGAATTTAACATATGGACCTTTTGCCTTATTAAGGTCATTTTTAGGAGCATAGTGTATGTCCATGAATTGGTCTATGAGCAATTTTAATATATTCCATCATCAAATTTTTTATATGCTTGGTAATTTAGTATGTTGTAATTATTAAATTTATACATTATTAGCATCAGTTGTATAAGCGCTGTAATTTTTATTTCTTGTGAGACCCTTAACCAGCGCTGACTGTGTCCCTTAATAGGTGACACAGTCTTTACACAGCCTCCCCTCCCTTCTACAACCCCCTGGTACCGTACACATAGCTGGAGTTGCTCTGGAGGGACTGCTCTTCCACAGGCAGCGTGTCTGCTGGCAGGAAAATGGCGCTGAACGCTGCTGGGTCTGCTCTGAGAAGCTCCGCCCCCTTAATAGCACTGTCTTCTCGCTCTTCCAAGATTATACTGGCCTGAGGATTTTCTGCTGGCTGAGACCCGAGGACCCCGACAGGCTTTCTGGTCAGTGTAGGGTTAAGGAGCCGGCTCAGGGTGCCCCTCACAGCGCCGCACCACGTACCACTGAGCCCATGGAGTGCAATCAGTACTGCGCTCCCTACCCTGTAGCCGCCATCTTTACATCGGCTCCCCGCTTGCAAGGGAGCCGATGACTCACTCGCCATACTTCAGCTCTGCAAGGGGGTGGCGGCATGCTGCCGGGGTGAGCGTTCCCCTGCGGCGGGGAGCGATCTATCCCCTCTGGAGCTCAGTGTCCAGTCAGCGGAGACAGTGGCTCAGACCACGCACGGCGGACACTGCTCCCCCCTCAGTCCCTCGCTGCAGGGAGGCTGTTGCCAGCAGCCTCCCTGTAAAATAACAAACTCTAAAAAAACTTTTACTAAAGAAGCTCTGTAGAGCTACTCTAGCTGTGACCGGCTCCTCCGGACACATTTTCTAAACTGAGTCTGGTAGGAGGGGCAAAGAGGGAGGAACCAGCCCACACTGTTAAACTCTTAAAGTGCCAATGGCTCCTGGTGGACCCGTCTATACCCCATGGTACTAATGTGGACCCCAGCATCCTCTAGGACGTAAGAGAAATGTGTGTGTATAAACCTGGCTCCGATACTAGCCAGTGCCTCCCCAGTCTTTTACCTCACTGCCTGTGGCACAAACTGGGAAACAAGGAGGCGGAAGCATACTGGTTTGGGCTCTTATACTGGACTTGTCCAGAGTGACTGGCACCCTGAACCAAAAGGACTACCACAGTATGTTGCAGCGCCATAAAGTATAATCTGGTTTAGATCTATTTCCCAGAAAAAAGGGGTATGATTCCGCACCTTTGGACTGGTGCGGAATCATACCCCTTTTTTCAGGATTCATCCGACAGCAAGATAATTACACAAAGCATGTCTCCAGGCAATGTCAGAGCTACTTTTGAGGAAAAGGACAAGACTATAGTAAAAATAATACTTAATTGTCATCAATGGTTCACATGCTTGAACAACCAACGAAATTTAAACATGAGCAAGTACAAGTTATTTTGTTTAATCAGAACAAAAGAACCTCCTCACCAAAATATTTCCATTATCTAATATTTGTACTATTTAACATATTTATTGCTGTCGGAAAAAAAGCTACCTCTTAGATGGTAAGTCCAACAAAGTAATACTTACCTTCTGTCTAGCAGTCTGCAGCTGTAGCAGACTATTAGCTGAATGCATTGTGAGGTCAAAGAGGCACTGTCTAGCTGCCTGCAGCTGAGTGCATTGTAATGTAACAGAGGTACTGTCTAGCTGCATGCAGCTGAATGCATTATGATGTCACAGAGGTACTGTCTGGCAGACTATTGGATGAATGCACTGTGATGTCACAGAGGTACTGTCTAGCTGCCTGCAGCTGGGTGCATTGTGATGTCCCAGAAGTACAGTCTAACTGCCTGCAGCTGAATGCATTGTGATGTCACAGAGACACTGTCTAGCTGCCTGCAGCTGAATGCCTTGTGATGTCACAGAGGTACTGTCTACCTGCCTGCAGTTGAATACATTGTGATGTCACAGAGGCACTGTCCAGCTGCCTGCAGCTGAGGGCATTGTGATGTCACTGATGTACTATCTAGCTACCTGCAGATTAATGCATTGTGACGTCACAAAGGCACTGTAGCTGCCTGCAGCTGAGTGCATTTTAAAATCATAGGTACTGTCTACCTACCTGAAGATGAATGCATTGGGATGTCACAGAGGTACTTTCTAGCTGACTGCAGCTGAATACATTGCGATGTCACAGAGGCACCCATTGTGATGTCACAGAGGTACAATGTAGCTGACTGTGGCTGTATTCATTGTGATGTCACAGAGGTACTTTTTTGCTGCCTGCAGTAGAGTGCATTGTGATGTCACAGAGGTACTTTCTAGCTAACTGCAGCAGAACGCATTGTGATGTCACAGAGGTACTGTCTAGCTACCTGCAGCTGAATGCATTGTGATGTCACAGAAGTACTATCTGGCAGAGTATTAGCTGGATGCACTGTGATGCCACAGAGGTACCATCTATCTGCCTGCAGCTGAATGTATTGTAAGGTCAGAGGTACTGTCTGGCTCAGGGGTGGGGAACCTTTCTTCAGCCAAGGGCCATTTGGATTTTTTAAACATCATTCGCAGGCCATTTTTTAAGCGCCTTCCCACCCCCACCCCCTGGAAAGTAGGCGTGGCCTTACACATCATGCTCATATTAGTACTCCTTACACATAATGGACAAATTAATAAAGCGGCTGTACAGTATATCACTCATAATCAACCCCACCCTGTCCCACACAGGACAAAAAAAACACTCACATTGCCTCCACAGAGACATAATAAAACACATTGCCCCCACTGGAGAGTGATAAAACATATTCATTGCCCACCCTAAAAAAAACCAAACTGACCTGGTATGAAGTAAAGGCAAAGTTTAGTAGCATAACATGCAATAAAGTGGAAGTTGGCTCCTCGGATCCTCATCGACTCCCTCATCCTCGCGGCAGCCTAAGCAGTCTGCACTGGCACTGCCGTGTGTGGCCAGCCTCTCTGCTCCAGCGCTCCTTCCCGAGGCTGTGAGTTGCCTAGCTAGAGGCCGATTGATCAGAGCGGCACATTTATTACTGGCAGCTGAGCTTCTACAGTAGTTTCAGCGCTCTCTCCCGCTGCAGCCTTAGCTCAGTTGTGTGAGCAGTGCTGCCAGCTGCCTCCCTCCTCCGTTGATCTCTGTTGAGCTTCCAGCTGCCTCCTCCCTCCAGCTGATCTCTGCTCAGGCAGGCAGCGCAAGAGCAGTGCCGCCGCCGGGTACCCCACAAAGCATGCACTGCATCAAGGGAGACGTAGTTCTCTCACACGGTACACTGAATACAGTGCAGTGTGAGAAAACTACATCTCCCAGGATGCTGTGCGCGTCGGACGGCTTTACACCTCGGCGGCTGCCTTGCGGGCCGATCAAAATGCCTTGCTGGACCGGATAAGGCTCGCGGGCCGGAGTTTCCCCACTTGTAGCTGAATGTATTGCAGTGTCACAGATGTATTGTCTAGCTGCATGCAGCTGAATGCACTATGATGTCACAGAGGTTCCATTTAGCTGCTGCAGCTAAATGCATTGTGATGTCACAGAGGTACTTTCTAGCTGCCGGCAGTAGAGTGCATTGTGATGTCACAGAGGTACCGTCTATCTGGCTGCAGCTGTATGCATTGTGATGTCAGAGGTACTTTCTATCTGCTTGCAGCAAAGTGCATTATGATGTCACAGAGACCCTGTCTAGCTGCCTGCATTGTGATGTCACAGAGGTACCATTTAGCTGCTTGCAGCTGAATGCATTATGATGTCACAGAGACACTGTCTAGCTGACTGCAACTGAGTGCATTGTGATGTCACAGAGGCACTGTCTGTCTGCAGCTGAATGCATTGTGATGTCACAGAGGTACTGTCTTTCTTCTTCAGGGTCCACAGTTGATCCACAGGATTGACATAAGGTGTAGGTGGTTGGATAAGAATTGGGCACCAAACAGTTAAGCTTTTGAGTTCCCAGAATGTTCCGGTCAAACCTCCCATATGACCCTGCATCCTGGCCAGGAGAAGTAAGTGTTTTGTTTGGTGCATCAGAAGCCGGACCACATGTAAAACAGTGAGGCTACCTGACAGCGTTGACGCGGGGCGTTCACCTCGGGTGTTCCCACGCTAGACCATCAGGGATCACAGGCTCCGGGGATAAATTTGGAGGCTGCAGAACCATGGGGTGGACGTCAGTAGTGAAGAGTAATGCCCTCTCCCAGTCGCCCCTCCCCCTGGCTCAGGTTGCGAATTAACTACAGTTTTCCCGCCTTAAACTGACTGTCCCTCTTCCGTGTAAGACATTGAGTGACATTATACATGTGTCTGCTGCAGTATTTGCTGTGCGGCGATAAACGCTCTGTGCAGCAATATAAACTGGACGCGTCTGTTGCAGATAGTCGATGGTCAACAATATACTCTGGCCAAAATTGGTTACAGCATGTCTTCAGGAACGCAGAGATTAGCCTCCCTGTATACCTCTACCAAGGGCACGGTTATACAGCAGTGACTCCTACATTCCCCTGTGGTACTGAGTAGCTGATTAAGTGCCCATTGCAATTGTATAATTTATTGCATTGTTTGTGACCTAAGGGGGGTACACAAGTAGCGATGTGTGCTTAAATTCTAAGCAATATGACTAAATTGCTTAGAAATGAAGCACACATCTCTCTGTGTGTATAGCCCATAGCGATAGCTATGCGCAGCCCCGTGCGTCGCTATCGCTGACTCTAGACTGCCATGCAGGCACAATCTAGTTAGAACGCTCACTTCAGCGCTGGGTGAAGTGAGCATTCCCCCCGTACCCCACATCGCGCTGTGTGCTAAGCGGGGGGAGAGATGTGTGCTGAGCGTTCTGTGCTAGATCGCTCAGCACACATCCCTACGTGTTTACCCGCCATTATACTAGTTCTGCTGTCTAACTTTAATACTATTTCTGTCAGCTCATTTCTGTCCCTTTCACTTTTCAAACCTTAAAGGCTGGTGCAAAAAGGGTTTTTTCCAATGTACTTTCCTTTTTTTCTTGTTTTAATTGCTGCTTAATTTACACTGATTGTGTGATTATATTATTACAATGTCCATGAAAGGCAAGGGTAACAAGGAAGCTACTGTACCTGTGTAAATTTCATGCAAATCCTGTGCTGCAGGATTAACCTCTCAGGACCTGGTGCAGGACGAGTTGTGTTCAAATTGTTATGTTTCTAAACTAAATCAAGCTGCTTAACTTGCTTCTAGCCTAGAACCAGCACAAGTAAAAGAACCACGTTGGGTGGCTTCTTTTGTATAGGCTTTGACACGTATAGCAGATCACTTGGCTACACCTGCTATACCTCCAGCTATGGGGTTTCCACCACAGCCTCCATGTGTAGGAAGTGTTCTCACATTCAGTCCAGGGTTTGGCTCAGACCTCTACGGCATTTCAACAGATATTACAGGCAGACAAGTCTGTGGAAGGGAAAGCATGTAGATGTGTGGCAAAGTCCTCACAATCTACAGAGCTTTTAGAATCTGCGATGTCATCAGAAGATGAGGCTGACACCTCTCCCCCTGAGTCCACCTCAGGTGAAGAAGACTGTTACATATCAGTGGACGTGCCTGCATCGATCCATGCGGAAAAGTCCATATTGACAATAGAAGAGGAGCCAACGCCAAAGCCTAAGGCTGTAATCTTTAAATTACAACCCCCCCCCCTTACAGGGGCAATTACAAGGCCAGCTATGGCCTCAGCATGGCTGGCCCAGGCTGTTGCAGACTGAGTGGACGCATTACAGGATAGTCTCTTGGTGAACGCCATGAGAGAACAGCTATCCCATATAAGAAATATAAGGCAAGCAGCTGCCTATTTGGAAGAAGACACAGGTCTACTAGCTTCCCAAGCTTCTCAGTAGTAGCCCGCAAGGCAGTGTGGCTACAAACCTGGAAGGCGGATTCATAATCCAAGAAGGCATTGGAATCTCTACCCTTTGCTGGAGATAATCTGTTTGGAACAGAATTGGACAAAATAGTGGCCACCTTAGCAGCCTCTAAATCAGCGTTTCTGTCCTCGGCATCAACCTCGAAACCAAAATTCTCTGCTTTCCGGTCCTTCTGGACCCAGGGCAAAGCAAAAGGACAGGCTTATTCCAGACAGTTTCAATCAACTAAAACAGTTAAGCTTAAAGCCAGACAGGCCTGGGCAGCCAAATGTCCGATTTCCAAATCAGAAGACAAACCCTCTGCCTGACGGGACGTCAGGGTGAGAGGCCGACTTCTGCAGTTTGCACAGGTATGGTGTCAGTCCACCACAGATACCTGGGTGCAAGAAGTGGTTTCTCATGGTTACGCCTTTACCTTTGTGAAGCGACCCCCCCCAGCAGTTATTTTTTACCAGACCGCCTTTAGATTCAATCAAGGCCAAGGCTCTACAAAAAGCAATTCAGATCTTACTGCAATTTTGAGTGATAATACCGGTTCCCTCAGTACAACGAGGACTGGGTTTCAACTTCATGAGACCCATCGGCCCATCCTCAATCTCAAAGCTCTGAACAAATATATATGGGTACCCTGTTTTCGTATGGAAACTTTATGGGCTATTACCATCGCAATGGAGCCAGGGAATTTCATGGTGTCTCTGGACATTCAAGATGCCTACCTGCATGACCTGATAGCACTCTCCCATCAACGCTATCTTATGTTTGCAATCCTCCAGCAACATTTCCAATTTCAGTCACTACCCTTCGACCTTGCTACAGCTCATCGGGTGTTCACCAAAATCATGGTGGTTATGGCAGCTCAGCTTCGTCACCAGGGGATAAAGACATTTTCATACCTGGACAACCTGCTCATCCTGGCACAATCCCAGGAAACCCTCCTCTGCCATCTTCAAGTGACTATAGCCTTCCTACAGGCTCACGGATGGCTCATAAATGGAGCAAAATCCTCCCTAGTCCCATGATGCATTTAGGAGCAATACTGGATTCCAGTTTACAGAAAATGTTCCTGCCACTGGACAAAATATCCACAGTTTGCTGCAGTCAGAAAGTATCCATTCATGCAGCGATGCGGATACTGGGGTCAGCATGGTAGAATATGCCTAGTTCTATTCAAGGCTCCTTCAACATCTGATTATCTCCAAATGGAATGGACAGCATCAGACGATAAAAACCCAGACGATAATTCTTCCTCAGAAAGTACGTCTTTCACTGACCTGGTGGCTACAAGCATCCCCCCTGGACCAGGGTCGACCCTTCTGGATCTCAGACCGGGTTCTCCTGGCAACGGACACGAGTCTCCGAGGCTGAGAAGCCGTAACAGGTCAATACTCTCTTCAGGGCCATTGGACCAAGGATGAGAGTGGTCTATCAATGTCCTGGAGCTTCAGAACATCTACATGGCACTCACTCAGGCAAGGGAAATACTTCACGGTAGACTGATTCAAAGTTAGTTGGACAATGCCACTGCAGTAACCTACCTCAAAGACCAAGGAGGCGCTCGCAACCGAATGGCAATGAAGGAAGTAGCCCGCATACTCAGGTGGGCCGTACGCCATCAGTGGACAAACCATTGCTGCTGCCTCAACGACCAGATCTATGGATTCAAGATAACTGTCTCTACTCACACCTGGATCGGCTGTCTTTGACGGCGTGGCTCGAGTCATCCGTTCTAAAGGCAAAAGGATTTTCACAAATGGTAATTCAAACGATGCTTCAGGCAAGGAAACCATCCTCAGCCCACATCTATTACAGGATCTGGCATGCATATTTCCAATGGTGTGCTGCCAGAACTAATGAGCCTTGATCCTTTAGAGTTTCCCAAATATTGGCATTCCTTCAATCTTACGCCTAACCTCCCTTAAGGTACAGATTTCGGTATTATCCATATGGTTTCAGAGAAAAATTGCAACTCTACAGGATGATCGCACTTTCTTTCAGGGAGTGCTTCACATCCAGCCTCCTTTCAGCAGGATTAGTTCTCAAGACTCTTCAAGCTCCCCCATTTGAACCATTGCACCTGGTGGATCTCAAATGGATGACAGCTAAAACTCAATTTCTACTTGCAACAGCTTCAGCTAGGAGAGTATCAGATTTAGGGGCACTTTCCTGTAGCCCCCCCATTTCTGGTCTTTCATCCAGACAGAGTAGTTCTCAGAACCAGGTCTGGTCATCTTCCTAAGGTGGTCTCTAAATTTCACCTTAATGAAGAAATTGTAGTTCCGGCCTTCAAATTGCTAGACCTCACTGTGGGAGAAGCATCACTGGACGTAGTTCATGCACTAAGGATCTACGTGAATCAGACCAGTGACATCAGAACAAATGCTCACTTTGTCCTATATGGATCGCCTGATAATAAGCAAACACTGGCGAGATGACTTCGGATGACTATCTCAGAAGCCTACTCTCGAGCGGATCTCCCTATCCCGGATAATGTCTCTGCCCATTGTACACGCACAGTTGGTCCCTCATGGGCAGCCTGCCGTGGTGCCTCAACTGAACAACTCTGTAAGTCAGCCACGTGGTCATCTATCAATACCTTTCTAAGACATTATGCCTTTGATAGCTTTACCTCTCAGGATGCTGCGTTTAGACGTCGGATTCTCTTGTCAAATCAGGAGCATCCCCTCCCTTAAATTCTGCTTTGGGACATCCCCATGTCAATCCTGTGGATCAACTGTGGACCCTGAAGAAGAAAACAAGAGTTATGGTAGACTTACCATGGTTCATTCTGTATCTTTGAGGTCCACAGGATTCACAGGGTGGTCACCCTTACACACCTAATTTGAGAATCTTTCACTAACTGCTTCCTTCTGGTATGAAAGAGTGTTTTGTGTTTTCTGGTATGTACAGGTCTTCCTTCTCGCTTAATTCTGCTCATGCCTTGGACTTGCTGACAAAACTAACTTCCCAAGGCCAGGGGGTGGAGTTATAGGGGAGATTGGACCGGGCATTTTGTGCCCGATCCTTATCCAACCACCTACACCACATGTCAATCCTGTGGACCTAGAAGAAACAGTGTTAATTATGGTAAGTCTACCATAACTCTTGTTATCTGTCTGCAGCTGAATGCATTGTGATGTCACATGGGAATTGTCTGTCTGCAGCTGTATGCGTTGTCATGTCACAGTGGTACTGTCTAGCTGCCTGCTGTATAATGCATTGTGATGTCACAAAGGTACAGTATTGTCTAGCTGCCTGCAGCTGAGTGCATTGTGATGTCACGAGGTACTGTCTAGCTGCCTGCAGCTGAATGCATTGTTATGTCACTGAGGTACTGTCTAGCTGCCTGCAGCATAGTGCATTGTGATGCCACAGAGGCACAGTTGATGTCACAGAGTTACTGTCTAGCTGCCTGCAGCAAAATTCACTGTGATATCACTGAGGTACTGTCTAGCTGGGTGTGGTATGGTATGCCGGTGTTCAGGCTCCCGGCGAGTGTCGGTATGCCGGCTGTCGGGATTCCGGCGCCGGTATACTGTGCGCCGGGATCCCGACAGCCGGCATACTGAAGACCACCCGTCTAGCTATTTGCAGCTGAGTGCATTGCGATGTCAAAGAGGTAATGTTGATGTCATAGAGGTACTGTCTAGCTGCCTGCAGTTGAGTGCATTGTGATGTCACGGAGGCACTATCTATCTGCCTACACTTGAATGCATTGTGAGGTCACACAGGTACTGTCTAGCTGCCTGCAACTGAGTCCATTCTGAGGTCACAGTGATCGCAAAAATGCGCTATAGCCACTTTCGTAGTCCCGGGGACTTACTTTTCAAAAAAATAGGATTTTAATTACCAACCGGTAAATCCTTTTATCGTTGTCCGTAGAGGATGCTGGGGTCCACATTAGTACCATGGGGTATAGATGGGTCCACTAGGAGCCATGGGCACTTTAAGACTTTGATAGTGTGGGCTGGCTCCTCCCTCTATTCCCCTCCTACCAGACTCAGTCTAGAAACTGTGCCCGAGGAGACAGACAACTTCGTGAGTAGGAATTTACACTTTTAGTGGTGAGATTCACACCAGCTCACACATACAAGGCAAACCAAGCTAACCAGCTTGCAAACTCAGCAACGGCTGAAGAACATTAGTTAACCAAGTAACAACAGTACTAAACCAAGAACAAAGCAGTACTGAATTAACCACAGCAGGATAAAGCGCTGGGCGGGCGCCCAGCATCCTCTACGACTACGAGAAAATAATTTACCGTTAGGTAATTAAAATCCTATTTTCTATTACGTCCTAGAGGATGCTGGGGTCCACATTAGTACCATGGGGATGTACCAAAGCTCCGAGAACGGGAGGGAGAGCGCGGAGGCTCCTGCAGAACTGATTGACCAAACTTTAGGTCCTCAGAGGCCAAAGTATCAAACTTGTAGAACTTAGCAAACATGATCGACCCTGACCAAGTAGCTGCTCAGCAAAGTTGTAAAGCCAAGACCCCCACGGGCAGCCGCCCAGGAAGAACCCACCTTACGAGTAGAGTGGGACTTAACCGATTTAGGACACGGCAAGCCTGCCTTAGAATACGCATGCTCGATAGTGAACCTGATCCAGCGAGAAATCGTCTGCTTAGAAGCAGGAGACCCAAGTTTCTTGTGATCATACAGGACAAACAGAGAGTCAGATTTTCTGTGACAAGCAGTCCTTGCCACATAGATCTTCAGAGCCCTTACTACATCCAAGGACTTTGATGGAATTGAGGAGTCAGTAGCCACTGGCACCACAATAGGTTGGTTGATATGAAAAGCCGACACAACCTTTGGAAGGAACTGCTGACGCGTTCCGCTCTATCCGCATGGAAGATTAAGTAGGGGCTTTTACAAGAAAAAGCCCCAAATTCCGACACACGTCTAGCAGAAGCTAAGACCAACAACGTGACAGTTTTCCACATGAGAAACTTGACCTCAGCCTCCTGTAGAGGCTCACACCAATCCGATTGCAGGAACTGCAATACCACGTTACGATCCCAGGGTGCCGTAGGTGGCACAAAGGGAGGCTGTATGTGCAGAACCCCTTTCAAGAAAGTCTGAACCTCAGGGAGGGAAGCAAGTTGTTTCTGGAAGAAAATGGATAGGGCTGAAATAAGGACCTTTAGGGATCCCAAACGCAGGCCCATATCCACACCTGCTTGCAGGAAGAGCAGAAACCGTCTGAGTTGAAACTCCACCGTAGAAAACTTCTTGGATTCACACCAAGAAACATACTTTTTCCAAATGCGATGGCAATGTTTAGACTTTACTCCTTTCCTAGCCTGTATCAGGGTAGGAATAACTTTGTTCGGAATGCCCTTCCGAGCTAAGATCTGGCGTTCAACCTCCATGCCGTCAAACAAAGCCGTGGTAAGTCTTGATAAGCGAATGGCTCCTGTTGCAGAAGGTCCTCTCAAAGAGGAAGTGGCCTCGGATCTTCCAACAGTAACTTCAGAAGGTCCGTGTACCAAGCCCTTCTTGGCCAGTCCGGAGCAAGAGGATTGCTTGAACTTTTGTTCTCTTTATGAGTTTTAAAAATCCTTGGGATGAGTGGAAGTGGAGGGAACACATACACTGACTTGAACACCCACGGAGGTACCAGGGCGTCCACCGCCGCTGCTTGTGAGTCTTGTGACCTGGAACAATACCTCAGAAGCTTCATGTTGAGACGAGAGGCCATCATGTCCATTTGAGGTACACCCCAAAGACTTGTCACCTCCGTGAACACCTCCGGATGGAGGCCCCACTCTCCTGGATGGAGATCGTGCCTGCTGAGGAAGTCCGCTTCCCAGTTGTCCACTCCCGGAATGAAGATTGCTGACAGTGCCACAATGTGCCTTTCTGCCCAGAGGAGGATTCTTGACACCTCTGACATCGCAGCTCTGCTCTTCGTTCTGCCCTGTCGGTTTATGTATGCCACCGTCGTTACAATGTCCGACTGCACCTGAATGGCCTGATCTTGCAGAAGGTGTGCCGCCTGTAGAAGACCGTTGTACACGGCTCTTAGATCCAGGATGATTATTGGAAGAATGGATTCCAGACTTGACCACCTTCCTTGGAAGGTGTCCCCTTGGGTGACCGCGCCCCAACCTCTGAGACTTGCATCCATAGTTAGAAGGATCCAGTTCTGAACCCCCGAACCTGCGTACCTCTAGAAGGTGAGGCAGTTGTAGCCACCATAGGAGTGAGATCCTGGCTTTCGGCGAAAGACGTATCGTCTGGTGAATGTGTAGGTGAGAACCTGACCACTTGTCTAGGAGATCCAGTTGGAAGGACCGTGCATGAAATCTTCCGTACTGTAGCGCCTCGGAGGAGGCAACCATCTTCCCCAGAAGGCGAATGCACTGATGGTCCGATACCCGGGCAGGCTTCAAGACATCCCGGACCATCGATTGTATCACCAACGCTTTCTCCACCGGTAGAAATACCCTCTGCACCTGCGTGTCGAGAATCATCCCTTGTCGGCTCCAAATGTGACTTTGGAAGATTCAGGATCCATCCATGATCCCTGAGCAGTCAAGTCGTGAGAGCAATGCTCTGCAACAACTTCTCCCCGCCTGCGGAGAACCATCATTTCTGCCATAACCATGGTGAACACCCTCGGTGCCGTGGAGAGGCCGAATGGCAGTGCCTGGAACTGATGGTGACAGTCCAACAGCTCGAATCTGAGATAAGCCTGGTGGGGCAGCCAAATCGGAATGTGGAGTTATGCATCCTTGATATCCAGGGATACCAGAAACTCTCCCTCCTCCAGACCTGAGATCACCACTCTCGGAGATCCCATTTTGAACTTGAATTCCTTCAGATAAGGGTTTAACGATTTCAGGTTCAAAAACGGTCTGACCGAACCATTCGGTTTCGGTACCACAAATAGGTTTGAATAGTAACCCTTATTTTCCAGATGTTGGCTCTAGGTGAGATTTTAGAAGGTTTAGAATCCACCCGTGATCTTGGAGGAATTTGGTTGAGAGACCAATGCTGTCCAGCAACCTTTCCCTGGACGGTGCTTTTATCAGGACATCGTCCGGGTACGGAATAATGTTTACTCCCTGCTTGTGGAGTAGAAACATCATCTCTGCAATCACCTTGGTGAACACCCTCGGTGCTGTGGAGAGACCAAATGGCAGGGCCTGGGACTGGTAGAGACAGTCCTGCAGTGCAAATCGTAGATAAGTCTGATGAGGCGGCCAGATCGAAATGTCAAGGTACGCATCCTTGATATCCAGGGAAACTAGGAAATTCCTTACCTCCAGACCTGAGATCACTGCTCTCAGAGACTCCATCTTGAATTTGAACACTCGTAAGTACGGGTTCAACGACTTGAGATTCAAATTGGTCTTACCGAACCGTCCGGTTTTGGTACTACAAACAAGTTGTAATAATACCCCTTGTTTTGCAGATGAGGTAGAACTGGAACAATGACTTGAGTCTGTACCAGCTTTTGGATGGCATGCTGTTATACTTGCTTCTTGTGAAACTGGTAAGAATGAATTTGAAGAATCTGTGAGGTGGGAGCTCTTGGAACTCCAGTCTGTACCCCTGGGAAATAAGATCTATGGCCCAGGGATCCTGGCACGAACTTGACCAGATCTGACTGAAGGACCTGATAGCCTTCCAGTCATTGCGGTCCACCGTCATGCTGAAGGTTTTGAGGAAGCAGAGCCTGAGCTCTGTTCCTGAGCACTGGCAGTTGCTGGTTTGCGTGGTTAACCTTTTGCGCCGCTGGAGGACGTAGAAGCACCTCTGGATTTGCCCTTGAACTTGGCCATCCGAAAGGACTGCAACTTAGAAGCTGAACAAGTTTTCTTGGTTGGGGGGACTGTGGAAGGAAGATACGTACACTTACCCGCAGTAGCTGTGGAGATCCATATGTCTAGCTTATCTCCAAATAAGGCCTTTCCTGTGAATGGTAGACCTTCCACGCCTTTCCTGGAGTCCGCGTCAGCAGTCCACTGGCGTAGCCACAAGCCCCTGCGTGCCAACACTGCCATAGCGGTGGTGCGTGCATTAAGCAAGCCTATTTCTTTTATGGTTTCCACCATAAAGTTCGCAGAGTCCTGTATATGCTGCAGGAGTAAAACTAGGTCCCCCCTAGTCAAGGAATCTAACGCCTCAATTAGGTTACCTGACCATTTTGCAATGGCTTTTGTGATCCACGCATATGCAATAGTGGGTCTTTGGGCCACCCCAGCAGCTGTGTACAATGATTTGAGTGTAGTCTCAATTTTACAACCAGCTGTGTCTTTCAGGGAGGCTGCACCAGGAACAGGCAATACATTTTACGTGACAGCCTAGAGACTGATGTGTTCACTATCTGTGGATTTTCCCATTTTTTCCTATCCTCCAGAGGAAAAATTGGATTTTAATACCTACCGGTAAATCCTTTTCTCCTAGTCCGTAGAGGATGCTGGGGACTCCAAAAGGACCATGGGGTATAGATGGGATCCGCAGGAGACATGGGCACACTAAAAGACTTTGACTGGGTGTGAACTGGCTCCTCCCTCTATGCCCCTCTTCCAGACCTCAGTTATAGGAACTGTGCCCAGGGAGACGGACATTTCGAGGAAAAGGATTTTTGTTAAACCAAGGGTGAGATACATACCAGCTCACACCACAACACACCGTACAACTGGATTACCAGGAATACCAGAGAACAGTATGAACGAAAGACAGCAACAAGCTGAACATAACCGATACACGACCTTCGTGTAACCGAAAACAACAACTAACAATCCAACTGCAAGTAACAGTCCGCACTGGAATGGGTGCCCAGCATCCTCTACGGACTAGGAGAAAAGGATTTACCGGTAGGTATTAAAAATAAGATTTTACTTACCGATAAATCTATTTCTCGTAGTCCGTAGTGGATGCTGGGACTCCGTAAGGACCATGGGGAACAGCGGCTCCGCAGGAGACAGGGCACAAGAATAAAAGCTTTAGGATCAGGTGGTGTGCACTGGCTCCTCCCCCCATGACCCTCCTCCAAGCCTCAGTTAGGATACTGTGCCCGGACGAGCGTACATAATCAGGAAGGATATTGAATCCCGGGTAAGACTCATACCAGCCACACCAATCACACCGTACAACTTGTGATCTGAACCCAGTTAACAGTATGATAACAACGAAGGAGCCTCTGAAAAGATGGCTCACAACAACAATAACCCGATTTAGTTAACAATAACTATGTACAAGTATTGCAGACAATCCGCACTTGGGATGGGCGCCCAGCATCCACTACGGACTACGAGAAATAGATTTATCGGTAAGTAAAATCTTATTTTCTCTGACGTCCTAGTGGATGCTGGGACTCCGTAAGGACCATGGGGATTATACCAAAGCTCCCAAACGGGCGGGAGAGTGCGGATGACTCTGCAGCACCGAATGAGAGAACTCCAGGTCCTCCTCAGCCAGGGTATCAAATTTGTAGAATTTAGCAAACGTGTTTGCCCCTGACCAAGTAGCTGCTCGGCAAAGTTGTAAAGCCGAGACCCCTCGGGCAGCCGCCCAAGATGAGCCCACTTTCCTTGTGGAATGGGCTTTTACAGATTTTGACTGTGGCAGGCCTGCCACAGAATGTGCAAGCTGAATTGTACTACAAATCCAACGAGCAATAGTCTGCTTAGAAGCAGGAGCACCCAGCTTGTTGGGTGCATACAGGATAAACAGCGAGTCAGACTTTCTGACTCCAGCCGTCCTGGAAACATATATTTTCAGGGCCCTGACAATGTCAAGTAACTTGGAGTCCTCCAAGTCCCTAGTAGCCGCAGGCACCACAATAGGTTGGTTCATGTGAAAAGCAGAAACCACCTTAGGGAGAAATTGAGGACGAGTCCTCAATTCTGCCCTGTCAGAATGAAAAATTAAGTAAGGGCTTTTATATGATAAAGCCGCCAATTCTGACACACGCCTGGCTGAAGCCAGAGCTAACAGCATCGTCACCTTCCATGTGAGATATTTTAAGTCCACAGTGGTGAGTGGTTCAAACAAATGTGACTTAAGGAACCTCAAAACAACATTGAGATCCCAAGGTGCCACTGGAGGCACAAAAGGAGGTTGTATATGCAGTACCCCTTTTACAAATGTCTGAACTTCAGGTACTGAAGCCAGTTCTTTCTGGAAGAAAATCGACAGGGCCGAAATTTGAACCTTAATGGACCCTAATTTTAGGCCCATAGACAGTCCTGTTTGCAGGAAATGGAGGAAACGACCCAGTTGAAATTCCTCTGTAGGGGCCTTCTTGGCCTCACACCACGCAACATATTTTCGCCAAATGCGGTGATAATGTTTTGCGGTTACATCCTTCCTGGCTTTGACCAGGGTAGGGATGACTTCATCTGGAATGCCTTTTTCCTTCAGGATCCGGCGTTCAACCGCCATGCCGTCAAACGCAGCCGCGGTAAGTCTTGGAACAGACAAGGCCCCTGCTGGAGCAGGTCCTTTCTTAGAGGTAGAGGCCACGGGTCTTCCGTGAGCATCTCTTGAAGTTCCGGGTACCAAGTCCTTCTTGGCCAATCCGGAACCACGAGTATCGTTCTTACTCCTCTCCTTCTTATGATTCTCAGTACTTTTGGTATGAGAGGCAGAGGAGGGAACACATACACTGACTGGTACACCCACGGTGTCACCAGAGCGTCCACCGCTATTGCCTGAGGGTCCCTTGACCTGGCGCAATATCTGTCTAGTTTTTTGTTTAGACGTGACGCCATCATGTCCACCTTTGGTTTTTCCCAACGGTTTACAATCAGGTGGAAGACTTCTGGGTGAAGTCCCCACTCTCCCGGGTGAAGGTCGTGTCTGCTGAGGAAGTCTGCTTCCCAGTTGTCCACTCCCGGAATGAACACTGCTGACAGAGCTATCACATGATTTTCCGCCCAGCGAAGAATCCTTGCAGCTTCTGCCATTGCCCTCCTGCTTCTCGTGCCGCCCTGTCTGTTTACGTGGGCGACTGACGTGATGTTGTCCGATTGGATCAATACCGCCTGACCCTGAAGCAGGGGTTTCGCTTGACTTAGGGCATTGTAAATGGCCCTTAGTTCCAGAATGTTTATATGAAGAGATGTTTCCATGCTTGACCACAAGCCCTGGAAATTTTTTCCCTGTGTGACTGCCCCCCAGCCTCTCAGGCTGGCGTCCGTGGTCACCAGGACCCAATCCTGAATGCCAAATCTGCGGCCCTCTAGTAGATGAGCACTCTGCAGCCACCACAGAAGAGACACCCTTGTCCTTGTCGACAGGGTTATCCGCTGATGCATCTGAAGATGCGATCCGGACCATTTGTCCAGTAGATCCCACTGAAACGTTCTTGCATGGAATCTTCCGAATGGAATTGCTTCGTAAGAAGCCACCATTTTTCCCAGGACCCTCGTGCACTGATGCACTGACACCTGGCCTGGTTTTAGGAGGTTCCTGACTAGCTCGGATAACTCCCTGGCCTTCTCCTCCGGGAGAAACACCTTTTTCTGGACTGTGTCCAGAATCATTCCTAGGAACAGTAGACGTGTCGTTGGAATCAGCTGCGATTTTGGAATATATAGGATCCACCCGTGCTGACGTAACACTACCTGAGATAGTGCTACTCCGACTTCTAACTGTTCCCTGGACCTTGCCCTTATCAGGAGATCGTCCAAGTAAGGGATAATTAAGATGCCTTTTCTTCGAAGAAGAATCATCATTTCGGCCATTACCTTGGTAAAGACCCGAGGTGCCGTGGACAACCCAAACGGCAGCGTCTGAAACTGATAATGACAGTTTTGTACTACAAACCTGAGGTACCCTTGGTGAGATGGGTAGATTGGGACGTGGAGATAAGCATCCTTGATGTCCAGAGACACCATATAGTCCCCTTCTTCCAGGTTTGCTATCACCGCTCTGAGTGATTCCATCTTGAATTTGAACCTCTTTATGTAAGTGTTCAGGGATTTCAGATTTAAAATTGGTCTCACCGAGCCGTCCGGCTTCGGTACCACAAACAGCGTGGAATAATACCCCTTTCCCTGTTGTAGGAGGGGTACCTTGATTATCACCTGCTGGGAATACAGCTTGTGAATGGCTTCCAAAACTGCCTCCCTGTCGGAGGGAGACTTTGGTAGAGCAGACTTCAGGAACCGGCGAGGGGGAAACGCCTCGAATTCCAGTTTGTACCCCTGCGATACCACCTGTAGAATCCAGGGGTCCACTTGCGAGTGAGCCCACTGCGCGTTGAAATTCTTGAGACGGGCCCCCACCATGTCTGAGTCTGCTTGTAAAGCCCCAGCGTCATGCTGAAGACTTGGCAGAAGCAGGGGAGGGCTTCTGCTCCTGGGAAGCGGCTGCATGGTGCAGTCTTTTTCCCCTTCCTCTGCCCCGGGGCAGGAAGGAATGGCCTTTAGCTCGCTTGTACTTATGGGAACGAAAGGACTGAGTTTGAAAAGACGGTGTCTTTTTCTGCTGATGTGAAGTGACCTGGGGTAAAAAGGTGGATTTTCCAGCCGTTGCCGTGGCCACCAGGTCCGATAGACCAGCCCCAAATAACTCCTCCCCTTTATACGGCAATACTTCCATATGTCGTTTGGAATCCGCATCTCCTGACCACTGTCGCGTCCATAACGCTTTTCTGGCAGAAATGGACATAGCACTTACTCTTGATGCCAGGGTGCAAATATCCCTCTGTGCATCACGCATATATAGTAATGCATCCTTCAAATGCTCTATAGTTAACAGTATATTGTCCCTATCCAGGGTATCAATATTTTCAGTCAGGGAATCCGACCACGCGACGCCAGCACTGCACATCCAGGCTGAAGCGATTGCTGGTGTCGCAGTATAACACCAGTATGTGTGTATATACTTTTAAGAATATTTTCCAGCCTTCTATCTGCTGGTTCTTTGAGGGTGGCCGTATCAGGAGACGGTAACGCTACTTGTTTTGATAAACGTGTGAGCGCCTTATCTACCCTAGGGGGTGTTTCCCAACGTGTCCTAACCTCTAACGGGAAAGGATATAGTGCCAATAATTTTTTAGAAATTAGCAGTTTTTTGTCGGGGGAAACCCACGCTTTATCACACACCTCATTTAACTCATCTGACTCAGGGAAAACTATTGGTAGTTTTTTCACACCCCACATAATACCCTTCTTTGTGGTACTTGTAGTGTCAGAAATGTTCAATGCTTCCTTCATTGCCGTGATCATGTAACGTGTGGCCCTACTGGACATTACGTTTGTCTCCTCACCGTCGACACTAGACTCAGTATCTGTGTCTGGGTCTGTGTCGACCCACTGAGGTAACGGGCGTTTTAGGGCCCCTGACGGTGTCTGAGACGCCTGGACAGGCACTAATTGATTTGCCGGCTGTCTCATGTCATCAACCGTTCTTTGCAAAGTGCTGACATTATCACTTAATTCTTTAAATACGATCATCCAGTCAGGTGTCGACTCCCTAGGAGGTGACATCACTAACCCAGGCAATTGCTCCGCCTCCACATCATTTTCCTCCTCATACATGTCGACACACACGTACCGACACACAGCACACACACCGGGAATGCTCTGATAGAGGACAGGACCCCACAAGCCCCTTTGGAAAGACAGAGGGAGAGTCTGCCAGCACACACCAAGCGCTATATATATATATACAGGGATAACCTTATATAAGTGTTATTCCCTTATAGCTGCTGTATAGTTTTTAGCTGCCAATAGTGCCCATCCTTCTCTTTTTTACCCTGATTCAGTAGCAAGTCTGCAGGGGAGAGTCAGGGAGCCGTCCTTCCAGCGGAGCTGTGAGGGAAAATGGCGCTTGTGTGCTGAGGAGATAGGCTCCGCCCCTTCACGACGTCCTTATCTCCCGCTTTTTCTGTAAAAAATGGCAGGGGTTAAAATACATCCATATAGCCCAAGAGCTATATGTGATGTATTCTTTAGCCAACCTAAGGTATTATCTGTTATATTGCGTCTCAGGGCGCTCCCCCCCAGCGCCCTGCACCCTCAGTGACCGGAGTGTGAAGTGTGCTGAGAGCAATGGCGCACAGCTGCGGTGCTGTGCGCTACCTTAGTCTGAAGACAGGATCGTCTTCTGCCGCCGATTTCACCGGACCTCTTCGCTCTTCTGGCTCTGTAAGGGGGCCGGCGGCGCGGCTCCGGGACCCATCCAGGCTGAACCTGTGATCGTCCCTCTGGAGCTAATGTCCAGTAGCCTAAGAAACCCGATCCACTCTGCACGCAGGTGAGTCCGTTTCTTCTCCCCTTAGTCCCACGATGCAGTGAGCCTGTTGCCAGCAGGACTCACTGAAAATAAAAAAACCTAAAATATACTTTTATTCTAAGCAGCTCAGGAGAGCCACCTAGCCTGCACCCTTCTCGTTCGGGCACAAAAATCTAACTGAGGCTTGGAGGAGGGTCATGGGGGGAGGAGCCAGTGCACACCACCTGATCCTAAAGCTTTTATTCTTGTGCCCTGTCTCCTGCGGAGCCGCTGTTCCCCATGGTCCTTACGGAGTCCCAGCATCCACTAGGACGTCAGAGAAATCCTATTTTATCTTACGTCCTAGAGGATGCTGGGGACTCCAAAAGGACCATGGGGCCTATACCAAAGCTCCAGACCGGGTGGGAGAGTGCGGAGACTCTGCAGCACCGATTGAGCAAACATGAGGTCCTCATCAGCCAGGGTATCAAACTTGTAGAATTTAGCAAAAGTGTTTGAACCCGACCACATAGCTGCTCGGCAAAGCTGAAGTGCCGAGACCCCTCGGGCAGCCGCCCAAGATGAGCCCACCTTCCTGGTAGAATGGGCCTTCACCGACTTCGGCAACGGCAATCCAGCCGTAGAATGAGCGTGCTGAATCGTATTACAAATCCAGCGCGCATTAGTCTGCTTGGAAGCAGGATTTCCAATCTTGTTGGAAGGATACAGGACAAACAGAGCCTCTGTTTTTCTCACAAGAGCCGTTCTGGGGACATAAATCTTCAACGCTCGTACCTCATCGAGAGATTTTGGCACCGCCACGGCATCCGTAGCCACTGGCACCACAATAGGTTGATTTATGTGAAACAAAGAAACCACCTTCGGCAGAAATTGTCGACGAGTCCTCAATTCCGCTCTATCCACATGGAAAATCAAATATGGGCTCTTGTGAGACAAAGCCGCCAATTCCGACACCCGTCTGACGGACGCCAAGGCCAAAAGCATGACCACTTTCCAAGTGAGAAATTTCAACTCAACCTTTCGCAAAGGTTCAAACCAGTGAGACATAAGAAATTGTAACACCACGTCAAGATCCCACGGTGCCACAGGTGGCACAAATGCAGGATGGATATGCAGCACTCCCTTCACGAAAGTCTGAACTTCAGGAAGGGCAGCCAATTCTTTTTGAAAGAAAATAGATAAAGCTGAAATCTGCACTTTGATGGAACCTAATTTTAGGCCTGCATCCACACCTGCCTGCAAAAAATGGAGGAAACGACCCATCTGAAACTCCTCCGCAGGAGCTTTCCTGGCTTCACACCACGACACATATTTTCTCCAAATACGGTGATAATGCTTCGCCGTGACCTACTTTCTAGCCTTAAGGAGATTGGGGATGACTTCCCCGGGAATACCCTTTCGAGCTAGAATTTGGCGTTCAACCTCCACGCCGTCAAACGCAGCCGCGGTAAGTCCTGAAATACGCATGGCCCTTGCAGTAACAGGTCCTCTCTGAGAGGAAGCGGCCAATGATCTTCTACGAGCAATTCCTGAAGATCCGGATACCAGGCCCTCCGTGGCCAATCTGGAACGACGAGTACTGCCGGAACGGAACTCTTGTTCGTCTTATGATCCTCAACACTTTCGGAATGAGAGGAAGAGGAGGAAACACATATACCGACTGAAACAACCACTGAGTTACCAGGGCGTCCACTGCACTGGCTTGGGGGTCCCTAGACCTGGAACAGTACCTCGGAAGCTTCTTGTTGAGGCGAGACGCCATCATGTCTATTTGAGGAATTCCCCAACGCCTTGTCACTTCTGCAAATACCTCTTGATGAAGAACCCACTATCCCAGATGGAGATCGTGTCTGCTGAGGAAGTCTGCTTCCCAGTTGTCCACGCCCGGAAGGAAAACTGCTGACAGAGCGATCACGTGCTTTTCCACCTAGCGGAGAACTCTTGTGGCCTCCGCCATTGCCGCTCTGCTCCTTGTTCCGCCCTGACGGTTTACGTACGCTACCGCTGTTACGTTGTCCGACTGAATCAGGACAGGTAGACCTCGAAGAAGGTGTTCCGCTTGCAGAAGGCTGTTGTAAATGGCTCTTAACTTCAGAACGTTTATGTGAAGACAAGTTTCCTGGCTTGACCATTTTCCCTGGAAACTTCTTCCTAGCGTGACTGCTCCCCAGCCTCGGAGACTTGCATCCGTGGTCAGCAGGACCCAATCCTGGATTCCGAACCTGCGTCCCTCTAGAAGGTGAGAACTTTGCAGCCACCACAGGAGAGAAATTCTGGTCCTGGAAGATAGACTTATTTTCCGGTGCAAGTGCAGGTGAGACCCGGACCATTTGTCCAGCAGGTCCCACTGAAACACCCTTGCATGAAACCTGCCAAACGGAATGGCTTCGTAAGCCGCAACCATCTTCCCTAGCACTCAAGTGCATTGATGAATCGACACTCTTGCTGGTTTCAGAATCTCCTTGACCATGCATTGGATTTCCAGAGCCTTTTCCGCTGGAAGAAGCACTCTTTGCAGTTCCGTGTCCAGGATCATGCCCAAGAAAGGCAGCCAAATTGTCGGAATCAACTGAGATTTTGGCAAATTCAGAATCCAACCATGATGTTGCAGAACCGTCAAGGAGAGTTCCACATTTCTTAGCAACTGCTCCTTCGATCCACCTTTATCAGCAGATCGTCCAAGTACGGGATAATTGTGACACCTTGCTTGCGTAGGAGCACCATCATTTCCGCCATCACTTTGGTGAAGACCCTCGGGCCGTGGAAAACCCAAACGGCAACGTCTGAAATTGGTAATGACAATCCTGCACCGCAAATCTCAGGAACGCCTGATGTGGAGGATATATCGGGACGTGCAAGTAGGCATCTTTTATGTCTACTGACGCCATAAAATCCCCCCTTTCTAGACTGGAGATCACTGCCCGAAGAGATTCCATTTTGAACTTGAAAGTTTTCAAATACAGATTGAGGGATTTTAGGTTCAGGATCGGTCTGACCGAGCCATCCGGCTTTGGTACTACAAAGAGGCTTGAATAAAACCCTTCTCCCCGTTGGGACGGGGGTACCGGGACAATGACACACTGTTGACACAGCTTTTGTATTGCCGCACTCACTACTTCCCTTTCTGGGACAGAAACTGGCAAGGCTGATTTGAAAAATCGGTGGGGGGGCAGGTCCTGAAACTCCAGTTTGTATCCTTGGGACACTATGTCTAACACCCAAGGATCTAGGACCGAGTGGACCCAGACCTGCCTGAAGAGTCTGAGATGCGCCCCCACCGGCATGGACTCCCGTAAGGGAGCCCCAGCGTCATGCGGTGGACTTGGCAGAGGCCGGGGAGGACTTTTGATCCTGGGAGCCTGACGCAGCAGGCGCCCTTTTTCCCCTTCCTCTACCTTTTGAAGCAAGGAAGGACGAGCCTCTTCCTTTTTTTGTATCTATTAGGCCGAAAGGAATGCATCTGAGAATGAGGTGCCTTTTTCTGTTGTGGTGGAACATAAGAAAGAAAAGATGACTTACTCGCTGTAGCGGTAGACACCAGGTCAGCGAGGCCGTCCCCAAACAAGACACTACCTTTATAAGGGAGAGCTTCCATAGCTTTCTTGGAGTCGGCATCAGTATTCCATTGATGAATCCACAGCGCTCTCCTGGCCGAGACAGCCATGGCATTGGCCCTTGATCCCAAGAGGCCAATATCCCTCGCCGCATCCTTTAGGTAAGCTGCAGCGTCCCCGATATAACCGAGAGTCAGAAGAATGTTATCCCTATCCATGGTATCCATATCAGATGCCAAATTATCAGCCCACTTAGCAATAGCACTACTCACCCAAGCCGACGCCACGGCAGGTCTGAGGAGTGCACCCATAGTGACATAAATAGTTTTTAATGTTGTTTCCTGCTTACGATCCGCAGGGTCCTTGCGGGCAGCAGTGTCGGGAGACGGAAGTGCCACCTTCTTGGACAGCCGGGAGAGGGCCTTGTCCACACTGGGAGATGACTCCCACTTTTCCCTGTCGACAGAGGGGAAAGGATATGCCATAAAAATTCTCTTGGGAACCTGCCACCTTTTGTCAGGCGATTCCCAAGCTTTTTCACAAAGAGCATTCAGTTCATGAGAGGGGGGAATCGTCACCTCAGGCTTTTTCCCTTTATATAAACAAACCCTTGTATCTGGAACAGCAGGCACCTCAGAAATATGTAAAACATCTTTAATTGCCACAATCATGTACTGAATACTCTTCACCACTCTTGGATGTAAACTGGCCTCACTAAAGTCGACACTGGAATCAGAGTCCGTGTCGGTATCAGAATCCGCCATCTGGGTAAATGAACGCTTTTGTGACCCCGAGGGTGCCTGTACCTGGGATAAGGCTTCCTCCATAGATTTTCTCCATGTTTGAGTCTGAGAATCAGATTTATCCAGCCTCTTAGACAATAATGCCACATTTGCATTCAATGTACTTAACATGGCCACCCAATCAGCAGTCGGCGGTGCCGACAGAGACACTCCCAACTCTTTCTCTGCGCCCCCAGTAACCTCCTCCGGGGAGAAGCACTCAGCCTCAGACATGTCGACACACCGTACCGACATACACACACTGACACTGGTAAAAGGGGACAGACCCACAGAGAAGCCTGTTAGAGAGAACACAGAGGGAGTATACCAGCTCACACCCCAGCGCCCATATACTACTGAAAAAATAATATATGATCACTGCGCTGCTTTGATAGCACCAAATAACTGTGCCCCCCCCCCCCCTCTCCCCCCGTTTTGCTCCCTTTACTTGTCGAGGAGAGTGGAGGTCCCGGGCCATTGTCTCTGCATGTTTGTGAAGAGAGAAAAATGGCGTTGGTAAGCTGTGAGGGCTAAGCCACGCCCCCTCCCGGCGCGCTGTAGTCCTGCTCAAATTTGAATATTTAGACTGGTGGTGGTCTTATATTTAGTGCCTAGGCACTTATATATATATATATATATATATATGTTTTTGCCAGTGTTATTAGCTCCAGTAACTTGCTGTCCAGGGCGCCCCCCCTGCGCGCCGTTGGTGTATGTGTGGGAGCATGGCGTGCAGCGCGACCGCTGCGCTGTACCTCCGTTACTAAAGTCTTCTGCCATCACTGAAGTCTTCTTGCTTCTTTATACTCACCCGGCTTCTTTTTTCTGGCTTCAGTGAGGGGGTTGACGGCGCGGCTCCGGGAACTAGCAGCTAGGCGCACCAAGTGATCGAACCCTCTGGAGCTAATGGTGTCCAGTAGCCTAAGAAGCAGAGCTTTTAACTCAGAAGAAGTAGGTCTGACTTCTCTCCCCTCACTCCCACGAAGCAGGGAGCCTGTAGCCAGCAGGTCTCCCTGAAAATAAAAAACCTAACAAAGTCTTTTCAGAGAAACGCAGGAAAGCTCCCCTAGTGTGTGTCCAGTCTCTCTGGGCACATAATCTAACTGAGGTCTGGAGGAGGGGCATAGAGGGAGGAGCCAGTTTACACCCAGTCAAAGTCTTTTAGTGTGCCCATGTCTCCTGCGGATCACGTCTATACCCCATGGTCCTTTTGGAGTCCCCAGCATCCTCTAGGACGTAAGAGAAAGGAAAAGATGAGAGTAACCTTTTAGGGATCTGAAATTTCCTATCAGGATTAACCCATGGTTCTTCAAACAGGGTATTCAATTCCTTTGACGCAGGTGACTGAGGACTTCTTTTTAATATTAAAGTAAGATTCCTCACACTCCTCTGACACCTTCTCAGGAATATGCAGAACATCTCTGATAGCCTCTATAAGAGCCTCTATTCCCTGTGACAGAGCAGCATCCCCCCCTCCAAATCCACCTCGCCCTCCTCCAAGTCTGACCTGTCAGAGTCAGACTGCAGGATATGGGCCAGAGATCGCTTTTGCAGACAAATGGGAGGGGATTGAGATGTTGTTTTGGAGACTGAGTCTCTGTTCATAAACTCATCCAGTGTCTGTTTTAAGTATTGCGTCTCTTTCTCATTGCGGGACAATTTTGTTGAAAGAGTGGAGATCATTCCTTTAAGAAAATTAACCCACTCCGGTCCAGCCCCGCTATTCTGTGAACCTTGAGTACCCAGTAGTGAGCCCCCTGGTTAAGAGAAACACTCTGCTGTACAAGAAACACACTCTTTGCCTGACATAATGTAAATGTGACAGCAAACACACACAGGAAAGGGTTAAGCACAAGTAACCCACAAAGAGCCTTCAGGGAGACAGAGTTGTTTGAAGCCAGCCCCCACGCGCCCTTACCGCTAATGCCAAGCTTAGCTGGGTCGCAGACTAAGTACCCTGATAGGGGACTTAGTACACTAATAGTCGCTCCCCCCTTGCTATGACCCCCTGGTATCGCTGAGGTAATTTGGAGTCACACCGGAGGATCTGCGCATCCCTGTCAGTCAGCGTCTGTTTCCACTGCAGAGGGAAAATGGCGCTGGTGAGCTGCTGTATCCTCTCATAGTGAAGCCCCGCCTCTTCAATGGTGCGCGGTCTTCACGCTTTTTTTTATACTGGCTGTGGTAATTTTTGTGCTTAAAATGGAGCAGAACCGTTTTAAGGCTGTGTTTGCCAGTTTGGGTACTGTGTACTGAGAAGCAGTTGTGTATTGTGTCTGGAGATGCATTCCGCCCCGTTTAGAAGCCGTGCGTCTCCGTACCCTTGTGCCGTTATAATGGCCGGCGCCCCGCTAACCGGGACACCGGCTCAGTACTCACACTCTTCATTCTTCTGGCTCTGTTAGGAGTGGCTGCGTGCTGCGGTAAAGTATGCTCGCCGTGGTGGGGCTTGCGAATAGTTCCCTCAGGAGCTCAGTGTCCTGTCAGCGGGGAACGGGACCATTAACCCTTCAAAAGGTTGGGCCATTTTCCCCCTAAGTCCCACCAAGCAGGCAGGCTTGTGCCATCCAGCCCTGCCTGAAAATAACAAACAGAGAAAATAAATGCAGAAAACTCTTCAGGAGCTTCCTTCAGCATGACCGGCTACTCCGGGCACATTTTCTAAACTGAGTCTGGTACGAGGGGAATAGAGGGAGGAGCCAGCCCACACTATAAAATTCTTAAAGTGCCCATGGCTCCTAGTGGACCCATCTCTACCCTATGGTACTAAATGGACCCCAGTATCCTCTAGGACGTAAGATAAATTAGAGGGTCCCCGCTTGCTGTATTCTGGATTTAAATAGAGGAGGTGGAGCCTTACCGCTCCTCTCCTGTCCTGCTCACGTGCAATGGCTTCACAGGGTCCCGCCATGATTGCGTGGCTCCCTGGAACAGTATACAAGACTCCCAAGGAGGCTGCAGAAGACGGTGTGTCTCTGGGTGGTCTTCAGTATGCCGACTGTCGGGATCCTGGCGAACAGTATACCGGCGCCGGAATCCCGACAGCCGGCATACCGACACTTTATCTCCCTCGTGGGGGTCTACGACCCCCCTGGAGGGAGATTAAAATAGCCACTGTGCCCGCAGCATGGCGAGCGCAGCGAGCCCGCAAGGGGCTCATTTGCGCTCACCACGCTGTCGGTATGCCGGCGGTCGGGCTCCCGGCGCCAATATGCTGGTCGCCGGAAGCCCGGCTGCCGGCATACCATACTACACCCGTGTCTCTACCGTGGGGGATCCAACGGCTGGCAGGTATGTCAATGATTGTGCTGCGGGGGGAAGGGGCACTGATGGCTGTATGTGCTGCGGGGAAGGGGGTGGGGGGAGTTGCGCTGGAGACTATATTTGCTGTGCTGGGAAGGGGCACTGGTGACTATGTGCGGGGGGGGTGGGGGTGGGGAATTGCGTTGGTAACTGTATGTACAGGAGGGATTGCGCTGGTAACTATGTGCAGGGGGAGATTGCGCTGGTGACTGTATGTGCGGGGGGGGTTGCACTGGTCGCTGTGTGTGTGTGTGTGAGGGGGGGGAGTTGCGCTGGTGACTACATGTGCTGCGGGGGGAAGGGACGCTGGTGACTGTATGTGCTGTTCCAGCACGGAAAGTCAGGGGTGAGAGAGCTGGTGGCTATGTATGTGCTGCGGAGAAGGGAGGGGGCGTGTGTGCCAGCGACTGTGTATGTGTTGTGCGGGGGTGAAAGCTGGTTGCTTTGTATGTGCTGGGGTGTGATTTTTTAGAAGTGAGCGGGCTACTACATCTGTCACACTGGGCTCAGATGGACTGACCCTGTCAGTGGCCATCGCTGCAGCACCAGAGCAGAAGGAGGACCAGAGCTACTGCACTACATGTCAGTCATCACTCCTCCCCTCAGCACCCCCACTGACACCCATGATGACTGTGGGCACCCCCTTCCCTCACTGACACCCGCAATCACTGTGGACACCCCCTCCACTGACACCCGCGATCACTGTGGACACCCCCTCCACGGACACCCTCGATCACCGTGTCTGGGGGGTCTGAGGTGGTGGCTGCAATGTGTCTAAATGCTCTACATGGTGCAGTGTGTATAATGTGCTCTACCTGGTGCAGTGTGTATAACATGCTCTACCTGGTGCAGTGTGTATAACATGCTCTACCTGGTGCAGTGTGTATAACGTGCTCTACCTGGTGCAGTGTGTATAACGTGCTCTACCTGGTGCAGTGTGTATAACGTGCTCTACCTGGTGCAGTGTGTATAACGTGCTCTACCTGGTGCAATGTGTATAACGTGCTCTAACTGGAACAGTGTGTATAGGAGGTTCTACCTGGTACAATGAATATAAGCGGCACTACTGTGTGGTGTAATGTGAATTGGCACTATTGTGGCCATGCCCCTAAACTTTTGCTGCACGCTTTCGGCACGCACCGTCCATACTTTACAATGTAGGAGGGGGAGCACCAATTCACTTTCTGTCACAAGGGCACCAAAATGTCTAGTTACAGTTCTGATGCAGAGTGTCCTGTATGCTACACAGCCTAGCAGCATTGTCACTTCCACCCTCCTGCTACACTTTTGTAGTGTCCAAATCAAGTCTGTGTTTTTATATTTGAATCAGTAATAAGAATAATAAGAACCTTCATTCCAATGGGACCCAGAAAAGGACAGGTAGGACCCCAGTTCTTAAAAGTGAGGGGTCCCTGGGACCCATATTTTGTTCGGCTCAGCGCAATCACTGATGTCATAGAGGTACTGTCTGCATTGTGATGTCACAGAGGTATATCTGCCTGCAGCTGAGTGCATTGTATTGTCACAGAGGTACTGTCTAGCTGCCTGCAGCTGAGTGCATTGTTATGTAACAGAGGCACTGTCTAGTTGCCTGCAGCTGAATGCATTGTGATGTCACAGAGGCACTCTCTATCTGCCTGCAGCTGAATGCATTGTGATGTCACAGATGTATTGTCTAGCTGCCTGCAGCTGAATTCATTGTGATGTCACTGAGGTACTGTCCAGCTGCCTGCAGCTGAGTGCATTGTGATGTCACAGAGGTACTGTGTAGCTCCCTGCTACTGAATGCATTGTGATGTCACAGAGATACTGTCTAGCTGCCTGCGGCTAAGTGCATTGTGATGTCACAGAGGTACTGTCTAGTTGCCTGCGGCTGAATGCATTGTGATGGCACAGATGTACTGTCTAGCTGCCTGCGGCTGAGTGCATTGTGATGTCACAGAGGTACTATCTAGCTGCCTGCGGCAGAATGCATTGTGATGTTACAGAGGTACTGTCTAGTGGCCTGCGGCTGAGTGCATTGTGATATCACAAAGATACTGTCTAGCTGCCTGTGGCTGAGCGCACTGTGATGTTACAGAGGTAGGGTTGATTTACTAAAATGCAGGTTTTTAGAAATGGAGATGTTGCCCAGAGCAACCAATCAGATTCTACTTATCATTTAACTAGCACTTTCTAGAAGATGGTTGCTAGAATCTGATTGGCTGCTATGGGCAATGGCCCTCATTCCGAGTTGTTCGCTCGCTAGCTGCTTTTAGCAGCACTGCACACGCTAAGCCGCCGCCCTCTGGGAGTGTATTTTAGCATAGCAGAATTGCGAACGAAAGATTAGCAGAATTGCGAATAGAAATTTCAGTTTCTGAGTAGCTCCAGACTTACTCAGCCATTGCGATCAGTTCAGTCAGTTTCGTTCCTAGTTTGACGTCACAAACACACCCAGCGTTCGCCCAGACACTCCCCCGTTTCTTCAGACACTCCCGCTTTTTTCCCAGAAACGCCAGCATTTTTTCGCACACTCCCAGAAAACGGCCAGTTTCCGCCCAGAAACACCCACTTCCTGTCAATCACAGTACGATCACCAGAACGATGAAAAATCCTCGTTATGCCGTGAGTAAAATACCTAACTTTTGTGTAAAATAACTAACCGCATGCGCTCTGCGAACCTTGCGCATGCGCAGTAAGCGACTAATCGCAATATAGCGAAAATCGGCAACGAGCGAACAACTCGGAATGAGGGCCAATATCTCCACTTCTAAAAACCTGTACATTATAGCTTAATAAGAGAACCAAATGAACCATTGTCAGACCAACCATTATCTATTTTGGAACTTATTACTCTGATCCAATGTACAGTATATTAAATCCTTCTTAGTGGCAAACCTATTCTGCATTTATGTCACTATACAGGAAATTAACTGTCTAATTTATTCAGGAGGCTGAGCTGGATATTCCTTGGGCTGAGGGATATAAATCACACATAAAGGCCCCAGATAATCATCAGCCAAAGCTTTAAAACATGCTGCATAACGATTTTTGCTTGTTTCTGATTTTTCATCAGTTTCTGCAAGAGTACAGAGAAGGAAAGGTTTATGAATGAACTCAGTGGTTCTCAAACCTTTTTGAATCACGGCGCCCTAGAGCAGTGGTCTCCAACCTTAATTGGGGTGTGAGCTACTTTCGGAAAAGAAATGTTTCTTATTGATGAATTTACAAACGAGTATTAAATTAAGTGAATTGTGTTTATATGTCATCCTTATGTTCAATTGTGTGTGAGGGACAGGATTTGCTTCTGTTTGTAAACATAGTTCATGATTGTCAGCCACCCGCACTGGTTTTGCCTATTAAATTGACCATAAATAATTCGAATTGGTCCTGGGCCATCAATCCAAGGCACCCCTGCAAGTGCCCTGAGACACCCCAGGGTGCACAGTTTGAGAACCAGTAAACTGTATTTTCTAATAAGTTTCAGAATAAAAGCACCCCTAGAAAGGGACTTACCTAGGAAGAGAGTTCTTCAGCTTTTAAGGGAAGGCCCATCTTCCTTAGAGTTGTAATCAGAGCAGAATATCAACAGCTTTCTCTAGGTCAGCACAGAAGCACGAGCCGGATGTCATAAAAGAGCCAGTGACCTTCCAACATTGTAGGAGACAGAAAAGAGGAGGGCCAAATCTCAAGTTCCATATTTTGGAAGCATCACGTAGCGTTCGTAGGGAGCCATTTGTGCCCCCTCTTGTGTATATGGAGCTTTGTCACAGGGACCAACTGGACTTGCCGGAAATAGGGAAGACACTTTGCTGAAAACATAGTAGACACACTAACACTACTACAGTGCATCCGGAAAGTATTCACAGCGCTTAGCTTTTTCAGATTTTGTTATGTTACAGCCCTATTCCACAATGGAAAAAATAAATTTTTGTCCTCAAAATTCTACACACAATACCCAACAATGACAAGGTGAATAAAGCTTTTATTTTTTAGATTTTTGCCAATTTATTAAAAATAAAAAACTAAGAAATCATATGTACATAAGTATTCACAGCCTTTGCCATGAAGCTCAAAATTGAGCTCAGGTGCATCCTGTTTCCACTGATCATCCTTGAGATGTTCCTACAGCTTAATTGGAGTCCACCAGTGGTAAATTCAGTTGATTGGACATGATTTGGAAAGGCACACGCCTGTCTATATAAGGTCCCACACTTGACAGTGCATGTCTGAGCACAAACCAAGCATGAAGTCAAAGGAATTGTTTTTAGACATCTGAGACAGGATTGTCTCATGGCACAAATCTGGGGAAGGGTACAGAAAAAGGTGAATTTTGGTACTTTCCAATAAATCATTTTTTCGGAAGCCATAGGGGACACTGGCACAAGTTCTAGACTGTGGGGTGATGATGGTGGCTTACAGGGAGCTGGCACTTTAAATAAACTAAGAAGTGAAACAGGCTCCTCCCCACCTATCCCCCATCATCCCTCAGTTATGAATTAGCCAAGAGGAGACGGGAACAAGAACAGAACTAAACGAGGGAAGAGAGCACACAACAATTAAACACAACAGAACAACAATGAAGGCAAGAGAACAACGAGGGGCTGCGGCCAGTGTCCCCTATGGCTTCCGAAATAGGGATTTATCGGTTAGTACCAAAATCCTCCTTTTTCTGTTAGCCACTAGGGTACACTGGCACAAGTTCAAGACTGTGGGGACGTCCCAAAGTTTCACCCCCCTGGGCGGGAGATCGCTGAGGATCTGCAAAACAAGGTGGTCAAAACGTGAAGATGAAGCTGAGAAGTTCAGATATATTTTATAATGCCAGCGTTAATATATGCTGTGGACGCAAGGCGCATCTTATTATCATATACGATAAAAGTGCGCTGTACGTCGCAAACACTACATCCCTTAAGAGAAAACAAGCACTCACACACATTGTCTGAGTTCCAACGCTCAGTGATGTATATATTTGATATTAAAAGGATATGTATACAATATATCACATGTACAATATATATCATTCAGTTATAATGTTACAATTACACAAGAAGCAGATAGTTACAAAAGAATCCATTACAGTTACAGCCAGCAATACATTACCATTTCCCTCAATGCACACTCCGCTCCATCTCTCCCTCAGCAAGCAAAAACAATAACTGCCAGCAGCAGAAAAAACAGCAAACAGAACTTCTGGTGACTCGAATCACCTATATACTGTGTATTTTGGGGGAGTATGTCTTCTGTTATTGATTTAGGGGAGGGAACTTTCTCATTCATGATGTGTCATTGGTCAGTTCATATGCAAGCAACGTCCAGCCTTGAAGATGCAGGAATTTCTTTTGTTCTCATTTGAATTGTGGCTTCATATTCATACATTTCAATCATAACTAATCGTTGCAATGTGCTACAACCTAGTCACAGGTATCAAATTAACACACTCATTCCCCTGATTATTTTGACACCAAGCATGACATGTTTATCTTGTTTCGTTCCATTAATACATATACATGATGTTATACTCCATTATATAATTTAAAATAAGAATTTACTCACCGGTAATTCTATTTCTCATAGTCCGTAGTGGATGCTGGGGACTCCGTAAGGACCATGGGGATTAGCGGCTCCGCAGGAGACTGGGCACAACTACAAAGAAAGCTTTTAGACTACTGGTGTGCACTGGCTCCTCCCACTAAGACCCTCCTCCAGACCTCAGTTAGGATACTGTGCCCGGAAGAGCTGACACAATTAGGAAGGATTTTGAATCCCGGGTAAGACTCACACCAGCCACACCAATCACACCGTATAACTCGAGATACAATACCCAGTTAACAGCATGATAACAACTGAGCCTCTCAACAGATAGCTCAACAATAACCCTTTAGTTAAGCAATAACTATATACAAGTATTGCAGACAATCCGCACTTGGGATGGGCGCCCAGCATCCACTACGGACTATGAGAAATAGAATTACCGGTGAGTAAATTCTTATTTTCTCTAACGTCCTAAGTGGATGCTGGGGACTCCGTAAGGACCATGGGGATTATACCAAAGCTCCCAAACGGGCGGGAGAGTGCGGATGACTCTGCAGCACCGAATGAGAGAACTCAAGGTCCTCCTCAGCCAGGGTATCAAATTTGTAGAATTTAGCAAACGTGTTTGCCCCTGACCAAGTAGCAGCTCGGCAAAGTTGAAGAGCCGAGACCCCTCGGGCAGCCGCCCAAGAAGAGCCCACTTTCCTTGTGGAATGGGCTTTTACTGATTTAGGATGCGGCAGTCAAGCAGCAGAATGTGCAAGCTGAATCGTACTACAGATCCAGCGAGCAATAGTCTGCTTAGAAGCAGGTGCACCCAACTTGTTGGGCGCATACAGGATAAAAAGCGAGTCAGTCTTCCTGACTCCAGCTGTCCTGGAAACATACATTTTTAGGGCCCTGACTACATCCAACAACTTGGAAGCCTCCAAGTCATTCGTAGCCGCAGGCACCACGATAGGTTGGTTCAGATGAAAAGCTGATACCACTTTGGGGAGAAACTGGGGACGAGTCCTCAATTCTGCCCTATCCATATGGAAAATCAGATAAGGGCTTTTACATGACAAAGCCGCCAATTCTGAAACCCGCCTGGCCGAAGCCAAGGCCAACAACATGACCACTTTCCACGTGAGATATTTTAAATCCACGGTTTTCAGTGGCTCAAACCAATGTGACTTTAGGAAATCCAACACCACGTTGAGATCCCAAGGTGCCACTGGAGGCACAAAAGGGGGCTGAATATGCAGCACTCCCTTAACAAAAGTCTGAACTTCAGGTAGTGAAGCCAATTCTCTCTGGAAGAAAATTGATAGAGCCGAAATCTGGACCTTAATGGAACCCAATTTAAGGCCCATAGTCACCCCTGACTGTAGGAAGTGCAGGAACCGGCCCAGCTGAAATTCTTCCGTTGGGGCCTTCCTGGCCTCACACCACGCAACATATTTTCGCCATATGCGGTGATAATGGTTCGCGGTTACTTCTTTCCTAGCTTTTATCAGCGTAGGAATGACTTCCTCCGGAATGCCCTTTTCCTTCAGGATCCGGTGTTCAACCGCCATGCCGTCAAACGCAGCCGCGGTAAGTCTTGGAACAGACAGGGCCCCTGCTGCAGCAGGTCCTGTCTGAGCGGTAGAGGCCATGGGTCCTCTGACATCATTTCTTGAAGTTCCGGATACCACGCTCTTCTTGGCCAATCCGGAACAATGAGTATAGGTCTTACTCCTCTTCTCCTTATTATCCTCAGTACCTTTGGTATGAGAGGAAGAGGAGGGAACACATAAACCGATCGGTACACCCACGGTGTTACCAGAGCGTCCACAGCTATCGCCTGCGGGTCTCTTGACCTGGTGCAATATTTTTCTAGCTTTTTGTTTAGGCAGGACGCCATCATGTCCACCTGTGGTTTTTCCCACTGGTTTACAATCATTTGAAAGACTTCTGGATGAAGTCCCCACTCTCCCGGGTGGAGGTCGTGCCTGCTAAGGAAGTCTGCTTCCCAGTTGTCCACTCCCGGAATGAACACTGCTGACAGTGCTAACACGTGATTTTCCGCCCATCGGAGAATCCTTGTGGCTTCTGCCATCGCCGTCCTGCTTCTCGTGCCACCCTGTCGATTTACATGGGCGACTGCCGTGATGTTGTCTGACTGGATCAGTACCGGCTGGTTTTGAAGCAGGGGTTTTGCCTGACTTAGGGCATTGTAAATGGCCCTTAGTTCCAGAATATTTATGTGCAGGGAAGTCTCCTGACTTGACCATAGTCCTTGGAAGTTTGTTTCCTGTGTGACTGCTCCCCAGCCTCGAAGGCTGGCATCCGTGGTCACCAGGACCCAGTCCTGTATGCCGAATCTGCGGCCCTCTTGAAGATGAGCACTCTGCAGCCACCACAGCAGAGACACCCTTGTCCTTGGAGACAGGGTTATCAGACGATGCATCTGAAGATGCGATCCGGACCACTTGTCCAACAGGTCCCACTGAAAGGTTCTTGCATGAAACCTGCCGAATGGAATCGCTTCGTAGGAAGCTACCATTTTTCCCAGGATCCGCGTGCAGTGATGCACCGACACCTGTTTTGGTTTTAGGAGGCCTCTGACTAGAGATGACAGCTCCTTGGCCTTCTCCTCCGGGAGAAACACTTTTCTCTGTTCTGTGTCCAGAACCATCCCTAGGAACAGCAGGCGTGTCGTAGGGACCAGCTGTGACTTTGGAATGTTTAGAATCCAGCCGTGCTGTTGTAGCACTTCCCGAGATAGTGCTACCCCTACCAACAACTGCTCTCTGGACCTCGCCTTTATCAGGAGATCGTCCAAGTACGGGATAATTAAAACTCCCTTCCTTCGAAGGAGTATCATCATTTCCGCCATTACCTTGGTAAAGACCCTCGGAGCCGTGGAGAGACCGAACGGCAACGTCTGGAATTGGTAATGACAATCTTGTACCACAAACCTGAGGTACTCCTGGTGAGGATGGTAAATGGGGACATGTAGGTAAGCATCCTTGATGTCCAGCGATACCATGTAATCTCCCTCGTCCAGGCTCGCAATAACCGCCCTGAGCGATTCCATCTTGAACTTGAATTTTTTGATATATGTGTTCAAGGATTTCAAATTAAAAATGGGTCTCACCGAACCGTACGGTTTCGGTACCACAAACATTGTGGAATAGTAACCCCTTCCTTGTTGAAGTAGGGGCACCTTTACTATCACTTGTTGTGAATACAGCTTTTGAATTGCCTGTAACACTGCCTCCCTGCCTGAGGGAGTGGTTGGCAAGGCAGATTTGAGGAAACGGCGGGGGGGGGAGACGTCTCGAATTCCAGTTTGTACCCCTGAGATACTATTTGAAGGATCCAGGGATCCACCCGTGAGCGAGCCCACTGCTTGCTGAAATGCTTGAGACGGGCCCCCACCGTACCTGGCTCTGCCTGTGGAGCCCCAGCGTCATGCTGTGGACTTAGAGGAAGCGGGGGAGGACTTTTGCTCCTGGGAACTGGCTGTATGCTGCAGCTTTTTCCCTCTACCTCTGCCTCTGGGCAGAAAGGACGCGCCTTTAACCCGCTTGCCCCTATTGGGCCGAAAGGACTGTACCTGATAATACGGTGCTTTCTTTGGTTGTGAGGGAACATGGGGCAAAAATGTAGACTTCCCAGCTGTTGCTGTGGAAACGAGGTCCGAGAGACCATCCCCGAACAATTCCTCACCCTTATAAGGCAGAACTTCCATGTGTCGTTTGGAATCTGCATCACCTGTCCACTGCCGAGTCCATAACCCTCTCCTGGCAGAAATGGACATTGCACTAATTTTGGATGCCAGCCGGCAAATATCCATCTGTGCATCCCTCATGTATAAAAGTGCGTCTTTTATATGCTCTACGTTCAGCAAAATAGTGTCCCTGTCTAGGGTATCTATATTTTCTGACAGGGAATCTGACCACGCAGCAGCAGCGCTGCACATCCAGGCTGAAGCTATAGCCGGTCTCAGTATCACACCTGTGTGTGTATATATAGATTTCAGGATAGCCTCCTGCTTTCTATCAGCAGATTCCTTCAGGGCGGCCGTATCCGGAGACGGTAGTGCCACCTTCTTCGACAAGCGTGTGAGCGCTTTATCCACCCTAGGGGATGTTTCCCAGCGTGACCTATCCTCTGGCGGGAAAGGGTACGCCATTAGTAACCTCTTAGAAATTACCATCTTTTTATCAGGGGAAGCCCACGCTTCTTCACACACTTCATTTAACTCTTCAGATGGAGGAAAAGCTACTGGTAGTTTTTTCTCTCCAAACATTATACCCTTTTTTGTGGTACCGGGGGTAACATCAGAAATGTGCAACACATTTTTCATTGCCTCAATCATGTAACGTGTGGCCCTACTGGAAGTTACATTAGTCTCTTCGTCGTCGACACTGGAATCAGTATCCGTGTCGACATCTGTGTCAACCATCTGAGGTAGCGGGTGTTTTAGAGCCCCTGATGGTTTTTGAGACGCCTGGGCAGGCACAGGCTGAGAAGCCGGCTGTCCCACATTAGGTATGTCGTCAAACCTTTTATGTAAGGAGTCGACACTATCACGTAATTCCTTCCACAGCACCATCCACTCAGGTGTCGACCCCGCAGGGGGTGACATCACATTTACAGGCATCTGCTCCGCCTCCACATAAGCCTCCTCATCAAACATGTCGACACAGCCGTACCGACACACCGCAAACACACAGGGAATGCTCTGACAGAGGACAGGACCCCACAAAGCCCTTTGGGGAGACAGAGAGAGAGTATGCCAGCACACACCAGAGCGCTATATAACACTGGGATCCCACTATCAATGAGTGTTTTCCCTATAGCTGCTTTTTTATATATATTACATATATATATATCTATACTGCGCCTAAATTTAGTGCCCCCCCTCTCTTTTTTACCCTTCTGTAGTTTTCTCAGACTGCAGGGGAGAGCCAGGGAGCTTCCTTCCAGCGGAACTGTGAGGGAAAAATGGCGCCAGTGTGCTGAGGGAGAAGCCCCGCCCCCTTTTTGGCTGACTTTCTCCCGCTTTTTCTGTGATACTGGCAGGGGTAATTTTACATCTATATAGCCTCTGGGACTATATATGATGTATATTTTGCCAGCCAAGGTGTTATCTATTGCCCTCAGGGCGCCCCCCCCCAGCGCCCTGCACCCATCAGTGACCGAAGTATGAGGTGTACATGAGGAGCAATGGCGCACAGCTGCAGTGCTGTGCGCTACCTTGGTGAAGACGGAAGTCTTCTGCCGCCGATTTTCCGGACCTTCTTCGTGCTTCTGGCTCTGTAAGGGCGACGGCGGCGCGGCTCCGGGAACGAACACCAAGGTCGGGTCCTGCGGTCGATCCCTCTGGAGCTAATGGTGTCCAGTAGCCTAAGAAGCCCAAACTACCACCTGTTAGGTAGGTTCGCTTCTTCTCCCCTTAGTCCCTCGCTGCAGTGAGTCTGTTGCCAGCAGATCTCACTGAAAATAAAAAACCTAAATATACTTTCTTTCTAGGTGCTCAGGAGAGCCCCTAGTGTGCATCCAGCTCGGCCGGGCACATGAATCTAACTGAGGTCTGGAGGAGGGTCTTAGTGGGAGGAGCCAGTGCACACCAGTAGTCTAAAAGCTTTCTTTGTAGTTGTGCCCAGTCTCCTGCGGAGCCGCTAATCCCCATGGTCCTTACGGAGTCCCCAGCATCCACTTAGGACGTTAGAGAAAACATTATAATGTCTAGTGCTTGACATGTTTAATTTATGTGTGGAATGAAATATGTGTTGAATATATCCTTATCTGTGTGAATGCGTATGCTACCATATATCGCTGTGCACTCTGCATGAATTCGCACGCACAGCGACTCACCTGTTTGGAGTTTGTTTGTTTTCTGTATGTAATATTTTTGACTTCGACAAAAACATAAACGGTATCAAACTTATATAATTTGACAAACGTATACGTACTGGACCAAGTGGCTGCTCTACAGAGTTGAGACGTGGTAGCCCCCCTACTAGCGGCCCAGGAAGACCCAACTGAGCTTGTAGAGTGTGCAGCAATGGACAATGGAGGCAGCCTAGATTGGTGTAGATAGGCTTGGCGAATAGTCAACTGAATCCAGCGGGAAAAGGTCTGCTTAGTAGCAGGCCACCCTCGACGTGGGAGATCATAAAGCACAAATAATGCATCAGACTTTCTTAATGGTGCTGGTCGTTCCACGTAGATCTTCAACGTTCTCACTACATCCAGAGAAGGTGTTCCAGAATCCTCCTGCAAGGATGGTACCACAATAGGCTGATTGATATGAAAAGCTGACACGACCTTGGGGAGAAAAGAAGCATGTGTTCTCAACTCAGCCCTAACAGGATGAAAAATTAAGTAGGGGGGCTTACAAGACAAGGCACTCAATTCAGACACCCTCCGAGCTGAGAAAAACAGTCTTCCAAGTAAGATAGTTAAGATCTGCTTCTTCCAAGGGTTCAAAATAGGGTGATTGGAGATAATCCAGCACCAGATTTAAATCCCAAGGAGCTGTAGGAGGAACAAACGGAGGCTGTACCCAAAGTTTGCACATCCGGTAGGAGCGCCAGGGGTTTCTGAAAGAAAATCAATACGGCAGATACCTGAACTTTCAGAGATCCTAGGCAAAGTCCGGAATCTAAACCTGCCTGAAGAAAGGGCAAGAACCATGAGAGACAAAAAGAATCTGATTGAAACCCTTTCCGGTCACACCACGAGATAGAAGATCGCCAGATGCGATGGTAATGGGCTGCCGTAATCAGTTTTCGTGCCCGCAACATTGTGGGGATCACACATTCCGGAATCCCTTTGCGTTTTAGGATGTCTGCCTCAAGAGCCATCCCGTTAAACGTAGTCGTGGTAAAGCTGGATGCACAAAGGGCCCTTGTTACATAGAAACATAGAATTTGATGGCAGATAAGAACCACTTGGCCCATCTAGTCTGCCCCTTTTTTTCTTATCCTTTAGGTAATCTCAACCCTTTTTGAACCTTAATTCTCTGTAAGGATATTCATATGCCTATCCCAAGCATATTTAAATTGCTCTACAGTCTTAGCCTCTACCACCTCTGATGGGAGGCTATTCCACTTATCCACTACCCTTTCTGTGAAGTCATTTTTCCTTAAATTTCCCCTGAACCTCCCCCCCTCAAGTCTCAGTGTATGTCCTCGAGTTCTAATACTTCTCTTCCTTGTAAGAATGTTTTCCCTCCTGAACTTTGTTAAGACCCTTGATATATTTTAAAGTTTCTATCATGTCCCCCCTTACCCTTCTCTCCTCCAAACTATACATGTTAAGATCTTTTAGCCTTTCCGGGTAAGTTTTGTGATGTAGGCCATGCACCATTTTAGTTACCCTTCTTTGTACACTCTGCACCATGCCCCGTTTTAGTTACCCTTCTTTGTACACTCTCTAATGTATTTACATCCTTCTGGAGATATGGTCTCCAGAACTGGACACAGTATTCCAGATGGGGCCGAACCAATGACCTATACAGTGGCATGATCACTTCTTTTTTCCTGCTACTGATTCCTCTCCCTATGCAACCAAGCATCTGACTTGCCGTTCTCATTGCTCTGTTGCATTGCTTTCCTGCCTACTTGAAACCGTGACTCCTAAATCCCTTTCCTCCTCAGTAGTTTCTATTATAGTACCCTTGATACTATATTTAGCCTTTGGGTTTTTGAGACCCAAGTGCATGATTTTGCATTTTTTAGCATTAAACTGTAGTTGCCACGTTCTTGACCATTTCTCTAGCCTACCTAGGTCATCAATCATTTGTTTTACCCCTCCCGATGTGTCTACCCTGTTGCATATCTTTGTATCATCTGCAAAAAGGCATACTTTACCTTCAATACCATCTGCAATGTCACCAACAAAGATATTAAAGAGAACTGGACCAAGTACAGATCCCTGGGGTACTCCACTGGTAACATTTCCCTCCATAGATTGCACTCCATTAACTACAACTGTCTGTTTCCTATCCTGCAACCAGGTTCTTATGCATTTAACTGTTTTATAATCCACCCCCACGCTTTCAAGTTTATTTAGCAGTCTGCGATGTGGGACAGTGTCAAATGCCTTACTAAAGTCTAGATATGCTACATCTACAGCTCCCCCTTGATCTATTATTTTCATCACAGAGTCAAAAAAGTCAATAAGATTTGTTTGGCATGATCTCCCACCAGTAAATCCATGCTGTTTTGGATCCTGTAAGTTGTTTGCTTTAAGATATTCCACAACTCTTTCTTTTAATAGTTTTTCCATTACTTTCCCTACTACTGATGTAAGGCTTACTGGTCTTTAGTTACTTGCTTCTTCCTTGCTGCCACTTTTGTGCAGTGGAACTACATTTGATCTTTTCCAGTCCTCTGGAATAGCACCTGTATTTAGTGACTGGTTAAATAATTCTGTTAAAGGTGTAACCAGCACATCTTTTAGCTCTTTGAGTATCCTTGGGTGTATCTCATCTGGTCCCATTGATTTATCCACTTTTAGTTTTGAAAGTTCTGTTAGGACCTTCTCCTCTGTAAATGTACTTTCATCTACCTTATTTTTATGAATGTCCTTGCAACTTAACTGTGGCCCCATCCCTTCTTCTGTAGTAAATACTGAGCAAAAATAATTATTTAGGTGATCTGCTATTGCCTTGTCTCCCTCCACGAAATGCTCACTCTCTGTCTTAAGTCTTATTATTCCTCCATTTGATTTTCTCCTTTCACTTATATACTTAAAAAAAAGTTTTGCCTCCTTTATCTACTGACTGGGCCATTTTCTCATCAGCTTCTGCTTTTGCACGTCTGATCACTTTCTTAGCATCCTTCCATCTGTCAAGATACACCTCTTTGTCGTTATTATTTTGAGTCTGTTTGCATTTCCTAAAAGCCAGCTTTTTTGCTTTCACACTAGTTTATACTTCTTTTGTGAACCACACTGGCTTCCTTTTCCTGGTGCTTTTCTTAACCCTTTTGATACAAAGGTCTGTTGCACTTAGTATTGCACTTTTCAGTTTTTCCCACCTCTCCTGCACTCCTTCCAAGTTCCTCCAGTCCACCAATGACTCACTTAAATATCTCCCCATTTTTGCAAAGTCAGCATTTCTAAAATTCAACACCTTTGTTTTTGAGTGACAGGAGTTGGATCCTGTCTTTATACTAAACCATACTAGTTGTTGATCCCTGGATCCCAGGTGCTCACCCACATATATGTCAGATATCCTATCACCTTTTGTAAGAATTAAATCTAATATTGAGTCTTTGCGAGTGGTCTCCCTCACCAATTGCTTGAGAGATGCTCCCTGTAAGGAATGTAGACATTTGCCACTTGTAGCTGATCAAGTAAATTAAAGTCTCCCATGATTATGACTTCTTCCTTTAAAGCCATTTTAGCACATCTACGATCAGTCACACAGACATGCGGGGGGGACGCCCAGCACAGGGCTAGTCCGCCCCGCATGTCAGGCCCGATCCCCCCGCACAAGTACAAAAGCATTGCGCTTTTGTACTGGAAGAGTAGCTCCCTGCCAGCGCAGTTACTGCGCGCTGGCAGGAGCTACTCGTCGCTCTGAGGACTGCAGCGGCTGCGTGTGAGAGTCCTTGATTGAAGGGGTCCCCACTCCTCCAGGGTACCCCGGCCAGGGGTGACCAGTTGCATATTTAATGCCACGGCCGCAGGGCGCTGTATAAAAGTGACCCCCGGCTGTGGCATTATCTGTCCAGCTAGTGGAGCCTGGTGCTGGTACAAAAAATACGGGGGACCCCTACTCTTTTTGTCCCCCATATTTTTTGCACCAGGACCAGGCGCAGAGCCCGGTGCTGGTTGTTAAAATACGGGGGATCCCCTGTCATTTTCCATCCCGTATTTTGGCAACCAGGACCGGCTCAAAGAGCCCGAGGCTGGTTATGCTTAGGAGGGGGGACCCCACACAATTTTTTTTCGGGTTTTTCCCCGTTTTTTTAACATTTTTAAAAATCTAATCAAAATCCGTCAAATCGGCCGTTTTTCGACAGCGGGACTGTCGAATCCGTTTTTTATTGAATATGTCGAATTCCGGCACCCACCTGCCGGAATTCGACGGTCGAATTGTGCCGAATTAAAAAACGGGCGAAAAATTGCCGCAATTCGCCCGCAATTGCATATACCCCATTGTCTTGATTTTTTTATATTTTATACTTTTCTTTTTTTCTTCTTTTTAATTATTTGACCTTATTTAATTAGGTATTTGTAGCGTTATAACACTATGTCCCGGCGGATGCCACAATCCCGGTGTCTAGATACCGACACCGCAAGGGAAAATCGACGTCACAATACCGACAGCCTGATTCTCAAACGTCCATCCAGCAGGTGGTGGGGTGTTAGGTTTAGGTAGGAGAAGGGGGGTTGGGGTGCAGGGACGGGAAGGTTAGGGTTAGGAACCGGGGAGGGAGGGATAGGGTAAGGCACCTAGAATGGGAGGTTAGGTGCCAAGCGGAGAGAGTTAGGTTTAGACAGCGGGGAAGGGTGGGTTAGACACCACCCGGGAGGGTTAGCGTTAGGCACCCACAAAGGAGGGTTAGGGTAGGGGGCAGAAGAGGGTTAGGGTACTTTAGAGGGGGCTGTCAGGATTCTGATGGACGGGATGCCGCTGTCGGCAAATCATAATGAACCAGGTTGTTTATATTATTGCTCATCAGTTAATTTAATATAATATCTGCTTGATTTAATTGGTTCAATACTAAAAATTTTTTTAACAACTATTCTAGTGATCCTTCACACATTTTTCAATGTTTCTTTTTCCTGTCTCTACCCATTTAACTAAAGCAGTAGTTTCCAAACTGGGTGTCATGGCACCTTGGGGTGCTGCTTGCGGGGCACTTGCAGAGGTGTCATAGGATGGTGGTCCAGAACCAAATCAAATTATTTCTAGTCAATGTGAGAGGCAAAACCAGTACTGGTGGCTGGCAATCATAAAATATGTGGATTAATAGAAGCACAACCCTGTCCACCACCACATAACTGAACCTAAGATTGACATGCAAACACAATTTACTTAAATAATGTTTGCTGAATTTCTCAATTAGAAACATTTGGCCTCAGTGTGCTGTAGGGAAAATGCTGGTGCTCTATTGCTAACTGCCATGTAGTTGAAGAGGAAACCATAAAATATGTTTCTCTAACGTCCTAAGTGGATGCTGGGACTCCGTAAGGACCATGGGGAATAGCGGCTCCGCAGGAGACTGGGCACAACTAAGAAAGCGTTAGGACTAACTGGTGTGCACTGGCTCCTCCCACTATGACCCTCCTCCAGACCTCAGTTAGAATCTTGTGCCCGGCTGAGCTGGATGCACACTAGGGGCTCTCCTGAGCTCCTAGAGAGAAAGTATATTTTAGGTTTTTTATTTTACAGTGAGATCTGCTGGCAACAGACTCACTGCAGCGAGGGACTAAGGGGAGAAGAAGCGAACCTACCTAACTGGTGGTAGCTTGGGCTTCTTAGGCTACTGGACACCATTAGCTCCAGAGGGATCGACCGCATGGAATCGGCCATTGATGTTCGGTCCCGGAGCCGCGCCGCCGGCCCCCTTACAGAGCCAGAAGCAAGAAGAGTCCGGAAAATCGGCGGCAGAAGACATCAGTCTTCACCAAGGTAGCACACAGCACTGCAGCTGTGCGCCATTGCTCCTCACACACACTTCACACTCCGGTCACTGAGGGTGCAGGGCGCTGGGGGGGGCGCCCTGAGCAGCAATAAAAACACCTTGGCTGGCAAATATATCACAATATATAGCCCCAGAGGCTATATATGTGATAAATACCCCTGCCAGAATTCATTAAAAAGCGGGAGAAAAGTCAGCCGAAAAAGGGGCGGAGCTATCTCCCTCAGCACACTGGCGCCATTTCTCCCTCACAGCTCCGCTGGAAGGAAGCTCCCTGGCTCTCCCCTGCAGTCTACACTACAGAAAGGGTAAAAAAGAGAGGGGGGCCCCACTAAATTTAGGCGCAATATACATATAGCAGCTATAAGGGGATATAATTTAGTTAATCCCTGTATTATATAGCGCTCTGGTGTGTGCTGGCATACTCGCTCTCTGTCTTCCCAAAGGGCTTTGTGGGGTCCTGTCTCCTCTCAGAGCATTCCCTGTGTGTGTGCGGTATGTCGGTACGGCTGTGTCGACATGTTTGATGAGGAGACTTATGTGGAGGCGGAGCAAATGCCTGTAAATGTGTTGTCACCCCCTGCGGGGCAGACACCTGAGTGGATGGACTTGTGGAAGGAATTACGTGAAAGTGTCGACTCCTTACATAAAAAATTTGATGACATGCCAAATGCGGGACAGCTGGCTTCTCAGCTCGTGCCTGCCCAGACGTCTCAAAGGCCATCTGGGGCTCTAAAACGCCCGCTACCTCAGATGGCAGACACAGATGTCGACACGGATACTGATACCAGTGTCGACGACGAAGAGACTAATGTTATGTCCAGTAGGGCCACTCGTTACATGATTGAGGCAATGAAAAATGTTTTACACATTTCTGATGTGACCCCAGGTACCACAAAAAAGGGTATTATGTTTGGAGAGAAAAAACTCCCAGTAGTTTTTCCCCCTTCTGAAGAATTAAATGAAGTGTGTGAAGTAGCGTGGGCTTGCCCAGATAAAAAATTGGTAATTTCTAAAAAATAAGAATTTACTTACCGATAATTCTATTTCTCGTAGTCCGTAGTGGATGCTGGGGACTCCGTCAGGACCATGGGGAATAGCGGGCTCCGCAGGAGACAGGGCACATCTAAAAAGCTTTTTAGGTCACATGGTGTGTACTGGCTCCTCCCCCCATGACCCTCCTCCAAGCCTCAGTTAGGTACTGTGCCCGGACGAGCGTACACAATAAGGAAGGATCTTGAATCCCGGGTAAGACTCATACCAGCCACACCAATCACACCGTACAACTTGTGATCTGAACCCAGTTAACAGTATGATAACAAAACGAAGTAGCCTCCGAAAAGATGGCTCACAACAATAGTAATAACCCGATTTTTGTAACAATAACTATGTACAAGCATTGCAGACAATCCGCACTTGGGATGGGCGCCCAGCATCCACTACGGACTACAAGAAATAGAATTATCGGTAAGTAAATTCTTATTTTCTCTAACGTCCTAGTGGATGCTGGGGACTCCGTCAGGACCATGGGGATTATACCAAAGCTCCCAAACGGGCGGGAGAGTGCGGATGACTCTGCAGCACCGAATGAGAGAACTCCAGGTCCTCCTTAGCCAGAGTATCAAAATTTGTAAAATTTTACAAACGTGTTCTCCCCTGACCACGTAGCTGCTCGGCAAAGTTGTAATGCCGAGACTCCTCGGGCAGCCGCCCAGGATGAGCCCACCTTCCTTGTGGAATGGGCATCTACATATTTCGTCTGTGGCAGGCCTGCCACAGAATGTGCAAGCTGAATTGTACTACAAATCCAGCGTGCAATAGACTGCTTAGAAGCATGAGCACCCAGCTTGTTGAGTGTATACAGTATAAACAGCAAGTCAGACTTTCTGACTCCAGCCGTCCTAACTATATATATATATATATATTTTTAGGGCCCTGACCACGTCTAGTAACTTGGAGTCCTCCAAGTCCCTAGTAGCCGCAGGCACCACAAGAGGTTGTTTCAGATGAAAACGCTGACACCCCTTTATGAAGAAACTGGAGACGAGTCCCAGTTCTGTCCTGTTCAAATGGAAAATTTTAATATGGGCTTTTGTAAGACAAAGCCGCCCATTCTGACAATCGCCTGGCCGAGGCCAGGGCTAACAACATGGTCACTTCCCATGTGAGATATTTGTCAACAGCATGGTCACTTTCCATGTGAGATATTTCAAATCCACAGATTTGAGCGGTTCAAACCAATATGATTTTAAGAAATCCCAACACTATGTTGAGATCTCACGGTGCCCCTAGGGGCACAAAAAAGCTGTATATGCAATACATCCTTTACAATCTGGACTTCAGGAACTGAAGTCAATTCTTTCTGGAAGAAAATCTACAGGGCCGAAATTTAAATGTTAATGAACCCCAATTTGAGGTCCAAAACACTCCTGTTTTCAGGAAGTGTAGAAATCGACCTAGTTGAATTTCCGTCGTGGAGCCTTCCTGGCCTCACCCACGCAACATATTTTTACCACATGTGGTGATGACGTTGTGCGGTCACCTCCTTCCTGGCTTTGACCGAGGTAGGTATGACCTCTTATGGAATGCCTTTTCCCCTCAGGATCCGGCATTCAACCGCCATGCCGTCAAACGCAGCCGCGGTAAGTCTTGGAATAGACATGGTACTTGCTGAATCAAGTCCCTTCTTAGCTCCCCAGGCCCTTAGTCCTCTGTGAGCATTTCTTGAAGTTCCGGGTACCAAGTCCCTCTTGGCCAATCCGGAACCACTAGTATAGTTCATACTCCTCTATGTCTTATAATTCTCAATACCCTGGTTATGAGAAACAGAGGAGGGAACACATACACAGACTGGTACACCCACGGTGTTACCAGAACATCCACAGCTATCGCCTGAAGGTCTCATGACCTGGCGGAATACCTGTCCCGTTTTTTGTTCGGGCGGGACGCCATCATGTCCACCTTTGGTCTTTGCCAACGGTCCACAATCATGTTGAAAAAACTTCCCTATGAAGTTTCCACTCTCCCGGGTGGAGGTCATGCCTGCTGAGGAAGTCTGCTTCCCAGTCGTCCACTCCCGGAAAGAACACTGCTGACAGTGCTATCACATGATTTTCCGCCTAGCGAAAAATCCTTGCAGTTTTCACTGCCCTCCTGCTTCTTGTGCCGCCCTTCTGTTTACGTGGGAGACTGCCGTGATGTTATCCCACTGGATCAATACCGGCTGACCTTGAAGCAGAGGTCTAGCTAAGTTTAGAGCATTATAAATTTGCTCTAAGCTTATTTATGCGGAGAGAATTCTCCAGACTTAATCACACTTCCCTGGAAATTTTTTCCCTGTGTGACTGTTCCCCAGCCTCTCAGGCTGGCCTCCGTGGTCACCGGCATCCAATCCTGAATGCCGAATCTGCGGCCCTCTAGAAGATGAGCACTCTGTAATCACCACAGGAGAGACACCCTTTTCCTTGGATATAGGGTTATCCGCTGATGCATCTGAGGATGCGATCCGGACCATTTGTCCAGCAGATCCCACTGAAGAGTTCTTGCGGGAAATCTGCCGAATGGAATTGCTTCGTAATAAGCCACCATTTTTACCAGGACTCTTGTGCAATGATGCACTGACACTTTTCCTGGTTTTAGGAGGATCCCGATTAGCTCGGATAACTCCCTGGTTTTCTCCACTGGGAGAAACACGTTTTTCTGGACTGTGTCCAGAATCTTCCCTAGGAACAGTAGACGTGTCGTCGGAAAAAGCTGCGATTTTGGAATATTTAGAATCCACTCGTGCTGTCGTAGAACTACTTAAGATAGTGCTACTCCGACCTCCAACTGTTCTCTGGACCTTGCCCTTATCAGGAAAGCGTCCATGTTTCTTTTAAGAAAAATCCTCATTCCGGCCATTACCTTGGTAAAGACCCGGGGCGCCGTGGACAATCCAAACGGCAGCGTCTGAACTGATAGTGACAGTTCTGTCCCAGGAACCTGAAGTACCCTTGGTGAGAAGGGCAAATTTGGACCTGTAGGTAAACGTCCCTGATATCCAGTGACATCATATCGTCCCCTTCTTCCTGGTTCGCTATCACTGCTCCGAGTGACTCCATCTTGATTTGAACGCTTGTATGTAAGTGTTCAAATATTTCAGATCTCACCGAGCCGGTTGGCTTCAGTACCACAATATAGTGTGGAATACTACCCCCTTCCTTGTTGTAAGAAGGGTACTTTGATTATCACCTGCTGGGAATACAGCCTGTGAATTGTGTGAGGGGGAGACGTCTCGAATTTCCAATGTACACCTGGGATATTACATGTAGGATCCCGGAGTTCCCTTGCGAGTGTTGCTGAAACTCTTGAGATGACCCCCTACCGCACCTGAGTCCGCTTGTACGGCCCCAGCGTTATGCTGCGGACTTGGCAGAAGCCGTGAGGAGCTTCTGTTCCTGGGAATGAGCTGCTTGCTGCAGTCTTCTTCCCTTTCCTCTCCCCCTGGGCAGATATGACTGGCCTTCGCCCGCCTGCCCGTATGGGGACGAAAGGACTGAGACTGAAAAGACTGTGTCCTTTTCTGCCAATATGTGACTCGGGGTAACAAAAGGTGGATTTTTCAGCTGTTGCCATGGCCACCAGGTCCAATGGACCGCCCCTTTATACGGCAATACTTCCATATGCCGTCTGGAATCTGCCTCACCTGACCACTGTCGTGTCTTCGTCTGGCAGATATGTACATCACATTTACTCTTGATGCCAGAATGCAAATATGCCTCTGCGCATCACACATATATAGAAATGCATCCTTAAAATGCTCTATAGACAATAAAATCCTGTCCCTGTCAAGGGTATCAAAATTTTCAGTCAGGAAATCCGACCAAGCCCCCTCAGCGCTGCACATCCAGGCTGAGGCGATTGCTGGTCGTAGTATAACACCAGTATGTGTGTATATACTGTTATGATATTTTCCAGCTTCCTATCAGCTGGCTCCTTGAGGGCGGCCGTATCTGGAAACGGTAACGCCATGTTTTTTATAAGCGTGTGAGCGCCTTGTCCACCCTAAGGTGTGTTTTCCAACTCGCCCTTACTACTGGCGGGAAAAAGGGTATACCGCCCATAACTTTCTGTCGGAGGAACCCCACGTATCATCACACACTTCATTTAATTTATCTGATTCAGGCAAAACTACAAGTAGTTTATTCCCACCCTACAAAATACCCTTATTTGTGGTACTTGTGGTATCAGAAATACGTAACACCTCCTTCATTGCCCTTAACATGTAACTTGTGGCCCTAAAGGAAAAATACGTTTGTTTCTTCACCGTCGACACTGGGGTCAGTGTCCATGTCTGTGTCTGTCGACCGACTGAGGTAAATGGGCGTTTTTACAAGCCCCTGACGGTGTCTGAGACGCCTGGACCGATACTAATTTGTCCGCCGGCTGTCTCATGTCGTCAACCGGCTTGCAGCGTGTTGACATTATCACGTAATTCCATAAGTAAGCCATCCATTCTGGTGTCGACTCCCTAGAGAGTGACATCACCATTACAGGCAATTTTCTCCGTCTCCTCACCAACATTTTCCTCATACATGTCGACACACACGTACCGACCTACAGCACACACATACAGGGAATGCTCTGATAGAGGACAGGACCCACTAGCCCTTTGGGGAGACAGAGGGAGAGTTTGCCAGCACACACCAAAAGCGCCATAATGTATATAACAACCCTAGAAGGTGTTGTTTCTATATATGGGCTCTTAATATATAATTATATCGCCAATTTATGCCCCCCTTCTCTTTAACCCTGTTTCTGTAGTGCAGGGGAGAGTGGGAGCCTTCCTCACCAGCGGAGCTGGTCAGGAAAATGGCGCTGAGTGCTGAGGAGAATAAGCCCCGCCCCTTTTACGGCGGGCTTTTCTCCCGGTTATTAGGAAAACTGGCCTGGGTTAAATACATACATATAGCCTTAATGGCTATATGTGATGTATTTATTTGCCAAATAGGTATTTATATTGCTGCCCAGGGCGCCCCCAGCAGCGCCCTGCACCCTCCGTGACCGTGTCAGTGAGCCGTGTAGCAACAATGGCGCACAGCTGCAGTGCTGTGCGCTACCTCTCTGAAGACTGTGAAGTCTTCTGCCGCCTGTTTCCGGACCTCCGTTCCGCCGTCTTTCTTCAGCGTCTGTAAGGGGGATCGGCGGCGCGGCTCCGGGACGAACCCCAGGCTGACCTGTGTTCCGACTCCCTCTGGAGCTCAGTGTCCAGTAGCCTAAAACTTCAATCCTCCTGCACGCAGGTGAGTTGCAAGTCTCTCCCCTAAGTCCCTCGTTGCAGTGATCCTGTCGCCAGCAGGAATCACTGATTAGAAACCTAAAAAAAAACTTTACTAAACAGCTCCTTAAGAGAGCCATCCAGTTTGCACCCTTCTCGGACGGGCACAAAAACCTAACTGAGGCTTGGAGGAGGGTCATGGGGGGAGGAGCCAGTACACACCATGTGACCTAAAAAGCTTTTTAGATGTGCCCTGTCTCCTGCGGAGCCCGCTATTCCCCATGGTCCTGACGGAGTCCCCAGCATCCACTAGGACGTTAGAGAAAGTTACTAATGGCGTACCCTTTCCCGCCAGAGGATAGGTCACGTTGTGAAACACCCCCTAAGGTGGATAAAGCGCTTACACGCTTATCAAAAAAGGTGGCACTACCGTCTCCGGATACGGCCGCCCTGAAGGAGCCTGCTGATAGAAAGCAGGAGGCTCTCCTGAAGGCTATATATACACACACACTGGTATTATACTGAGACCAGCTATTGCTTCAGCATGGATGTGCAGTGCTGCTGCTGCATGGTCAGATTCCCTGTCAGAAAACATTGACACCCTAGACAGGGACACTATATTGCTGAACGTAGAGCATATTAAAGACGCTGTCTTATACATGAGAGATGCACAGAGGGATATTTGCCGGCTGGCATCTAAAATAAGTGCACTGTCCATTTCTGCCAGGAGAGGGTTATGGACTCGGCAGTGGACAGGTGATGCAGATTGTAAAAGGCACATGGAAGTTTTGCCTTATAAGGGTGAGGAGTTGTTCGGGGATGGTCTTTCAGACCTAGTGTCCACAGCAAAGGCTGGGAAGTCAGCATTTTTACCACATGTCCCCTCACAACCAAAGAAAGTACCGTATTATCAGGTACAGTCCTTTCGTCCCCAAAAGAGCAGGCGGGGTAGAGGCGCGTCCTTTCTGCCCAGAGGCAGAGGTAGGGGAAAAAAGCTGCAGCATACAGCCAGTTCCCAGGAACAAAAGTCCTCCCCCGCTTCTTCGTCTAAGTCCGCCGCATGACGCTGGGGCTCAACAGGCGGAGCCAGGTACGGTGGGGGCCCGTCTCAAAAACTTCAGCAATCAGTGGGCTCGCTCACAAGTAGATCCCTGGATCCTTCAAGTGGTATCTCAGGGGTACAGGCTGGAATTCGAGACGTTTCCCCCCCGCCGTTTCCTCAAATCTGCCTTGCCAACAACTCCCTCAGGCAGGGAGGCTGTGATAGAGGCAATTCACAAGCTGTATTCCCAGCAGGTGATAGTCAAGGTGCCCCTACTTCAACAAGGACGGGGTTACTATTCCACAATGTTTGTGGTACCGAAACCGGACGGTTCGGTGAGACCCATTTTAAATTTGAAATCCTTGAACACATATATAAAAAAATTCAAGTTCAAGATGGAATCGCTCAGGGCGGTTATTGCAAGCCTGGAAGAGGGGGATTACATGGTATCACTGGACATCAAGGATGCTTACCTGCATGTCCCCATTTACCATCCTCACCAGGAGTACCTCAGATTTGTGGTACAGGATTGTCATTACCAATTCCAGACGTTGCCGTTCGGCCTGTCCACGGCACCGAGGGTATTTACCAAGGTAATGGCCGAAATGATGATACTCCTTCGAAAAAAGGGAGTTTTAATTATCCCATACTTGGACGATCTCCTGATAAAGGCGAGGTCCAGAGAGCAGTTGTTGGTCGGGGTAGCACTATCTCGGGAAGTGCTACAACAGCACGGCTGGATTCTAAACATTCCAAAGTCACAGCTGGTTCCTGCGACACGTCTACTGTTCCTGGGGATGATTCTGGACACAGTCCAGAAAAAAGTGTTTCTCCCAGAGGAAAAAGCCAAGGAGCTGTCATCTCTAGTCAGAGGCCTCCTGAAACCAAAACAGGTGTCGGTGCGTCACTGCACGCGAGTCCTGGGAAAGATGGTAGCTTCCTACGAAGCAATTCCATTCGGCAGGTTCCATGCCAGAACCTTTCAGTGGGACCTGTTGGACCAATGGTCCGGATCGCATCTTCAAATGCATTGGCTGATAGCCCTGTCTCCACGGACCAGGGTGTCTCTGCTGTGGTGGCTGCAGAGTGCTCATCTCAGAGAGGGCCGCAGATTCGGCATACAGGACTGGGTCCTGGTGACCACGGATGCCAGCCTTCGAGGCTGGGGGGCAGTCACACAGGGAAGAAACTTCCAAGGACTATGGTCAAGTCAGGAGACTTCCCTACACATAAATGTTCTGGAACTAAGGGCCATTTACAATGCCCTAAGTCAGGCAAAACCCCTGCTTCAAAACCAGCCGGTACTGATCCAGTCAGACAACATCACGGCGGTCGCCCATGTAAACCGACAGGGCGGCACGAGAAGCAGGACGGCGATGGCAGAAGCCACAAGGATTCTCCGATGGGCGGAAAATCACGTGTTAGCACTGTCAGCAGTGTTCATTCCGGGAGTGGACAACTGGGAAGCAGACTTCCTCAGCAGGTACGACCTCCACCCGGGAGAGTGGGGACTTCATCCAGAAGTCTTCCAAATGATTGTAAACCGTTGGGAAAGGCCACAGGTGGACATGATGGCGTCCCGCCTAAACAAAAAGCTAGAAAAGATTGCGCCAGGTCAAGAGACCCACAGGCGATAGCTGTGGACGCTCTAGTGACACCGTGGGTGTACCGATCGGTTTATGTGTTCCCTCCTCTTCCTCTCATACCAAAGGTACTGAGGATAATAAGGAGAAGAGGAGTAAGAACTATACTCATTGTTCCGGATTGGCCAAGAAGAGCTTGGTACCCAGAACTTCAAGAAATGATGTCAGAGGACCCATGGCCTCTGCCGCTCAGACAGGACCTGCTGCAGCAGGGGCCCTGTCTGTTCCAAGACTTACCGCGGCTGCGTTTGACGGCATGGCGGTTGAACACCGGATCCTGAAGGAAAAGGGCATTCCGGAGGAAGTCATTCCTACGCTGATTAAAGCTAGGAAAGAAGTAACCGCAAACCATTATCACCACATATGGCGAAAATATGTTGCGTGGTGTGAGGCCAGGAAGGCCCCAACGGAAGAATTTCAGCTGGGTCGTTTCCTGCACTTTCTACAGTCAGGGGTGACTATGGGCCTAAAATTGGGTTCCATTAAGGTCCAGATTTTGGCTCTTTCGATTTTCTTCCAGAAAGAACTGGCTTCACTACCTGAAGTTCAAACTTTTGTTAAGGGAGTGCTGCATATTCAGCCCCCTTTTGTGCCTCCAGTGGCACCTTGGGATCTCAACGTGGTGTTGGATTTCCTAAAGTCACATTGGTTTGAGCCACTTAAGACCGTGGATTTGAAGTATCTCACGTGGAAAGTGGTCATGTTGTTGGCCTTGGCTTCGGACAGGCGTGTATCAGAATTGGCGGCTTAGTCATGTAAAAGCCCTTATCTGATTTTCCATATGGATAGGGCAGAATTGAGGACTCGTCCCCAGTTTCTCCCTAAGGTGGTATCAGCTTTTCACTTGAACCAACCTATTGTTGTGCCTGCGGCTACTAGGGACTTGGAGGACTCCAAGTTACTGGACGTAGTCAGGGCCTTGAAAATTTATATTTCCAGGACGGCTGGAGTCAGGAAGACTGACTCGCTATTTATCCTGTATGCACCCAACAAACTGGGTGCTCCTGCTTCGAAGCAGACTATTGCTCGCTGGATTTGTAGCACAATTCAGCTAGCGCATTCTGCGGCTGGCCTGCCGCAGCCTAAATCTGTAAAAGCCCATTCCACGAGGAAGGTGGGCTCTTCTTGGGCGGCTGCCCGAGGGGTCACGGCTTTACAACTTTGCCGAGCTGCTACTTGGTCAGGGGCAAACACGTTTGCAAAATTCTACAGATTTGATACCCTGGCTGAGGAGGACCTTGAGTTCTCTCATTCGGTGCTGCAGAGTCATCCGCACTCTCCCGCCCGTTTGGGAGCTTTGGTATAATCCCCATGGTCCTTACGGAGTCCCAGCATCCACTTAGGACGTTAGAGAAAATAAGATTTTCTCACCGGTAAATCTATTTCTCGTAGTCCGTAGTGGATGCTGGGCGCCCGTCCCAAGTGCGGACTGTCTGCAATGCTTGTATATAGTTATTGTTACCTAAAGGGTTATTGTTGAGCCATCTGTTGAGAGGCTCTGTTATGTTCATACTGTTAACTGGGTATAATATCACGAGTTATACGGTGTGATTGGTGTGGCTGGTATGAGTCTTACCCGGGATTCAAAATCCTTCCTTATTGTGTCAGCTCTTCCGGGCACAGTATCCTGAGGTCTGGAGGAGGGTCATAGTGGGAGGAGCCAGTGCACACCAGTTAGTCCTAAAGCTTTCTTAGTTGTGCCCAGTCTCCTGCGGAGCCGCTATTCCCCATGGTCCTTACAGAGTCCCAGCATCCACTACGGACTACGAGAAATAGATTTACCGGTGAGTAAAATCTTATTTTTTGTTGTATTTGGAAGTCACAAACAAAAAGTAGTGGTCATTCTATCACCCAATTAGTGAGGAGGGCATATTTTAAACGTAATGTATCGCTACAACTACTGTAGTTGAAGCGATAGATTGTCTAAAATTTTGCCCTTCAAAATTAAAATATGCCCTCCTCAATGGTTAGGTGCAGGGTGCTAGAATGTACACTAAAAAAGCACTTTCAAAAATATGCACATTAACGTATCATTTGCCTATTGTCTTCAAGCAGACAATTTTTTTTTTTTTTCTTAATTGCATAATTCAGTCTAGTTTTATTGGCATGACATTTAATGAAATATTGTTTAAAATCATTCATTTTATCTATAACTATATTACAAACAGTTCTCAAAACATCTCATGAGTGATTATGTATAATTGTTACCAAATGATATGTTATCTATCAGAGCACAATTTAGGTCTTGCACACAATGGCTGTATATTGTAGACAATGGGGGGTATCCATTAGCAGCCGTAATTTACCGCTGCTAATAGGTTTGCCGGGGGATATCCAATTAGCCCCGATAACCGGCACTTATCAGCGATTACGCTTTAGTGCATAATCCGGGATCAGCAGCCCTCGGAGCCGCAATAATACATGGGATCAGGAACTTATCCTGGATCCTATGTGTTATCGCATGCTAGCAGGTGCTTTTTTGGCCAATAAAAACAGACTAATGAAATAACCTGATAATGACATCAGCCAAAAATCAGGTTGCTTTTATCGCCAGAAAAATGATTGCGTTTGATTGGATACTGCCCGATGTATAATTCCTAATCTTAAACATTGCACACACAACTTTTGTAGTACCTGCTACAAAGTGCTAAATCACAGCTATACAGTAATACATTTTCAGCAAATAGATTAAAAGTAATAAAAGATCCAAGAAACTTTTTCTAATGGGTCCTACACACTGGCAGATCTCACTGCACGATATGAACGTTCTCGTTCATTAATGAACGAGAACTCATTCATATCGTGCAGTGTGTAGGCACCAATGATTAACGATGCGCGGCCCCGCGCTCATTAATCGTTGGTGCACAGTCGCTTATGCGTGCAGGCCAATATGGACAATCTCGTCCATATTAGCGTGCAGTGCTATGGAGACGGGTGACGGGGGGAGTGAAGAAACTTCACTCCCTCAGTCACCTCCCTCCCACCGCCGGGTCGCCAGTCAGCCGTATCCACCATCGGGCATCTCGGCGGCGGATCGCCAAGTGTGTAGGGCTCATAACAATGAAATAAAGTTACAAATCTATGTATACAGTTGGTCTAAATTTATTTATTATCAGTTATCTATATATAGCACACATTCTGCAGCACTTTACAGAGAATATTTGGCCATTCACATCAGTCCCTGTCCCAGTGGAGTTTACGATCTTTATTTCCCTACCATATGTACACACATACTGGATTGTGGGAGGAAACCGGAGTACCTGGAGGAAACCTTGCAGTTAGGGCCATGGTGGCAATTGAACACAAGACCTCAGTTCTGTGAAGCAGTAATGCTAACCATTACACCAACTGTGTTGCCTAAAGCTGGCCATGATCATGCAGCCAACAAGCACAGGGGAGAAGCCAACTGCTCAATAGCGCATCCACATCGTACACAATGTATGAAGGCAACCTCGATTCACTGCCTTAAATTGAACCATCCAGTGGACCGGACAGGTGTGAAAAACTAGATTTATGGTAAGAACTTACCGTTGTTAAATCTCTTTCTGCGGGTTACACTGGGCTCCACAAGGATTAACATTGGGGTGTAGAGTAGGATCTTGATCCGAGGCACCAACAGGCTCAAAGCTTTGACTGTTCCCAAGATCTACAGCGCCGCCTCCTCTATAACCCCGCCTCCGTGCATAGGAGCTCAGTTTCATTAACCAGCCCAATGCAGTAGCAGCTACCAGAGACGACAACCGCTTGTAGCCAATTACAACACACACTCGCCACAGGGGAGGGTGTCGGCTTCTATGCCATACCAACACAAAGAAGCTAAGTGCGTCAGGGTGGGCGCCTTGTGGAGCCCAGTGTACCTCGCAGAAAGAAATTTAACAACGGTAAGTTCTTTAGTTTTCTGCTGCGGGGTACACTTGGCTCCACAAGGATTAACATCGGGGATGTCCTAAAGTAGTTCCTTATGGGAGGGGACGCACTGTAGCGGGCACAAGAACCTACGTCCAAAGGAAGCATCCTGGGAGGCGGAAGTATCAAAGGCATAGAGCCTAATGAATGTGTTCCCCGAGGATCACTTAACCGCCTTGCACAATTGTTCAAGGGTCCCACCACGGTGGGCCGCACAAGAAGGTCCATCCGACCGAGTAGAATGGGCTTTGATGGTAGCAGGAACCGGATGACCAGCCTGTACATAAGCATGTGCAATCATCATTCTAATCCATCTGGCCAGAGTCTGCTTGGAAGCAGGCCAGCCACGTTTGTAAAAACCAAACAGCACAAAAAGATAATCGGATTTCCTAATGGAGGATGTTCTTGTACTACATCCAAAGACCGCTCTTTGGGAGACAACTCAGGAGAATTAAAGGCCGGAACCACAATCTCTTGGTTAAGGTGGAAGGAAGACACCACCTTGGGTAAATAACCTGGCTGCGTTCTATGAACCGCCCGGTACCGGTGAAAAATCAAATAGGGAGACTTACAGGATAAGGCACCCAAGTCCGAGACCCTTCTAGCTGAAGCAATAGCCAGCAAGAATAACATCTTAAGGAAAAGCCACTTAAGGTCAACAGAGGTAAGAGGCTCAAACGTAGACTCTTGTAAGGCCTCCAAAACCACCGACAGATCCAAAGGGGCCACAGGTGGCACATAAGGAGGCTGAAACCGCAACACACCCTGAGTGAATGTATGGACATCAGGCAGGGTAGCAATCTTTCTCTGAAACCAAAGCGACAAGGCAAAGATGTGAACCTTGAGGGAGGCCAGACGCAGGCCCAAGTCCAAGCCTTGTTGTAGAAAGGCCAATAGTTTGTCCGTACGAAATTTGAAAACGTCATGATTGTGAGACGCACACCAAGTAAAGTAAGCATTCCAGACCCTATGGTATAGCAGAGCAGAAGCCGGCTTACGGACTTTCTACATAGTTTGAACGACCGCCTCAGAAAAAGCCTTGGCCCTCAGGACGGAAGCTTCAAGAGCCATGCCGTCAAAGCCAAACGGGCCAAATCCTGGTAAACACAAGGGCCCTGAACGAGGAGGTCTGGTCGTTGTGGAAATAGAAGGGGACGATCCAACGAGAGGCCCTGTAGATTGGAGAACCAGTGCCGCCTGGGCCAAGCTGGAGCGATCAGAAGTAGGTTTCCTCCTTCTTGTTTGAACTTCCGTATTACTCTGGGCAGGACTGACACTGGAGGGAACACATACGACAGCTGAAAGTTCCATGGAATTGCCAGAGCGTCCACGAACGCAGCTTGAGGATCTCTTGTCCTTGCTCCGAATACCGGAACTTTGTGATTGTGTCGAGACGCCATCAGATCCACATCTGGAAGGCCCCACGTGTCCACGAGAAGTTGAAACACCTCCGGATGGAGGCTCCACTCTCCGGCGTGTATTTCCTGACGACTGAGATAGTCTGCTTCCCAGTTCAGAACGCCCGGAATGAATACTGCAGATATGGCCGGCAGATGGCGTTCTGCCCACTGAAGAATCCGTGATACTACCCTCATTGCCATGGGGCTTCGAGTGCCACCTTGATGATTGATGTACGCCACCGTGGTGGCGTTGTCCGATTGTACTTGAACAGGTCTGCTCTGTATCAGATGCTGGGCCATTGTCAATACATTGAACACTGCCCGCAATTCCATAATGTTTATCGGGAGTAGTGACTCCTCCTCGGTCCACCGACCCTGGAGAGAGTGTTGTTCCAACACCGCGCCCCAGCCTCTCAGACTGTCATCCATCGTTAGCAGGACCCAGTTGGATATCCAGAAGGGAAGGCCCCTGCTCAATCGTTGGTCCTGAAGCCACCAGCTCAGTGACAGGCGGACCTCCGGAGACAAGGGGATCATGTGAGATCTGATCCGGTGAGGCAGGCCGTCCCACTTGGACAGAATCAACTTCTGCAGAGGGTGAGAATGGATTTGAGCATACTCCACCATGTCGAAAGCAGACACCATGAGACCTAGCACTTGCATTACCGAATGAATCGACACACGCGGACGAGATAGGAAGCATCGAATCCTGTCCTGGTTGTGAGTGTCCAATAACGCTCCCAGGTGTACCATGCTCCGAGCAGGAACCAGGGAGGATTTCTTCCAGTTGATCAGCCAACCGTGGGCTTTCATGTACTGGACCGTCAGATCGAGATGACACAGGAGAAGTTCTGGGGAATTAGCTAGGATCAAAAAATCGTCCAAATATGGTAGGATCCTGACCCCTTGACGGCGGAGTGTAGCCGTCATGTCACAACTGAGGGCCTGAGCTGACGGGAGGCAGCCTCAGTTGTAGGGGCTGAGATGTAACGGAACCTGGGAGGTTGTATCAGACCCCTAGACATGTAAGTAACATGTAGAATAACTGCCCGAAGGCGTGACCACGACAACCAGGATAAAAGTCAATGATGTTTATTATGACAAACTCCGTAACACAGCAGCAGTAAAAGGAAACATAAAAGTCAACAGAGGATAAATACAATTCCTGGGTACTACAGGGTGGCAAGGGCCACAGGCACTGGTAGTGTGAGACAGTTCTTATAATCTTCTAGTTGGAAAGTCCTTACCAGGCCTGACTGTAGCAATGGAGAGAACCCAGGATCGTACCAGCTGATGTTCCAGGAAAGGCTGGGCTGCTGAAGGTAAAACGGCTGCTGTGGATACTGGCTGGAACCAGACTGTTGTTGGTACGGAGTGGATACTGGCTGGAACCAGTTAAATAATAAACGAACTTGAGAGCGATGAAATAATAATGAAGTTTGGAGTTTGAGAGCGGTGAAATAATAATACCGGTGGAGAGTGGTAAACTGCAGAAAAGGACACCGGCCCTTTAAGAGAAGCTATACACTGCTGGAAGCTGGGCTGGAAGCAGGTGATTGTTTGAGAGCGGTGAAATAATAATACCGGTGGAGAGTGGTAAACTGCAGAAAGGACACCGGCCCTTTAAGAGAAGCTGTACACTGCTGGAAGCTGGGCTGGAAGCAGGTGATTGTTGTAGCTGGAAACAGGTGAGTCCAGAATGGATCGGAGAGTCAGGCTACACCGCAGATGGAATGCTGGTGCGGGTCTCTATAGCAGAAGTCTAGAGACAGGAGCTGGAACTTGGAAGACAACCACAGGAGAGAGACAAACTGGAACTAGGTTAGACAACCAAAGCACTGACGCCTTCCTTGCTCAGGCACAGCATACTTATACCTGCAGCAAGGAAGGGGTTGGCTAGGCAATTATGCAAATCAACAATACAGACAGCAGATTGGTGGAAATAATCAGATGACAAAATCCAAGATGGCTGCGCCCATGCAGACACTTGGAGGGAAGTTTGGTTTGTAATCCATGTGAGAATTGAAACAGTAATGGCGACGCCGGCCACAGGAGACAGGAGACGCCAGACTGACAAGCGCACATTTAACCACGCGGGCACAGCGGAGGCCGCGGCTGATGAAATCACCACTCTGACATTCTGCATGTGGAAACTCAGGAACAGCGGGATCCGGTCCTGGAACGCTGAGCCAGCCTTAGGAGGCATCTGAAGGGTAAGTAATGGCGTCCAGATACCCGGATCGTGACACGTCATGACCGCCATAACTTTGGCAAAAACTCGGGGAGCCGTTGTCAAACCAAAGGGTAACGCCCGAAATTGGTAATGGAGTTTGCCCACCGCAAACCTCAGGTAATGCTGATGAGACACCGCAATAGGAATATGCAGGTAGGCATCCTGTATGTCCAAGCAGACCATAAAGTCCCCAGGCTCCAATGCCAGAACAATAGAGCGCAGAGTTTCCATACGAAACTTGGAGACCCACACATGTTTGTTCAAGGACTTCAGGTTGAGAAAAGGCTGCGAGGACCTGTTTGGTTTTCGGGACTAGGAACAGAGGCACCTGTACCACCACTCCTGTGGCCAGGTGGGAATGTACCACCGAGTGCAAAGTGTTCACTTTTGCCGGATCCAGAGGCACATCTGTCAGGCAAAATCGATGAGGGGGACGATTCTTGAAGGGTATGGCGTAACCTCGAGTCAAGACTTCCCTTACCCAGGTATCTGAAGTGGTCTTCAACTACTCCTGGGCAAAACCTAGAAGTCGGCCCCCCACCCTGGGATCCCCCAGAGGGAGGCCCGCTCCATCATGCGGCAGGCTTGTCAGTTTTGGAAGCGGGCTGACGGGCGGCCCAGGCACGCTTCGGTCTGGGCTTTGCAGGTCTGGAAGCACGAGTTTGCTTTGGGTACTCCTGACCTTTTGCTTTACCTGGAGGACAAAAGGGCCGAGGGAAAGTACTTTTAGTCTTCTGTGCGGAAGGCACCATACTAGGTAGGCAAGCTGTTTTTAGCAGTAGCCAGATTAGCCAAAAAATAAGAATTTACTTACCGATAATTCTATTTCTCGTAGTCCGTAGTGGATGCTGGGCACTCCGTAAGGACCATGGGGAATAGCGGCTCCGCAGGAGACTGTGCACAAAAGAAAAGCTTTAGGACTACCTGGTGTGCACTGGCTCCTCCCCCTATGACCCTCCTCCAAGCCTCAGTTAGGATACTGTGCCCGGACGAGCGTACACAATAAGGAAGGATTTTGAATCCCGGGTAAGACTCATACCAGCCACACCAATCACACCGTACAACTTGTGATATGAACCCAGTTAACAGCATGATAACAGAGGAGCCTCTGGATAGATGGCTCACAACAACAATAACCCGATTTGTTAACAATAACCATGTACAAGTATTGCAGATAATCCGCACTTGGGATGGGCGCCCAGCATCCACTACGGACTACGAGAAATAGAATTATCGGTAAGTAAATTCTTATTTTCTCTGACGTCCTAGTGGATGCTGGGAACTCCGTAAGGACCATGGGGATTATACCAAAGCTCCCAAACGGGCGGGAGAGTGCGGATGACTATGCAGCACCGAGTGAGAAAACTCCAGGTCCTCCTCAGCCAGAGTGTCAAATTTGTAAAATTTCACAAAAGTATTTGACCCTGACCAAGCAGCAGCTCGGCAAAGTTGTAAAGCCGAGACCCCTCGGGCAGCCGCCCAAGATGAGCCCACCTTCCTTGTGGAGTGGGCTTTTACAGATTTTGGCTGTGGCAGGCCTGCCACAGAATGCGCAAGCTGAATTGTACTACAAATCCAGCGAGCAATAGTCTGCTTAGAAGCAGGAGCACCCAGCTTGTTGGGTGCGTACAGGATAAATAGCGAGTCAGATTTTCTGACTCCAGCCGTCCTGGAAACATATATTTTCAGGGCCCTGACAACGTCCAGCAACTTGGAGTCCTCCAAGTCCTTAGTAGCCGCAGGTACCACAATAGGCTGGTTCAGATGAAACGCTGAAACCACCTTTGGGAGAAATTGAGGACGAGTCCTCAATTCTGCCCTGTCCGTATGAAAAATCAGGTAAGGGCTTTTACAGGATAAAGCCGCCAATTCTGACACACGCCTGGCTGAAGCCAGGGCCAACAGCATGACCACTTTCCATGTGAGATATTTTAAGTCCACAGTGTTGAGTGGTTCAAACCAATGTGATTTTAGGAAACCCAAAACAACATTCAGATCCCAGGGTGCCACTGGAGGCACAAAAGGAGGCTGTATATGTAGCACTCCCTTAACAAACGTCTGGACTTCAGGCACTGAAGCCAGTTCTCTCTGAAAGAAAACCGACAGGGCCGAAATCTGGACCTTAATGGATCCTAATTTTAGGCCCATAGACACTCCTGCTTGCAGGAAATGCAGGAATCGACCCAGTTGAAATTCCTCTGTCGGGGCCTTTTTGGCCTCGCACCACGCAACATATTTCCGCCAGATGCGGTGATAATGCTTTGCGGTTACATCCTTTCTGGCTTTTATCAAAGTAGGGATGACTTCGTCTGGAATGCCTTTTTCCTTTAGGATCCGGCGTTCAACCGCCATGCCGTCAAACGCAGCCGCGGTAAGTCTTGGAACAGACAGGGTCCCTGCTGGAGCAGGTCCCTTCTCAGAGGTAGAGGCCACGGGTCCTCTGTGAGCATTTCTTGAAGTTCCGGGTACCAAGTCCTTCTTGGCCAATCCGGAGCCACGAGAATAGTTCTTACTCCTCCCCGCCGTATAATCCTCAGCACTTTGGGTATGAGAGGCAGAGGAGGGAACACATACACTGACTGGTACACCCACGGTGTTACCAGAGCGTCCACAGCTATTGCTTGAGGGTCCCTTGACCTGGCGCAATACCTGTCCAGTTTTTTGTTGAGGCGGGACGCCATCATGTCCACCTTTGGTTTTTCCCAACGGTTTACAATCATGTGGAAGACTTCTGGGTGAAGTCCCCACTCTCCCGGGTGGAGGTCGTGCCTGCTGAGGAAGTCTGCTTCCCAGTTGTCCACTCCCGGAATGAACACTGCTGACAGTGCTATCACATGATTTTCCGCCCAGCGAAGAATCCTTGCAGCTTCTGCCATTGCTTAAATTCTTATTTTCTCTGACGTCCTAGTGGATGCTGGGAACTCCGTAAGGACCATGGGGATTATACCAAAGCTCCCAAACGGGCGGGAGAGTGCGGATGACTATGCAGCACCGAGTGAGAAAACTCCAGGTCCTCCTCAGCCAGAGTGTCAAATTTGTAAAATTTCACAAAAGTATTTGACCCTGACCAAGCAGCAGCTCGGCCAAGTTGTAAAGCCGAGACCCCTCGGGCAGCCGCCCAAGATGAGCCCATCTTCCTTGTGGAGTGGGCATTTACAGATTTTTGGCTGTGGCAGGCCTGCCACAGAATGTGCAAGCTGAATTGTACTACAAATCCAACGAGCAATAGTCTGCTTAGAAGCAGGAGCACCCAGCTTGTTGGGTGCATACAGGATAAACAGCGAGTCAGATTTTCTGACTCCAGCCGTCCTGGAAACATATATTTTCAGGTCCCTGACAACGTCTAGCAACTTGGAGTCCTCCAAGTCCCTAGTAGCCGCAGGCACCACAATAGGTTGGTTCAGGTGAAACGCTGAAACCACCTTAGGAAGAAACTGAGGACGAGTCCTCAATTCCGCCCTGTCCGAATGGAAAATCAGATAAGGGCTTTTACAGGATAAAGCCGCCAATTCTGACACGCGCCTGGCCCAGGCCAGGGCCAACAGCATGACCACTTTCCATGTGAGATATTTTAACTCCACAGATTTAAGTGGTTCAAACCAATGTGACTTTTTGGAACCCAAAAACTACATTGAGATCCCAAGGTGCCACTGGAGGCACAAAAGGAGGCTGTATATGCTGTACCCCTTTTACAACGTCTGAACTTCAGGGACTGAAGCTAGTTCTTTTTGGAAGAAACTTGACAGGGCCGAAATTTGAACCTTAATGGACCCCAATTTCAGGCCCATAGACACTCCTGTTTGCAGGAAATGTAGGAATCGACCCAGTTGAATTTCCTCCGTCGGGCCTTACTGGCCTCGCACCACGCAACATATTTTCGCCAAATGCGGTGATAATCTTTTGCGGTTACATCCTTCCTGGCTTTGATCAGGATAGGGATGACCTCATCCGGAATGCCTTTTTTCCTTCAGGATCCGGCGTTCAACCGCCATGCCGTCAAACGCAGTCGCGGTAAGTCTTGGAACAGACAGGGTCCTTGCTGAAGCAGGTTCCTTCTTAGAGGTAGAGGCCACGGATCCTCCGTGAGCATCTTTTGAAGTTCCGGTTACCAAGTCCTTCTTGGCCAATCCGGAGCCACGAATATAGTGCTTACTCCTCTCCATCTTATCAATCTCAGTACCTTGGGTATGAGAGGCAGATGAGGGAACACATACACTGACTGGTACACCCACGGTGTTACCAGAGCGTCTACAGCTATTGCCTGAGGGTCCCTTGACCTGGCGCAATACCTGTCAAGTTTTTCCCAACGGTTTATAATCATGTGGAAGACTTCTGGGTGAAGTCCCCACTCTCCCGGGTGGAGGTCGTGTCTGCTGAGGGAGTCTGCTTCCCAGTTGTCCACTCCCGGAATTGCTGACAGTGCTATCACATGATTTTCCGCCCAGCGAAGAATCCTTGCAGCTTCTGCCATTGCCCTCCTGCTTCTTGTGCCACCCTGTCTGTTTATGTGGGTGACTGCCGTGATGTTGTCCGACTGGATCAACACCGGCTGACCTTGAAGCAGAGGTCTTGCTAAGCTTAGAGCATTGTAAATGGCCCTTAGCTTCAGGATATTTATGTGAAGTGATGTCTCCAGGCTTGACCATAAGCCCTGGAAAATCCTTCCCTGTGTGACTGCTCCCCAGCCTCGCAGGCTGGCATCCGTGGTCACCAGGACCCAGTCCTGAATGCCGAATCTGCGGCCCTCTAGAAGATGAGCACTCTGCAACCACCACAGGAGGGACACCCTTGTTCTTGGTGACAAGGTTATCCGCTGATGCATCTGAAGATGCGACCCGGACCATTTGTCCAGCAGGTCCCACTGGAAAGTTCTAGCGTGGAATCTGCCGAATGGGATTGCTTCGTAGGAAGCCACCATTTTTTCCAGAACCCTTGTGCATTGATGCACTGAGACTTGGCTCGGTTTTAGGAGGTTCCTGACTAGCTCGGATCACTCCCTGGCTTTCTCCTCCGGGAGAAACACCTTTTTCTGGACTGTGTCCAGGATCATCCCTAGGAACAGAAGACGAGTCGTCGGAACCAGCTGCGATTTTGGAATATTGAGAATCCAATCGTGCTGCCGCAACACTACCTGAGATAGTGCTACACCTACCTCCAACTGTTCCCTGGATCTTACCCTTATCAGGAGATCGTCCAAGTAAGGGATAACTAAAATTCCCTTCCTTCGAAGGAATATCATCATTTCGGCCATTACCTTGGTAAAGACCCGGGGTGCCGTGGACCATCCATACGGCAGCGTCTGAACTGATAGTGACAGTTCTGTACCATGAACCTGAGGTACCCTTGGTGAGAAGGGTAAATTTGGACATGAAGGTAAGCATCCTTGATGTCCAGAGACATCATGTAGTCCCCTTCTTCCAGGTTCGCAATCACTGCTCTGAGTGACTCAATCTTGAATTTGAACCTCTGTATGTAAGTGTTCAAAGATTTTAGATTTAGAATCGGTCTCACCGAGCCGTCCGGCTTCGGTACCACAACAGTGTGGAATAATACCCCGTTCCCTGTTGCAGGAGGGGTACCTTGATTATCACCTGCTGGGAATACAGCTTGTGAATGGCTTCCAAAACTGTCTCCCTGTCAGAAGGAGACCTCGGTAAAGCCGACTTTAGGAAACGGCGAGGGGGAGACGTCTCGAATTCCAATTCGTACCCCTGAGATACCTGAAGGATCCAGGGGTCTACTTGCGAGTGAGCCCACTGCGCGCTGAAATTGATTGAGATGGGCCCCCACCGTGCCTGATTCTGCTTGTAAAGCCCCAGCGTCATACTGAGGGCTTGGCAGAGGCGGGAGAGGGTTTCTGTTCCTGGGAACTGGCTGATTTCTGCAGCCTTTTTCCTCTCCCTCTGTCACGGGGCAGAAATGAGGAACCTTTTGCCCGCTTGTCCACGAAAAGACTGCGCCTGATAATACGGCGTCTTCTCATGTTGAGAGGCGACCTGGGGTACAAACGTGGATTTCCCAGCTGTTGCCATGGCCACCAGGTCTGAAAGACCGACCCCAAATAACTCCTCCCCTTAATAAGGCAATACTTCCAAATGCCGTTTGAAATACGCATCACCTGACCACTGTCGTGTCCATAACCCTCTACTGGTAGAAATGGACAACGCACTTAGACTTGATGCCAGTCGGCAAATATTCCGCTGTGCATCACGCATATATAGAAATGCATCTTTTAAATGCTCTATAGGCAAAAATATACTGTCCCTATCTAGGGTATCAATATTTTCAGTCAGGGAATCCGACCACGCCAACCCAGCACTGCACATCCAGGCTGAGGCGATTGCTGGTCGCAGTATAACACCAGTATGTGTGTAAATACATTTTAGGATACCCTCCTGCTTTCTATCAGCAGGATCCTTAAGGGCGGCCATCTCAGGAGAGGGTAGAGCCCTTACAAGCGTGTGAGCGCTTTATCCACCCTAGGGGGTGTTTCCCAACGCACCCTAACCTCTGGCGGGAAAGGATATAATGCCAATAACATTTTAGAAATTATCAGTTGTTATCGGGGGAAACCCACGCATCATCACACACCTCATTTAATTTCTCAGATTCAGGAAAACTACAGGTAGTTTTTCCTCACCGAACATAATACCCCTTTTTGGTGGTACTCGTATTATCAGAAATGTGTAAAACATTTTTCATTGCCTCAATCACGTAACGTGTGGCCCTACTGGAAGTCACATTTGTCTCTTCACCGTCGACACTGGAGTCAGTATCCGTGTCGGCGTCTATATCTGCCATCTGAGGTAACGGGCGCTTTAGAGCCCCTGACGGCCTATGAGACGTCTGGACAGGCACAAGCTGAGTAGCCGGCTGTCTCATGTCAACCACTGTCTTTTATACAGAGCTGACACTGTCACGTAATTCCTTCCAACAGTTCATCCACTCAGGTGTCGACCCCCTAGGGGGTGACATCACTATTACAGGCAATCTGCTCCGTCTCCACATCATTTTTCTCCTCATACATGTCGACACAAACGTACCGACATACAGCACACACACAGGGAATGCTCTGATAGAGGACAGGACCCCACTAGCCCTTTGGGGAGACAGAGGGAGAGTTTGCCAGCACACACCAGAGCGCTATATATATACAGGGATAACCTTATATAAGTGTTTTTCCCCTTATAGCTGCTGTATCTTTAATACTGCGCGTAATCAGTGCCCCCCCTCTCTTTTTTAACCCTTTCTGTAGTGTAGTGACTGCAGGGGAGAGCCAGGGAGCTTCCCTCCAACGGAGCTGTGAGGGAAAATGGCGCCAGTGTGCTGAGGAGATAAGGCCGCCGATAAGGGGGCGGAGCCTATCTCACGTTTTTTTATGTATTCTGGCAGGGGTTAAATGCATCCATATAGCCCAGGAGCTATATGTGATGTATTTTTTGCCATCTAAGGTATTTTTATTGCGTCTCAGGGCGCCCCCCCCAGCGCCCTGCACCCTCAGTGACCGGAGTGTGAAGTGTGCTGAGAGCAATGGCGCACAGCTGCGGTGCTGTGCGCTACCTTATTGAAGACAGGACGTCTTCTGCCGCCGATTTTCCGGACCTCTTCTGCTCTTCTGGCTCTGTAAGGGGGACGGCGGCGCGGCTCTGGGACCCATCCATGGCTGGGCCTGTGATCGTCCCTCTGGAGCTAATGTCCAGTAGCCTAAGAAGCCCAATCCACTCTGCACGCAGGTGAGTTCGCTTCTTCTCCCGTTAGTCCCTCGATGCAGTGAGCCTGTTGCCAGCAGGACTCACTGAAAATAAAAAACCTAATTTAAACTTTTACTCTAAGCAGCTCAGGAGAGCCACCTAGATTGCACCCTTCTCGTTCGGGCACAAAAATCTAACTGAGGCTTGGAGGAGGGTCATAGGGGGAGGAGCCAGTGCACACCAGCTAGTCCTAAAGCTTTTACTTTTGTGCCCAGTCTCCTGCAGAGCCGCTATTCCCCATGGTCCTTTCGGAGTTCCCAGCATCCACTAGGACGTCAGAGAAACTTGTTTAACCACCTTCTTACGTTTAAACCTATCCAGTTTCCTAGAGACAGCCTCGGGCTCAGGATCATCAGACACCTGAAGAATGAGCCTAATTGCCTCAATCAAATTCGGGACATTCACCAATGATTTCCCTTCCCCATCAGAAACATCCGAGTCAGTGTCTGCGGGATCAGTATATGCACCATCCTCCTCAAAGGACGTGTCTGGGATAGCGGTGGATTGGGAGGAGGTAATAATAAGATTTTACTTACCTGTAAATCTATTTCTCGTAGTCCGTAGTGGATGCTGGGGACTCCGTAAGGACCATGGGGAATAGACGGGCTCCGCAGGAGACAGGGCACTTTAAGAAAGAATTAGGAATACTGGTGTGCACTGGCTCCTCCCTCTATGTCCCTCCTCCAGACCTCAGTTAAGGAAACTGTGCCCGGAAGAACTGACAGTCCAAGGAAAGGATTTTGGAATCCAGGTGTCAAAGTCAGAAAAATATCACGCTGCACACTGCCATATATGCACCTCATGCGTGTGCCCGCTGCACGTGCATGAGCCCTCCCGTGCGTGCGTATACTCGCGGTCGCGTGCACTCGCGGACGCGCGGTGTGCGCATTTACGGTAGAGTTTGTGTTCGTCTAGCGGGCGACTCAATCGTAACATATTTTATTCATATAATGTATTTTGTAGATTATGGTCCCTTTGATAGAATCTGAAAGTTTAGTTAATGTAGTATGTTCGGGGACAAAGAGATCCCTCTTTGTTTGATACGAAGGGTCAGACAGGGGTTACACAGTGGTGTTTAGTATCCATCGGAAGAGAATATAATTAGCAATATTCCGGTGTTGGTTTGAAGCGGATTAATCGCTCGTGCGTATAGTTATGGACATAAGAAGTTTATAGACATTTACTATATTTGCACTTTATTACCCATGCGGCGAGAAACCCAGTTTCCCACCCACCTGAGCAGTTAGGAATAGTCACAGCCCACCTGTATGAACCAACCTATGACCTTTTGTTATAATGCGAAGACGAATTCCTGTGTCCAATGAACAATAAGAATGTAGGGACCATTGAACTGTATTGTGTGTAGTGTATAAAAGGACAAGCCGATCTGGGCCAGCTCTCTACTCTCTTCAACGGTTCTCATTGCTGATAATCGGGAGCTGGATATCCAGAAAGGCGCTTGCGATTGTTTCCCCTGGTGCGTAAGTTCTCTGCAACCATATTGTCTCTTATTTTAATGTTATAAGCCATTCTCTCTCTCCTTCCCCTTTAAATGTAATTGTATCTTTATTGTATTTTATGTGTAGTGATTCGGTTAGGTATTTTATGTTATCTTGGTAGTGTATAACTTGTATTATTCTTTTGCAATTGAACGTTCATTCATTTCCTTAAAAGGCGTTAGACCCTTAGACCGGTATTTGAGTGTTTATTATATTGCTAAGGGGTTCTCAGAGCGTCACATACGCTCATACAGCTTTTAAACTAACAAGGTTACACTGTGTTGCATTTACACCTTATCACTGCACAAGGGTTTACAGTATAAGTACATTGTTTATGGTATAGTTATAAAGGTTTAACTCTGTGAGCGTCAGCGCCGCTTGTGATCTCCTCGTGGTCTCGAGCGTCCGCTACGCTGATAGCGTATCATTACGTTAGTCGGCAGCCTATAGCGTACTTGCCTTTACGCTCTAAGCCGTGAGCGAACGTGCCGCTCGTGCGTCTCGTCCACGGATAAGCGTTCGTTACGCTACGTGCGTACTCTTACGATATTCCATACGCCAATTGTGTACTATGTTCTTTAACCTTTTAGAGTGTTTTATACAAGGTATAGAATAGGCATTGTCAATTGGGGACTCGCCCGCTCTTCACATATCTGCACTAGGTAATTCCAGCAGACATTATCGGTCAGCAAAAGGCGGGAGGTGATATTCCTCGTAGTGCTGACCAGATAAGCGTCTGCTTCGCTTAGTAAGGAGTGCTGAAGGAATCCGGAACCAAAAGGTAGGAACAGTACGTTATTGTCTTTTAAAACCGGTTTAGTTTCTGTTTTGCGAACGTAAGCAATAAGCATACACATCTGTATTTCTTGTTTAGTATTGTTTTCGTGCCTCATTCTCCTGATTGCCACATACTAGTGATAAACGTGTTGAGACATTTGTTGTTATTAATAGTTAAAAGTAATATTTAAGGGAATAATCGTAAAAGGCACGCACACAATCTCGCCTAGAATACAAGGGAGATTTGAGCGGTGGTCAGTGAAGGATTACTGTTAAAAATCATTCACATTGATAAACGTGTAGTGTGTAACTATGGACGTACTTGGTCTGTGTACACGTGTCCTTACAAGGGCAGGGCGTACGCAGCAAGGGTCGACGCACGGAGCGTGTATTACGCAACGGAGCGTACGGATACGCCCACATGATACAAACCGCACGATAGTATTGTTTAGTAAGCGATAAGGAAATAACGCGAAAAATAACACAAATTTATCTCAAATCCAAAAGTTTAAAAGTTAAAAGAAAAAGACTTTCTCTGTTGCAATTCTTCTGGGTTAGGCTAATAACGAATGAAAGGATTTCTGCGCAGAAATAAAAAAATGAAAGTGTACATGTGGTAAGAGTGTGTGTATATATAAGATTTCTCTTTTATTACGGAAGTGGGAACCATAGGCCAGTAGAAAGAGATACACCAGCGAGAGTGATATCGTGGGGTGGCTTGGGAGGCGTCCCTTGTTAGACTCGACACATTAATGAGCAGTAGAGTCTGCTGTACGTAACAGACCAGGAGGTCACAGAACAAGAGGTTCAGGTACAGCAGACTAGAAGTAGAGAGCACAACCGAAGAGGGGTTGATGCGAGACCCATATAGGCCAAAGAAGCTCATCGCTGAAGGAATTTGCAGCAGAAATTTTCAATTCCACTGATCGTTCCGCACATAAGATTAGTTGCTTGTGTGCAGATACGATTGTACCGCATGTGATTGTGTGCATTAGCGTGTCTTGAATTCAGAAGAACGCTACTTGCACATTGTTAACGTGATTTGTGTCATTTTTTTTATTTTAAGGGAAGTAGCCTGATCACTCAGGGACATTCCAGCGACTGACACTTGCTGGGGAGGGTAAGACACTCCCACACGCCCGAGCAAGTAGACGTACTTAGGGGCCCTAGGTTGGGTACGGAACCTCTGGGAACTTTGGTCGCCGTATTGGCCAGCGTGGGCGGAGTTAAGTGGGCGGACCTCGAGGCAAAACTCCCACCGCAGCCTTACCCCGGACATTTTGGTTTTCTGTGAGGGTAGCCGGAGACCCTGATTGGAAGTCAGAGGTAGTGAAAGCAACGTCTGCAGAGATGGGGGCCACTTGTTCAGGTAAGGGGCGATCAACCCAGGTTCAGGTTGATTTGGTAAACCGACCAATCGGGTCGGCAAGGTATATCATGTGTGAGAAATATGGTCATCACACAGAAATGTTGTGCAATGAATGGGAAAGGATGACTGTGCATGACGGGGAAAAGTTTCCCCGGGTAGGTAGTTTTAACCCAGAAGTGTTACAGAATTTAAGGAGAAGAGTTTGCCTGATTAAGTCTTCAAAAAGGCGTATTAGACATTATGATTATTTAACATTGTGGCAACAGGAAGGTGAAATACAAAGGGGGTTGGCGCAAGCCACTGGATCTAACCCTATCAGGAAACTGATAGCCACTGCTCCCCCACCACCATACATACCTGGAGAGAAATTGGTTGCAGAGAATGGCACTCAGGGTCATGTTAAATGTGTAGAAGTTAAGGATAATGAAACCAAAGTAATTAATGCTAACACTTATCCGTGCAAGTTGTACCCTGTTTTGAACTTTCCCCAGGATTGTGACCAAGAGGATGAGCCCACAACAATATCAGCACTCTCCCTAGCAGCCACCATATCAGAAACAGCAGTAGGCACGACTCAACTCGTAAGATTAGTAGCAAAGGCCCCTAGCGGAGGGACAGGTGAGGTCGTATCGACTGGTAAGTACGGCACCATACACTATGCTGAAACCATTTCACCACATGTTGTAGAATCTACTCAGAATGATGTTGTTGGACTTAATCCTGTTAGGGTAATAGCAGTGCCAAATGGGAAAACTGACCCTTCAGGGGCAACTCCTGTCAGGAACATCGCCATGCACTGCCCCTTTTCCCGAGCAGAATTAAGATCAATGATGTCTGAATTCCCTGATCCTAGGAAAGACTTAGTTGCATGTCAAAAGTATATTAGGGAGCTAGGAAATTCTGCAGAGCCAAATAACAAAGATTGGAGGACAGTTTTAAGGGCATGTTTACCCCCCAGTGTTGATCCGTTAAAGTTTATCGCTGATTGCAAGTTAGATGAGGAAGTACCACTAACAGACGAGTATAATCAGGATAATGTAAAGAGAATCAACTTACAGTTAGGGGTATATTTTCCTGCAGTAGTAAAGTGGAATAAAATCTTTACAATAAAACAAAAAGAAGGTGAATCCACACCAGAGTATTTTCACCGGGCTCTGCAGGATATGGCTAGGTACACTGGTATAGATGACATTAAAACAAATGTACACCACAGGGAAGTAGCTGTTTCAGTATTAATGGACGGTCTAAAAGAGGTTTTAAGGAATAGAATACAAACCACTAGGCCTGATTGGAGAGGTATGTCGGTGGATGCATTGGGAGAGGCTGCTGCTGCTGGGCATGATCGGAATATCATCAGACACAGGGAGTCACAGAGTGATAAGTTAATGGCTGTAAGCATACAGGCCCTCACTACCCGGCCACCTCAGCCCAGAACTGTGACCCCTGTGGGTAAGTCAACAGGTATAAAATGTTATTATTGCCACAGAGAGGGACACATAGCACGTGATTGTAAAACAAAACAAAGGCAAAATTCATATCAATCCCCTAGACAACGACCTGACACGAGACATTGGGATCAAGGACCGAAAGGGCGGAGCTATGAGCCACATGCAGGGGAAACAAAAAGGTATCCCCCAAGAAGAGACTGGCAAATCTCTGATAGTTCCCATCTACCCCCACCACAAGTAATTGCTGCCAGCGCGATTCAGGGAGGTCACCATACCCAATAGGGGTGTGGTCACACCTGTAATCTGCAGCCAATGAAATTGATTGCAAGTCTTGGAAGTGAACCCGAGATCACAATTGATGTAGCTGGTAAATCATTAAATTTCCTTGTAGATACGGGGGCGGCCAAATCAGTGATAAATTCGACAGTGGGCATGAGAACCACTGGTAAAACAATTCCAGCCATGGGAGTAACGGGAGTAGTACAACACTACCCTGTTAGCAAACCAGCAGAGATTACAATAGGGCCTTTGCATACCAAGCATTCCTTTTTGCTGGCTGCATCGGCACCGACTAATCTCCTGGGAAGAGATTTATTGTGTAAAATGGGGTGTGTCATTTATTGTACTCCTGTAGGTGTATTCTTAGACATACCTGAGAATCACGCTCAGGAAGTGCGAGACATGCTAGACTCCCCATCAAAATTAATGTCACAGACCGTTATGATAAATAGGAGTTCATCCCAGGTAGAAGAAATGACATCCCAAATACCAGAGTCACTTTGGACTAAAGATGGACAAGACACTGGATTAATGGCAAACGTAGCTCCAGTAGTTGTGCAAGTAAAAGATGGTAGGATAGCTCCAGAAATCCCACAATACCCTCTGAAGCCAGAGGTGGAGTTAGGAGTATACCCCGTAATAGAGCGCTTGCTACAACAGGGCATTCTGGTAAGAACATCCAGCACTGCCAATAGTCCCATCTTCCCTGTGAAAAAGAGTGGGGGGAGGGGTTACAGGCTAGTGCAGGATCTAAGGGGGATTAATAAAATAGTTGAGAGTCAGTTCCCCGTAGTGCCAAATCCAGCTGTCATCCTTATGCAAATCCCTCCCACTGCGAAATTTTTCACTGTTATTGACCTCTGCTCCGCCTTCTTCTCGGTACCTCTGCACCCTGACAGCCAATATTTGTTTGCATTCACATACAGAGGAGTCCAATACACATGGACTCGATTACCACAAGGTTTCATAGACAGCACAAGTATATTTTCACAGGCTTTGCATGATTGTTTACAGTCTTTCCAACCAGAGAGTGGATCAGTATTGATCCAATATGTGGATGATTTACTACTATGTTCAGATTCACTGGAAGCGTCCCTGAAAGATACGAAACAGCTCCTGTTTCATCTTTCAGACACAGGACACAAGGTTTCCAAAGACAAGTTGCAATTATGCCAGACTAAAGTAAAATATCTGGGACACTGTCTGACACAAGGACTGAGACACCTGACCGCTGATAGAATTCAAGCAATTCGAGACATGACTCTGCCACAAACCCAGCAACAGATCAGAACATTTCTAGGAATGTGTGGGTATTGCCGTAACTGGATCCCAGGTTTTTCCATTCTAGCATTACCTTTGCAGGAGATGGTCTCATCAAACAAACCTGATCGGATTTCGCATACAGACGAATCCGAGATGGCATTTGAGAGACTTAAACAGTGCCTAACGCAGGCACCAGCATTAGGTATGCCAGACTATGGGAAACCCTTTGAGCTGTACGGAAAAGAAAGTGCTGGTTGCGCGGCAGGCGTCCTAACCCAAAAGCACGGTGATGCCAGCAGGCCGGTAGCATACTACAGCGCTCAGCTAGATACGGTAGCGCGATCCCTCCCCACATGCTTGCGAAGTGTTGCAGCGATAGCATTGCTAGTTACAAAAAGCGAAGATGTAGTGCTAGGACACAACCTCACAATCCATACACCGCATGCAGTGTCAGCCTTGCTGAATTCTGCCCAAACCAGGCACGTCTCATCAGCGCGGTTTACAAGATGGGAATTGGCATTAATGGCCCCCGTAAACATCACCATAAAGAGATGCAGTGCATTAAATCCTGCAACGTATCTCCCAGGTGTGCCTGGACAGGCACAAAGGGTGGAGGATGAGAGTGATGGGGAAGGAGGATTTAATACAGGAGATGACATGCATGATTGTATGGAGTATTTGACCCAAAATTTCACAGCAAGGCCTGACATCAGTGACAACCCACTGGAAGATGTAGATCTTACTTTCTACACTGATGGTAGTTGTCACAGACAGACGGACTCGGGAGACTTGTGTACTGGATACGCAGTCGTAGATGACCAAGGCACCATAGAAGCAGAACCGCTAGGCCCACCTCACTCAGCCCAGGTTGCTGAACTGGTTGCCCTGACCAGAGCATGTGAATTGGCTAAGGGCAAGTCAGCCAATATCTACACCGATTCTAGATACGCCTTCGGGGTAGTCCATGATTTCGGAGCCCTATGGCGCCTCAGAAATTTCATGACGGCAGCTGGTACACCGGTAGCGCATGCAGCTCACATCAAAAGGCTTCTAACAGCGATACAGGAACCCGACAGAGTGGCTGTTATCAAGTGTAAAGCACATACATATAGCCAAGACCCAGTATCACTTGGTAACAGCGGAGCAGACGAAGCTGCTAAGTTAGCAGCTGGTACCCCCAGACAGACAGACACCACACAACTGATGGTATTTAATACCGTCAACACACAGAAATTGTGTGAAATGCAAAATTTGTGTTCCACACAGGAAAAGGCAGTTTGGAGGGCAAAGGGATATGGCCAGGAGTCCTCAGGACTCTGGACAGATGGACAGGGTAAACCAGTGGCACCCAGAGCATACCTTCCAAGTTTGGCTGAAGCAGCACATGGGCTGACTCATCTAGGCAAGGAAGGGATGTGCAAGTTGGTAAGAGCATATTGGTGCGCCCCAGGATTTTCTTCCCATGCGGGAAAGAGAGCAATGTCATGCCTCACCTGCTTGAGGAAGAATATCGGAAAGGCAATACCAACAGAACCATCTCATATCCCACCTACAGGCGGTCCTTTTCAGGTAATACAGATTGATTTCATACAATTACCCCCTTGTCGAAATTTGAAGTATGTACTGGTTTGTATAGATGTGTTTTCAAATTGGGTCGAAGCATTTCCTGCGGCCACAAATACCGCAATGTTTACTGCTAAGAAAATTGTACAGGAATTTGTGTGTAGATACGGTATCCCTAGAATAATTGAAAGTGATAGGGGTACCCATTTTACAGGTGATGTCTTTCAAGGAATGTGTAAGTTGATGGGAATTGATAGTAAGCTGCACACTCCGTACCGCCCCCAGGCGAGTGCAAAAGTAGAAAGAGTGAACAGCACTATTAAAAACAAATTGAGCAAAGTTATGGCGGAAACAGGATTGACATGGCCAGAAGCTTTGCCCCTTGTATTATACAGCATCAGAACCACTCCCAGGTCCCCTCTTAATCTGTCCCCTTTTGAAATTCTGTTTGGTCGACAACCGCATGTCATGATTAACCCTCAGGATGATTTGAAGTGTAACAATGAAGTGACTGTAAAGTATTTGGTTAAGATGAGTAAACAGCTAAAGAATCAGAATGATAATTTGAAGTTAGTGATTCCTGATCTGCCAGACAGTAATTGTCATGACATTGAACCTGGGGATTATGTAATGATACAGAATTTTCTACGCTCAGGTTGCCTTATTGACAGATGGGAAGGACCATACCAAGTCTTATTGATTAGCACGACAGCATTGAAGGTTGCCGAGAGAGAGACTTGGGTTCATTCGTCCCATTGTAAGAAGGTTGCTGATCCAGAGAGGTCCCGTGATAAGGAACAGACGGTAGAGGAAGTTGTATCACTGGAGTGTCTGTTTCAGGAGGACTGAGACGGCACCTGAGCATTGAGAATAATAAAATCGGAGGCAGTTGTCGATTCCCTGTTCCCTTTTATTGTTTTTCTCCACTTCCCATCCCATCTCCCTCAATTGTTTCTTTCCCCCTTCTCATTCTTCTCCATTTCCTCCTATAAGATGGACTTGCCCCAAGAGACTGTGATCCGGATTTTCCTGTTGACCAAGATGTTGACCAGAGCAGTCTGTTCCGGCGAGAGTACCATGGAGGTCGAGAGAGGTTCTGGAATGGGTTCTGATGACAGAGATGGAGGCGTAGATTTCCAAGAACAACATAATCACTGAGTAAAGGCGAGTATCAGAAAACGATCTGGTAGCATTGACAATAGAAGAAATTGTGAAGGATTGTTAGCTGAAGAGAACTGTATCTGTAGACTCTGTGACAGTGTAGTTGAGGATGGTTGTATCAAGAAATGCCAATCCAGTTTTAATATCCACATGGACCGGCATCCATTGAGTGACTATCACTCCTTAGTGGGTAAAGTGTTAAATCAGACAGATTGTTGGGTATGCTCTCAAGTACCTCAAGGCCATAGCAAATCAGGATTAGTGCCCTTCCCTTTAACTATAGGGGAGGTACTTGAGCTAAGTGGTGGGAGGCCGGTGGACAGGAGGTTTAATATCTCCAGTCCTCCTAGTTTGAAGCTCCACCAATATCATGTGGATAGATCCCTAGTATGTTTTAACATTTCCAATCCCCGAAAGCCGGTAAATTGGGAAGTGTCATGGAATAACCAAACCATGACCTTTTCATACAGAGCCGATAGAATGCCTACAGATACAGAACTTATACGCCACATAGCCGGTAGTGGGAAATATTTCCGATATAGGTATACCCTAGGAAGTAGGATCATGAGAGTTGGAGAAGTATCACCAGGATACTGTGCACATATCGTACAAACTGATACGTGTACTAAACAGATGGGAGAATTAGGGTTAGGAGATTTCATATGGAAAATGTGTAATATGGTAATGTCCTACTCCGTCCCATATGTTCTCCCCGATGATGCATATTTCATATGCGGGAGGAAGGCGTATAAGTGGCTTGCCCCAAACTCAGAAGGGTTATGTTATATTGGAAAAGTACTGCCTGAGGTAATGACCGTATCCCACACTAAAATGAAGGATATTCACCGCAGTGCCCAAGCTCCTAATACTCACACTCATTACGAGCACATCGTTAAACGGCACCTGATAGAAAGAACAGAGCATCCGGCCTCTGACCTGATCCATGAATCCACCGGGATTCAATTCCTAATCGCGTTAGATATCACTCGTACCGCCAGAGGAGTGATAAATTATAAATATATATCTGCGCTTGCAAATTTATTAGACAATATCACTGAAATGTATGATGACACATTCAGGTATACCGGAAGGGAGCTCCAAGCTTATAAAACAGAACTGGTTCAGCATAGGATGATTCTCAATTATCTCACAGCTGTGACAGGCGGGTATTGTGTTACCCTAGCGACTCAGTATGGAATAAAGTGCTGCACATATATTACAAACAGCACCGAGGACCCGGTCGAGGTCATAGACAAAAAGATGGATGACATTTTGCAATTAAAATGGGAGTTCCGAAGGAAACACAATCTCACCCTTGCCGCTGTGGGTAATGAGCTGACCAGTTGGGTGTCATGGTTGAACCCACGAAATTGGTTCTCTGGTTTAGGAGAATGGACTCAAGGAATTATCATGGATGTAGGGAAATTTCTTTTGTGTATTCTGGGTGTCATCATATTGGTCGGTCTGATATTTAGATGCGTTCGGGTTTTAACAAAGTGTAAACGTAGCGCCCGAGTGATGAGTTTAAGAAGTGAAGATACTGTAATAACAACGACTGATTTGGTTTATGACCCAACGATAGAGACAATGTTGTGATGAAAATGTGATTCCACGGTCCGTTTCTTTCACCCGTTTCTCCTTTGTTTTTCTCCAAGGTACAAAGACATCCGCTTGGAAGAAGAATTTGACAACCTTTTACACAGACAACTGATGGACTATGCCATAGACCCCCAATATCCCTAGTACTTTAAATTTTACGCTAGCCCAACACTTTTTTGTAAGTCTATGGACATTGAAAAAGCTTTTTGCACACCGTTTATAGCAAAAGCATCGGGAGACTACAGTCAACATGTACATCGAGACAAGACAAGACAAGACAAGACCTCAATCGGCAAATGTATATTAAACTCACATAGTTTATCACTGCATTTACCATAATTGTTCTTTATCTTCATCTCTACAACCTTCAGGTAATAACACACATAGTCGATAGGGAATATAGGCACAGATATCAGCACTCACATATTCCCCCATTCATGTATCATCAACTAAAATGTGCTCCCCCATTTTGTCGCAACCAAAAGCCGAAAAGAGCTCGGTAAAGTTTGACAGCCCATCCACAGACCCGTACCACGGGATAAGAAGGAATTCAAATGTATACTTCGCAATACCTCGAAGCTTGATTTAAAACACGTACGGCACGATGATACATGACCCCCCAAACATGGATTCATACACACATGCTTCTGCTATCTCACTAGGTCATACCCTTTTCCTACCTCCTCCTCTCCTTCCCTACCCAATCATAGAAATGTATTATACATGACATATATTTTTCTCTTTTTGTACTGTTTTAGGAAGTGGCAGTTATTGGTGACTGCCAAAGGGTGGACTGTCAAAGTCAGAAAAATATCACGCTGCACACTGCCATATATGCACCTCATGCGTGTGCCCGCTGCACGTGCATGAGCCCTCCCGTGCGTGCGTGCACTCGCGGACGCGCGGTGTGCGCATTTACGGTAGAGTTTGTGTTCGTCTAGCGGGCGACTCAATCGTAACATATTTTATTCATATAATGTATTTTGTAGATTATGGTCCTTTTGATAGAATCTGAAAGTTTAGTTAATGTAGTATGTTCGGGGACAAAGAGATCCCTCTTTGTTTGATACGAAGGGTCAGACAGGGGTTACACAGTGGTGTTTAGTATCCATCGGAAGAGAAAATAATTAGCAATATTCCGGTGTTGGTTTGAAGCGGATTAATCGCTCGTGCGTATAGTTATGGACATAAGAAGTTTATGGACATTTACTATATTTGCACTTTATTACCCATGCGGCGGGAAACCCAGTTTCCCACCCACCTGAGCAGATAGGAATAGTCACAGCCCACCTGTATGAACCAACCTATGACCTTTTGTTATAATGCGAAGACGAATTCCTGTGTCCAATGAACAATAAGAATGTAGGGACCATTGAACTGTATTGTGTGTAGTGTATAAAAGGACAAGCCGATCTGGGCCAGCTCTCTACTCTCTTCAACGGTTCTCATTGCTGATAATCGGGAGCTGGATATCCAGAAAGGCGCTTGCGATTGTTTCCCCTGGTGCGTAAGTTCTCTGCAACCATATTGTCTCTTATTTTAATGTTATAAGCCATTCTCTCTCTCCTTCCCCTTTAAATGTAATTGTATCTTTATTGTATTTTATGTGTAGTGATTCGGTTAGGTATTTTATGTTATCTTGGTAGTGTATAACTTGTATTGTATTATTCTTTTGCAATTGAACGTTCATTCATTTCCTTAAAAGGCGTTAGACCCTTAGACCGGTATTTGAGTGTTTATTATATTGCTAAGGGGTTCTCAGAGCGTCACATACGCTCATACAGCTTTTAAACTAACAAGGTTATACTGTGTTGCATTTACACCTTATCACTGCACAAGGGTTTACAGTATAAGTACATTGTTTATGGTATAGTTATAAAGGTTTAACTCTGTGAGCGTCAGCGCCGCTTGTGATCTCCTCGTGGTCTCGAGCGTCCGCTACGCTGATAGCGTATCATTACGTTAGTCGGCAGCCTATAGCGTGCTTGCCTTTACGCTCTAAGCCGTGAGCGAACGTGCCGCTCGTGCGTCTCGTCCATGGCTAAGCGTTCGTTACGCTACGTGCGTACTTTTACGGTATTCCATACGCCAATTGCGTACTGTGTTCTTTAACCTTTTAGAGTGTTTTATACAAGGTATAGAATAGGCATTGTCACAGGGTAAGACTCATACCAGCCACACCAATCACACCGTATAACTCGTGATAAACTTACCCAGTTAACAGTATGAACAACAACAGAGCATCAGATAAACCTGATGCAACCATAACATAACCCTTATTTAAGCAATAACTATATACAAGTATTGCAGAAGAAGTCCGCACTTGGGACGGGCGCCCAGCATCCACTACGGATTACGAGAAATAGATTTACCGGTAAGTAAAATCTTATTTTCTCTAACGTCCTAGTGGATGCTGGGGACTCCGTAAGGACCATGGGGATTATACCAAAGCTCCCAAACAGGCGGGAGAGTGCAGATGACTCTGCAGCACCGAATGAGCAAACACAAGGTCCTCCTCAGCCAGGGTATTAAACTTGTAGAACTTTGCAAAAGTGTTTGAACCCGACCAAGTAGCTGCTCGGCAAAGCTGTAATGCCGAGACCCCTCGGGCAGCCGCCCAAGAAGAGCCCACCTTCCTTGTGGAATGGGCTTTTACTGATTTTGGAGGCGGCAAACCAGCCGCAAAATGAGCCTGCTGAATCATGTTACAGATCCAGCGAGCAATAGTTTGCTTTGAAGCAGGAGCACCCAGCTTGTTGGATGCATACAGGATAAACAGCGACTCAGTTTTCCTGACTCCAGCCGTTCTGGCTACATAAACCTTCAAAGCCCTGACTACATCTAGTAACTTGGCATCCTCCAAGTCACGAGTAGCCGCAGGCACCACAATAGGTTGGTTCAAATGAAAAGATGACACCACTTTTGGCAGAAATTGCGGACGAGTCCGTAATTCTGCCCTGTCCATTTGGAAAACCAGATAGGGGCTTTTATGTGACAAAGCCGCCAATTCTGACACATGCCTAGCCGAAGCTAAGGCCAACAGCATGACCACCTTCCACGTGAGATATTTTAACTCCACGGTTTTAAGTGGCTCAAACCAGTGTGATTTCAGGAAACTCAACACCACGTTAAGATCCCAAGGTGCCACTTGTGGCACAAAAGGGGGCTGAATATGCAGCACTCCCTTTACAAACGTCTGAACTTCAGGAAGAGAAGCCAGTTCCTTTTGAAAGAAAATGGATAGGGCTGAAATCTGGACCTTAATGGACCCCAATTTTAAGGCCAAAGTCACTCCCGACTGTAGGAAGTGAAGGAAACGGCCCAGCTGGAATTCCTCTGTAGGGGCATTCCCGGCCTCACACCAAGCAACATATTTTCGCCATATACGGTGATAATGTTTAGCCGTCCCGTGCTTCCTAGCCTTTATTGGCGTAGGAATAACCTCATCCGGAATGCCTTTTTCTGCTAGGTCGGCGTTCAACCGCCATGCCGTCAAACGCAGCCGCGGTAAGTCTTGGAACAGACAGGGCCCCTGTTGCAACAGATCCTGTCTGAGAGGCAGAGGCCATGGGTCTTCTGTGAGCATTTCTTGCAGTTCCGGATACCAAGTCCTTCTTGGCCAATCCGGAACAATGAGTATTGTTCTCACTACTCTTTTTCTTACGATTCTCAGCACCTTGGGTATGAGAGGAAGAGGAGGAAACACATAAACCGACTGGAACACCCACGGTGTCACTAGTGCGTCCACAGCTATCGCATGAGGGTCTCTTGACCTGGCGCAATACATTTGTAGCTTTTTGTTAAGGCGGCATGCCATCATGTCCACCTGTGGCAGTTCCCAACGACTTGTAATCTGTGTGAAGACTTCTTGATGAAGTCCCCACTCTCCCGGGTGGAGGTCGTGCCTGCTGAGGAAGTCTGCTTCCCAGTTGTCCACTCCCGGAATGAACACTGCTGACAGTGCTTTTACGTGATTCTCCGCCCAGCGAAGAATTCTGGTGGCTTCTGCCATCGCCACCCTGCTCCTTGTGCCGCCTTGGCGGTTTACATGAGCCACTGCGGTGATGTTGTCTGACTGAATCAGCACCGGTTGGTTGCGAAGCAGAGGCTCCGCTTGACTTAGGGCGTTGTATATGGCCCTTAGTTCCAGGATATTGATGTGCAGACAAGTCTCCTGACTTGACCACAGACCCTGGAAATTTCTTCCCTGTGTGACTGCCCCCACCCTCGGAGGCTTGCATCCGTGGTCACCAGGACCCAGTCCTGAATGCCGAACCTGCGACCCTCGAGAAGGTGAGCACTCTGCAGCCACCACAGAAGAGACACCCTGGCCCTGGGGGATAGGGTGATCAGCCGCTGCATCTGAAGATGCGATCCGGACCACTTGTCCAACAGATCACACTGAAAGGTCCTCGCATGGAACCTGCCGAAGGGAATGGCTTCGTATGACGCCACCATCTTTCCCAGGACTCGCGTGCATTGATGCACCGACACCTGTTTTGGTTTTAAGAGGTCTCTGACCAGAGTCACGAGCTCCTGAATCTTCTCCGCCGGGAGAAAAACCTTATTCTGGTCTGTGCCCAGAATCATGCCCAGGAAGGGCAGATGCGTCGTAGGAATCAGCTGCGACTTTGGAATATTCAGAATCCAGCTGTGCTGTTGCAACACTTCCCGAGAGTGTGCTACGCTGATCAGCAACTGCTCTCTGGACCTCACCTTTATGAGGAGATCGTCCAAGTATGGGATAATTGTGACTCCTTGCTTTCGCAGAAGCACCATCATTTCTGCCATTACCTTGGTAAATATTCTCGGAGCCGTGGACAGACCAAACGGCAACGTCTGGAATTGGTAATGACAGTCCTGTACCACAAATCTGAGGTACTCCTGATGAGGTGGATAAATGGGGACATGAAGGTAAGCATCCTTTATGTCCAGAGACACCATAAAATCCCCCTCTTCCAGGCTTGCAATGACCGCTCTGAGCGATTCCATCTTGAACTTGAACCTTTTCAGGTAAATGTTCAGGGATTTTAAATTCAATATGGGTCTGACCGAACCGTCCGGTTTCGGTACCACAAACATTGTGGAATAGTAACCCCTTCCCTGTTGAAGGAGGGGAACCTTTACCACCACCTGCTGGAGATAGAATTTGTGAATTGCCGCTAACACTATTTCCCTCTCTATGGGGGAAGCTGGCAGGGCCGATTTGAGGTAACGGTGAGGGGGCATCACTTTGAATTCCAGCTTGTATCCCTGAGACACAATCTGTATAGCCCAGGGATCCACCCGTGAGCGAACCCACTGGTGGCTGAAATTTCGGAGACGTGCCCACACCGATCCTGGCTCCACCTGGGGGGCCTCAGCGTCATGCAGTGGATTTAGTGGAAGCCGGGGAGGACTTCTGTTCCTGGGAACTAGCTGTATTGTGCAGCTTCTTTCCTCTACCCCTGCCTCTGGCAAGAAAGGACGCACCTCAGACTTTCTTGCCTCTTTGTGATCGAAAGGACTGCATTTGGTAATATGGTGCTTTCTTAGGTTGTGAGGGAATATATGGCAAAAAATTTGCTTCCCAGCCGTAGCTGTGGAAACTAGGTCCGAGAGACCGTCCCCAAACAATTCCTCACCCTTATAAGGTAAAACTTCCATGTGCCTTTTTGAGTCTGCATCACCTGTCCATTGCCGAGTCCACAGGACCCTTCTGGCAGAAATCAACATTGCATTTATTCTAGAGCCCAGTAGGCTAATGTCTCTCTGGGCATCCCTCATATATAGGACAGCGTCTTTAATATGCCCCAGGGTCAGTAATATAGTATCCTTGTCCAAGGTATCAAGTTCCTCAGATAAAGTATCTGTCCATGCTGCTACAGCACTACACATCCAGGCCGACGCAATTGCCGGCCTTAGTATGGTACCTGAATGTGTATAAATGGACTTCAGGATACCTTCCTGCTTTCTATCCGCAGGATCTTTTAGGGTGGCCGTATCCTGTGACGGCAGGGCTACCTTCTTAGATAAGCGTGTCAACGCTTTGTCTACCCTAGGGGAGGATTCCCAGCGTAACCTGTCCGCTGGCGGGAAAGGATACGCCATAAGCAACCGTTTGGAAATCTGCATTTTTCTATCTGGAGATTCGCAAGCTTTTTCACATAACTCATTTAACTCATGTGAAGGGGGAAAGGTCACCTCATGCCTTTTTTCCCCAAACATATAAACCCTCTTGTCAGGGACTGGGTTTTCCTCTGAGATGTGCAATACATCCTTCATTGCTATAATCATGTAGCGGATGACTTTAGCCATTTTAGGCTGCAACTTTGCATCATCGCCATCGACACTGGAGTCAGAATCCGTGTCGATATCTGTGTCAACAATTTGGGATAGTGGGCGCTTCTGAGACCCTGACGGCCTCTGCGCTGTAGGATCAGGCATGGGTTGAGACCCTGACTGTCCCAAGGCTTCAGCTTTATCCAACCTTTTATACAAGGAAGTAACATTATCATTTAAAACCTTCCACATATCCATCCAATCGGGCGTCGGCGGCGATCCCACATTCATTTGTACCTGCTCTGCTTCCACATAGCCTTCCTCGTCAAACATGCCGACACAAGCGTACCGACACACCACACACACAGGGGACGCTCTATTTGAGGACAGAACCCCCACAAGGCCTTTTGGAGAGACAGAGAGAGAGTATGCCAGCACACACCCCAGCGCTATATGACCCAGGAATTACACAGTAACTTAGTGTGTACCCAGTAGCTGCTGTATATACTGATTTTGCGCCCCCCCTCTCTTTTTACCCTCTTTCTTCCGTGAATCTGCAGGGGAGAGCCTGGGGAGCTTCCTCTCAGCGGAGCTGTGGAGAGAAAATGGCGCTGGTGAGTGCTGATGAAGAAGCCCCGCCCCCTCAGCGGCGGGCTTCTGTCCCGCGATTTTGTGTAAAATAATGGCGGGGGCTCATGCACATATACAGTGCCCAACTGTATATATGCCACTTTGCCAAGAGGTCTCTAATTGCTGCCCATGCCCCCCCCCCCCCTGCGCCCTACAGTGACCGGAGTGTGTGGGTTTAATGTGGGAGCAATGGCGCACAGCTGCAGTGCTGTGCGCTACCTCATATGAAGACTGGAGTCTTCTGCCGCCGTTTTTGACGTCTTCTTGCTTCTCACGCCGGCTTCTGGCTCTGCGAGGGGGACTGCGGCGCGGCTCTGGGATCGGACGACCAAGGGTGCGTTCCTGTGTTTGATCCCTCTGGAGCTAATGGTGTCCAGTAGCCTAAGAAGCATGACCTATCCACAGTGAGTAGGGCTGCTTCTCTCCCCTCAGTCCCACGTAGCAGAGAGTCTGTTGCCAGCAGATCTCTCTGAAAATAAAAAAAAATCCTAACAAAATACTTTCTATTTCGCAAGCTCAGGAGAGCTCACTAAGGTGCATCCAGCTCGTCCGGGCACAGATTCAAACTGAGGTCTGGAGGAGGGACATAGAGGGAGGAGCCAGTGCACACCAGTATTCCTAATTCTTTCTTAAAGTGCCCTTTCTCCTGCGGAGCCAGTCTATTCCCCATGGTCCTTACGGAGTCCCCAGCATCCACTAGGACGTTAGAGAAAGCCTGTTTAGAAGACGACTTAGTCTTAGGCGGGTGAGAGTGACACTTAGATTTAATCAATGACCAGTTCAAATGCTGTAACTGAGTGGAGATTTGATCTGCCCATGGCCGATTAATAGCAGGGACCATAAACTGCTGCAGTGGCACAGGTGGTCCCGCAGGGGGCGACAATTTAGTTACAAGCGTGTTTAGCAGCGTGGAAAAAGTAGCCCAAGGTGGGTCCTGTGATGCCCCCGGTGCTACAGACCCACTGGGAGGTAAGGAACCCCCTGAACCTGAACTCTCAGCTGCCATATTATCCTCCAACGCGTCTGTGGCATCACCACCACGCAATGTGGAAGAAGCCCCAGCTCCGTTGCCACATGTAGCTGACATACTAATGTGTACAATATCGGGCAACCTGGTACAAGTCTATGACAGCACAAACCGGGAGTTCTAGAAATATATAGGGTGACTATAGATCACAAGTAAAAATACACAGCAAGTATACCTTGTGAAACAAATCCTATATTATATAGAAAAACCTGATACACTTAGCCCAGGTATAGGAATATAGGGGTGGTATTCATGTGACCGCCGGTCTGCTGACCGACAGTCACATGACCTCCTCCACCATCCCGCCGGCTCAGTATCCCGATGGTCGGCCTGCCGACCAACAGGGACTATTTCCACTCGTGGGTGTCCACGACACCCATAGAGTGGGAATAGAACCTGTGGCGAGCGCAGCGTGGCGAGCGCAGCGAGCCCGCAAGGGGCTTGCTGCACTCGCCCCTCCCCGCCGGGATCCCGGCGTCGGTTTACTGCCGGGATCCCGGCGTCGGTAAGCTGACCGGCGGTCAGGAGACCGCCGGTCAGCCATACTACACCCGGAATATAGGAGTAGCACGCAGAGTGAAATACCCAATAAGGCAGCCACGCAGCAGTTACATAAACACACACATATATAGTCACAAGCGTACATGCAGAAGTTATGTACCATAAAACTGCACTGGACTAGCAATCCAAAGTAATACTAAGTATGGCTATATGTGTCAACAATAGATATAACAAAGCACAGTAGATACTGGATGTATATCACAGGGTGTTTGTACCACACAACCCTGAATGTATGCACTCTTTCTTAACTAACACTGTCCCAGTGACAAGTAGAATACTTAAGTGTCCTGTAAAATGCACAGCGCTGGCGATCAGGAGTCTTTACAGAGGAGGATTTGCCCCAGCAGTTCCAGGTACAGCTCAGCTCTGTCTGTGATGGCTGCTGACAGGGAGTGAGGGAGAGAAATACAGCTCCAGGGCGGTAACATTTGCATAAATGGCGCGCTGGGGGAGGAGCTACAGGTCTGGCCTGCTCCCCCTGCTGGCAACCCCACTGGGTGCTACGGGCCTTGAAGAACGGTGTTATTTAGAGAAAAATACCCCCAGACCTGTGCCCATGTATGTCCCTGGTGGCTAGTGGAGCGGCTTCCCAATAACAGTGTCCACGCCAGCGAACGCGCGGCCGCGCTGGATCGCGGTAAAGTGTGGCCAACGATACCCTTATCTCTCCCGTACCTGCGGCCACGCGATCCAGGAGGACAGCGGTGTGTGTGTGTGACTAACGCTGGAAGGAACCGGAGCCTCCGCTGCAGTGACCCGGCAACCAGGGCGCAGGAGTATACAGCGCCGCTGGGGGGTGATGAAGCTGCAGTCAGAAAAGTCTGTGTGACTTTCCCTGCTGCAGCTCTGAAGTCTTGTCAGAAGTAATCTTCATTCTTTTTCTTCTTAAAAAGCTAACAATAGGCTGCAAAAGGCAGCCCTCCTGTTATGTGCCTGCTTACTGCATCGCACCAACTTACAAACTGAGCTGCTGTGCACGGAGGCGGGGTTATAGAGGAGCCGGCGCTGTGCATCTTGGGAACAGTCAAAGCTTTGAGCTTGTTGGTGCCTCGGATCAAGATCCTACTCTACACCCCGATGTTAATCCTTGTGGAGCCCATTTTCAGGCTGTGAACGATCATCGATCAGGTCCATACCCTGAACGACAATTGTTCAAGCCAGTTATTTAGTTGGCTGGTTGGGAAAATTATCAGGCAGTCTATGGGCAGCTTAAAGCTGGGTAGGTTAAAACTTCAATGCATTTGGACCAACATCTGCCCACATATATGGATTATACAGAAAGTAGTGTAGCTGGTTACGCAACCTCAGAAAATAATTAATTAATTTTACACATCCACATAACATCTAACAATGGAAGATATCCAGTGCCTATGTCACTGCTACTTTTCCTGAACGTGACCATTTATTTAATGAACTGTAAATAAAAATAACTGTCCATTGACCACTCAGCTGTGAAAGATGAGAGCAATGAATACAGATGATCACGGATTTCACTACACATGTATATTAGTGACATGATCCAAATGTATCACCTTGGTGGCCTGGTGAGGTAGACATGCTCTCTCCAGTCTCTCCCTTATCTGTGAAGGACAGGCATCAGCTTCAGCAAAGCACTCACCCTAAGCACAGTGCACACCGCATGCAGCAGCCAAGGCAGCTCAACATTGTGCCACAGCGCCCCCTCCCACCGGCTTCAGTCTACCCGTCTGCAGCAGCCATCTTTCGTGAGGGCACATATGCTTATTTTGCCAAATGGGCGCAATCAGTTAAAAAAAAAAACAACAACACTGTATAAACACCCTAGTTATACAGCAGGTGTATACAATAAAACTGTAATGAGACAGATCACGATGTATTCATGGGATACTTTAATTACGTTTCCTATTGTTTATTATTTACCACATCAAATATGGCGGCGAACACCGCGCACCTGGTCACATGACCGGCCCTATTATCTCTCAGGGCGCCCACCCGCGGAGACAAAGAACACTCCCAGCGGGGGTATTTCCCTGTCAACAACGGTAACTTTATTGACAAGCAGCCGAACACAGTACAAGGGATTTCCGATGCTTGCTTATTGCAGCGCCGGGCTGTAAATAGCCGTCTCCCGGTCGCAGTGGGACTCCCACAGGCAGACACAAGCTCAATCACCGTCCCCGACGTCCAGACTCCGCTTCGCCGGGCAGCTCCTCACTCACGGCTGTCGCAAAGCCGATTTTCAGCAGGCCGGTGGGCGGGTGTAAGGTGAGTCTGCGCGCCAAGAGCCCGGCGGCCGTGGGGAAGAGGGGAACAGTGATAAATAACGCGAGGAGAGAGCATGCGATCGATGAGGGGAGGTGGTGCTAAGCCGCGTCCCGCCTGGCCGCACTGGGGATCCTGTCTGAGGGAGCCGGCGAGGGTTTCCCTCCCTCACACCCCCTGTGTGTCACACAGTGTGCGGCGGTTACCTCCCCCGTGTGCAAGTGACACGGTGTGTAGACTGCATTACCCTTCCTGTCAGAGCTGGGCAGCCTGTGGTACTACAGGTCCCAGCATGCCCTTCCACCTAGAGCATTTGTCTTGCATACCAGTGGATGGTTCACATGTCCTTACATAGGACCTGTCTATTGTAGCCACAGCTGCTGCTTGGGAAGGCTCTTCAGCTGCTGTAGTGGTACTACAGGTTACAGCATGCCCTACCAGTTAGAGACCCTGCCCTTGTCTTAGGTGCCGGTGGGTGGCTCAGCCATGTTTTTATATTTCACCTGTGTACCGTGTTCACACCTTCTGGTGCTGCTTGGACGGGCTCTCCAGCTGGTTGTGGTACTACAGGTCACAGCATTCTCTTAGAGACCCTGCCCTTGTCCTTAGGCGCCGGTGGGTAGCTCAGCCACGTTCTTATATAGCACCTGTCTGTTGTAGCCACAGCTCCTGGTGCTGCTTGGGCTATCTCCAGCTGCCATGTTACTAGTAGTGCTACTGGCGTGGCCCGCTGCTGCTCTGCCCCCCTAGCTTGCCACTAATGACGCTACTTGCAGCTTGTGCTCTTTGGTAATCATTCAATCCTGGCAGTAATTGTGCCAAAGCAGTTTTGTCGCTCCCATGTATCTTCCACAATACGGAGGCTGTTTCTGGGTTAGCTGACAGCAAAGTTATGATTGTGTTCTTCTCTTGGAAGAAATATCTCTGGTGGTAGCACATAGATACAGTACTGTGTAACAATGAAACTGAAAGAAACATACGGGAAGGTGCTGATTGTGTGCATGGGTATTAGTTGTAGTGTTGGGTCTCTAGTGTGTCTGGCAAGGGTAACTAGTGTTAGTGCACATGGATAAAATGTATTTGGATACAAACATACCATTGTTCAGTACATGGCCCCCTTATCCCACAAATGGGGTCATGAGTGGTTCTTTTGCCAGGAATATTTTCCTTTAGTGACTTCTTAGGTCATGGTATAACAGCTGAAAGTCAGAACTGGTGAAAATGTATAGTATAGTGAATACGTAATTGTGTTACACTTGCATATGATTCATTGGCTTGGCCTGTTTCGTAAGCACTGATTTGTAATAATCCCAAATGACGTAATTTACTGTCTAAAAATACTAAATCATTAAAACCAGTAGAGAAGGTTTTGTTCATGCTTCCTTTTTTTTTCTTTTTTTCTTTATGTTAAGGCTTGTGCCAAAACCTGATTATTTTGTTCACTCAGCAGTGTGGAATGAATTTAATTTTGTAATGACTTGCTTATTGTCAACAATGCAATGTGGCCATATGTGGTTAGTTGTTTGGTTTATAGTACATCGTGGGAAGGGTCTGTGTTTGGAGCATGATAGAGTGGGGTCAGCAAAAAGCACTCTTCAGGTGGCATTCTCACTAGAAAGAGCTAAGTAGCAGTATGGGTTATTACAAATTCTCAATGAAGGTCTTCAGTATAATTTAATACACATTTGTTCATAAAAGAGAGATTTTCATTCAATGTTTGACTACATAGAAACATAGAATTTGACGGCAGAACTACTTGGCCTATCCAGTCTGCCCTAAACATGCATGGGGAGATATACAAACTGCACACAGTTAATTCCTTGGTGGGAATCAAACCCATGACCTCTGTACTGTGAGGCAGTAATACTAACAATTACACAATACAGTACTTTTTTGATACCCTTTTCTGAAACTTTTATCTTGTTTTTGCAGACTTTGGAAACTTTCTTTGTGATACCAGGGATGTAATAGAACTTAATATGGGTAAGTGATATGACCTTTAATTACAAAAGTAAAAATTACTGAAGTAATTTTGTGAGCAATAAAAAGTATTGTGGTAAAAATTACATGTGACCAAATTTCCAAGACCTTTATGTTGAATTATTATTATCCTTTATATGGTGCTGTATGGGATCCACAGCGCCCAATTACAGAGTACATAAACAAATAAGCAAAACAAGAAAACGGTGACTTACAATTCAAGACACTATAGGACAAGTACAATGTATATAAACAGCTGTCAGCAGACAACACTGAAATAAGTATCGGGGCGGCAGAAAACCGGGGGATTTGGGTCCGTCAAATGGGAGTATTGAAAAGAAAATGGGTTAAGAAGTAATAAACGGAAAAGCACATGAGGAAAGAGGGCCCTGCTCGTGAAAGCTTACATTCTAAAGGATGGCCTTGTTCCCTAACTTCATGTTAAAGGGAAGCTCTGGTGCCTTTGCAAATGAATGCAAACTCCAACCAAAAGGAAACAAAAGGTGGCATTACAGATCTTTCAATTCAGTCTAGTATAATATTAAAATATTCCCAATGTTTCATAGAGGCAGAGTGAGTGCTTTGTCCTTGAGCTGCTATTTCTCTGACGTCCTAGTGGATGCTGGGACTCCGTCAGGACCATGGGGATTAGCGGCTCCGCAGGAGACAGGGCACAAAAATAAAAGCTTTAGGACTAGGTGGTGTGCACTGGCTCCTCCCCCTATGACCCTCCTCCAAGCCTCAGTTAGGTTTTTGTGCCCGTCCGAGCAGGGTGCAATCTAGGTGGCTCTCCTAAAGAGCTGCTTAAAAAAAGTTATTAGGTTTTTTATTTTCAGTGAGTCCTGCTGGCAACAGGCTCACTGCAACGAGGGACTTAGGGGAGAAGAAGTGAACTCACCTGCGTGCAGGATGGATTGGCTTCTTAGGCTACTGGACACCATTAGCTCCAGAGGGATCGAACACAGGCCCAGCCATGGAGTCCGGTCCCGGAGCCGCGCCGCCGACCCCCTTGCAGATGCCGAAAAGTGAAGAGGTCCAGAAACCGGCGGCAGAAGACTTTTCAGTCTTCATGAGGTAGCGCACAGCACTGCAGCTGTGCGCCATTGTTGTCAGCACACTTCACACCAGCGGTCACTGAGGGTGCAGGGCGCTGGGGGGGGGGGCGCCCTGGGCAGCAATGACAATACCTTGTTCTGGCTAAAAATACATCACATATAGCCCCTGGGGCTATATGGATGTATTTAACCCCTGCCAGGTCTCACAAACACCGGGAGAAGAGCCCGCCGAAATAGGGGGCGGGGCCTATCTCCTCAGCACACAGCGCCATTTTCCTGCACAGCTCCGCTGCGAGGAAGGCTCCCAGGACTCTCCCCTGCACTGCACTACAGAAACAGGGTAAAAAAAAAAAACAGAGAGGGGGGGCACTTTTTTGGCGATATTGATATATTAAGCTGCTATAAAGGAAACAACACTTCTGTAGGGTTGTTCCTATATATTTATAGCGCTTGGGTGTGTGCTGGCAAACTCTCCCTCTGTCTCCCCAAAGGGCTAGTGGGGTCCTGTCTTCGATAAGAGCATTCCCTGTGTGTCTGCTGTGTGTCGGTACGTGTGTGTCGACATGTATGAGGACGATGTTGGTGTGGAGGCGGAGCAATTGCCGGTAATGGTGATGTCACCCCCTAGGGAGTCGACACCGGAATGGATGGCTTTGTTTATGGAATTACGTGATAATGTCAGCACGTTACTAAATTAAGTTGACGACATGAGACGGCCGGCAAACCAGTTAGTACCTGTCCAGGCGTCTCAGACACCGTCAGGGGCTGTAAAACGCCCTTTACCTCAGTCGGTCGACACAGACCCAGACACGGACACCGAATCTAGTGTCGACGGTGAAGAAACAAACGTATTTTCCAGTAGGGCCACACGTTATATGATCACGGCAATGAAGGAGGCTTTGCATATCTCTGATACTGCAAGTACCACAAAAAGGGGTATTATGTGGGGTCTGAAAAAACTACCTGTAGTTTTTCCTGAATCAGAGGAATTGAATGAAGTGTGTGATGAAGCGTGGGTTAACCCCGATAGAAAACTGCTAATTTCAAAGAAGTTATTGGCATTATATCCTTTCCCGCCAGAGGTTAGGGCGCGCTGGGAAACACCCCCTAGGGTGGATAAGGCACTCACACGCTTATCAAAACAAGTGGCGTTACCGTCTCCTGAAACGGCCGCCCTCAAGGATCCAGCTGATAGGAGGCTGGAAACTACCCTGAAAAGTATATACACTCATACTGGTGTTATACTGCGACCAGCCATCGCCTCAGCATGGATGTGCAGTGCTGGGGTGGGTTGGTCGGATTCCCTGACTGAAAATATTGATACCCTGGATAGGGACAGTATTTTATTGACTATAGAGCAATTAAAGGATGCTTTTCTTTATATGCGAGATGCTCAGTGGGATATTTGCACTCTGGCATCGAGAGTAAGTGCGATGTCCATATCTGCCAGAAGAAGTTTATGGACGCGACAGTGGTCAGGTGATGCGGATTCCAAACGGCATATGGAAGTATTGCCGTATAAAGGGGAGGAATTATTTGGGGTCGGTCTATCGGATTTGGTGGCCACGGCAACAGCCGGGAAATCCACCTTTTTACCTCAGGTCCCCTCCCAACAGAAAAAGACACCGTCTTTTCAGCCGCAGTCCTTTCGTTCCTATAAGAACAAGCGGGCAAAAGGACAGTCATATCTGCCCCGAGGCAAAGGAAAGGGTAAGAGAGTGCACCAAGCAGCTCCCTCCCAGGAGCAGAAGCCCTCCCCGGCTTCTGCAAAGCCCTCAGCATGACGTTGGGGCTTTACAAGCGGGCTCAGGGGCGGTGGGGGGTCGACTCAAGAATTTCAGCGCACAGTGGGCTCACTCACAGGTGGACCCCTGGATCCTGCAGGTAGTATCTCAGGGTTACAGGTTGGAATTCGAGAAGTCTCCCCCTCGCCGGTTCCTAAAGTCTGCTCTGCCAACGTCTCCCTCAGACAGGGCGACGGTATTGGAAGCCATTCACAAGCTGTATTCTCAGCAGGTGATAGTCAAGGTACCCCTCCTACAACAGGGAAAGGGGTATTATTCCACACTATTTGTGGTACCGAAGCCGGACGGCTCGGTAAGACCTATTCTAAATCTGAAATCTTTGAACCTGTACATACAAAAATTCAAGTTCAAGATGGAGTCACTCAGAGCAGTGATGGCGAATCTGGAAGAAGGGGACTTTATGGTGTCCCTGGACATCAAGGATGCTTACCTGCATGTCCCAATTTGCCCTTCACATCAAGGGTACCTCAGGTTCGTGGTGCAAAACTGTCATTATCAGTTTCAGACGCTGCCGTTTGGATTGTCCACGGCACCTCGGGTCTTTACCAAGGTAATGGCCGAAATGATGTTTCTTCTGCGAAGAAAAGGCGTATTAATTATCCCTTACTTGGACGATCTCCTGATAAGAGCAAGGTCCAGAGAACAGCTGGAGGACGTAGTAGCACTAACCCAAGTAGTGCTGCAACAGCACGGGTGGATTCTGAATTTTCCAAAATCTCAATTGACCCCGACGACATGTCTGCTGTTCCTGGGAATGATTCTGGACACGGTTCAGAAAAAGGTGTTTCTTCCGGAGGAGAAAGCCAGGGAGTTATCCGAACTTGTCAGGAACCTCCTAAAACCTGGAAAAGTGTCTGTGCATCAGTGCACAAGAGTCCTGGGAAAAATGGTGGCTTCTTACGAAGCGATTCCATTCGGCAGATTCCACGCACGAACTTTTCAGTGGGATCTGCTGGACAAATGGTCCGGATCGCATCTGCAGATGCATCAGCGGATAACTTTGTCTCCACGGACAAGGGTGTCTCTTCTGTGGTGGTTGCAGAGTGCTCATCTGTTAGAGGGCCGCAGATTCGGCATACAGGACTGGGTCCTGGTGACCACGGATGCCAGTCTGAGAGGCTGGGGAGCGGTCACACAGGGAAGAAACTTCCAGGGAGTGTGGTCAAGCCTGGAGATGTCTCTTCACATAAATATACTGGAGCTAAGAGCGATTTCCAATGCTCTAAGCCTGGCAAAACCCCTGCTTCAGGGTCAGCCGGTGTTGATCCAGTCGGACAACATCACGGCAGTCGCCCACGTAAACAGACAGGGCGGCACAAGAAGCAGGAGGGCAATGGCAGAAGCTGCAAGGATTCTTCGCTGGGCGGAAGATCATGTGATAGCAAAGTCAGCAGTGTTCATTCCGGGAGTGGACAACTGGGAAGCGGACTTCCTCAGCAGACACGATCTACACCCGGGAGAGTGGGGACTTCATCCAGAAGTCTTCCACATGATTGTGAACCGTTGGGAAAAACCAAAGGTGGATATGATGGCGTCCCGCCTCAACAAAAAACTGGACAGGTATTGCGCCAGGTCAAGAGACCCTCAGGCAATAGCTGTGGACGTTCTGGTAACACCGTGGGTGTTCCAGTCAGTGTATGTGTTTCCTCCTCTGCCTCTCATACCAAAAGTACTGAGAATTATACGGCAAAGGGGAGTAAGAACGATACTCGTGGCTCCGGATTGGCCAAGAAGAACTTGGTACCCGGAACTTCAGGAGATGCTCACGGAAGATCCGTGGCCTCTACCTCTAAGACGGGACCTGCTTCAGCAGGGACCGTGTCTATTCCAAGACTTACCGCGGCTGCGTTTGACGGCATGGCGGTTGAACGCCGAATTCTAAGGGAAAAAGGCATTCCGGAAGAGGTCATCCCTACCCTGGTAAAAGCCAGGAAGGAGGTGACTGCACAACATTATCACCGCATTTGGAGAAAATATGTTGCGTGGTGTGAGGCCAGGAAGGCCCCGACGGAGGAATTTCAACTGGGTCGATTCCTACATTTCCTGTAAACAGGATTGTCTATGGGCCTCAAATTAGGGTCCATTAAGGTTCAAATTTCGGCCCTGTCGATTTTCTTCCAGAAAGAATTGGCTTCAGTTCCTGAAGTCCAGACTTTTGTAAAAGGAGTACTACATATACAGCCCCCGGTTGTGCCCCCAGTGGCTCCGTGGGATCTTAATGTAGTTTTGGATTTTCTCAAATCCCATTGGTTTGAGCCACTCAAATCGGTGGATTTGAAATATCTTACATGGAAAGTAACCATGCTACTGGCCCTGGCTTCAGCCAGGAGAGTGTCAGAATTGGCGGCTTTATCGTATAAAAGCCCATATCTGATTTTCCATTCGGACAGGGCAGAACTGCGGACGCGTCCTCAGTTTCTGCCTAAGGTGGTTTCAGCGTTTCACCTGAACCAGCCTATTGTGGTGCCTGCGGCTACTAGCGATTTGGAGGATTCCAAGTTGCTGGACGTTGTCAGGGCATTGAAAATATATATTTCAAGGACGGCTGGAGTCAGAAAATCTGACTCGCTGTTTATACTGTATGCACCCAACAAGCTGGGTGCTCCTGCTTCTAAGCAGACGATTGCTCGTTGGATTTGTAGCACAATTCAACTTGCACATTCTGTGGCAGGCCTGCCACAGCCTAAATCTATCAAGGCCCATTCCACAAGGAAGGTGGGCTCATCTTGGGCGGCTGCCCGAGGGGTCTCGGCATTACAACTCTGCCGAGCAGCTACGTGGTCGGGGGAGAACACGTTTGTAAAATTCTACAAATTTGATACCCTGGCTAAAGAGGACCTGGAGTTCTCTCATTCGGTGCTGCAGAGTCATCCGCACTCTCCCGCCCGTTTGGGAGCTTTGGTATAATCCCCATGGTCCTGACGGAGTCCCAGCATCCACTAGGACGTCAGAGAAAATAAGATTTTACTTACCGATAAATCTATTTCTCGTAGTCCGTAGTGGATGCTGGGCGCCCATCCCAAGTGCGGATTGTCTGCAATACTTGTACATAGTTATTGTTACAAAAAAATCGGGTTGTTATTGTTGTGAGCCGTCTGTTCAGAGGCTCCTACGTTTGTCATACTGTTAACTGGGTTCAGATCACAGGTTGTACGATGTGATTGGTGTGGCTGGTATGAGTCTTACCCGGGATTCAAAATCCTTCCTTATTGTGTACGCTCGTCCGGGCACAGTATCCTAACTGAGGCTTGGAGGAGGGTCATAGGGGGAGGAGCCAGTGCACACCACCTAGTCCTAAAGCTTTTATTTTTGTGCCCTGTCTCCTGCGGAGCCGCTAATCCCCATGGTCCTGACGGAGTCCCAGCATCCACTACGGACTACGAGAAATAGATTTATCGGTAAGTAAAATCTTATTTTTTTTTCTTCCTGTAGATGGAATTTGTATATGAACGTACGTGTGTGTGTGTGTGTGTGTGTGTGTGTGTGTGTGTGTATAGAATTAAAATAGACTCATAAGAAGCTTTCTAGGAATTTTATAAGGCATGTTTGGATAAGGTAAAATGCAGAAAACTTTTTAGCTATAGTGCAGTATTATTGGTTTCTGAATGCTCTATAAAAACCCAAGTAGTTTGGATAAATGATCCTACACACATACACACAGAAATTGCTGGTCCAGAGGTGCCTGTTCAGAATCTGCAATGTGGTTTAATCCACCAGGAGAACCCTACATATCTTCTCTGAAGTCTTCTTCAGGGACACAGTTCTCACAGTGAATATGGGTAATTGACCGCAGAAGTTGACAAAATACTACTATAAATCAAAATATTCCAATACAGGTTGAGTATCCCATATCCAAATATTCCGAAATACGGACTTTTTTGAGAGTGAGATAGTGAAACCTTTGTTTTTTGATGGCTTAATGTACACAAACTTTGTTTAATACACAGTTATTAAATATATTGTATTAAATGACCTTCAGGCTGTGTGTATAAGGTGTATATGAAACATAAATGAATTGTGTGAATGTACACACACTTTGTTTAATGCACAAAGTTATAAAAAATATTGGCTAAAACTACCTTCAGGCTGTGTGTATATGGTGTATATGAAACATAAATGCATTCTGTGCTTAGATTTAGGTCCCATCACCATGATATCTCCTTATGGTATGCAATTATTCCAAAATACGGAAAAATCCGATATCCAAATTACCTCTGGTCCCAAGCATTTTGGATAAGGGATACTCAACCTGTATAAATATTGCAGTATTGATGTATAAAAAAAGCCAAACAAAAACAAGTAATTGAAATAAATGTTAAATTCTAAATTTCATATAAATCGGAAAGCACCAATTTCTCTATCGTCCTAAGTGGATGCTGGGGTTCCTGAAAGGACCATGGGGAATAGCGGCTCCGCAGGAGACAGGGCACAAAAGTAAAGCTTTTACAGGTCAGGTGGTGTGTACTGGCTCCTCCCCCTATGACCCTCCTCCAGACTCCAGTTAGATTTTTGTGCCCGGCCGAGAAGGGTGCAATTCTAGGTGGCTCTCATAAAGAGCTGCTTAGAGAGTTTAGCTTAGGTTTTTTATTTTACAGTGATTCCTGCTGGCAACAGGATCACTGCAACGAGGGACAGAGGGGAGAAGAAGTGAACTCGCCTGCGTGCAGGATGGATTGGCTTCTTGGCTACTGGACATGAAGCTCCAGAGGGACGATCACAGGTACAGCCTGGATGGTCACCGGAGCCACGCCGCCGGCCCCCTCACAGATGCTGAAGCAAGAAGAGGTCCAGAATCGGCGGCTGAAGACTCCTGCAGTCTTCTTAAGGTAGCGCACAGCACTGCAGCTGTGCGCCATTTTCCTCTCAGCACACTTCACACGGCAGTCACTGAGGGTGCAGGGCGCTGGGGGGGGGGGCGCCCTGGGAGGCAAATGAAAACCTTTAAAAAGGCTAAAAATACCTCACATATAGCCCCAGAGGCTATATGGAGATATTTACCCCTGCCTAAATGTACTAAATAGCGGGAGACAGGCCCCGCCCCTTTTTCGGCGGGCTCATCTCCTCAGCACACGGCGCCATTTTCTGTCACAGCTCCGCTGGTCAGGAAGGCTCCCAGGTCTCTCCCCTGCACTGCACTACAGAAACAGGGTATAACAGAGAGGGGGGGCAAAATAAATGGCAATATATTAATATAAAAGCAGCTATAAGGGAGCACTTAATCATAAGGCTATCCCTGTCATATATAGCGCTTTTTGGTGTGTGCTGGCAGACTCTCCCTCTGTCTCCCCAAAGGGCTAGTGGGTCCTGTCTTCGTATAGAGCATTCCCTGTGTGTCTGCTGTGTGTCGGTACGTGTGTGTCGACATGTATGAGGACGTTATTGGTGTGGAGGCGGAGCAATTGCCAAATATGAGGATGTCACCTCCTAGGGGGTCGACACCAGAATGGATGCCTTTATTTGTGGAATTACGGGATAGCGTCAACTCGCTTAAGCAGTCGTTTGCCGACATGAGGCGGCCGGACACTCAATTAGTGCCTGTCCAGGCGCCTCAAACACCGTCAGGGGCTGTAAAACGCCCCTTGCCTCAGTCGGTCGACACAGACCCAGACACAGGCACTGATTCCGGTGGTGAAGGTGACGAATCAACCGTATTTTCCAGTAGGGCCACACGTTATATGATTTTGGCAATAAAGGAGATGTTACATTTAGCTGATACTACAGGTACCACTAAACAGGGTATTATGTGGGGTGTGAAAAAACTACCAGTAGTTTGTACCGAATCAGAAGAATTAAATGACGTGTGTGATGAAGCGTGGGGTGCCCCGATAAAAAACTGCTAATTTCAAAGAAGTTATTGGCTTTATACCCTTTCCCGCCAGAGGTTAGGGAGCGCTGGGAAACACCTCCTAGGGTGGACAAAGCGCTAACACGCTTATCAAAACAAGTGGCGTTACCCTCTCCTGAGACGGCCGCACTTAAAGATCCATCAGATAGGAGGATGGAAAATATCCAAAAAGGTATATACACACATGCAGGTGTTATACTACGACCAGCTATTGCGACTGCCTGGATGTGCAGTGCTGGGGTAGTTTGGTCAGAGTCCCTGATCGAAAATATTGATACCCTGGACAGGGACAATATTTTACTGTCGTTAGAACAAATAAAGGATGCATTTCTTTATATGCGTGATGCACAGAGAGATATCTGCACACTGGCATCACGGGTAAGTGCTATGTCCATTTCGGCCAGAAGAGCTTTATGGACACGACAGTGGACAGGCGATGCGTAGAGGAGTTATTTGGGGTCGGTCTATCGGATTTGGTGGCCACGGCTACGGCCGGGAAATCCACCTTTCTACCTCAAGTCACTCCCCAACAGAAAAAGGCACCGACCTTTCAACCGCAGCCCTTTCGTTCCTTTAAAAATAAGAGAGCAAAGGGCTATTCATATCTGCCACGAGGCAGAGGACGAGGGAAGAGACAGCAACAGGCAGCTCCTTCCCAGGAACAGAAGCCCTCCCCGGCTTCTACAAAAGCCTCAGCATGACGCTGGGGCTTCGCAAGCGGACTCGGGGGCGGTAGGCGGTCGTCTCAAGAATTACAGCGCGCAGTGGGCTCACTCGCAGGTAAATCCCTGGATCCTGCAGATAATATCTCAGGGGTACAGGTTGAAATTAGAGACCGAGCCACCTCGCCGTTTACTGAAGTCTGCTTTACCAACGTCCCCCTCAGAAAGGGAGACGGTTTTGGAAGCCATTCACAAGCTGTATTCTCAGCAAGGTGATAGTCAAGGTACCTCTTCTACAACAAGGGAAGGGGTATTATTCCACTCTTTTTGTGGTACCGAAGCCGGATGGCTCGGTAAGGCCTATTCTAAATCTGAAGTCCTTGAACCTGTACATAAAGAAGTCCAAGTTCAAGATGGAGTCACTCAGAGCAGTGATAGCGAACCTGGAAGAAGGGGACTTTATGGTATCCTTGGACATCAAGGATGCGTATCTCCACGTTCCAATTACCCCTCACACCAGGGGTACCTCAGGTTCGTTGTACAAAACTGTCACTATCAGTTTCAGACGCTGCCGTTTGGTTTGTCCACGGCACCTCGGGTCTTTACAAAGGTAATGGCCGAGATAATATTTCTTCTTCGAAGAAAAGGCGTATTAATTATCCCATACTTGGACGATCTCCTAATAAGGGCAAGGTCCAGAGAACAGCTAGAGATGGGTTTAGCACTATCTCAAGAGGTGCTAAAGCAGCACGGATGGATTCTGAATATTCCAAAATCCAAATTAATGCCGACAACTCGTCTGCTGTTCCTGGGGATGATTCTGGACACAGTTCAGAAAAAGGTTTTTCTTCCCGAAGAAAAAGCCAAGGAGTTATCTGACCTGGTCAGGAACCTCCTAAAACCAGGAAAGGTGTCTGTACATCAATGCACAAGAGTCCTGGGAAAAAATGGTAGCTTCTTACGAAGCAATCCCTTTCGGCAGATTCCATGCAAAGGGATCTGTTGGACAAATGGTCAGGGTCGCATCTTCAGATGCACCTGCGGATAACCCTGTCGCCGAGGACAAGGGTATCCCTTCTGTGGTGGTTGCAGGAGGCTCATCTATTGGAGGGCCGCAGATTCGGCATGCAGGATTGGATCCTGGTGACCACGGATGCCAGCCTGAGAGGCTGGGGAGCAGTCACACAGGGAAGAAATTTCCAGGGAGTGTGGTCGAGCCTGAAAAAGTCTCTTCACATAAGCATTCTGGAACTAAGAGCAATCTACAATGCTCTAAGCCAGGTGGAACCTCTGCTTCAAGGAAGACCGGTGTTGATCCAGTCGGACAACATCACGGCAGTCGCCCATGTAAACAGACAGGGCGGCACAAGAAGCAGGAGGGCAATGGCAGAAGCTGCCAGGATCCTTCGCTGGGCGGAGAATCACGTGATAGCACTGTCAGCAGTATTCATCCCGGGCGTGGACAACTGGGAAGCAGACTTCCTCAGCAGACACGACCTTCACCCGGGAGAGTGGGGACTTCATCCAGAAGTTTTCCACATGCTATTAAACCGTTGGGTAAAACCAATGGTGGACATGATGGCGTCTCGCCTCAACAAAACACTGGACAGGTATTGCGCCAGGTCAAGAGATCCGCAGGCAATAGCTGTGGACGCGCTGGTAACACCTTGGGTGTACCAGTCGGTATATGTGTTTCCTCCTCTGCCTCTCATACCAAAGGTATTGAGGATTATACGGCAAAGAGGAGTAAGACTAGTGGCTCCGGATTGGCCAAGAAGGACTTGGTACCCGGAACTTCAAGAGATGGTCACGGACGATCCGTGGCCTCTACTTCTGAGAAGGGACCTGCTTCAGCAGGGTCCTTGTCTTTTTCAAGACTTACCGCGGCTGCGTTTGACGGCATGGCGTTTGAATGCCAGATCCTAAAAGGAAAAGGCATTCCAGAAGAAGTCATTCCTACCTTGATAAAGGCAAGGAAGGAAGTCACCGCGAAGCATTATCGCCGTATTTGGCGAAAATATGTTGCGTGGTGCGAGCAGCGGAGTGCTCCGATGGAGGAATTTCAACTGGGTCGTTTTCCTACATTTCCTGCAATCAGGATTGTCTATGGGTCTCAAATTGGGATCTATTAAGGTTCAAATTTCGGCCCTATCAATATTCTTCCAAAAAGAATTGGCCTCAGTCCCTGAGGTCCAGATTTTTATCAAAGGAGTACTGCATATACAGCCTCCTGTGGTGCCTAAGGTGGCACCGTGGGATCTAAATGTAGTTTAGATTTCCTCAAATCCAATTGGTTTGAACCACTAAAGAATGTGGATTTGAAATATCTCACATGGAAAGTGACTATGTTACTGGCCCTGGCTTCGGCCGGGAGAGTATCTGAACTGGCGGCTTTGTTTTATAAAAGCCCTTATTTAATTTTCCATTCGACATAGGGCAGAGCTGCGGACGCGTCCGCATTTTCTCCCTAAGGTGGTATCAGCGTTTCACCTGAACCAGCCTATTGTAGTGCCTGCGGCTACAGACGACTTGAAGGACTCCAAGTTGTTGGACGTTGTCAGAGCCTTAAAAAAATATACATTTAAAGGACGGCTGGAGTCAGAAAATCTGACTCGCTGTTTATACTGTATGCACCCAACAAGTTGGGTGCACCTGCTTCTAAGCAGTCGATTGCTCGTTGGATTTGTAACAAAATTCAACTTGTACATTCTGTGGCAGGCCTGCCACAGCCTAAATCTGTTAAGGCCCATTCCGCAAGGAAGGTGGGCTCATCTTGGGCGGCTGCCCGAGGGGTCTCGGCATTACAACTCTGCCGAGCAGCTACGTGGTCAGGGGAGAACACGTTTGTAAATTTTTACAAATTTGATACCCTGGCAAAGGAGGACCTGGAGTTCTCTCATTCGGTGCTGCAGAGTCATCCGCACTCTCCCGCCCGTTTGGGAGCTTTGGTATAATCCCCATGGTCCTTTCAGGAACCCCAGCATCCACTTAGGACGATAGAGAAAATAAGAATTTACTTACCGATAATTCTATTTCTCGGAGTCCGTAGTGGATGCTGGGCGCCCATCCCAAGTGCGGATTATCTGCAATACTTGTACATAGTTATTGTTAACTAATTCGGGTTATTGTTTAGGAAGCCATCTTTCAGAGGCTCCTCTGTTATCATACTGTTAACTGGGTTTAGATCACAAGTTGTACGGTGTGATTGGTGTGGCTGGTATGAGTCTTACCCGGGATTCAAAATCCTCCCTTATTGTGTACGCTCGTCCGGGCACAGTACCTAACTGGAGTCTGGAGGAGGGTCATAGGGGGAGGAGCCAGTACACACCACCTGACCTGTAAAAGCTTTACTTTTGTGCCCTGTCTCCTGCGGAGCCGCTATTCCCCATGGTCCTTTCAGGAACCCCAGCATCCACTACGGACTCCGAGAAATAGAATTATCGGTAAGTAAATTCTTATTTTCTTGACCCTATTTTTTTTGGTTAATGGTGATCAATTAGAAGCTGGAGACTGAAGTCTCTGGGCAACAGAGCATGACCATACGCTATAGGATGTACATATCATGTTTCTATTATAAAGGAAGGCAATATAGTAAATGCATAATGAAAGAAAATTGTGTGGTGCGCATGACTAAAGTGTTCTGGATATGTGATATATGAAAATAGTATATGCTAGAGAAAGGTAATTGTATTAAACATAGCCTTTATGAAATCAACAAGCTCCTGAATTAAACAATGTTGAAAGAGAAGGTAAATAGTAATGCTGGCCATACACTGTCAGATCACTCACCATCAGACAGACAGACTGAAATTGCTATATACTGTTAGATAACTGGCCTGTCTGATGGTGAGTACATTCACTGTCAGATCTGAGTATCAAACTATCACATCTTTTGGGCATGCAGAAAGTTGTCATGCCTGACAAACCAATACACTTTGCACTTAGCTGTCCAATCAGCCGATAACTGCAGTGTATGGCCTCATTTACTATCAATTAGAAAAATGCTCAATTACAAAGTGGAGAGATAATGGGGCCTGATGTCTGGTAAATTGGTAAAGGTTATAGCAGAGGTTCTCAAACTCGGTCCTCGGGGGCACACACTGCATGTTTTGCAGGTAACCCAGCAGGTGCACAGGTGTATTAATTACTCACTGACACATTTTAAAAGGTCCACAGGTGGAGCTAATTATTTCACTTGCGATTCTGTGAGGAGACCTGCAAAACATGCACTGTGTGGGCCCCCGAGGACCGAGTTTGAGAACCTCTGGGTTATAGTAAAAGGCAATCTATTAAAACCATTGATGAAATACATGAATGCAGATATACTTTTGCTACATTACTGTTTCAAAGGAAGGGAGGCCCTGGTTTGCACACCATAATTAGGTAATGAGGTGCTACTCTACTTGAGACTTAATACAATGTGCAGAGGGAAAAAGATGCTTGTACACTAGCTCAACCTGTAATATAACCAGAGGCATTTGGCATAATCCTGGCCAGGGCTATGAGCTTACCCACCGCACCAAGGTAGCCTCTCATTGGGAAAGTCCCTAACACTAACTGCAGGGGTTCAGGTCCAGGGGGCAGGACATCCCAAAGCCACCCAGCAAGACAACCCCAGGGCACCGCATGAGTGATGCAAGTAAAGAGTTAAATTGGTAGGAGCAGCTACTACTGCATGTGTGAGTAATGTGAAAAAGAATGGTGTGAAAGTGTTACACATGTATGTAACAAACTATAAGTGCCATAGTGTATTAAAATAAATGTTAGATTGTAATGCCCCGAGGGTGTCCATCCACGGCAGGTCCAGGAAGCCCCGTGCCCCAGAGAATCCCCCCAATATTTACTGCCATAATAAACAAATGTCTTGGTGCGGTGGGTAAGCACATAGCCCTGGCCAGGATTATGGTAAATGCCTCTGGTTATTATAGGTTGAGCTAGTGTGAGATAGTGCACCTGCATCTTTTTCCCTCTGTACATTACTGTTTGGCATGAGGCCATACTCTATTTTGAGTGAGTGAATGTTTATACTGGGTGAGGCAATAAAAACCTCCCGGACTTTAAAAGTTAACAAAAAGGTACGGTAAATGCTATTCAAAACTTTTGTACTTAGGAGGAATTCAGTTGATCCCCAGGGAGTCATTAAGTTGATCACAGAAAAAATGTGCATTTATTGAATTGCCCGGGGAAAAAAATTTTTAGCAAAATTTTTTAAAAAAAAAAAAAGCCAATTTAACGTGGCTGATTGAATCACCACCCATTATCTAAAAGTGCCTGCAATACAGTTTATTTTCAATAGGTTTGGAATATATTGGCCAGGTGGTAGCCTTAATTTGTGATACACATTTGTAGTCCATTTCCGAAGTTTTGCATCATTTGAAAGGTCATTGCTGCAATTTCTTGACAAATCTCGCGTTCATTTGGCTACGTTAACGAGCAGAATCTTCATTACTAAGTAAAAAACAATCCTCATCTGCTTCACGAAAGGCTGCTGTACAGCCAACGGGGACATCTGACAACTGAGGTCAAAAAACATTGACTAAGAACCATTATTGTACTGAAGGCTGCTATTCATGAAGAAATTACAATCTCATATTCAAAACCAGTTGAAAATAATCTAAAAGTGCCTGGGATACAGTGTATGTACTAAAATTTTAAATAGCATTTACCATGTTATCCTTTAAAATCTGGAAGTCTTTTTCACCTCATCCAATAAATAAATGAGTCTTTCATTGAAACATTGACCAGGAGACCTGCATCCTTGTCTTTTTTTCCAGACTGCCGCTGCAGTGTGTATGTATGGATGTAACACTGTCGCTGTGCAGTGCGAATCAGAGGGCAGCAGCGCTACTGTCTTGTCTTGTCTTTTCAACGGTATGGTTGAGTGCCAGACACAAGACTTATAAAGCATCCAGAAAGTATTCACAGCGCTTCACTTTTTCCACATTTTATGTTACAGCCTTATTCCAAAATGGAATAAATTATTTTCTCTAACGTCCTAGTGGATGCTGGGACTCCGTCAGGACCATGGGGAATAGCGGGCTCCGCAGGAGACAGGGCACATCTAAAAAAGCTTTTAGGTCACATGGTGCGTACTGGCTCCTCCCCCTATGACCCTCCTCCAAGCCTCAGTTAGGTTTTTGTGCCCGTCCGAGAGGGTGCAATCTAGGTGGCTCTCCTAAAGAGCTGTTTAGAAAAGTTTTTTTTTTAGGTTTCAATCTCAGTGATTCCTGCTGGCAACAGGATCACTGCATCGAGGGACTTAGGGGAGAGATTTCCAACTCACCTGCGTGCAGGATGGATTGGAGTCTTAGGCTACTGGACACTTAGCTCCAGAGGGAGTCGGAACACAGGTCAGCCTGGGGTTCGTCCCGGAGCCGCGCCGCCGATCCCCCTTACAGACGCTGAAGAGACGGCAGAACGGAGGTCCGGAAAGCAGGCGGCAGAAGACTCCTCAGTCTTCTTGAAGGTAGCGCACAGCACGGCAGCTGTGCGCCATTGTTGTCACACGGCTCACTGACTCAGTCACGGAGGGTGCAGGGCGCTGCTGGGGGCGCCCTGGGCAGCAATATAATTACCTTTAGTGGCAAAATAAATACATCACATATAGCCATTAAGGCTATATGTATGTATTTTAACCCAGGCCAGTTTCTTAAAAACCGGGGAAAAGCCCGCCGAAAAAGGGGCGGAGCTTATTCTCCTCAGCACTCAGCGCCATTTTCCTGCTCAGCTCCGCTGGTGAGGAAGGCTCCCTGGTCTCTCCCCTGCACTGCACTACAGAAACAGGGTAACAAAGAGAAGGGGGGCATAAATTGGCGATATTTATATATTAAGAGCGCATATATAGTAAACAACACCTTCTAGGGTTGTTTATATACATTTATAGCGCTTTTGGTGTGTGCTGGCAAACTCTCCCTCTGTCTCCCCAAAGGGCTAGGGGGTCCTGTCTTCGATTAGAGCATTCCCTGTGTGGCTGCTGTGTGTCGGTACGTGTGTGTCGACATGTATGAGGACGATGTTGGTGTGGAGGCAGAGCAATTGCCGATGATGGTAATGTCACCCCCTAGGGAGTCGACACCGGAATGGATGGCTTTAGTTAAGGAATTACGTGATAATGTCAGCACATTACAAAAGTCAGTTGACGAAATAAGACGCCCGGCTAACCAGTTAGTACCGGTTCAGGCGTCTCAGACACCGTCAGGGGCTGTAAAACGTCCTTTACCTCAGTCAGTCGACACGGGTACCGACACAGATGAATCTAGTGTCGACGGTGAAGAAACAAACGTATTTTCCAATAGGGCCACACGTTATATGATCACGGCAATGAAGGAGGCTTTGCAGATCTCTGATACTGCTGGTACCTCAAAAAGGGGTATTATGTGGGGGGTGAAAAAACTACCTGTATTTTTTCCAGAATCAGAGGAATTGAATGACGTGTGTGATGAAGCGTGGGTTAACCCCGATAGAAAACTGCTAATTTCCAAGAAGTTATTGGCATTATACCCTTTCCCACCAGAGGTTAGGGCGCGCTGGGAAACACCCCCTAGGGTGGATAAGGCGCTCACACGTTTATCAAAGCAAGTGGCGTTGCCGTCTCCTGATACGGCCGCCCTCAAGGATCCAGCAGATAGGAGGCTGGAAACTACACTGAAGAGTATATACACACATACTGGTGTTATACTGCGACCGGCAATAGCCTCAGCCTGGATGTGCAGTGCTGGGGTAGTGTGGTTGGATTCTCTGACTGAAAATATTGATACCCACCCTGGATAGGGACAGTATTTTATTGACTCTAGAGCAATTAAAGGATGCTTTCCTTTATATGCGAGATGCTCAGAGGGATGTTTGTACTCTAGCATCAAGAGTAAGCGCGATGTCCATATCTGCCAGAAGAAGTTTATGGACGCGACAGTGGTCAGGTGATGCGGATTCCAAGAGGCATATGGAAGTATTGCCATATAAAGGAGAGGAATTGTTTGGGGTCGGTCTTTCGGACCTGGTGGCCACGGCAACTGCCGGCAAATCCACTTTTTTTACCTCAGACCCCCTCCCAACAGAAAAAGACACAGTCTTTTCAGCCGCAGTCCTTTCGCTCCTATAAAAAGCGACCAAAAGGACAGTCTTATCTGCCGCGAGGCAGAGGAAAGGGTAAGAAAGGGCAGCAAGCAGCCCCTGCCCAGGAACAGAAGCCCGCCCCGGCTTCTACAAAGCCATCAGCATGACGCTGGGGCTTTACAAGCGGACTCAGGAACGGTGGGGGGGTCGACTCAAGATTTTCAGCAATCAATGGGTTCACTCACAAGTGGACCCGTGGGTCCTGCAGATAGTATCTCAGGGTTACATGCTGGAGTTCGAAAGGTCTCCCCCCTCGCCGGTTCCTAAAGTCTGCTTTACCAACGTCTCCCTCAGAAAGGACGTCGGTTTTGGAAGCCATTCACAAGCTGTATTCTCAGCAGGTGATAGTCAAGGTACCCCTCCTACAACAGGGAAAGGGGTATTATTCCACACTATTTGTGGTACCGAAACCGGACGGTTCGGTAAGGCCTATTCTAAATCTGAAATCCTTGAACCTGTACATAAAGAAATTCAAGTTCAAGATGGAGTCACTCAGAGCAGTGATAGCGAATCTGGAAGAAGGAGACTTCATGGTGTCCTTGGACATAAAAGATGCTTATCTACATGTCCCGATTTACCCCTCACACCAAGGGTATCTCAGGTTCGTGATACAAGACTGTCATTATCAGTTTCAAACGCTGCCGTTTGGGTTGTCCACGGCCCATCGGGTCTTTACCAAGGTAATGACCGAAATGATGGTTCTTCTACGAAGAAAAGGCGTATCAATTATCCCTTACTTGGACGATCTCCTGATAAGGGCAAAGTCCAGAGAACAGCTGGAAGTCGGTGTAGCGCTAACACAAGTAGTGCTTCAGCAACACGGGTGGATTCTAAATCTTCCAAAATCTCAATTGACCCCGACAACACATCTGCTGTTCCTGGGCATGATTCTGGACACGGTTCAGAAAAAGGTATTTCTCCCGGAAGAGAAAGCAAGGGAGTTATCCGAACTTGTCAAGAACCTCCTAAAACCAGGAACTGTGTCAGTACATCAATGCACAAGAGTCCTGGGAAAGATGGTGGCTTCGTACGAAGCGATTCCATTCGGCAGATTCCATGCACGAACATTTCAGTGGGATCTGCTGGACAAATGGTCCGGATCGCATCTGCACATGCATCAGCGGATAACACTGTCACCGAGAACAAGGTTGTCTCTCCTGTGGTGGTTGCAGACTGCCCATCTGTTAGTGGGCCGCAGATTCGGCATACAGGACTGGGTCCTGGTGACTACGGATGCCAGCCTACGAGGTTGGGGAGCAGTCACAAAGGGAAGAAACTTCCAGGGCGTGTGGTCAAACCTGGAGACGTCTCTTCACATAAATATACTGGAGCTAAGAGCGATCTACAATGCTCTAAGCCTGGCAAAATCGCTGCTTCAGGGTCAGCCGGTGTTGATCCAGTCCGACAACATCACGGCAGTCGCCCACGTAAACCGACAAGGCGGCACGAGAAGCAGGAGTGCAATGGCAGAAGCTGCAAGGATTCTGCGCTGGGCGGAGAATCATGTCGTAGCACTGTCAGCAGTGTTCATCCCGGGAGTGGACAACTGGGAAGCAGATTTCCTCAGCAGACACGACCTTCACCCGGGAGAGTGGGGACTTCATCCAGAAGTTTTCCACATGATTGTGAACCGTTGGGAAAAACCAAAGGTGGACATGATGGCGTCTCGCCTCAACAAAAAATTGGACAGGTATTGCGCCAGGTCAAGAGACCCTCAGGCAATAGCTGTGGACGCTCTGGTAACACCGTGGGTGTACCAGTCAGTGTATGTGTTCCCTCCTCTGCCTCTCATACCAAAGGTACTGAGAATTATACGGAAAAGAGGAGTAAGAACAATACTGGTAGCTCCGGACTGGCCAAGAAGAACTTGGTATCCGGAACTTCAAGAGATGCTCACGGAGGATCCGTGGCCTCTACCTCTAAGAAGGGATCTGCTTCAGCAGGGACCTTGTATGTTCCAAGACTTACCGCGGCTGCGTTTGACGGCATGGCGGTTGAACGCCGTATTCTAAAAGAGAAGGGCATTCCTGAGGAAGTTATTCCTACTTTAATTAAAGCCAGGAAAGAAGTGACCGCACAACATTATCACCGCATTTGGAGAAAATATGTTGCGTGGTGTGAGGCCAAGAAGGCTCCAACGGAAGAATTTCAATTGGGTCGATTCTTACATTTCCTGCAAGCAGGATTGTCTATGGGCCTCAAATTGGGGTCCATTAAAGTTCAAATTTCGGCCTTATCAATTTTCTTCCAGAAGGAATTGGCGTCAGTGCCTGAAGTACAAACTTTTGTCAAAGGTGTACTACATATACAACCCCCAATAGTGCCTCCAGTGGCACCGTGGGATTTGAACGTGGTTCTAAATTTTCTCAAATCTCATTGGTTTGAGCCTTTAAAATCGGTAGATTTAAAATACCTTACATGGAAGGTAACCATGCTGTTGGCCCTGGCTTCAGCCAGGAGAGTTTCGGAGTTGGCAGCTTTGTCATACAAAAGCCCATATCTGATATTCCATTCGGACAGGGCAGAATTGAGGACACGTCCTCCATTTCTCCCTAAGGTGGTTTCGGCATTTCACTTGAACCAGCCTATTGTGGTGCCTGCGGCTACTAGCGACTTGGAGGACTCCAAGTTACTGGACGTTGTCAGAGCATTAAAAATATATATTTCAAGGACAGCTGGAGTCAGAAAATCTGACTCGTTGTTTACATTGTATGCACCCAACAAGTTGGGTGCTCCTGCGTCTAAACAGACGATTGCACGTTGGATATGTAGTACAATCCAACTTGCACATTCTGTGGCAGGCCTGCCACAGCCTAAATCTGTAAAGGCCCATTCCACAAGGAAAGTGGGCTCATCCTGGGCGGCTGCCCGAGGAGTCTCGGCATTACAACTTTGCCGAGCAGCTACGTGGTCAGGGGAGAACACGTTTGTAAAATTTTACAAATTTGATACTCTGGCTAAAGAGGACCTGGAGTTCTCTCATTCGGTGCTGCAGAGTCATCCGCACTCTCCCGCCCGTTTGGGAGCTTTGGTATAATCCCCATGGTCCTGACGGAGTCCCAGCATCCACTAGGACGTTAGAGAAAATAAGAATTTACTTACCGATAATTCTATTTCTCATAGTCCGTAGTGGATGCTGGGCGCCCATCCCAAGTGCGGATTGTCTGCAATGCTTGTACATAGTTATTGTTACAAAGATCGGGTTATTACTGTTGTTGTGAGCCATCTGTTCAGAGGCTACTTCGTTTGTGTTATCATACTGTTAACTGGGTTCAGATCACAAGTTGTACGGTGTGATTGGTGTGGCTGGTATGAGTCTTACCCGGGATTCAAGATCCTTCCTTATTGTGTACGCTCGTCCGGGCACAGTACCTAACTGAGGCTTGGAGGAGGGTCATAGGGGGAGGAGCCAGTACGCACCATGTGACCTAAAAGCTTTTTTAGATGTGCCCTGTCTCCTGCGGAGCCCGCTATTCCCCATGGTCCTGACGGAGTCCCAGCATCCACTACGGACTATGAGAAATAGAATTATCGGTAAGTAAATTCTTATTTTCTTTTACGTCCTAGAGGATACTGGGGTCCACATTAGTACCATGGGTATAGACTTACTAGGAGCCTTGGGCACTTTAAGAAATCAGTAGTGTGCACTGGCTCCTCCCTCTATGCCCCTCCTACCAGACTCAGTTTAGAAAATGTGCCTGGAGGAGCTTGTCACGCTTAGGGATGCTCCTGAAGAGTTTTCTACATTTATTTTTTCTGTTTGTTAATTTCAGACAGTGCTGTTTGGAAACAGCCTGTCTGCTTTGTGGGATTTAGGTGGGGGAATGGCCCAACCTCCTCCAGGGATAATGGTCCCGTTCCCCGCTGACAGGACACTGAGCTCCTGAGGGTCCTATTCGCAAGCCCCACCACCGCGAGCGTACGGGCCCGCAGCACCCCGCCACCCCTAACAGAGCCAGAAGTAAGAAGAGTGGTGAGTAGTTAGCCGGTGTCCCGGTTAGCGGGTCACCGGCTGACATGGCGGCATAAGGTTGTGGAGAGCAGCACTGACAGGCAGGATGCGCTCCAGGGATCAGGATGACCTGCTGTGTGCGTGTGTTCCGCTGTGAGGGGCGCGCTGAGCCACTACTTACATTACCCACACTGGCAAACTAGCTTACAGGGGTTCTAACCCACTGTTAAGCACCATGCATACCTCAGCCAGCCTAAAAAAAAAAACCAGGAAGACTGCACGCTATTACGGGGACTGGGCTTCACTATGAGTGGACCCAGCAGCTCACCAGTGCCATTTTCCCTCTGCAGCTCTACACAGACAGACTGGCAGGGAAGCGCAGCCCCTCCACAAGGACTCCAGCTTGCCTCAGCGGTACCAGAGGGTCATAGCAAAGGGGTGAGCAGTATTTGAATACTGAGCCTTTATTAAGAGGGCTTAGGTTGCGACCCAGCTAACCTTATCATTGGCTATAGGGGCGCTGTGTGGCTGGCTCCATCATACTCTGTGTCCCCTTAGGGGGCTCTGTGTGGGTTAACTGTGCTTTTAACCTATTCATACTGTGTGTGTGTGTGTGTGTGTGTGTGTGTGTGTGTGTGTGTGTGTGTGTGTTTTTTTTTCATTTTACTATGTCAAAGGAGTGTGTTTCATGCACAGCAGAGTGTTTTTTTTTTCACTCAGGGGGATCCCTACAGTGTACTCAAGATAGTACACATTCTCAGACTAGTGGGTACGAAACGGTAGGGTTGGATTCATTAAAAAGGGATGATCTCAAATATTTCACATAAATTATCCCAAAATGAGGAGACGCAATACTTAAGACAATCTGTGGATGACCTGATGAATAGAGATTCAGTGGCCATTCCAGCGTCCACAAAAGCGTACACTGGCCCGAATCATGCAGACTGGTACTGATGATGATGTATCAGATGTTGAGGAGGGTGAGGTGGACTCGGGAGGGGGGGGGGGGATGCAGCTTTGTCATAGGGAATACAGGCCTTTATAGAGGCTATTAGAGATGTCCTGCACATTCCTGACAGAGGACGATGAGGAATCTTATTTTAATGTAAAAAAGAAATCCTCCGCTACTTTCCCTGCATCTAGAGAATTAAATTCCTTATTTGAAGAAACTTGGTCTAATCTTGACAAGAAGTTTCAGATCCCTAAAAGGTTACTCACATCTCTCCCTTTTTTTCCTCAGGATGATAAAAAAAAAAAATAATGGGAAAACCACCGTGTCTAGATTATCACGTAAGATGGTTTTACTGGTCCCAGGGGCAGCCTCCTTAAAATATGCAGCAGGCCGTAAGATTGAGACCACCCTCAAATCTCTGTACACAGCTGCGGGGGTGGCCCAGAGACCCACTATTGCTTGTACTTGGATCACTAGGGCCATTGCAAAATGGTCAGGTAACCTAATTGAGGGGTTAGATTTCTTAACGAGGTGAGATGATTTTACTCCTGCAATATATACAGGACTCTGCAAATTTTATGATGGAAGCCGTAAAAGAAAGTGTATTGCTCAATGCACGCTCCATGGCAGTGTCAGCACTCAGGGGCCTATGGGTATGTTAGTGGACGGCGGATGCGGATTCCAGAAAGGGTGTGGAAAGCCTACATTTCACAGACGAGGCCCTGTTTGGTGACAAACTGGATACGTGGATATCCAAGGCTACGGCGGGTAAGTCTACATATCATCCTTCCACAGCCCCATCAGCTAAGAAGACCTACTCTGCTCCGACTCTGCGCTCCTTTCGGACAGCAAAATTCAAACACAAAGCCAAGGGTTCTTCAACAGCCTTTAGAGGCAATAGAGGTAAACCCAGAAAACAAGCAAGTTCACAGGAACAGAACTCCGGTTCTGCTACCTCAAAGCCTTCAGCATGACTGTGGACCTCTCTGCCTTGGAGACAGGCAGGTGGGAGCCCGATTAAGAGTTTGTCACATATGGGTGACATCATGCCAGGATCCCTGGGTCAAAGAGGTCATCGCCCAGGGGTACAGACTGGAGTTTCAGGAACTCCCACCTCACAGATTCTTCGAGTCGGGCTTACCAGCTTCTCAGGAGGCAAGTATAAATTTACAGGATGCAATTCAAAAACTGGTACAGACTCAGGTCATTGTTCCAGTTCCACCTCCGCTACGGACCAGGGGTTATTATTCCAACCTGTTTGTGGTACCGAAACCGGATTGTTCAGTGAGACCCATTTTAAACCTCAAGTCGTTGAACCCGTACTTACGGGTGTTCAAATTCAAGATGGAGTCTCTGCGAGCGGTGATCTCGAGTCTGGAGGAAGGAGAATTCTTGGTGCCTCTGGATATCAAGGTTGCATACCATCATATCCCGATCTGGCCGCCTCATCAGGCTTATCTCGGGTTTGCCTTATAGGACTGTCACTACCAGTTCCAGGCTCTGCCCTTTGGCCTCTCCACGGCTTTGAGGGTGTTCACCAAGTTAATGGCGGAGATTATGTTTCTCCTCCGCAAATGGGGAGTGAACATTATTCCGTACCTGGACGATTTGCTGATAAAAGCACCATCCAGGGAGCGGTTATTGGACAACATTGCCCTCTCAACTAGACTACTGCGGGATCACGGGGTGGATTCTGAACCTACCAAAATCTCACCTGGAACCACCTCTGAGGCTTCCGTTCCTGGGGATGATACTGGATACGGAGGTACAGAAGGTATTCCTCCCATTGGAAAAGGCAGTGGTGACCCAGTCAATGGTGTGGGGTGTTCTAAAACAAGCCCGGATATTGGGGCATCTCTGCATTCGCCTTCTGGGAAAGATGGTAGCCGCTTACGAGGCACTGCAGTACGGAAGGTTTCACGCAAGACCCTTCCAGCTGGACCTGTTGGACAAGTGGTCTGGATCGCATTTACACCTGCACCAGAGGATTTGTCTGTCGCCAAAAGCCAGGATTTCTCTTCTGTGGTGGCTCCAGACTTCTCACCTGACTGAGGGCCGAAGGTTCGGAATTCAAAATTGGGTACTGCTAACCACAGACGCAAGCCTCAGAGGTTGGGGAGCAGTCACCCAAGGGGAACAGTTCCAAGGAAAGTGGTCAAATCAGGAAACCGTACTTTCGATCAACATTCTCGAACTAAGGGCCATATACAACGCCCTTCTGCAGGCAGCCCATCTTCAAGATCAGGCAGTTCAGGTTCAGTCGGACAATGTGACAGCAGTAACATGCATAAACCGACAGGGCAGAACGAAGAGCAGAGCAGCAATGTCAGCGGTAACACGGATTCTCCTCTGGGCAGAAAGACACGCTGTGGCTTTGTCGGCGGTCTTCATTCCGGGAGTAGACAACTGGGAAGCAGACTTCCTCAGCAGACATGACCTCCACCCAGGAGAGTGGGGCGTTCACCCGGAGTTGTTCGGGTGCATGACACGTCGGTGGGTAATTTTCACAAATCGACATGATGACCTCTCGTCTCACCCAGAAACTCAGGCGGTATTGTTCCAGGTCGAGAGACCCACAGGCAGTGGTGGTGGACGCTCTGGTGACTCCATGGGTTTACCAGATGGTGTATCTGTTTTCACCACTTCCACTGATCCCAAGAATTTTCAAAAGAATAAAAAGAGAAAAAGTTCAAACAATTCTCATTGCTTCGGATTGGCAAAGAAGGGCATGGTACGCAGATCTCCTGGACATGCTGCTGGAGGATCCGTGGCCTCTACCTCTTCGTGAGGATCTTCTGCAACAGGGGCCATTTGTCTATCAAGACTTACCGCGGCTACGTTTGACGGTATGGTGGTTGAGTGTCAAATTTTAGCCCAGAAAGGCATTCCGGACAGGGTAATTCCTACCCTGATCCAAGCCAGAAAAGGGGTAACGTCAAAACATTACCATCTGACACGTGTGTCTTGGTGTGAAAACAGGAAGTTCCCTACGGTGGAATTTCAGCTGGGTCGTTTTCTGCTTTTTTCTGTAGTCAGGAGCGGATGTGGGCCTACTCCTGTGTTCCTTAAAGGTCCAGATCTCAGCCGTGTCAATTTTCTTCCAAAGACAGTTGGCGTCCCTCCCTGACGTTCAGACGTTCTTGAAAGGGTTTCTGCACATCTAGCCGCCCTTTGTGCCTCCCACGGCACCTTTGGATCTCAGTGTGGTGTTGCAGTTTCTACAGTCTGAATGGTTTGAGCCTTTACAGGCTGTTGATGTAAAGTTTCTTATGTGGAAGACTGTTACGTCTTGCCGAAGCCAAGGCCAGCAATGTGTCATGTAATTGGGGGCGTTGTCTCACAAGAGCCCCTATTTGATTCTTCACGAAGATAGAGCTGAACTCGTCAGCAATTTCTTCCAAAGGTGGTGTCTGCGTCTCATATCTGTCACCCTATTGTAGTTCCGGTGCTTACCGACACCTCTTTCACTTCAAAGTCCCTGGATGTTGTGCGGGCTTTGAAAATCTATGTCAAACGGACATCTCGTCACAGAAAATCGGACTCGCTGTTTGTACTCTATGATCCCAATAAAATTGGGAGTCTTGCTTCCAAGCAGTCTATTGCTCGCTGGATCAAGCTTACTATCCAGCATGCTTACTCTACGGCAGGTTTGCCGGTTCCTAGATTTGAACATGCCCACTCTACTAGGTTGGTGGGTTTTTCCTAGGCGGCTGCCCGGGGTGTCTCGGCCTTACAACTCTGCCGAGCTGCTACTTGGTCTGGTTCGAACACGTTTGCTAAGTTCTACAAGTTCGATACTTTGACCAAACTGAAGATCCTCAGAGGCCAATCAGTTCTGCAGGACCCTCAGCACTCTCCCACCCGATTTGGGAGCGTTGGTACATCCCCATTGTACTAATGTGGACCCCAATATCCTCTAGGATGTAAGAGAAAATAGGATTTTAATTACCTACCGGTAAATCCTTTTCTCGTAGTCCGTAGAGGATACTGGGTGCCCGCCGGGTGCTTTTGTTTCTGCACTGTTACTTGGTTAAGTAATGTTCAGCTGTTGCTGCTCCTGTCTCATGTTTGGTTAGCATGGTTTTCCTCTACGGACTACGAGAAAAAAAATTCGTAGATTTTTGCAAATTTAATAAAAATAAACTAAGAAATCACATGTTAATAAGTATTCAAATACAGCCTCAAGTATTTTTGAATATAATGCCACAAGCTTGACATGCCTATCTTTGGGCAGTTTTGCTCATTCCTCTTTGCAGCACCTCTCAAGCTCCATCAGGTTGGATGGGAAGCGTTGGTGCACAGCCATTTTTAGATCTCTCCAGTTATGTTCAATCAGATTCAAGTTTGGACTCCTTTGATATCTAGGCTGTGTGCTTAGGGTCGTTGTCCTGCTGAAAGATGAACTGTCCCCCCAGTCTGCAGTAAACAGCGCTCTAGAGCAGGCTGTCATCCAGGATGTCTATGTACATTGCTGTATTCATCTTTCCCTTTATCCTGACTAGTCTCCCAGTTCCTGCCGCTGAAAATCATCCCCACAACATGAAGCTTCCCCCACCATGCTTCACTGTAGGGATGGTATTGGCCTGGTGATGAGCGGTGCCTGGTTTCCTCCAAACATGAAGCCTGTCATTCACGCCAGAGAGTTCAACCTTTGTTTTATCAGACCAGAGAATGTTGTTTCTCATGGTCTGAGAGTCCTTCAGGTGTATTCAGGCGGGCTGCATTGTGGTTTTACTAAGGAGTTGCTTCCGTCTGGCCACTCTATTATACAGGCCTGATTGGTGGATTGCTGCAGAGATGGTTGTCCTTCTGGAAGGTTCTCCTCTTTCTCCACAGAGGAATGCTGTAGCTCTGACAGAGTGACCATTGGGTTCTTGGTCACATCCCTGACTAGGGCTCTTCTCCCCCGATTGCTCAGTTTAGACGGCCGGCCAGCTCTAGGAAGAGTCCTGAGGGTTCCGAACATCTTCCATTTACGGATGATGGAGGCCACTGTGCTAATTGGGACCGTAAAAGCAGCAGATATTTTTCTGTACCCTTCCCCAGATTTGTGCCTCGAGACAATCCTGTCTAGGAGGTCTACAGACAATTCCTTTGACTTCATGCTTGGTTTGTGCTCAGACATGCACTGTTAAGTGTGGGACCTTTTTTATATAGACAGATGTGTGCCTTTCCAAATCATTTCCAATCAACTGAATTTACCACAAGTGAACTCCCAATTAAGCTGTAGTAACCGCCTCAAGGATGATCAGTGAAAATAGGATGCACCTAATGTTGAGCTTCATGGCAAAGGCTGTGAATACTTATGTACATGGTATTATTTATATATATATATATATATATATATATATATATATATATATATATACACACACACTATATTCTCTACATGTTATAGTTGCTTTTGTTTCTACTAATATGCATTTTTCACTTTTTGTATACAATTCCTTGTCCAAGTATGATGGGGTTTTTTTTATTTTTTTTTTGGTCCCTCCATCCAATCTGGGGGACACTGCTACCCTAGTGTTGTGGTGAGGGCATAAAGTGTGCACTTTAAGGGTTAACTTTCTAGAAAACTTAAGCCCCTCCCCTTTCTCGACATTTAAATTTATGTGTATTCTCATAGTAAGACCTTTCGAAAACTGAAAATACTACTATAGTTGCTTTTTAAAGAACAGGTATGTCTATCACTGTGATGTCCAACAGATTGGAATTCTTGGTAACATGGTCTGTCTCAGTATCATGCCTGTAAATGTTCCTATATTTTTGTTCCCTTTTTAAAGATGAAGAAGTGAAAGAAATGATCTGGGAGAGTGAGAATAACTCCAAATACAAAGCACATTATAAAGGTTCTGCACAAGATTCTCTCCATACTTACAGCTATCAGGTTTGGACGTTTTGCTTACCTTTTTGGTACGGTTTTGTTTTTTGGGGGGGCATTTTATACTATTAGCAAAGTAGGTTGTTTATGTAATTAAGTACGGCAATAGGATATGTATGTTTCTCTAGCTCCTTTGGGGAGACTTAGGCCCTCATTCCGAGTTGTTCGCTCGTTATTTTTCTTCGCATCAGGGCGATTTTCCGCTAACTGCGCATGCGCAATGTTCGCACTGCGGCTGCGTCAAGTAAATTTGCTAAGAAATTTGGTATTTTACTCACGGCATTACAAGGTTTTTTCTTCGTTCTGGTGATCGTAGTGTGATTGACAGGAAGTGGGTGTTTCTGGGTGGAAACTGGCCGTTTTATGGGTGTGTGTGAAAAAACGCGGGAGTGGCTGGAGAAACGGAGTGTCTGGGTGAACGCTGGGTGTGTTTGTGCCGTCAAACCAGGAACGAAACTGACTGAACTGATCGCAGTGGCAGAGTAAGTGTCGAGCTACTCAGAAACTGCTAAGAAATTTCTATTCGCAATTTTGAGAATCTTTCGTTCGCAATTCTGCTAAGCTAAGATTCACTCCCAGTAGGCGGCGGCTTAGCGTGTGCAATGCTGCTAAAAGCAGCTTGCGAGCGAACAACTCGGAATGAGGGCCTTGGTACGATGGGTATAAACTGGGTCAAAAGGAGCCGGTGCACTTTAAATTTCGCTTATGTCCTAGAGGATGCTGGGGACTCCGTAAGGACCATGGGGTATAGACGGGCTCCGCAGGAGACATGGGCACTTTAAGACTTTAGATGGGTGTGAACTGGCTCCTCCCTCTATGCCCCTCCTCCAGACCTCAGTTAGATCCTGTTCCTAGAGGAGACTAGATGCACTGCAGGGGAGCTCTACTGAGTTTCTCTGAAAAGACTTTTGTTAGGTTTTTTATTTTCAGGGAGCACTGATGGCAACAGGCTCCCTGCTTCGTGGGACTGAGGGGAGAGAAGCAGACCCACTTTCCTGGACTGATGGGTTCTGCTTCTTAGGCTACTGGACACCATTAGCTCCAGAGGGTCGGAACACAGGTGTCGTCCTTGCTGTTCGTCCCAGAGCCGCGCCGCCGTCCTCCTCACAGAGCCGGAAGATAGAAGCCAGGTAAGCAAGAAGACTTCAAAGGCGGCAGAAGACTTCAGATCTTCATGAGGTACCGCGCAGCGGTCGCGCTGCGCGCCATTGCTCCCACAACACACACAGGCGCAGGGGGGGCGCCCTGGGCAGCAATTTTCACCTCAAATAAGTCTGGCACATACTGCAGAGGCAGTATATAATAAATCCCCTGCCAGTTTAAAGAAAAAGAGCGGGACCGAAGCCTGCCGTTGAGGGGGCGGAGCTTGATCCTCCAGCACTAACCAGCGCCATTTTCTCCACAGCAAGCTGCAGAGAAGCTGCTCCCGGACTCTCCCCTGCTGAACAAGTAACGGGGCAAAAACGAGGGTGGGGGGGCACATTTATTTGGGGCTAATTTGTGTAGATATAGCGCTTTACAGGCTGGGACTTTGTTTCAGTATCTAGTGGCGCTGGGTGTGTGCTGGCATACTCTCTCTCTCCAAAGGGCCTTATTGTGGGTCTGTCCCCATAGTCAGATATCCCAGTGTGTGTGGGGGTGTCAGTACGTGTGTGTCGACATGTCTGAAGCGGAAGGCTCGTCTAGGGAGGATGCAGAGCAGATGGTGGTGGTGTCTCCGTCGGCACAGCCGACACCTGATTGGTTGGAATTACATAAGAGATTACAAAGCAGAGTGCAAGGACAAAGCAGGGAGTCAATCCATGGCTTTGGCTGTCTCACAAGACCCTTCAGGGTCCCATAAACGTCCCTTCTCCCAGATAGCAGACTCTGATACCGACACGGATTCTGAATCCAGTGTCGACTATGGTGATGCAAGGTTGCACCCAAGAGTAGCCAAGAGTATTCAATATGTAATTATTGCAATAAAAGATGTTTTGCATATCACAGAGGACCCCTCTGTCCCTGACATGAGGGTCTGCATGTTTAAGGAAAAGAAACCTGAGGTAACGTTTCCCCCATCTCATGAGCTGAACGCTTTATTTGAAAAGGCTTGGAAAACTCCAGACAAGAGACTGCAGGTTCCCAAGAGAATTATTATGGCGTATCCTTTCCCCTCAAAGGACGGGTTACGGTGGGAATCCTCGCCCACGGTGGACAAGGCCTTGATGCGCTTGTCCAAAAAGGTTGCGCTACCGTCCCCGGACACGGCGGCCCTAAAGGATCCTGCGGATTGCAGACAGGAAACTACCTTTAAAATCAATTTATGAGACTACGGGAGCCCTGCTCAGACCTGCACTAGCGTCGGCATGGGTGGGTAGCGCAATTGCAGCGTGGGCAGATAATTTGTCATCTGACATTGACACCTTAGATAAAGATAGTATTTTGTTGACCTTGGGTCACATTAAGGACGCAACGTTATATATGAGAGAGGCTGCGAGAGATATTGGGCTGTTAAGTTCAAGAGCCAAAGCCATGGCAGCTTCTGCTAGAAGGTCCCTGTGGACCAGTCAATGGACAGGGGATGCTGATTCAAAGAGACATATGGAGGCTTTGCCTTACAAAGGTGAAGTTTTATTTGCGGAAGACCTCGCGGACCTGGTTTCCACAGCTACCGTGGGTAAATCTTCTTTTTTGCCTTATGTTCCCCCACAGCAAAAGAAAACACCTCAATACCAGATGCAGTCCTTTCGGTCTCATGAGTTCAGAAAGGGTCGGGGCTCTTCCTTCCTCGCCAGAGGTAAAGGTAGAGGGAAAAGAACACCAGCTACAGCTAGTTCCCAGGAACAAAATTCCTCCCTGGCCTCTACAAAATCCACCGCATGACGCTGGGGCTCCGCTGCAAGAGTCCGCACCAGTGGGGGGGCACGTCTTCGTCTCTTCAGCCAGGTCTGGGTTCAGTCTGATTTGGACCCTTGGGTGGTCGAAATTGTATCCCAAGGTTACAAACTGGAGTTTGAAGATGTGCCTCCACACCGATTTTTCAAATATGCCTAGCCAGCTTCTCCCCCAGAGAGGGAAATAGTTTCAGCTGCCATACAAAAGCTGTGTCAACAGCAGGTGATTATCAAGGTTCCCCTAGGGCAACAGGGGAAAGCGTTTTATTCAACCCTATTTGTGGTCCTGAAGCCGGATAGCCCGGTCAGACCAATTCTGAATCTAAAATCCCTAAACCTATATTTGAAAACGGTTCAAATTCAAGATGGAATCTCTCCGGGCAGTGATCTCCAGCCTGAAAGGGGGTGATTTTATGGTGTCACTAGACATAAAGGATGCATACCTTCATGTCCCCATATATCCTCCTCATCAGGCGTACCTGAGATTCGCTGTACAGGATTGTCATTACCAGTTTCAGACGTTGCCGTTTGGGCTTTCCACGGCCCCGAGAATTTTCACCAAGGTAATGGCGGAAATGATCGTGCTCCTGCACAAGCAGGTGGTCACAATTATCCCATACTTGGACGATCTCCTGATAGAGGCAAGATCAAGAGATCCGTTACTAAAAAGCGCATCTCTCTCCCTGAGAGTACTACAACACGGCTGGATTCTAAATCTACCAAAGTCGCAGTTGGTTCCGACAACTCGACTGTCATTTTTGGGCATGGTTCCGGACACAGAAAAAAAGAGGGTTTTTCTCCCAATGGAAAAAGTCCAGGAACTCCAGAGCAGGGTCAAGGACCTGCTGAAACCAAAAAGAGTGTCAGTTCATCAATGCACTCGAGTATTGGGAAAGATGGTGGCGGCCTACAAGACCATTCCGTTCGGCAGGTTCCAGGCAAGAATTTTTCAGTGGGACCTTCTGGACAAGTGGTCAGGGTCCCATCTACAGATACATCGGAGGATAAGCCTGTCCCCCAGGGCCAGGGTCTCTCCTGTGGTGGCTCCGGAGTGCTCACCTTCTAGAGGGTCGCAGGTTCGGCATTCAAGATTGGGTTCTTGTGAACACGGACGCGAGACTCCGAGGATGGGGAGCAGTCACACAAGGCAGAAATTTTCAGGGAATATGGTCAAGCCAGGAGGCTTCTCTACACATCAATGTGCTGGAGTTAAGAGCCATATACAACGGCCTGCAACAGGCAGAGAGTTTTCTTCGCAACCTACCCGTTCTGTTCCAGTCAGTCAACGTCACAGCAGTGGTGCATGTAAACCGCCAGGGCGGGACAAGGAGCAGAGCAGCAATGGTAGAAGCCACCAGGATTCTTCGCTGGGCGGAAAATCATGTAAGCGCACTGTCAGCAGTGTTCATTCCGGGAGTGGACAACTGGGAAGCAGACTTCCTCAGCAGACACGATCTACATCCAGGGGAGTGGGGACTTCATCAGGAAGTCTTCGCACAGATTACAAGTCAGTGGGGACTGCCCCAGATAGACATGATGGCGTCCCGCCTCAACAAAAAACGACAGACGTATTGTGCAAGGTCAAGAGAGCCTCAGGCGGTCGCAGTGGATGCCCTCGTGACACCGTGGGTGTTCCAGTCTGTCTATGTGTTTCCTCCTCTTCCTCTCATCCCCAAGGTGTTGAGAATAATAAGAAAAAGAGGAATACAGACAATTCTCATTGTTCCAGATTGGCCACGAAGGGCCTAGTATCCGGATCTGCAGGAAATGCTCACAGAAGACCCGTGGCCTCTTCCTCTCAGGGAGAACCTGTTACAACAGGGGCCCTGTCTGTTCCAAGACTTACCGCGGCTGCGTTTGACGGCATGGCGGTTGAACGCTGGATCCTAGCGAAAAAGGGCACTCCGGATGAGGTAATTCCTACTCTGATAAAGGCTAGGAAGGACGTGACAGCTAAATATTATCACCATATATGGCTGAAGTATGTTTCTTGGTGTGAGGCCCGGAATGCTCCTACGGAAGAATTCCATCTGGGCCGTTTCCTTAATTTCCTACAGACTGGAGTGAATTTGGGCCTAAAATTAGGCTCCATTAAAGTTCCGATTTCGGCCCTATCCATTTTCTTTCAAAAGGAATTGGCTTCTCTCCCAGAAGTACAGACTTTTGTGAAGGGAGTGCTGCATATTCAGCCTCCTTTTGTACCTCCAGTGGCACCTTGGGACCTGAACGTGGTGTTGAGTTTCCTTAAGTCACACTGGTTTGAACCACTTAAAACGGTTAAAATATCTCACTTGGAAAATGGTCATGTTGTTAGCCTTGGCTTCGGCTAGGCGAGTGTCGGAGTTGGCGGCTTTGTCTCATAAAAGCCCTTATTTAGTTTTCCATATGGATAGAGCGGAATTGCGGACCCGTCCTCAATTCTTGCCAAAGGTGGTTTCGTCTTTTCATATGAACCAACCTATTGTGGTGCCTGTGGCTACGCGAGACTTGGAGGATTCCGAGTCCCTTGATGTGGTCAGGGCTTTGAAAATTTACGTGGCCAGAACGGCTAGGGGCAGGAAAACAGAAGCACTGTTTATCCTGTATGCAGCCGTCAAGGTTGGCGCTCCTGCTTCCAAGCAGACTATTACTCGCTGGATCTGTAACACGATTCAGCAGGCTCATTCTACGGCTGGATTGCCGTTACCAAAATCAATAAAGGCCTATTCCACCAGAAAAGTGGGCTCTTCTTGGGCGGCTGCCAGAGGGGTCTCGGCATTACAGCTGTGCCGTGCTGCTACTTGGTCGGGTTCAAACACTTTTGCAAAATTCTACAATTTTGATACCCTGGCTGAGGAGGACCTCCTGTTTGCTCAATCGGTGCTGCAGAGTCATCCGCACTCTCCCGCCCGTTTGGGAGCTTTGGTATAATCCCCATGGTCCTAACGGAGTCCCCAGCATCCTCTAGGACGTAAGAGAAAATAAGATTTTAAACCTACCGGTAAATCTTTTTCTCCTAGTACGTAGAGGATGCTGGGGTCGCCCGTCCCAAGTGCGGACTATTTCTGCAAGACTTGTATATAGTTTTTGCTTACATAAGGGTTATGTTAGTGTTCCTCAGTCTCGGACTGATGCTGTGTTGTTTCATACTGTTAACTGGTTCGTATATCCCAAGTTATATGGTGTGGGCTGGTATGAATCTTGCCCTTAGATTAACTAAAATCCTTTCCTCGTACTGTCCGTCTCCTCTGGGCACAGTTTCTCTAACTGGGGTCTGGAGGAGGGGCATAGAGGGAGGAGCAAGTACACACCCATACCTAAAGTTCTTTCTTAGTGCCCATGTCTCCTGCGGAGCCCGTCTATCCCCATGGTCCTTACGGAGTCCCCAGCATCCTCTACGGACTAGGAGAAAATGATTTACCAGTAGGTTTAAAATCTAATTATTTTTTTCAGTATGCTGTTTGGGCAACAGCATACCTGCACCATGGGAGTTAGGGGGGGATGGTCACCAGCCTTGCGAGGTCCAGAGCTGCTTCCCCTCTGCAGGACCACCATCCTGAGAGGTTGTTTGTTCAGCGTGGCACTGCGCCTCAGCTGTCGCAATCGCAACATGCCGCACACCCTTAACACTAGCGTAAAGGTGATGCCTGTGGTGAGTACAAACCGGGGGCCCCGGTTAAATGTGTGGCTGAATGTTGGCGTGGCATATGGGACCCTCCTGGGGGGGGACCAGCTAGAGCCTCCCGTGTAAACTGACTCAAGATGTCTTAAACTAGCCGTAGTGCAATGTTTTTAAGCATGATTGGAGACATTGCCAGTATAAAAAAATAAACACTGTCGCTCCAGCGCCAATGGGGGAGGGGGGGGGGCGGAGCTATTTCAGAGTGGGATCAGTCATTTTGGCGCCTTCCTCTGCTTACTGCAGCAACAATCGGCACACGCAGCTCTTCCTGACGCCCAAGACACGCTGTAAAACTGGTACAGGGTGTAGCAAAGGGGGAGAGCCGCTATTGTGCACAATCTGGGTCCTCTACAGGACAGTCTAATTAGCTGACAGCCTCACTGGGGCTGTACAGCTAGGGGTGTGCTTCTCTCTCTCTCTCTCTCTCTCTCTCTCTCTCTCTCTCTCTCTCTCTCTCTCTCTCTCTCTCTCTCTCTCTCTCTCTCTCTCTCTCTCTCTCTCTCTCTCTCTCTCTCTCTCTCTCTCTCTCTCTCTCTCTCTCTCTCTCTCTCTCTCTCTCTCTCTCTCTCTCTCTCTCTCTCTCTCTCTCTCTCTCTCTCTCCCCTCTGGCATACAGTAAGGGCAGGCTTGATCAGTATTACTGTGTATGTAATTGTGATTACTGTAAACATGGGTAAACACAAACTCTGTAGTTTATGCTACACCAGGTTCTCTCCCTTATCGAATTCTATTTCATGTGATCAATGCAGCCAATCTTCTCAACTCAATGAGTGGGCTGGGGGAAGAGGGTCCAGAGCCTCCTGGCTAGGGGCTCTTAAAACTATGATGTCTGATATGTCATCGCAACTATCTACTAATGTTAAGAAAACAGGCTGTTGCAGACTTGGCTGCTAGGGCAGATGTTACACAGCCCTCCATTTCTCATGCAGGTCCACAAAAGCGTGGTTTACCTGCCCTACTCTCTGATGCAGAGGAGGATTTGGAGGACTTATATCCCATTAGTGGGGATCCTGATTCTGCTCCGGGTATTGAACCCCCTGCAGAGTTAGATGACCTATTTAAGTTGGTCTGGAAAAATCCAGACAAAAAATTTCAAGTGTCAAAAAAGATTTGCGCACTTTCCCATTTGCTCCTGAAGGTAGGAAATTCTGGGAAGCACCCCCGGGGGTTGACTTATCAGTCTCTCGACGGTCCAAAAAGGCGGTGCTGCCAGCCCTGGGCTCCTTTACCATGAAGGATCCTGTGGACAGAAAAATTAAGACTACACCCAAATCTATTTACATGGCAGCAGGTATATCGCAGAGGCCGGTCATAGCAGGTTGCTGGATGACCCATGACATTCATACGTGGGCTACTCAGATTCAAGAAGGCCTCTCCGGGGATATGCTTCTGGGCATGATGGTGACTCTCCTGAAGCAAGTTCAGGACACTGCACGTGTCCTGTGTGACTCACTCAAGGAGATGGGCAATATTAATGCTAGGACTTCTGCCATGGCAGTGTCGGCGTGCATGGCTTTGTGGTTTCGTCAGTGGATAGCGTACGCAGAATCAAAGCGCAGTGTGGAATCCCTCCCTTTTTCGGGGGAATGGCTCTTTGGGGTTGAGTTGGATATGTGGATTTCCAAACTCAATGCTGGGAAATCCACGTTCCTACCCGGGGCCGTCTGTTCTGTCCTTTCAGTCTAACAGATTTCGATCTAGGGCCAGAGGTGCCTCCAATGCGAATAGAAGCACCAGAGGTAAGTCAAAAAGACCTGCAACTACCGGTTCTCAGGAACAGAGCACCAGTTCTGCTTCCACTAACTCCCCATCATGACGGTGCCCACCCACCCCGAGGAGATCCTGAGGTGGGAGCTCGACTGCATCACTTCATCCGCATCTGGGAAAGCTCCTGCCAGGTTACCTGGGTAGGGACCTCATTTCTCAGGGCTGCAAGCTGGAGTTTGATGGTGCTCCTCCCCAACCATTTTTCAAATCAAGCTTGCCAGCTTTGGAGGATACGCAAGTTACGTTGCAACAGGCCATCCGAAAGTTGGTCCAGTCCCACGTCATTGTTCCAGTACCAATACCACAACGAGGCAGGGGTTATTACTCCAACCTGTTTGTGGTACTGAAGCCGGACTGCTCGGTAAGGCCCATTTCTCTGACGTCCTAGTGGATGCTGGGAACTCCGTAAGGACCATGGGGAATAGCGGCTCCGCAGGAGACTGGGCACAAAAGTAAAGCTTTAGGACAACCTGGTGTGCACTGGCTCCTCCCCCTATGACCCTCCTCCAAGCCTCAGTTAGATTTTTGTGCCCGGCCGAGAAGGGTGCACACTAGGGGCTCTCCTGAGCTTCTTAGTGAAAGTTTAGTTTTAGGTTTTTTATTTTCAGTGAGACCTGCTGGCAACAGGCTCACTGCATCGTGGGACTAAGGGGAGAAGAAGCGAACCTGCCTGCTTGCAGCCAGCTTGGGCTTCTTAGGCTACTGGACACCATTAGCTCCAGAGGGACCGAACACAGGCCCAGCCTCGGAGTCCGGTCCCAGAGCCGCGCCGCCGGCCCCCTTACAGAGCCAGAAGCAAGAAGAGGTCCGGAAAAATTGGCGGCAGAAGACATCAGTCTTCAACAAGGTAGCGCACAGCACTGCAGCTGTGCGCCATTGCTCCTCAGGCACACTTCACACTCCGGTCACTGAGGGTGCAGGGCGCTAGGGGGGGGCGCCCTGAGCAGCAATGTAAAACACCTTGGCTGGCGAAAATACACCACATATAACCCCCAGGGCTATATGGATGTATTTTAACCCCTGCCAGAACTCACCAAAAAGCGGGAGAAAAGGTCGCCGAGAAGCCTATCTCCTCAGCACACGAGCGCCATTTCCATCACCGCTCCGCTGGAAGGACGTCTCCCTGACTCTCCCCTGCAGTCCTGCACTACAGAAAAGGGTAAAAAAGAGAGGGGGGGCACTAATTTGGCGCAGTTTTGATAACAGCAGCTATAAAGGGAAAAGCACGTTATATAGTGGTATTCCGGTCTCTCTCTCTCTCTATATATATATATATATATATATATATATATATATATATATATATATATATATATATATATATATATATATATATATATATATATTCGCTCTGGTGTGTGCTGGGGCATAATCTCCCTCTGTCTCCCCAAAGGGCTAGTGGGGTCCTGTCCTCTATCAGAGCATTCCCTGTGTGTGCGGTGTGTCGGTACGATTGTGTCGACATGTTTGAGGAGGAAAATGAGATGGAGGCGGAGCAATTGCCTATAATAGAGTTGTCACCCCCTAGGGAGTCGACACCTGAGTGGATGAGCTTATGGAAGGAATTGCGTGACAATGTCAGCTCTTTACGAAAGACAGTTGACGATATGAGACAGCCGGCTACTCAGCTTGTGCCTGTCCAGGGGTCTCAAACGCCATCAGGGGCTCTAAAACGCCCGTTACCTCAGATGACAGACACGGATACTGACTCCAGTGTCGACGATGATGAGACAAATGTAACTTCCAGTAGGGCCACATGATTGAGGCAATGAAAAATGTTTTGCATATTTCTGATAATACAAGTACCACTAAAAAGGGTATTATGTTTGGTGAGAAAAAACTGCCTGTAGTTTTTCCTGTATCCGAGGAATTAAATGAAGTGTGTGATGAGGCGTGGGTTTCCCCCGATAAAAAACTGATAATTCCTAAAAGGTTATTGGCATCATACCCGTTCCCGCCAGAGGATAGGGCACGTTGGGAAACACCCCCCAGGGTGGATAAAGCGCTCACACGCTTGTCTAAACAGGTGGCACTACCCTCTCCTGATACGGCCGCCCTAAAGGAACCTGCCGACAGAAAGCAGGAGAATATCCTAAAATGTATATACACTCACACGGGTGTTATACTGCGACCGGCAATCGCCTCAGCCTGGATGTGCAGTGCTGGGGTGGCGTGGTCGGATTCCCTGACTGAAAATATTGATACCCTAGATAGGGACAGTATATTACTGACTATAGAGCATTTAAAAGATGCATTTTTATATATGCGTGATGCGCAGAGGGATATTTGCCGACTGGCATCAAGAGTTAGCGCGCTGTCCATTTCTGCCAGAAGAGGGTTATGGACGAGGCAGTGGTCAGGTGATGCGGATTCCCTCGCCGTTTCCTAAAGTCTGCTTTACCGACGTCTCCCTCAGACAGGGAGGCAGTATTGCAAGCCATTCACAAGCTGTATTCCCAGCAGGTGATAATCAAGGTACCCCTCCTGCAACAGGGAAAGGGGTATTATTCCACACTGTTTGTGGTACAGAAGCCGGACGGCTCGGTGAGACCAATTTTAAATCTAAAATCCTTGAACACTTACATACAGAGGTTCAAATTCAAGATGGAGTCACTCAGAGCAGTGATTGCAAACCTGGAAGAAGGGGATTATATGGTGTCTCTGGACATCAAAGATGCTTACCTACATGTCCCAATTTACCCTTCTCACCAAGGGTACCTCAGGTTTGTGGTACAGAATTGTCACTATCAGTTTCAGACGCTGCCGTTTGGCTTGTCCACGGCACCCCGGGTCTTTACCAAGGTAATGGCCGAAATGATGATACTCCTTCGAAGGAAGGGAGTTTTAGTTATCCCTTACTTGGACGATCTCCTGATAAGGGCAAGATCCAGGGAACAGTTGGAAGTCGGGGTAGCACTATCTCAGATAGTGTTGCGGCAGCACGGTTGGATTCTCAATATTCCAAAATCGCAGCTGATCCCGACAACACGCCTTCTATTCCTAGGGATGATCCTGGACACAGTCCAGAAAAAGGTTTTTCTCCCGGAGGAGAAAGCCAGGGAGTTATCCGAGCTAGTCAGAAATCTCCTAAAACCAGGCCAAGTCTCAGTGCATCAATGCACAAGGGTCCTGGGAAAAATGGTGGCTTCCTACGAAGCAATCCCATTCGGCAGATTCCACGCAAGAACCTTCCAGTGGGATCTGCTAGACAAATGGTCCGGGTCGCATCTTCAGATGCATCAGCGGATAATCTTGTCACCAAAGACAAGGGTGTCTCTCCTGTGGTGGTTGCAGAGTGCTCATATTCTAGAGGGCCGCAGATTCGGCATTCAGGACTGGGTCCTGGTGACCACGGATGCCAGCCTGAGAGGCTGGGGAGCAAGTCACACAGGGAAGAAATTTCCAGGGCTTGTGGTCAAGCCTGGAGACATCACTTCACATAAATATCCTGGAGCTAAGGGCCATCTACAATGCTCTAAGCCTAGCAAGACCTCTGCTTCAAGGTCAGCCGGTGCTGATCCAGTCAGACAACATCACGGCAGTCGCCCACGTAAACAGACAGGGCGGCACAAGAAGCAGGAGGGCAATGGCAGAAGCTGCAAGGATTCTTCGCTGGGCGGAAAATCATGTGATAGCACTGTCAGCAGTGTTCATTCCGGGAGTCGACAACTGGGAAGCAGACTTCCTCAGCAGGCACGACCTCCACCCGGGAGAGTGGGGACTTCATCCAGAAGTCTTCCACATGATTGTGAACCGTTGGGAAAAACCAAAGATGGACATGATGGCGTCCCGCCTCAACAAAAAACTAGACTGGTATTGCGCCAGGTCAAGGGACCCTCAGGCAATAGCTGTGGACGCTCTGGTAACACCATGGGTGTACCAGTCAGTGTATGTGTTCCCTCCTCTGCCTCTCATACCCAAGGTACTGAGAATTATAAGACTGAGAGGAGTAAGAACTATACTCGTGGCTCCGGATTGGCCAAGAAGGACTTGGTACCCGGAACTTCAAGAGATGCTCACAGAGGACCCGTGGCCTCTACCTCTAAGAAGGGACCTGCTCCAGCAGGGACCCTGTCTGTTCCAAGACTTACCGCGACTGCGTTTGACGGCATGGCGGTTGAATGCCGGATCCTGAAGGAAAAAGGCATTCCGGATGAAGTCATCCCTACCCTGATCAAAGCCAGGAAGGATGTAACCGCACAACATTATCACCGTATTTGGCGTAAATATGTTGCGTGGTGCGAGGCCAGGAAGGCCCCTACAGAGGAATTTCAACTGGGTCGTTTCCTGCATTTCCTGCAAACAGGACTGTCTATGGGCCTAAAATTAGGGCCATTAAGGTTCAAATTTCGGCCCTGTCGATTTTCTTCCAGAAAGAACTGGCTTCAGTTCCTGAAGTTCAGACGTTTGTCAAGGGGGTACTGCATATACAGCCTCCTTTTGTGCCTCCAGTGGCACCTTGGGATCTCAATGTAGTTTTGGGGTTCCTAAAATCACATTGGTTTGAACCACTCACCACTGTGGACTAAAAATATCTCACATGGAAAGTGGTAATGCTGTTGGCCCTGGCTTCGGCCAGGCGTGTGTCAGAATTGGCGGCTTTATCCTATAAAAGCCTTACCTAATTTTTCATACGGACAGGGCAGAATTGAGGACTCGTCCTCAATTTCTCCCTAAGGTTGTTTCAGCGTTTCACCTGAACCAGCCTATTGTGGTACCTGCGGCTACTAGGGACTTGGAGGACTCCAAGTTGCTGGATGTAGTCAGGGCCCTGAAAATATGTTTCCAGGACGGCTGGAGTCAGAAAATCTGACTCGCTGTTTATCCTGTATGCACCCAACAAGCTGGGTGCTCCTGCTTCTAAGCAGACTATTGCTCGTTGGATTTGTAGTACAATTCAGCTTGCACATTCTGTGGCAGGCCTGCCACAGCCTAAATCTGTAAAAGCCCATTCCACAAGGAAGGTGGGCTCATCTTGGGCGGCTGCCCGAGGGGTCTCGGCTTTACAACTTTGCCGAGCAGCTACTTGGTCAGGGGCAAACACGTTTGCTAAATTCTACAAATTTGATACGCTGGCTGAGGAGGACCTGGAGTTCTCTCATTCGGTGCTGCAGAGTCATCCGCACTCTCCCACCCGTTTGGGAGCTTTGGTATAATCCCCATGGTCCTTACGGAGTTCCCAGCATCCACTAGGACGTCAGAGAAAATAAGAATTTACTTACCGATAATTCTATTTCTCGTAGTCCGTAGTGGATGCTGGGCGCCCATCCCAAGTGCGGATTGTCTGCAATACTTGTACATAGTTGCTGTTACAAAAATCGGGTTTTTGTTGTTGTGAGCCATCTTTTCAGAGGCTCCGCTGTTATCATGCGGTTAACTGGGTTCAGATCACAGGTTGTACGGTGTGGCTGGTATGAGTCTTACCCGGGATTCAAAATCCTTCCTTATTGTGTACGCTCGTCCGGGCACAGTATCCTAACTGAGGCTTGGAGGAGGGTCATAGGGGGAGGAGCCAGTGCACTCCAGGTAGTCCTAAAGCTTTACTTTTGTGCCCAGTCTCCTGCGGAGCCGCTATTCCCCATGGTCCTTACGGAGTTCCCAGCATCCACTACGGACTACGAGAAATAGAATTATAGGTAAGTAAATTCTTATTTTTGAATCTAAAGTCCTTGAACCCTTACCTAAAGGTTTTCAAGTTCAAAATGGAATCCCTGAAGGCAGTGATTGTGGGCCTGGGATTTCAGGAATTCCTGATTTCCTTGGATATCTAGGACGCCTACCTTCATACTCCTTACTCCAATTTGGCCACCTCATCAGACTTATCTGAGGTTTGCCCTCCTGGACAATCACTACCAGTTCCAGGCACTACCCTTTGGCCTGTCCACGGCTCCGAGGGTCTTCACAAAGGTGATGACGGAGATGATGTTCCAACTCCGGGTTAAGGGTGTCAGTGTTGTCCCTTACCTGGACGATCTTCTGATTTTAAAAGCAAGATTCAGGGATCTTTTATTGCTCCATATCGATCACACTATCCAACTTCTGTCACGCCATGGGTGGATTCTCAATCTGCAGAAGTCCTACCTGGAGCCAACTCAGCGGCTCCTGTTCCTGGGGATGTTACTGGATACGGTGGCCCAGAAACACTTCCTCCCGGAGGACAAAGCTAGAACACTTTAGGAGATGGTCCGCATGGTGCTCCGACCTGCTCGAGTGTCCATCCATCTTTGCATCAGATTGTTGGAAGATAGTCTCCTCACACGAGGCGATCCAATATGGGAGATTCCATGCCAGAACATTTCAATTGGATCTCCTGAGCAAGTGGTCCGGATCACAAATACAGATGCACCGAATGATTCTGCTTTTAACCTCAAGCCAGGATTTCCCTTGTGGTGGCTGCAGTCCTCAAATCTCCTGGAAAGTCAGAGTTTCGGGATTCAGGATTGGACACTCCACACGACGTCTGCGAGAATGGGGAGCTGTCACCCAAGGGGCGCGGTTCCAGGGCACGTGGTCAGCCCACGAAGCCCTCCTTCCGATCAACATTCTGGAACTTCGGGCGATCTACAATTCTCTGCTTCAGGCCTCTCCTCTGCTCACGCGATCCATGTTCAGTCTGACAACGCCACAGCGGTGGCGTACATCAATCGGCAAGAAGGGACAAAAATCAGAGCCTTCTTGCGAGAGGTGTCAAAGATACTCCTCTGGGCGGAAAGAAATGCCAGAGCAATGTTGGCAATCTTCATTCAGGGTGTGAACAACTGGGAAGCGGACTTCCTGAGTCGTGGTGACTCCACCATCAGGTGTTCCAGCAGATCATCCACTGGTGGGGCTGCCCACAGATGGACATGATGGCTTCTCGACTCAACAAGATGCTTCACTAGTATTTCTCACGAACCAGGGACCCTCAGGCGAGAGCAGTGGATGCACTGACGTCTTGGCCTTACCGGCTGGTCTACGTATTTCCTCTGATTCCGTTGCTCCCAAGGGTGCTCAAGTGAATCAGAAATCAAGGAGTCCAGGCAATTCTGATTCGCCCAGGTTTGGCTCGGAGAGCGTGGTACACGGATCTTCTGGACATGTCCGTCGAAGACCCTTGGCCTCTACCAGTAAGGAGCGATTTTCTTCAATAGGGACCGTTTGTCTACCTGGACTTACGGCGACTTCGTTTGTTGGCATGAAGGTTGAGCGGAACATCCTAGCTCAGAAGGGCCTTTCCAAAAAGTTTATTGCTACCATGGTTCAGGCCAGGAAACCTGTGACGTCAAAACACTATCATCATATCTGGAGAAGATGTCTCTTGGTGCGAGGAATGCACGTATCAGCCTGCAGAGTTCCACTTGGGACGTTTCTTGCGTTTCCTGAAGGCTGGTGTGGATAAGGGCTTACGTCTGGGTTCCATTAAGGTCCAGATTTCAGCTCAGTCAATTTTCTTTCAGAAGAAATTGGCAGTGTTGCCAGAAGTTCAGACCACCTTGCAAGGGGTACTCCACATACAACCTCCTTTTGTGCTGCCTACGGCACCCTGGGATTTGAATGTGGTGCTGGATTTTCTACAGTCCTCCTGGTTTGAACCCCTCACAACATTCGAAGACCAGTACCTCATGTGGAATACTGTGATGTTACTGACCCTGGCTTTTGGTAGATGTCTCAGAATTGGGGGGCCTTATGAAAAAGTCCATACTTGGTCTTTTACGAGGACAGAGCGGCGCTCTGGACTAGGCAGCAGTTCCTTGCCGAAGGTTGTCTCTGCGTTCCACTTGAATCAACCTATTGTGGTTTCGTCATGTTTTGGCACTTCTGCTCCTCCGGAGACATTGGATGCTGAGCGAGCCTTGAAGGTCTCTGATCCGAGCCATTCGCCTGACATAAAGACGGATTACTAGTTCGTGCTCTATAATGCGCAGAAAAAGGGTTGTCCTGCTTTAAAGCAGTCCATTGCTCGTTGGCTTAGTCATAATATCCAACAGGCCTATATGTCGGCAGCATTACTTGTTCCTAAGTCTCTAAAGGCCCACTCTACAAGATCAGTGGGCTTCTGCCTGTGGAGTCTCTGCCTTGCAACTATGCTGAGCTGTTACCTGGTCAAGGAAGAACACAAGTTTGATACCCTGGCCAAAGAGGATTCCCAGTTTAGGCAGGTGCACGTTCTGGAAGCTATGGGACGTCCCCATAGTACTAAGTCTCCCCAATATTCCTTATGGATGCTAGAGAAAATAGGATTTTAATTACCTACCGGTAAATCCTTTTCTCGTAGTCCATAAGGGATATTGGGCGCCCGCCTCAGTGCGTTGACTTTTCTGCAGGTTCTCTTTTATGTGGTTACCTGTTGCTGTTATTGTTACCAGCTGTTGCTGGTTGTGGTGTGCTGGTAGAGAAATCTCACCACTCCTTGTTATGTACCTTCTCTCATATATGTCCTTTCTCCTTCGGGCACTGTTTTATCTATAACTGCCTGTGGGAGGGGGGGCATAGAGGGTAGGAGCCAGCACACTCTGTGAAGAAATTTAAAGCGCATCGGCTCTTTTGGACCCCATCTATACCCCATCGTACTAAGTCTCCCCAATATCCATTATGGACTACGAGAAAAGGATTTACCGGTATGTAACTAAAATCCTATTTATGTATTTTTTTTTTTTTTTTTTTTTCTTTCTGTATATTGTTTTTGTGTTTTGAACCCACCAAGGTTTCAGGGTGGGTGTCCAGCGGATACATACATAAATAACATTTTCCCATTCCTGTGAAGTGGTCTCCTCATTTAATGCAGTAAATTGTCTTTTTTAAAAAATGGTATGCCTTGTTGTGCTGCCTTATTATTATTATTATTATTATTATTATTATTATTATTATTACTACACCTACTAAGATTTTAATTCGGATAGGAAAAATTAGCAAAAAATAAAAATACTCCTATTTTCAAGTACAGATTTTTTTTATTTTATTTTTGCGCAAACCTAAACTTAGAAGCCTGCTGTTAGCTATTTTGGAAAGGTAGATTAATATTAAAATGGGAACTACAAAGTGTGTGTATTGATAGAGAGAGAGAGAGAGAGAGAGAAAAAAAATCCGGTTTGCATGTAGTTCACTTTTTTGGCCACATTGTTTACATTTCTTCTTCAGGTTTCATAGGTAGCTACAGGGATAACATTGTGTTTATAGGTGGTAGAATCAGCTCCTGGGCACTATACAATTAAGCCCTTCAGATATCCCATGATGCTCCGGTCCCTCACTATAACCCCGCCCCCATGCTCAGACTGGTAAGTTGTGTGTTTTTTTTTTTTTCTTCGTATGGTGAAGCTGGAAGCACCTTTTTGCAGGGGGCGGCTCCTGCAGCCTCAAAGCATTTTTTACTTACTTTTTTTTCCTCTTTTTACACTGAGCCTGTCTCTGACTGTCTCTTAGACTCCAGCACACAGGCTCCAACACTCTCCGCTGGCACTTAAACTCCTGCTTGGGCACTGCTTTGGACGGATAATTGCGGCAGGGCCTACACACAAGTGTCTAGCCCCACTGCTGCTGGCAACCCCTGGACTACGTGGCCGGCCATCTGGGAGCAGGTAAGAGGGTCCCGGTCACCGCAAATCGCGGCCCGTCGCGCTTCCTGGTAGGCGGATGCTGACGCTGGCTGTGGACACTGGCACCGACCAGGGACTCCACTTGACCACCAGGGCATATGGGGGCACAGGAATTATTACGGGCTCCCCAGTACCAGTGATTGAAATGACAGCATAGGGGAGGGAGCGCCAACCTGTAGCCTCTCCTCCAGCTTTGGGTGCTAGTCCATGCAGACTTCCTGCTGTTAAGCTGCAGCTTCACACCCTCCTTCCCTCAGAGACTCCGACAGCCATACTTGTGCAAGCATGCCCGATCTCCGGGAACACTGGTTCCAGTCTCCCTGTAAAACCGGCTCCACGGAGCCAGGATTTTACAACACTGATATCCTACCGGGTGGTCTTCTGTATGCCGACTGACGGGAACCTGGCGCACAGTATACCGGCGCCGGGATCCCGACAACCGGCATACCGACACTTATTCTCCCTCGTGGGGTTCCACGACCCCCCTGGAGGGAGAATAAAATAGTCTGGCGCGCGTAGCGCGCCTGCAAGGGGCTCATTTGCGCTCGCCACACTGTCGGTAAGCCGGCGGTCGGGCTCCCGGCGCCGGTATGCTGGTCGCCGGGAGCCCGACCGCCGGCATATCGTAGTGAACCCATCCTACCTGCTGATAACCAAAAGTTGAGTAGTTGATAAAGTGCTCATTGCAGTTATACTATTGTATTTCTCTGCATTGTATGTGACGTGTGCTAGTTTCTGATGTCTGATATTTCTCTCTTCAGCTTTACATATACTTATATCTATCCCTGTCTTTTCTCTTACGTCCCAGAGGATGCTCTGGTCCATATTAGTACCATGGGTATAGACTGGTCCACCAGGAGCCATTGGCACTTTAAGAGTTTAACAGTGTGGGCTGGCTCCTCCCTCTAGGACCCTCCTACCAGACTCTGTTTTAGAAAATTTGCCCGGAGGAGCCGGTTATAGCTAGGGGATATCTACAGAGCTTCTTTCAACAGCCTCCCTGCATCGAGTAACTGAGGGGGGGAGCAGTGTTCGCCTTGCGGGGTCTGAGCCACTGTCTCCGCTGACTGGACACTGAGCTCCAGAGGGGATAGATCGCTCCCCACCGCAGGGGAACGCTCACTCCAGCAGCATGCCGCCACCCCCTTACAGAGCTGAAGTGTGGTGAGTGAGTCATCGGCTCCCTAACAAGCAGGGAGCCGATGTGAAGATGGCGGCTACAGGGTAGGAGCGCAGTACTAACTGCGCTCCGGGGAGCTCAGCGGTACTTAGGTGCGGCGCTGTGAGGGGTGCCCTGAGCGCCTTAACCCTACACTGACCAGAAAGCTTGTCGGGGTCCGCGGATCTCAGCCAGCACAAAAGCCTCGGGCCAGTATAATCTAGGAAGAGCGGGAAGACTGCGCCATTAAGGGGGCGGAGCTTCTCAGAGCGGACCCATCAGCGTTCAGCGCCATTTTCCTGCCTGCAGACACGCTGCCAGTGGAACAGTAGTTCCTCCAGAGCACCTCCAGCTATCTGTACGGTACCAGGGGGTTGTAGAAGGGAGGGGAGGCTGTGTAAAGACTGTCACCTATTAAGGGACACAGTCAGCACTGGTTAAGGGTCTCCCTATACCGATATAGCGCTGTGTGGGTTGGCTCCAATCCCTGTGTCTCTCTGCCATTCTTGGGGCGGGAAACTCTGTCTACCCTCTGTGTATGTGGGGTGTACAAGCAAACATGTCTAGAGACTGTCTCATATGCTGCAGAGGATTTATCTTCTCTGGAAGATCCCATCCCATGTAATCAGGATTGCACTGTTGTAGCGCAGATCCCAGCTAGAGAACCGGAGTGGTTAACCTCTCTTAGGGGGACTATTTCTCAGATTTCTGAAAGGATTGAGCATGCTACTTTGGTATTGCAGTCCTCTATGACAGTATGGTCCGATACTGCTCCCTCGGGGTCCCCTGCGGTACACTCTCTCATAAAGGTGCTCTTGCCCAGATTATGCAGGATGACACGGATACAGATTCTGACACAGCAGACGGTGATCGGCATCACTTGCTACGGGGGTGTAGTTGATGATGATTGAGGCCATGCGGGATGTGTTACATATTTCTGAGACGCCTCCTGAGCAGGTTGAGGAGGCCTTTTTCACAGACCGTAAGAAAGCCCCTCTCACCTTTCTGGCATCTAAGGAATTAAATGCTATATTTGGAAAATCCTGGGAAATCCCGGAGAAAAAAATTCCAGATCCCTAAAAGGGTTCTGGTTGCTTTTCCCTTCCTGGAAGATGATAGAAATGAATGGGAGTCTCCGCCTATAGTCGACGCCTCTGTCTCTAGGCTGTCAAAACAGGTGGTCTTACCAGTCCCGGGATCTACCGCGTTGAAAGACCCGGCAGATCACAAAGTGGATGCTACTCTCAAATCCATATACACGGCTTCAGGGGCTATACTGCGGCCTACTATTGCCTGTGAATGGATTTCAAAAGCTATAGCAAAGTGGTCAATCGCTCTGCATGAGGACTTGACTACTATGGATAAAGGCGACGTTGATTTATTTTTACGTAACATGCAGGGTTCCTGGTAGAATACATGAAGGATCTGGGTTCCATGGCTGCGGGGATCTCCTCCATGTCCGTCTCGGCTTGCAGGGGTCTCTGGCTGCGCCAATAGTCTGCGCAATGCGGAATCCAGGAAAAGTGTGGAGAGCCTACCCTATACAGGTCAGGCTCTGTTTGGGGAGTCGCTGGATGCGTAGATTGCTACAGCGGGTGTCTCCTTTTCTCCCCTCAGCTGCACCGGCTACGAAGAAGCCTTTTATTCCCAATACGTCGGTCTTTTCGGCCCACTAGGCCTAGAAAGAACAAGCCCTCTCACACATTCTCTAGAGGTGGTCGTGCCAAATCCAAAAAGCCTGCTCTCCCGCAGGTTCCCAGGATTTGAAGCCTACTTCTGGTACCTCAAAGTCCTCAGCATGACTGTGGACCGCAAAGCCTGGAGGAAGGTCAGGTGTGTGCAAGACCCCGGCATTTCAGCCACATCTGGGTGTCGTCTGGCCTGGACCCCTGGGTACAGGTTATTGTGTCCTGGGGGTACAGGCTGGAGTTTAAAACTCTCTCCCACCTCACAGATTCTTCAAATTGGGCTTGCCGGCTTTTCCGGTAGACGGAGCTATTCTACTGGACGCTATCCGAAAATTGATAGTGTCCGAGGTCATTGTTCCAGTTCCACCTCATCAGTTGACCAAAGGTTACTATTCAAACCTTTTTGTGGTTCCGAAGCCGGATGGTTCAGTAAGGCCAATTCTGAACTTGAAATCTTTGAACCCTTATCTCTGGGACTTTAAATTCAAGGTGGAGTCTCTGAGGGCAGTTATGTCAGGACTGGCGGAGGGGGGTTCCTGGTGTCCCTGGACATCAAGGATGTATACCATCACATTCCCATTTGGTCGCCGCATCAGGCTTATCTCAGGTTTGCACTGTTAGACGATCACTATCCGTTTCGGGTACTGCCGTTCGGTCTCTCCACGGCACCGAGGGTCTTCACCAAGGTGATGGCAGTGATGATGGTTCTCCTCCGCAAGCAGGGGGTGAACATAATTCCGTATCTGGATGATCTGCTGATCAAGGCGTCGTCCAAGGAGAAGTTGTTAAGATCCATTGCTCTCACAACGCATCTGCTCAAGGAGCGTGGTTGGATTCTGAACCTTCCAAAGTCTCATCTGAAGCCGACAAGGAGGCGGTCTTTCCTGGGGATGATCGTCGACACGGCGGTGCAGAGGGTGTTTCTACAGGTGGAGAAAGCATTTGGTGATTCAAACCATGGTTTGGGATGTCTTAAAGCCTGCCAGGGTGTCGGTTCATCAGTGCATCCGCCTTCTGGGGAAGATGGTTGCCTCCTACGAGATTCTGCAGTACGGAAGGTACATGCTCACTCCTTTCAACTGGATCTCTTGGACCAGTGGTCGGGATCTCACCTGCACATGCACCAGAGGATACGTCTGTCTCCGAAAGCCAGGATTTCGCTCCTCTGGTGGCTACAACTACCACACCTTCTGTAGGGCCGAAGGTTCGTAGTTCAGGACTGGATCCTTCGAACCACGGATGCAAGTCTAAGAGGTTGAGGAGCAGTCGCTCAAGGGGAAACCTTCCAAGGATGGTGGTCGAGTCAGGAGTCCCTTCTTCCGATAAACATCCTGGAGCTAAGAGCTGTATACAACTGCCTTCTTCAAGCAGCACATCTTCTACAGGATCGGTCTGTTCAGGTGCAGTCGGACAACGTGACTACAGTGGCTTACATAAACCGATAAGGCGGAACGAAGAGCAGGGCTGCCATGTCGGAGGTGACAAAAATCCTCCTCTGGGCAGAAAGGCACGCTGTAGCGATGTCATCAATCTTCATTCCGGGAGTAGACAACTGGGAAACTGACTTCCTCAGCAGACACGATCTCCATCCAGGAGGTGGGGCCTCCACCCGGAGGTGTTCGAGGAGGTAACCAGGTGGTGGGGGTTTCCTCACATAGACATGATGGCCTCCCGCGTCAACAAGAAGCTGCGGAGGTACTGTTCCAGGGACCCACAGGCAGTGGCGGTGGACGCGCTAGTAATGCCATGGGTGTTCACGTCAGTGTATGTATTCCCTCCACTTCCTCTAATTCCAAGAGTTCTAAAACTTGTAAAAAGAACAAAAGTTCTGGCAATCCTCATTGCTCCAGACTGGCCAAGGAGGGCTTGGTACGCGGATCTGCTGGGTCTACTGCTGGAAGATCCAATGCCCCTACCTCTTCGAGAGGATCTACTACTGCAGGGTCCATTCGCTTATCAAGACTTACCGCGGCTACGTTTGACGGCATGGCGGTTGATGGCCAGATCTTGGCTCGGAAGGGTATTCCGAGCTAGGTTATTCCTACCCTAATACAGGCTAGGAAAGGGGTATTGTCTACACATTACTATCGAATTTGGAAAAAATGTGACTCTTGGTGTGAATCCAAGAAATTTCCTGCGGTGGCGTTTCAACTTGGATGTTTTCTCCTCTTCCTGCAAGCAGGTGTGGATATGGGCCTGAGATTGGGCTCCATCAAGGTCCAGATCTCCACTTTGTCCATTTTCTTCCAGAAACAATTGGCTGTCCTCCCTGAGGATCAGACCTTTTTGAAATGGGTTCTGCACATCCAGCCTCCCTTTATGGCGCCAACGGCACCCTGTGATCTTGATGTGGTGTTAAAGTTCCTGAAATCGGATTGGTTTGAGCCTCTACAGGAGGCTTAAAATAAGATTTTACTTACCGATAAATCTATTTCTCGTAGTCCGTAGTGGATGCTGGGGACTCCGTCAGGACCATGGGGATATAGCGGCTCCGCAGGAGACAGGGCACAATAATAAAAGCTTTAGGATCAGGTGGTGTGCACTGGCTCCTCCCCCTATGACCCTCCTCCAAGCCTCAGTTAGGATACTGTGCCCGGACGAGCGTGCATAATAAGGAAGGATATTGAATCCCGGGTAAGACTCATACCAGCCACACCAATCACACCGTACAACCTGTGATCTGAACCCAGTTAACAGTATGATAACAACGAAGGAGCCTCTGAAAAGATGGCTCACAACAAGAATAACCCGATTTTTGTAACAATAACTATGTACAAGTATTGCAGACAATCCGCACTTGGGATGGGCGCCCAGCATCCACTACGGACTACGAGAAATAGATTTATCGGTAAGTAAAATCTTATTTTCTCTGACGTCCTAGTGGATGCTGGGGACTCCGTCAGGACCATGGGGATTATACCAAAGCTCCCAAACGGGCGGGAGAGTGCGGATGACCCTGCAGCACCGAATGAGAGAACTCCATGTCCTCCTCAGCCAGGGTATCAAATTTGTAGAATTTAGCAAACGTGTTTTCCCCTGACCAAGTAACTGCTCGGCAAAGTTGTAAAGCTGAGACCCCTCGGGCAGTCGCCCAAGATGAGCCCCCTTCCTTTTGGAATGGGCTTTTACCGATTTTGGCTGTGGCAGGCCTGCCACAGAATGTGTAAACTGAATTGTATTACAAATCCAGCGAGCAATCGTCTGCTTAGAAGCAGGAGCACCCATCTTGTTGGGTGCATACAGGCTAAACAGCGAGTCAGATTTTCTGACTCCAGCCTTCCTGGAAACATATTTTTCAGGGCCCTGACAACGTCAAGTAACTTGGAGTCCTCCAAGTCCCTAGTACCCGCAGGTACCACAATAGGTTGGTTCATGTGAAAAACAGAAAACACCTTAAGGAGAAATTGAGGACGAGTCCTCAATTCTGCCCTGTCAGAATGAAAAATTAAGTAAGGGCTTTATATATGATAAAGCCGCCAATTCTGACACACGCCTGGCTGAAGCCAGGGCTAATAGCATCGTCACCTTCCATGTGAGATATTTTAAGTCCACAGTGGTGAGTGGTTCAAACCAATGTGACTTTAGGAAACTCAAAACAACATTGAGATCCCAAGGTGCCACTGGGGCACAAAAGGAGGCTGTATATGCAGTACCCCTTTTACAAACATCTGAACGTCAGGCACTAAAGCCAGTTCTTTCTGGAAGAAATTCGACAGGGCCGAAATTTGAACCTTAATGGACCCTAATTTTAGGCCCATAGACAGTCCTGTTTTCAGAAAATGTAGGAAACGACCCAGTTGGAATTCCTCTGTAGGGGCCTTCTTGGCCTCACACCACGCAACATATCTTCGCCAAATGCGGTGAAAATGTTTTGCGGTTACATCCTTCCTGTCTTCGACCAGGGCAGGGATGACTTCATCTGGAATGCCCTTTCAGGATCCGGCGTTCAACCGCCATGCCGTCAAACGCGGCCGCGGTAAGTCTTGGAACAGACAAGGCCCCTGCTGGAGCAGGTCCTTTCTTAAAGGTAGAGGCCACGGGTCTTCCGTGAACATCTCTTGAAGTTTCGGGTACCAAGTCCTTCTTGGCCAATCCGGAACCACGAGTATCATTCTTACTCATCTCCCTCTTATGATTCTCAGTACTTTTTGTATGAGAGGCATAGGAGGGAACACATACTCTGACTGGTACATCCACAGTGTTACCAGAGCGTCCACCGCTATTGCCTGAGGGTCCCTTGACCTGGCGCAATATCTAGTTTTTTGTTCAGGCGGGACGCCATCATGTCCACCTTTGGTTTTTCACAACGGTTTACAATCATGTGGAAGACTTCCCGATGAAGTCCCCACTCTCCCGGGTGGAGGTCATGCCTGCTGAGGAAGTCTGCTTCCCAGTTTTCCACTCCCGGAATGAACACTGCTGAGAGTGTTATCACATGATTTTTCGCCCAGCGAAGAATCCTTGCAGTTTCTGCCATTTCCCTCCTGCTTCTTGTGCCGCCCTGTCTGTTTACGTGGGCGACTGCCGTGATGTTGTCCCACTGGATCAATACCGGCTGACCTTGAAGCAGACGTCTTGCTAAGCTTAGAGCATTGTAAATTGCCCTTAGCTCCAGTATATTTATGTGGAGAGAAGTCTCCAGACTCGATCACACTCTCTGGAAATTTTTTCCTTGTGTGACTGCTCCCCAGCCACTCAGGCTGGCATCCGTGGTCACCAGGACCCAGTCCTGAATGCCGAATCTGCGGCCCTTTCATAGATGAGCACTCTGCAGCCACCGCAGAAGAAACACCCTTGTCCTTGGAGACAGGGTTATCCGCTGATGCATCTGAAGATGCGATCCGGACCATTTTTCCAGCAGATCCCACGTAAAGGTTCTTGCGTGAAATCTACCGAATGGGATCGCTTTGTAAGAAACCACCATTTTTCACAGGATCCTTGTGCAATGATGCACTGATACTTTTCCTGGTTTTAGGAGGTTCCTGACTAGCTCGGATAACTCCCTGGCTTTCTTCTCCGGGAGAAAACATCCTTTTCTGGACTGTGTCCAGAATCATCCCTAGGAACAGTAGACGTGTCGTCGGAAAAAACTGCGATTTTGGAATATTTAGAATCCACTCGTGCTGTCGTAGAACTACTTAAGATAGTGCTACTCCGACCTCCAACTGTTCTCTGGACCTTGCCCTTATCAGGAAAGCGTCCATATTTCTTTTAAGAAGAATCATCATTTCGGCCATTACCTTGGTAAAGACCCGGGGTGCCGTGGACAATCCAAACGGCAGCGTCTGAACTGATAGTGACAGTTCTGTACCACGAACCTGAGGTACCCTTGGTGAGAAGGGCAAATTTGGACATGTAGGTAAGCGTCCCTGATATCCAGTGACACCATATCGTCCCCTTCTTCCTGGTTCGCTATCACTGCTCTGAGTGACTCCATCTTGATTTGAACGCTTGTATGTAAGTGTTCAAATATTTCAGATCTCACCTAGCCGTCTGGCTTCAGTACCACAATATAGTGTGGAATAATACCCCTTCCCTTGTTGTAGAAGGGGTACTTTGATTATCACCTGCTGGGAATACAGCCTGTGAATTGTTCCCAATACTGCCTCCCTGTCGGAGGGAGACTTTGGTAAAGCAGACTTCAGGAACTTGTGAGGGGGAGACGTCTCGAATTTCCAATGTACACCTGGGATACTACGTGTAGGATCCAGGAGTCCACTTGTGAGTGAGCCCACTGCGTGCTGAAACTCTTGAGATGACCCCCTACCGCACCTGAGTCCGCTTGTACGGCCCCAGCGTCATGCTGCGGACTTGGCAGAAGCTGTGGAGGGCTTCTGTTCCTGGGAATGGGCTGCCTGCTGCAGTCTTCTTCCCTTTCCTCTACCCCTGGGCAGATATGACTGGCCCTTTTGCCCGCCTGCCCTTCTGGGGACGAAAGGACTGAGACTGAAAAGACTGTGTCCTTTTCTGCTGAGATGTGACTTGGGGTAACAAAAGGTGGATTTTTCAGCTGTTGCCATGGCCACCAGGTCCGATGGACCGCCCCTTTATACGGCAATACTTCCATGTGCCGTCTGGAATCTGCATCACCAGACCACTGTCGTCTGGCAGATATGGACATCACATTTACTCTTGATGCCAGAATGCAAATATCCCTCTGCGCATCTCGCATATATAGAAATGCATCCTTAAAATGCTCTATAGTCAATAAATCTTGTCCCTGTCAAGGGTATCAATATTTTCAGTCAGGAAATCCGACCAAGCCCCCTCAGCGCTGCACATCCAGGCTGAGGCGATTGCTGGTCGTAGTATAACACCAGTATATGTGTATATACTTTTAGGATATTTTTCAGCTTCCTATCAGCTGGCTCCTTGAGGGCTGCCGTATCTGGAGACGGTAACGCCACTTGTTTTTATAAGCGTGTGAGCGCCTTATTCACCCGAAGGTGTGTTTCCCAACTCGCCCTAACTTCTGGCGGGAAAGGGTATACCGCCAATAATTTTCTATCGGAGGAAACCCACGTATCATCACACACTTCATTTAATTTATCTGATTCAGGAAAAACTACAAGTAGTTTATTCACACCCTACATAATACCCTTATTTGTGGTACTTGTAGTATCAGAAATATGTAACACCTCCTTCATTGCCCTTAACATGAAACGTGTGGCCCTAAAGGAAAATACGTTTGTTTCTTCACCGTCGACACTGGAGTCAGTGTCCGTGTCTGTGTCGACCGACTGAGGTAAATGGGCGTTTTTACAAGCCCCTGACGGTATCTGAGACGCCTGGACAGGTACTAATTTGTTTGCCGGCCGTCTCATGTCGTCAACCGACCTTGCAGCGTGTTGACATTATCACGTAATTCCTAAATAAGCCATCCATTCCAGTGTCGACTCCCTAGAGAGTGACATCACCAATACAGGCAATTTGCTCCGCTTCCTCACCAACATCGTCCTCCTACATGTCGACACACACGTACCGACACACAGCACACACACAGGGAATGCTCTGACAGAGGACAGGACCCCACTAGCCCTTTGGGGAGACAGAGGGAGAGTTTGCCAGCACACACCAAAAACGCGATAATTATACAGGGACAACCCCTTATACAAGTGTTTTCCCTTATAGCATTTTTATATATGTAATCATATCGCCAAATAAGTGCCCCCCCTCTCTGTTTTAACCCTGTTTCTGTAGTGCAGTGCAGGGGAGAGCCTGGGAGCCTTCCTCACAGCAGAGCTGAGCAGGAAAATGGCGCCGTGTGCTGAGGAGAATAGGCCCCGCCCCCTTTTCGGCGGGCTCTTCTCCCGGAGTTTGTGAGATCTGGCAGGGGTTAAATACATCCATATAGCCTCAAGGGCTATATGTGATGTATTTTAGCCATAAAAAGGTATTATACATTGCTGCCCAGGGCGCCCCCCCCCAGCGCCCTGCACCCTCAGTGACAGTTGGTGACTGTTGGTGAAGTGTGCTGACAACAATGGCGCACAGCTGCAGTGCTGTGCGCTACCTTATGAAGACTGAAAGTCTTCTGCCGCCTGTTTCTGGACCTCTGTACCTCTTCAACTTCGGCATCTGCAAGGGGGGTCGGCGGCACGGCTCCGGGACGAACCCCAGGGTGAGACCTGTGTTCCGACTCCCTCTGGAGCTAATGGTGTCCAGTAGCCTAAGAAGAAAATCCATCCTGCACGCAGGTGAGTTTTCTTCTCTCCCCTAAGTCCCTCGTAGCAGTGAGCCTGTTTCCAGCAGGACTCACTGAAAATAAAAAACCTAACTTAAACTTTTATTCTAAGCAGCTCAGGAGAGCCACCTAGATTGCACCCTTCTCGTCGGGCACAAAAATCTAACTGAGGCTTGGAGGAGGGTCATAGGGGGAGGAGCCAGTGCACACCACCTGATCCTAAAGCTTTTATTATTGTGCCCTGTCTCCTGCGGAGCCGCTATATCCCCATGGTCCTGACGGAGTCCCCAGCATCCACTAGGACGTCAGAGAAATCCAGTTTCTCACGTCGAAAGCGGTCACTTTGTTGTCCTTGGCTTCGGCTTTACGTGTGTCGGAATTGGGGGCTTTGTCCTGTAAAAGTCCCTATCTGGCCTTCCATGAAGATAGGGCGGAACTCAGGATTAGTCAACAGTTCCTTCGTAAGGTTATGTCGGCTTTTCATATCAACCAACCTATTGTGGTGCCAGTGGCTACTGACTCCTCAATTGCTTCAAATGCCTTGGATGTTGTGAGGGATTTGAAGATTTATGTGAAGAGGACGGCACGTCACAGAAATTTGACTGTCCTCTATGATCCCTAGAAAATTGGGTGTCCTGCTTCTAAGCAGTCGATTTCCCACTGGATCAGGTTCACCATCCAGCATGCATATTCTACGGCAGGATTGCAGTGTCCAAAATCTGTTGAGGCCCACTCTACTCATAAGGTGGGCTTTTCCTGGGCAGCTTCCCGGGGTGTCTCGGCTGTACAGCTTTGCCGAGCAGCTACTTGGTCTGGATCGAACACGTTTGCTAAGTTTTACAAGTTCGATACTTTGGCCTCTGAGGACCTCTAGTTTGGTCAAGCAGTTCTGCAGGAGCCTGCGCGCTCTCCCTCCCATTCTGGGAGCTTTGGTACATCCCCATGGTACTAATATAGACCCCAGCATCCTCTAGAACGCAAGAGAAAATAGGATTTTAATTACCTACCGGTAAATCCTTTTCTCGGAGTCAGTAGAGGATGCTGGGTGCCCGCCCAGCGCTTCTTTATCCTGCAGTGGTTGTTTGGTTCAGTACTGCCTGGTTCCTAGGTAAGTTTTGCGTTCTTTATTGTTTCAGCTGTTGCTGAGTCTTCTGACATGTTGGCCAGATTTGCCTTGTTGTGTGAGCTGGTATGAATCTCGCCACTATCTGTGTATTGCCTTCTCTCAAAGTATGTCGTCTCCTCTGGCACATTTTCTAGACCGAGTCTGGTAGGAGGGGCATAGAGGGAGGAGCCAGCCCACACTCTCAAACTCTTAAAGTGCCAATGGCTCCTGGTGGACCCGTCTATACCCATGGTACTAATATGGACCCCAGCATCCTCTACGGACTACGAGAAAAGGATTTACCGGTAGGTAATTAAAATCCTATTTTTCCTTTACCCTGTAAAGGGCCAGGTGTTTTCAGGGGTAATCTTTTACAAGTTGCAGTAATACTGCTGGACGTTGTCACATACTATATCAAGCTACCACATCAAGCTACCACATCCTTGTTGGTATACTTGTGTGGGTGACTCCATATTATTACAACTATGTCTACCAAGGGTAAAAGTCACAAACGACCTGACACCCCAGTGCTGCAGTCATGTAGATTGTGCTCTGCAGGACTAACTGCACAGGATGTGGTTCAGGATGGGCTCTGTGTAAACTGCTATACACCTCCAGACCAGTCCACATTCCCAGCACCTACCTAAGAACCCCCATGGGCTTCTTTCACTCTGTTACCGGGTACCTTAGTGAATCTGTTATAGTCCTGGTGGCTAACCCACCTTGGGTGGGTACGCTGAATACTACGGTTCAGAGTTTCTCAAACGCCTCTAGCATTACAGAGAATGTTACAAGGAACTAAACAATCCTCTAAGTCCACTACACGGACCCCTTCCTCTCAGTCCACTCCTATATCGGACTCTAATGGGTTCTCAGCTGAAGGAGAGGATAGTCTGTCACTGATTCATGCGTCCTTAGAGGATTCTCCCAGCACAGTGGAGGTGGCCCCTTTGGTTGAGGCCATTAAACACATCCTTCAACTCATTGAGGATGAGCCTGAGCCAGATGCAAAGAAAACAGATGTTTTTAAGCGACAAAAGATCGCTCCGTGTGAGTTCTCTCATTCTGACCATCTTTTATAGATATTATACTGGAACCCTGGCAAACTCTGGGTAAAAGTTCCCTGTTTATAAATGTTTAGCTTCCCGTTACACCATCCCTGCAGAGGATTGTGCTAAGTGGGAAGCTGCCTCCTGGGCTGCAAAAGCCAATGAGTCATGGTTACAGGCCCTAGAGGAGTATTACCAGGGATTAAAGTGGGGCGGAACTGCCTTCCGTCAGTTCCACTTGAAGACGGATCGCAGTTTCGCCTCCTCCGGCTCACCTAACCCGATGTGTGCCGACGCCGCACAGTGGAAGCCCGGCGGCAGGAGCTCTGTACTGAGCTCCTGCTTCCGGCTCCTGGCTCTAGTGTGCGCTATGAGAGAGACGTCATGACGTCTCTCTCATAGTGCAGGGAGCCGGACGCCGGGAGGATCACAACGGTCGGACGCGGGGCTTGGTAAGTATGGTGTTTTTTGTTTTAAGGCACGTCTGCTGGGGGCAAGCTACAAGGGGCAAACTACTGGGGCATTACTACTTGAGGCACACTACTGGGGGCATAACCATAGGGACTAAACTACTGAAGGCATCACTATTTGTGGACTAAACTACAGGGGGGCTAAACTACAATGGGCATTACTACAGGGGGGATAAACTACAGAGGGCATTACTACTGGGGGCAGACTACAGAGGGCATTACTACATGGGGCTAACTACTGGGGGCATAACTACAAGGGCTAAACTACTGGGAGTATTTCTACTTGGGGCAAACTACTAGGGGGCATAACTGCAGGGGCTAAACTACTGGGGGCATTCCTACTTTGGGGCTAAACTACAGGGGCCATTACCGCTGGGGGCTAAACTACATGAGGCCTAAACTACAGGGGCTAAACTACTGGGGGCATTACCACTGGGAGGCTAAACGACTGGGGGCATTACTACAGGCAACATTACTACTGGGGGCAATACTACACAGGGCCATTACCATTAAGGGAATTACTAATGGGGGCACTAATAGTGAGGGCATTGCATAAGGGGCACCACTACTATGGGCTCTATATAAGGGGCACTACCAGTACAGTGGACATTGCATAAGGAGCACTACTACTGTGGTCATTGTAAAAGTGGCGCTACTGCTGTGGGCATTGTGTATTACGGGGTGCTACTACTGTGGGCATTGTGTATTAGGGGTGCTACTACTGTGGGCATTATTACTATTGTGTGACCACGCCCCATTTTTGGGAGGCGCGCACAATACTTTTATTGCATGGGCGCCGCGGGGAGGGGGTGGGGGTGAGTTCCACCACCTCTCTAGGACCACTTTAAGCACGGAGTATTACTCTCCGATATCTCTAAAGATTGCGGGTCATATTTAGGTCTTATATGGAAAGCAGCTGCTTGTATATGTGAAACATCATCTGATGCAGGGAGTATTGGCAGCTAAGGCGTCTACCACCTCTGTACTGGCACGGCACATTCTCTGGCTCTGTTCATGGAAGGCTGACCTTGATTCCAAGAAATCTTTGGAATTTCTATCTTACACTAGTGAAGTGTTTGGGGATGAATTGAACAAAATTGTCACTGCACTAGCTGCAGCCAAGACTGCCTTTCTCCTGTCCACACCAACTCCGCTGGCTCGGAATTCTAATTTTCGTACTTTTTGCCAAGAAAGGCGTCTATCACTAAAGCCAAGGCCGAGCAATCCTTGGCTGCAAGTTAGCCTCCTGCAAAAACTGACAAGCCTGTAGCCTGAAGGGGTGGGTTTCCTCCTGGGGGACCCCAGAGTGGGAGGCTGTTTCTTCACTTTGCGCATGCCTGGACTCTGACCACTTCAGACGCCTGGGTGCAAGTTGTCTCTCGCTGGTACGCTCTCTCATTCAAGAGACGCCCACCCCCACAGTTCTTTTGCACAAATCTGCCCTCAGAACTCCAAAAGGCTCTAATTCGGCAACAGGTTGTACAATCACTCCTACAATTAGCAGTGATCATTCCGATTCCTCAGTTTCAACGAGATCTGGGCTATTATACCTTTGTTTCTAGCACCCAAGCCAAACGGGCCACACAGACTCCACCTCAACCTCAAATCTCTAAACCGATTTGTCAAGTCCTTGCTATGGAACCAGTGGTATCTTTGGATATACAGGATGCTTATCTGCATATACCTATTGCTCCATCACATCAGTAAAACCTACGTTTTGCTATTTACAATCAATATTATAAATTCCGGGCACTGCCGTTCGGACTGTCTATGGCGGCCAGAATTTTCACCAAAGTTATATCAGTCATGGTAACACGGCTGCGAAGTCAGGAAGTCTGACTACTTCCCTATATGGACGACTTACTACTGCTGGGTATGTCACAAGAAGTATTGCTCAGCCATCTTCAACTCACAATGACCTTCCTTCAGATGCATCAATTGGAAAAAAGTTCTCGCTCATACCATCACAGCAGATGTTACAACTGGGAGCCCTTTTGGACTCTGAGTCAGCATCTTTCTGCCAGCAGAAAGAATCTCCAAGCTGCAGAACAGGGTTCGCCAGCTGCTCCAGCCATGTTGAGTGTCCATTCACTCTGCTATGCAGGTCCTAGGACTGATGGGCTCTACCTTCGACATGGTAGAGTACACTCAATTCCATTCTCGTCCTCTACAACAACGGATCCTGCTCAAATGGAACGGCCAACTTCATCTGATCAGATCTCAACTGATGATCCTCACTCCGGAGGTCCGCTTGTCCCTCACTTGGTGGCTCCACATGGCCCACTTGGACAAAGGTCAGCCCTTTTGGATTCCGGGCTGGTTACTTCTCACGACTGACGCCAGCCTCCGCGGTTGGGGAGCAGTAACGGAACAGCACTCGTTTCAGGGGCGTCTCTTAATCAATTTCCTGGAACTGAGAGCTGTATACAAAGCCTTAAGTTCAGTCCGGCAGTGCCACTGCAGTGGCTTATCTCAATCACCAGGACGGCACTCGCAGCCAGTTGGCGATGCAGGAAGTGGCTCGCATTCTCGGGTGGACAGAAAAGCACCTTCCTGTCATCTCTGCCATGTACATTCCGGGAACCCTCAACTGGGAAGCAGACTTCCTCAGTCGCCAGGATGTTCACGCGGGAGAGTGGTCCCTTCATCCTGACTTCTTCCAATTTCTAGTGGGGTCTCCTAGATGTCGACCTCATGGCCTCACAACACTACCACACGGTTCCGGTGTACAGATTCCAATCCCAGGATCCACAAGCTGTGTTCATGGATGCTCTCGCAATCAAGTGGACCTTCCGTCTCAATGTACGTCTCTCCGCCAGTATCCCTTCTGTCAAGGCGGCAACCCCATTGTGGTGGCCCCAGCGTACTCCAGATGTCATTGGTTCTTGGACCCACAAGGCCTCTCAGTGGGCGTTCCTCTTTCACTACGCCAAGACCTCTTGTCTCAGGGATGTGTCTACACCTGGACCTGCCACGTCTGTCTTTGACGGCGTGGCTCTAGAGTGTTCCATCCTGTGGCCGAAAGGCTTTTCTTGCCCAGTAGTGCAAACCATGCTTAAGGCATGAAAACCAGTTCTGCCCACATTACCGGATTTGACATGCTTACTTCCACCTGGGTCCTTCCAGGCACTATGACCCTGCTGTCTTCCGAATTTCCAGGATTCTGGCCTTCCTGCAACGGGAATTAAACCACAGCCTTCGCCTGACTTCTCTCAAAGTGCATATCGCTGCTTTGTCTGTGTGGTTTAAAAGCAGGATTGCTGCTCTACCAGATGTCCACACCTTCCTACAGGGCATTCTCCCTATATTTCTCCTCTGGCTCCATGGGATCTGTCTGTGGTTCTGGAAGCTCTTAAACAGGCTCCTTTTTGAACCTTTGGAAACAGTTGACCTAAAATGGCTAACTGATAAGACCTTATTCCTCCTGGCCATTGCATCTGCTCTTTCCTGTCGCTCTCCTTTCCTGATTTTTCATCCAGACAGAGCTGTACTTCATACCAGACCGGGTTACCTACCTAAGGTGGTCTCTTTTTTTCTATTTGAGGATATTGTGGTACTGGACTTGGTCTCCTCTGATCTCTCACCTGCTGAGCGTTCTGTGGAAGTGGTTCGTGCTCTTCGTATCTATGTTGACCGAACCAGATCCGTAAGGAGATCAGATTCCCTCTTCATCCTTTTATGGTTTTCACAAACGTGGTTGGCCAGCTAACACTCTGGCCAGATGGATTAGAATGACAATTGCACAAGCACACTCTCAAGCTGGTCTTTCAGTCCCAACTTCTATCTCTGCTCATTCTACTTGGTCTGTTGGATCGTCATGGGCAGCGCGCCGGGACGTGTCCACTGAACAATTGTACAAAGCAGCTATGTGGGCTTCAATCTACTCCTTTCTAAGGTTCTATGCCTTTAATATATTTGCCTCCCAGGATGCTTCATTTGGAACGCCGGATACTCTTATCCACTCAGAAACGTCCCCAACCTTGAAGTACTGCTTTAGGACATCCCCAATGTTATCCCTGTGAATCCCTATGGAACCTGAAGAAGAAAAGGAGTTCTGGTAGACGTACCTTTTGTTAACTCTTTCTTTGAGGTCCATAGGCTCCACAGGGCACCCACCCTGACGCACCTGGTCTATATGGATTTGCTGCCTTGGTCACTGGTTCCTTTCTCCTGTCTGAGAGTGTGTTCTTCTGTGTACCATGTCTGTCTTCCTTCTCTTTGCTTCCGCTTCCTGCTTTGGGCTTAACAAAATTGACCTGCCTGGGGGCGGGGTTATAGTGAGAGGGACCCGAGCATCCTTGGCTATCTGAAAGGCACAACTGTATGGTGCCCAGGAGCTGATCCTATAACCCAATGTTATCCCTGTGGACCCTATGGACCTATAAGAGGTAGACTTACAAAGGTAAGTCTACCATAACTCTCCTTTTTGTTTCATGTTTTAGAATGCTCAAATAACTAGTGGTATTTTCTGATAATGCAAAGTTGTTTTTGAGGGTTGTGGTTGTGATCCGTTGTCCTAAAATGCAACGTAGATCAGGATACACTTAGAATAGTTGTACAAACAATGTTCTATATTTCGTATCTAGGCTTTTCAGCTTATTTTGATCTTCTTTCTTTCTTTCTTTCTTTCTTTCTTTCTTTCTTTTTTTTTTTTCTACTTTTCAGTTTACGCCTATGCTTCATAGACAGTTTGACAGATCTATTATAAAGTCTCTTCATAAGCCATCTTTATATACAGGTAAGACTTTTTGATTCTTTGATCCACTTGGTGCAGATAACATTTGTTATTACATTAATGCAGTTAATAAGATCAGTTCTACTATGGATGTTTACGGTCGTCACATGTCTGTGGGTCATCAATCATTTTAAAATGTCCAAAAACAATGATTCCACCCGCACTTCTGAAACTGAACCATTTAAAAGGTCTAATCACTCCTCCAAAATTGAATGAAACCCTACAAAAAAAGAAAAGGAAATTTCCTCTGCCCTAGTCTTCTCTCCCCTCTCATTGGTATAAGGCAATTTCTTCTAAGGTCAGGCAGAATAAAACAGAAGTAAAGGGAGTCGCTTAGCTTGATGCCATGGAAATGAGCAGTGGGAAAAGGAGAGTGAGCGCTGGCTGAGTACGGGATACAAGTTCCCTGAGATTTCCAGCTAACCTACAGGATATTACTTCATAATTGTGTACAGTACATCTGGAATCTTTGAGAGAATATGATGTTTTACATTGATATATCCTGCAAACATAAGCATATGATTAATTGCTGTAGCTGGAAAGGTTACAGTTCTTAAGGTATTGGGTTTCCTGTAAATAATGTTGCTGCACTTGTGATCTTATCGTGTCTCGGACTAAATTATTTTTGTTATACACTCCTAGAAATGTCAAAAACAGAGAAGACTGCTTCTTCTGACAACACAATCCTCTCACAGCCCATTAACAACCTTAAGGCAAAACAGAATGGCAATGGACATTCTACTATTTTCCCAGCACAGTTTGTGTTCCCTCAGAAGCAACGCCCAGTTAAAAATACTTGTTTGGAAACGCGTAAATTAAGGTATGTATTCTAGCAGTTATGTTAAGTCTGTTTTTCTAGTGTTCTACTGGACTAGGTGACCTTTCTCTTGGTTAAATTTGTATTTTTGTACTGCAGTGGAACCACTAATGCAGCGGCTGGAAGGCCGAACCACACTCTCAGTTCAGCCTTTGAAAAGTCCTTCCCTATTAAGAATTCTGTGTGGCCATCATGGAGTGGCGCTGGTCGCCGGAGTCCAAAGAAAACGCAAAGACGGCAATCTGGTACAGTAGAAGTTGTAAGTAAAACCTTGTGTAGTATTATCCCCTCCCACATCCCAAAGGTTAATTTACATATTTTTTTAGTCATCGTTAATCTGATTTTAAAAGTCATTGACATACAGCCTTTAGTAGAAGAATTAGTATAATGGGGGTGATGTATTAAGCCTGGAGAAGGGATAAAGCAGTGATAAGTGAAAGGTGATAACGCACCAGCCAATTGGCTCGTAACTCGTTTTTCAAACCCATAATGATTGGCTGATGTGTTATTACTTTCCACTTATCCCTTCTTTATCACTTCTCCAGGCTTAATATATCTGCCCAAGATTTCTGCTGAAATGTATCAATATAGTTTAGAAATTGGTATGTGGTGCTGTAACACACTTTACTACGGTAGGTCTTTGCAGTCAGTTGCAACTACTTTTTAATTATTTAACATTGTAGTAACACTTAAAGCTGCAGAGAAGGTGATTAAGTTTTTTAAATGTCTGCTTTTATTGTGGGGGTTTTTTTGTTTTGTTTTTTTTTAATTGTATTTCCTTTAGCTAATTATTTTGGAACTGTACTATATCACTGTGGATCACTTTATGTTTAGTGTTGTACTGCACCAAGTAAATGCTGTCCATTACCAGCTGGAAGCAATGTGGGTCATTCTGGCCTGCGCATGATGGGCAGAGGCAGTCGCTGGGCAGGAGGGGGCGCCATGGCGGCGTTTGGCCTCCGTTTTGTGGGCGCGGTCTGGCCAACACAGGCGTGGCTGGGCCGTGCTGGGGGCAGCCGACCCGGGCAACGACAAGTAGCTCCCGGCCAGCACGCAAAAGCTGCGCTGGCCGGGAGCTACTCCTGAAGTGCAAAGTGATGCATTTGCACTTCTGCGACGGGGCAGGGACTGACATGCGGAGCGGGCTAGCCCTGTGCCTGGCGTCCCCCCGCATGTCTGTGCTCCTGATCGTAGCTGTGCTAAATTTAGCACGGCTGCAATCAAGTCGGAATCACCCCCAATGTGCGCAGCATCTTCTGAGATGATGTTCGCTCAGTTGACAGAGGAGGAGCTTTTTCACTTCACCCCATGTGTCAGACCAGATGAGTCTGCTCTTGTGAACGCTCTGCTTTAGTACCAGAAAAGTGCAGTGTTCTCAAGATACTGTATGACTGCACACTCCTCATATAATTACATTGTAATGTGGCTTGGACCAAAATGCAGCGTTCAGGGTCCATCTGAGCTTTGAGGTTGGTAATAGGAGAAAGTACTAATCCTGTAGTCTTCCGTTATGTATTGGCCATTATGAACTGTCTTCGTGCATCTTTCCCCACCCCTCCTTGATTTTGCACCCATACTTCAGTGATAAGACTTTGTATATTTCTCTTTAAATAGTTTGCACAAAATTAAATTTGACACAAAGGTGGTTCTCCAAACCTTTGTTTGATTTTCGTCTAGTTATGTGTTTGTGGCTGGGGATATCCTTTACATATGCCCCTCCGTGTGGGCTGGCCTCCAGTGGTTTCTTGAACAGACTGAGTGAATCAAGGCAACCTGCGGAATGATGAATAATTCATCTTGGCAGTTGTAAATCTAATTTGACATTTTGAAGTTAAATCTCAAGAAGATTTACAGTGATGGCTATCCTGAATTCTGTCTGCTGGCTCCCACTGTAGATTTCTGCAACTACTGTGTCTGCTTACATGTGTAAAGTCTTCTGCATACCAGATTGCTTACTACATGGAGGAAGTGTTTACTATCCCCATGTTTGATGATCACCGTTAGTGACTTAATTGCCTGTGTTTTCTGCATTAAAATGATGAACTCTGGCTACATGTTGTTATGACACAAAACAAAAACCAAAGGTTATATAATAAATGCTGCTTCTAAGTTTTTTCCCCCAGGATGTGAAAGTGTGAAAAAAGAGGTACTCCCAAATGCAAATTTGGCTTGGTCTCTTGCAATAATATGGGTTACAGATCTTTTTACAAGATGATACAAAATGACATCCTGGTGTGGCATATCAATCCTAGCTCTGTGTACAAAATATTATCCATTTCCATTCAATTTTTTTTTTTAAATGTTTTCCGCTGTAATACACTTGCAGACAATACGTGAGGAAGAGAAAGAAATCTATAGACAATTACTTCAGGTTGTAACAGGAAAAACCTTTTTATCTACAAAGTCCACTGCACCCCTTCCTCCACAAGTGTAAGTGATCTTGTATTATTCATTTATTCCTATTTGACCTCGCAAATGGAGATTAGTGCCTATACGTTGTTCTTTATTTATCAATTCCAGATCTCGGAGCTTTAGCTCAAGTAGCAGTTTTGACCAACCTGTTGCTTCAAGTCTGAGTTCTCTAGAGCCTTGTACTTTGGATACGGAACCTGCATACCAGCCATCATTTAGTTTGGTTTCACCCAAAGAAACGACAGTACCGCAGTTGTTTGCTAAAACTCATTTTAAACCTACTTGTGAAAGCAGAGACTCCAGCAATCACCAGCCTCACACAGACCATAAGCTTACCAGTCAGGAGCAGTCTAAAAGTAAGAGCCTATTAAATAGTTCTGATCAGGTTTTGTGAGGTCTGATTACAATTACTGGTATATTTCAGGCAACCTTTATCTTCTGTAATACCATCCCACAATATCCCTGCATTTCTGTCAAACTCCCTTTTTTGAGATGGCAGATTTTGCGGAAACTTTTTAATAGTGTAGACTAGAGCTTTAATCCTCATTCATGTAAAAAAATAATTCTGTATTTTCTAGTGTGTGGGTTTGTGAGCAAAATGCTCTCTTCTGCGTTGAATGCTTTGTAAAATTTCAGTGCAAGCTAGACATGAAGATATTACTAGGTGAATTTGATGATGAATTGCAAATGTGTATGGGTAAAACTACTAGTGGTGGCTGTATAATTATGTACAGTTTTTGCTAAACGTGATCACTTGCTTTGTTGAAATCAGGCTAACTTGTGTGGTTTCTTGTTTGTATCCAGATTCGGATTCTGTCATTGTAGTTGATTGTGTTTCCAAAGAAAAATCTCAAAGGTAATTACCATTATGTCCAGTGCAGAAAACTGAAAATAAGGGATATAGCTGTAAGATTTTGACTATATAGTCAAAATCTTAAGGAAAGTTAGTGCATATCTCATGGTGTTAGGCAGCTTGCGATACAGATTAGATCCCGATGCGCACTCCCGCGGGGTCGGTATCATAAGGCTATAGATCAGGCATGTCCAAACTGCGGCCCTCCAGCTGTTGTGAAACTACATATCCCAGCATGCTCTGACACAGTTTTGCTGTCAGAGAATGCTAAAGCTGTGTCATGGCATGCTGGGATGTGTAGTTTTTCAACAGCTGGAGGTCCGCAGTTTGGACATGCCTGCTATAGATAGACTGCAGGCAAGTCAATCTTAACTATTTAGTGTACCATCTAGTACAAAGTATAGTCAAAATTGGCAGATAGTCAAGGTCGTACATACACAAAATCTCAAGCACAGATAGTCAAAATCTGTGCTATCTGGGTTCTGGGGGAGTTCAAGGGAAAGCCCATAGTCCAAATGGGGCATAGCAAGGATCTCACTGTGTACACACACCCTTTATGACTTGCCTGCACAGTCTATCTTTTCTTGCAATACTGACCCCATGGGACCGCGCATCGTTATCGCAAGCTGTGTACACACTGAGATTTGCACTAACTTTCCTTACGATTTTGACTATATAGTCAAAATCGTAAGGTTACATTGCACCGTGTGTACGCACTATTAGACTTGCCGAGATCTCGACGATGCCTGCTTCTTACAAGGCTTCTTCTACACATTGCAGGTTAATTTCAATTATCGCCTGTATGCACGCTCCTGTTTTTTGTGCAATTAAATTAGAAAACCGCAAAATCTGCATTCGCCCCATAATTCTTGCTAGTGTTACTGGCATTAAGTGTAGGTGAAAATGGGGAAATCTGCCAAAAAAAAGGATAATTAATATAGGATAACATTACAGACGTCTCTTATTGGCCATAAAACAAGTATTTGGGCTTTTTAAAACTTATCAAATGGCCGTTGTATGCATTTTTCTATAACTGAAAATAAACATAGAAAGCCAGTGTGTTTCTGCAAAAGAAGTTCTTATTAAATTAGTGATGCATGAAAATGACAATTAGAAGGTTTTTGTGTCCTTAAGGGGACTTTTAAACAATCTTTAAAAGAAACACTTGTAACATAGAAACCTAGAATTTGACTGCAGATGAGACCCTCTTGGCCCATCTAGTCTGCCCCTTTTTCACTTATCCTTTTGGTAATGTCAACCCTATTAGATTCTTAGGCGTTTGTAAGGATATTCTTATGCCCGTCCCTAGCGTATCTAAATTGCTCTATTGTCTTAGCCTCTACCACTGATGGTGGGAGGCTATTCAGCTTATCCACTACCCTTTCTGTGAAGTAATTTTTCCTCAAATTTCCACTGAACCTACCACCCTCCAGTTTCAGCAGGTGTCCTTCTGTTCTAGTACTCTTGGAAGTATGAACTTGGAAGAATGTTTCCCTCCTGTACATTATTAAAAGCCTTAATATATGTGAAAGTTTTTCTATTATGTACCCCCTTTTCCTTCTTTGCTCCAAACTATACAAACTAGGTTTTCTGGTACGTTTTTGGTGCTGAGGCCATGTACCAATTTTAGTAGTTCTTATTTGTACAGTCGCTAATGTATTTATATCCTTCTGGAGATACAGTTTGGCCTCTAGAACTGAACATGGTATTCTAGATGTGGCTGTACCAATCACCTGTAACTCTTACTGATGTAATGTTTTGCGTAAAATTGAAAAGCCGGTTTTACGCGCAAAAACGGGCTATCACGGCTAATTGATTTCCCCCAATAGTGCTTTATTTTCCATCAATGTAAACCTCAAACTCTGTGGTTTCTTATTTTCAGACTGCTTGCTAATAACAATCAAATACATCATGTAAACACTCCACTTAATATATGAGTGCACAAAGCCCTTATGTGCATTAGCCAATATAATAACGAAAATGTATACTTTAGTGATTAATACTAAAAATTGTTAAAGCAATGTAGGTGTAGCCTTTTGTCTCTGTGGTAGGAGTTATGGGTTGAGAAATAGAAATGTGAATGTTCATGTATTCCTTACAGTTAAATGAGGTAATCTGAGGAGCTGGCTATTTTATCACACTCTTGCCCTTTGTAACTTATTAGATATAATGCAAAATCTGTAAGCGGGTTATCACTGTGAAGCATTCTGAAATGTATGGAAAACTCTAAATCATACACATTTTATTTTTACATTTATTTAGCGCACCATTTTTCCAGGCAGAACTCTGGATAAAGGAACTGTAAGTAATTTTTATATATTCACTATCACATATAGCAGAACGTGGACAATTCAGTAGTAACATGCTGTCTGCACCTCAGGCTTCTCGTATATCTGGTCATTACTGTAGGGCTGGTTCTGTTTGCACCTACATAGGTGGCAGACAGAAATCTGTCTGTGACCCCCTGATGCCATTGGAAGAGTGTTTACATTTATCTCCTCTATTTGTTCATTTATGCCTTTTTTTTCTTTTTTTAATGGTTTCTAATGTTTTTATTGATAGCACCAGCCTCTATGACTCAAGGGCGAGAGAAAGAAGGCGAAAGATAGAAGAACAAACTGCACTTGCATTAAAGTTTCAAAATCAGGTAACCTTAAGCTAAAAACAAATCCACACAGTGTCATTCTTGAGTAAAATATGAAAAATTGTATATTCTTTTATTAAACTAAAGATTAATTGCTGCCTGTTATGAAATCGATCAACTTATTTCCTTGCACTTTCTTACAGTTTAAAAAAAAAAATATATATATATATATATATTTTTTTTCTTAATACATAAAAGGAGTATTAAGTAAAGTAGCTTACCTAAACTTCAAATCTGTAAAAGGTGTGGTGGTTTTTTTTTTTTTTTCTTTTTTTTTTTCACTTGAAACTTTTTATCTTTTATCTCCGCTACCCTGCCTGGGGGGTAGGTAATTTTTACAGATTTGTCTTTGGGTTCATTTTACCATCAGTAGCATACCATCACTGACAAGTCCTATAGTGGCTGTTTGGACACCAGAGGCTCCCCAATGGTGCATGTGCAGTGAGTTATACATTGAAGAGCTATGTATCTTTTGAAGAGTTTGTCTATCTAGTGAATTGCTCATATCATATGGTTTGTGGGTGTGGTTCGTTGGGTCGACCACTGAAGGTCGACATGGTCATTAGGTTGACATGGAAAAAGGTTGACAGTTTTTTTTTTTTTTTTTATACTGTTTTTGGTGTCATTTTCTTCGAAAAGTGACGGGGAACCCCAATTAGTCCACTGCGTCTCCTCGCGCGCCATGCTTCGAGACAAGGTTACCGTTCCCAATTGTAGTCCATATGGATCGTTAAATATGAAAAAGGTAAAAAAAATGAGAAATTGTGAAACTCATGTCAACTTTTTTGCGTGTCGACCTAGTGACCATGTTGACCCAATGTATGTCGACCTAACAACCGCCATACGGGTTTATAGTTGCACAATTTAGTTGTCCGTAAAAGTAGACTAAGGGCATATTCAACTAAACACAGTGGGGGGGAAATGTTCCCGTGCTGTGTGAAATTTTGGGGTTTTTATAATCCATTAGATGCAGGATTTTTAGCCGTTGTAGTGTCTATAGGGATTCAACTTATTTTGTTTTTTCTTTCTCTACCCCCCCCCCCCATGAAGCTTCAGAATAGGTACACACTTCACAGGTAATTTTGGGACTTGATTCTTAACCATTTGGACCCAGTCATGCCCCTCCCTCCTCCGCTAATGACTAATTAGACAACTGAAAGTTTTAAATGATCTTATATGGGCCAATAATCACATGTCATTATTGTGGTGAATATCTGCATAGTGCAGAATAATGGGTTAAAAGATCTGAGACAATGGGGGATATTAAATTACACGCGGTCATTGATCACGGGTAGTAGTCTTGCCGTGGGCTTGTCAATTAGCCCCGATAAGCTGGTGCAAGACAAGGATTTGTTTCACCTGCCTCAGGCAGGTGAAGCAAAATCCCCGACAATGGAGCTGTTTCTACCGAAAACACACAGGTTTCACTGAACCTGTGTGTTTTCTCTTACGTCCTAGAGGATGCTGTGGTCCACATTAGGTACCATAGGGTATAGACAGGTCCACCAGGAGCCATTGGCACTTTAAGACTTTGAGAGTGTGGGCTGGCTCCTCCCTCTATGCCCCTCCTACCAGACTCTGTTTAGAAAATGTGCCCGGAGGAACCGGTCACAGCTAGGGGAGCTCTCCAGAGTTTCCTTAGTAAAAGTTATTTTTTAGAGTTTATTGTCTTACAGGGAGGCTGCTGGCAACAGCCTCCCTGCAGCGAGGGACTTGGGGGGGGGGGGGGGGGGGGGGAGCAGTGTCCGCACTGCGGGGTCTGAGCCACTGTCTCCGCTGACTGGACACTGAGCCCCAGAGGGGATAGATCGTTCCCCGCCGCAGGGGATCGCTCACCCCAGCAGCATGCTGCCACCCCCTTGCAGAGCTGAAGATTGTGGCGAGTGAGACACAAACCTCCCTAGCAAGCGGGGGGCCGGTGTGAAGAAGGCGGCATCAGGGTAGGAGCACAGTATTAACTGCACTCCGGGAGGCTTAGCGGTACATTGTGCGGCGCTGTGAGGGGCGCCCTGAGTCAGCGCCTGCACCCTACACTGGTCACTCAGCCTGTCGGGGTCCCCGCATCTCAGCCAGCATCCATCCTCAGGCCAGTATAATCGTATGAAGAGCGGGAAGACATTACCATTTTGGGGGCGGAGCTTCTCAGAGCGGACCCAGCAGCGTTCAGTGCCATTTTCCTGCCTGCACAGCGCTGTCCAGGAAAGAAGCAAGTCCCTCCACAGCAATCTCCAGCTATCTCACGGTACCAGGGGGTTGTAGAAGGGGGGAGGGGGGTGCTGCAAAACAGCTATGTAACCTATTAAGGTACACAGTCTGCGCTCATAGGGGGTCTCCCTTATATGTATAAAAGCGCTGTGTGTGTGTGGGTTGGCTCCAATCTCAGTTTCTCCCCAAGAATGGCAAGAGAGACACAATCTGTATCCCCTGTGTGTGTGGAGTGTTTGTGGTCACCAATAGCAATGTCCAGGGACTTTGTGTCATATGCTGCAGAGGATTTGTCCTCTCAAGATGATCCCTTTCCATGTAATCAGGATTGCACTGATTTAACACAGATTCCAGCAAGGGAGCCGGAATGGTTATCTTCTATCAAATATGACTTCTCAGATTTCACAGAGGGTTGCACAAAATTAATCTGCTACCCAGGTGCTGCAGAATATGGCAGTCTGGCCCAGTTCTGGTACCTCCGGTTCCCCCACTGTGTACTCCCATAAGCACAAATTATGCAGGATGACAGATACAGATTCTGATGGTGGGTATGGGGGATAGCATATCTCTAAAGGGGTGCAGTTGATGATAGAGGCTATTAGGGATGTGTTGAATATTAATGATACACCACCTGAGCAGGTTGAGGAGGCTTACTTCGCTGAGAATAAGAAAGCCTCGCTAACCTTCCTTGCGTCAAAAGAATTAAATGCTATTTTTGAAAAGGCTTGGGAAAAACCCTGAAAAAAAATTCCAAATCCCTAAGAGGTTTCAGGTGGCATTTCCTTTCCTTTCCTTGTTGAGGATAGGAAAAAATGGGAAAACCCTCCTATTGTTGACGCGTCAGTATCCAGACTTTCAAAAAAGGTGGTGTTGCCTGTTCCGGGATCTACCGCCTTGAAAGAGCCGGCTGATCGTAAGATTGATAATATGCTTAAATCCATGTACACGGCTTCAGGGGCTATACTGCGTCCCACTATTGCCAGTGCTTGGATTGCCAAAGCTATAGTAAAGTGGTCTGGCACCTTACTTGAAGATTTGGATACTATGGATAAGGATGATGTTGGCTTATTTTTGCGCAACATTCAGGATTCAGCGGTGGAATCCATGAAAGATCTGGGTTCCATGGCTGCAGGAATTTCTTCTATGTCTGTTTCAGCGCGGCGAGGACTGTGGCTACGTCAATGGTCTGCCGACGCAGAATCCAGGAAAAGTGTGGAGTCCCTACCGTATACAGGTCAGGCTCTCTTTGGTGAAGCGCTAGATGCGTGGATTTCCACGGTTACAGCGGGTGAGTCTCCCTTTCTTCCCTCAGCTGCTCCGGCTCCGAAGAAACAGTCTTCTTCATTTACATCACAGCCCTTTAGGACTACGAAGCCCAGAAAGGCGAGGGCGTCTAACATCTTCTTTGGGGGAGGTAGGCCCAAGTCCAAGAGACCTGCTACGGCAGGTTCCCAGGAACAGAAACCTATTTCAGGTACAGCAAAGTCCTCCGCATGACGGTGGACTGCTGGTCCTGGAGGTGGGGCCAGTGGGAGCGAGACTCGGGCAGTTCAGTCACGTCTGGGTGTCGTCCGACCTGGATTCCTGGGTGCAAGATATTGTGTCCCAGGGGTACAGGCTGGAGTTTCAAAATCTCCCCCCTCACCGACTTTTCAAATCAGGTTTGCCAGCATTGCTGGCAGACAGGACTGTCCTACAAGCCGCCGTGCAGAAGTTGGTGGAGTCATAAGTCATTGTGCCCATACCACCTTATATGCTCAACAAGGGTTAATATTCAAACCTTTTTGTGGTACCGAAACCGGATGGTTCGGTCAGGCCCATTCTGAACCTAAAGTCACTAAACCTCTTTCTGAAGGAGTTCAAGTTCAAAATGGAGTCTCTAAGAGTGGTGATATCAAGTCTGGAAGAGGGGGAGTTCCTGGTATCCCTGGATATCAAGGATGCGTACCTCCTCATTCCGATGTGGCTGCCGCATCAGGCGTATCTCAGCTGTGCCTTGTTGGACTGTCCTTTCCAGTTCCAGGCCCTGCCATTCGGCCTCTCAACGACACCGAGGGTATTCACCAAGGTGATGGCAGAGATGATGGTTCTTCTTCGCAGACGGGTGAACATCTTTCGATGTCTGGACGATCTGCTGATAAAGGCATCGTCCAGGGAGAAACTATTGCGTACATCGCTCTCACAACCAATCTTCTAAGTGTCCACGGTTGAATACTGAACCTTCCAAAATCACACTTGGAACCAACAAGGAGGTTGTCCTTTCTGGGGATGATCCTCGACACAGAAGTACAGAGGGTATTTCTTACACTGGAAAAAGTGTTGGTGTCGGTTCATCAATGCATTCGCCTTCTGGGAAAGATGGTGGCCTCTTACGAGGCTCTCCAGTACGGGAAGGTTTCATGCTCTGTCCTTCCAACTGGATCTCCTGGACAAGTGGTCAGAATCTCATCTGCACATGCACCTGAGAATTTGTCTGTCGCCAAAGGCCAGGATTTTGCTCCTCTGGTGGCTCCAACTACCTCACCTTCTGGAGGGCCGCAGGTTCGGGATTCAGGACTGGATCCTTATAACCACGGATGCAAGCCTCCGGGGCTGGGGTGCAGTCACTCAAGGAGAGACCTTCCAAGGAAGGTGGTCAATTCTGGAAATCAGCCTTCCGATCAACATTCTGGAGTTAAGAGCCGTATACAATGGTCTTCAGGCGGCCCATCTTCTAAGAAATCGGGCCATTCAAGTGCAGTCGGACAACGTAACCTACAGGGCGGAACGAAGAGCAGAGCTGCCATGGCGGAGGTAACAAGAATCCTCCTTTGGGCAGAAAAACACGCGTTGGCATTGTCAGCAATCTTCATTCCGGGAGTAGACAACTGGGAAGCAGACTTCCTCGGCAGACACGAGCTCCATCCGGGGGAGTGGGCTCTCCATGTGGCGGTGTTAAAAGAGATAACAGACCTTTGGGGATTACCCCAAATAGACATGATGGCCTCTCGTCTCAACAAGAAGCTTCAGCGTTATTGTTCCAGGTCGAGGGACCCACAGGCAGTGGCAGTGGATACCCTGGTGTCTCCGTGGGTGTTCCAGTCGGTGTACGTGTTTCCACCACTCCCACTCATCCCAAGAATCCTAAAGCTCATAAGGAGAACAAGGGTTCAAGCAATCTTCATTGCTCCAGACTGGCTGAGAAGGGCTTGGTACGCGGACCTTCTGGATGTACTACAAGGAGAGCCGAGGCCCCTTCCTCTGTGAGAGGACCTGCTGCCACAGGGTCCGTTCGCCTATCAGGACTTACCACTGCTACGTTTGACGGCATGGACTAGCTCGGAAGGGCAGTCTGAGCAGTTATTCCTACCCTGATACAGGCTAGGAAAGGAGTAACGTGTAAACATTACCATCGTATTTGGAAAAAATGTGTCTTGGTGTGAGTCTAAGAGGTTTTCTATGGTGGAGTTTCAGCTGGACCGGTTTCTCCTTTTCCTGCAGGCAGGAATGGATATGGGCCTGAGGTTGGGATCTGTGAAGTTCCAGATTTCGGCCCCATCCATTTTCTTCCAGAAACAATTGGCTGCCCTCCCTGAGGTTCAGACCTTTTTGAAGGGAGTTCTGCACATCCAGCCTTCCTTTGTACCGCCTACGGTGCCATGGGATCTTAACGTGGTGTTGCAGTTTTTCCAGTCTGGCTGGTTTGAGCCTCTGCAAGAGATAGAGGTCAAGTTTCTTACGTGGAAGGCTGTCACTTTTTTGGCCTTAGCTTCTGCTAGACGTGTGTCGGAGTTGGGGGCTTTGTCGTGTAAGAGCCCCTACTTGATCTTCCATGAAGATAGAGCTGAGCTCCGGACACGTCAGCAGTTTCTTCCGAAGCTTGTGTCGGCATTTCATATCAACCAACCTATTGTGGTACCAGTTGCTACTGACTCCTCAATTTCATCTAAGTCCTTAGATGTGGTAAGGGCTCTGAAGATTTATGTGAAGATGACTGCTTGTCACAGAAAATCGGACTCTTTGTCCTATATGATCCCAAGAAAATTGGGCGTCCTGCTTCTAAGCAGACTATCTTTCGCTGGATCAGGTTCACTATCCAGCATGCGTATTGTACGGCGGGATTGCCATGTCCTAAGTCTGTTAAGGCCCACTCTACTCGTAAGGTGGGGTCTTCCTGGGCGGCTGCCCGGGGTGTCTCGGCATTACAACTTTGCCGAGCAGCAACTTGGTCTGGGTCGAACACGTTTGCAAAGTTCTACAAGTTCGATACTTTGACTGAACTTCAGATCATCAGAGGCCAATCAGTTTTACAGGAGCCTCTGTGCTCTCCCTCCCATTCTGGGAGCTTTGGTACAGCCCCATGGTACTAATGTGGACCCCAGCATCCTCTAGGACCTAAGAGAAAATGTTTCAGCTGTTGCTGAAGTTTTTCAAGCTCGTTAGCTTGATGTGCTTTGTATGTGTGAGCTGGTATAAATCTCGCCACTATCTGTGTATAATCCTTCTCTCGAAGATGTCCGTCTCCTCGGGCACAGCTTCTAGACTGAGTCTAGTAGGAGGGGCATAGAGGGAGGAGCCAGCCCCCACACTCAAACTCTTAAAGTGCCAATGGCTCCTGGTGGACCCGTCTCTACCCCATGGTACTAATGTGGACCCCAGCATCCTCTACAGACTGCTGGTAGGTAATTAAAATCCTATTTTCGGATGAAAAGGATATTTCCGGGTGAAAAAATATCGAAGAAACATTGGGAAAAATCACCCGAAGCTTCTTCAACTGTAATTGAATACCTCCCAAAGTGTATTAAACTTTGCTGGTAGGATTTACAGGTTTTGATTTTTAAACTGGCCTCAGATTACCCCCAAAATCAACTTTTCCATAATTTGATGTACCCCAGAGGCAATTAAAGTATGTGTTTAAACAAAGAACAATAGCTTTTTATAATTTTTGTACTTTATTGCATCTTTTGGGGTGGGGGGTAGGGGGGAGATATTAGCCATTTAAACATTTAAAAATTTTAAAGCTCAGTTTATCCAATTTATGCTTTTGCACAGTATTTATTTGCTTTTTTTTGGGTGGGTACTGTTTTAATTTAAAAAAAATAATAATTATTTCTAATTTTCTGCGGATAGCGCGAGAATCAGGAGCCCACATACCCATGGTAATTGAAAAATAGACACTATAAGCTTGCGTCAAATTGCATATTTTGATACAGGTTGAGTATCCCTTATCCAAAGTGCTTGGGACCAGAAGTATTTTGGATATCTGATTTTTCCTTATTTTGGAATAATTGCATTCCATAATGAGATATCATGGCACTGAGACCCAAGTCTAAGCACAGAATGCATTTATGTTTCATATACACCTTCTACACACAGCCTGAAGGTAACTTTAGCCAATATTTTTATTAACTTTGTGCATTAAACAAAGTGTGTACATTCACACAATTCATTTGTTTCATATACACCTTATACACACAGCCTGAAGGTCAGTTAATACAATCATTTTTTATAACTTTGTGTTAAACAAAGTTTGTGTACTTTGAGCCATCAGAAAACAAAGGTTTCACTATCTCCCTCTCACTCAAAAAATTCTGTGTTTCGGAATATTCCGTATTTCGGAATATTTGGATATGGGATACTCAACCTGTATTTAGAATACACAATGGCTTTTACTAATGGACGCGTCTACGACGCATGCTTGAAATAGGCACGCTATAGGTAATACGGTAGGGCGCCAATGACCGTAACTGCAAGTTACTGTGCACATTACAGTATGATATTTATTACCAAATGCAACACATAGCAAATATTTCTTACTTACAGATAATATACACTCAAATGTGTTCAACTTATGACCCGGCGAAAGAGAACAACCAGAAATACAAATTTAATGGTGTCCTAAAACATATCCGATTGTGTCATAAAATGTGGTATTCCTTTATTCATGGAAGATAGACCTTTGACTGATTGGATGTGTAAATACCGTTGTTTGTCTCAATTGTTAGCATGAACGATTGGGACTTGGTGGTGATTCAGTTGATCCTGTGCTGTCATTCTCTGAACTGCAGTATAGCTAACAAGAAGCCAAATGCCATACAATTGCTAAGGATATGCAGATTCCTGAATGTGTGCTCTAACTCTGCATTTGTTAATACACCCCTGCACATACCAGAATCTTGTGTGATCTAAGCAAGGTGACCAAAAGTTGTATTCAATATAATACAGACCAAACATTGATATTTGAATTAATAGTGATATGTCAAATGTATTACTGTATGTATTCTGGCTTTGTGGCCTACACCGTACTGACCGGTCTCCTACACAATGAGTTACACATAGTCTTTACACAGCTGGTCAACTGTGTATGTGTGTAAGTATGTATGTGTGGATATATATGTATAATATTGTTTCATTAGATATCCAGCCATACGTATAGTACAGGGATGGGACTGCATAAGGATACCGTGTAATCCGGTGTTTGTGAGGATATTGTCACATATTGCTGCAACAAGTTATTAGCGATACCAGATTAATGTATATTCCTGTATGATACTGTGGTCTATTTGAACTGGTCTTGAGGCGGGAGCCCAGAGGTAAGCAACTGGTTTCACATCCCAAGATTAGGCTTCGCCCACGGTGTACTGAATATGTCCCGCCCCTGGACCAATGGAAGAAGATCTTACATTCCCTATTGTACTGTTTTTGGAACTTTGTATAAAAGGACACGCACCTGGCCCAGGTTTCAGTCTCCTTTCTCAGAGGTGATCTTGCTAGAGGCCTGTATCCAGGAGCGCTTGCGTATGTATGTATTGGCTGTAGCTTTCATTGTATTGTTTTACCTTTGCTTGAATTAGTAAACAAAATTTGATGCGTTGGACCACAACATTAATAACTACAATTGGTGTCTCATTGACTTTCTATTGTGTTTTAGTGTACAGAACCACATGTGGCGTCCTTTGTGGGTCCGTCGTGTCGGCTAAGACGTAGCGTGCGGCCGAAGCGGCCTTTGTTTCACTTTGCGTCCGTAGCAGACATCTTGTTTTAGCGCAACTAGGAATATGAACTTAACACTTATTAATTTTTCCGGGAAAAATCTCTCCTTCAGTTGGTTATGCCCTTAAACCTTTATTTTGTTTCCGGAAGTCGTAGTAGTACGCATTTTAGTTTTTATCCTGGTAATTTTAAAGATATACAGAACATTTTGGTGTCTGTCTTTTTTCGTATATTCATTGAATTTGAAACTGTGCATTTTTTTTTTCTTAAAATATGTAGCGACTGCACCAACGATCTGCACAAGATACTGTGGATTTAAATTTGCGTGTACCACTTGAGAAGGAAATCCCTATTAGGTTACCCCCAAGGCTGCCAGATGAATCTCAACAGGAACAAGAGTTTCCTGAGCTAACTCAGGTGATTTCTTTTTATTAGTGCCTTCAAAGCAAAATGTAAGTGATTTTATGGCTGGTATGTGTGTCCAATAGGATAATACATTTGAATATATTTGAAAATACATATTTTTATCATTTTATTACATTTTTGTTTTTAAGGATATGGAAAAGCAAATTAAGTTTGCCCTTTTTGGTGGGACCCAAGATCAAGTTTTAAGTGAAGGTTTCCGCTTAACAATTACTCGAAAAGATATTATGACTCTCAATAGTCTAAACTGGCTTAATGATGAGGTGAGTACTGAATAACTGCAGAGCTTATAACATTTCACAGTGCTTCACTTTTTCCACATTTTGTTATTTACAGCCTTATTCCAAAATGGAATAAATAATTTTCTCTGACGTCCTAGTGGATGCTGGGAACTCCGTAAGGACCATGGGGAATAGACGGGCTCTGCAGGAGACTGGGCACTCTAAAAGAAAGATTAGGTACTATCTGGTGTGCACTGGCTCCTCCCACTATGACCCTCCTCCAGACCTCAGTTAGATTTCTGTGCCCGGCCGAGCTGGATGCACACTAGGGGCTCTCCTGAACTCCTAGAAATAAAGTTTATTTTAGGTTTTTTATTTTACAGTGAGACCTGCTGGCAACAGGCTCACTGCATCGAGGGACTAAGGGGAGAAGAAGTGAACCTACCTGCTTGCAGCTAGCTTGGGCTTCTTAGGCTACTGGACACCATTAGCTCCAGAGGGATCGACCGCATGGAACTGGCCTTGGTGTTCGTTCCCGGAGCCGCGCCGCCGTCCCCCTTACAGAGCCAGAAGCAAGAAGAGGTCCGGAAAATCGGCGGCAGAAGACTTCGGTCTTCACCAAGGTAGAGCACAGCACTGCAGCTGTGCGCCATTGCTCCTCATGCACACTTCACACTCCGGTCACTGAGGGTGCAGGGCGCTGGGGGGGGGCGCCCTGAGGGCAATATATGACACCTTGGCTGGCAAATCTACATCATATATAGTCCTAGAGGCTATATAGATGTAAAATTACCCCTGCCAGTATTCCAGAAAAAGCGGGAGAAAGTCAGTTGAAAAAGGGGCGGGGCTTCTCCCTCAGCACACTGGAGCCATTTTCTCTTCACAGTGCAGCTGGAAGACAGCTCCCCAGGCTCTCCCCTGTAGTTTTCAGGCTCAAAGGGTTAAAAAGAGAGGGGGGGCACAAAATTTAGGCGCAATATTGTATATACAAGCAGCTATTGGGAAAAATTCACTCAATATAGTGTTAATCCCAAAACTATATAGCGCTCTGGTGTGTGCTGGCATACTCTCTGTCTCCCCAAAGGGCTGTGTGGGGTCCTGTCCTCAGAGCATTCCCTGTGTGTGTGTGCAGTGTGTCGGTACGGCTGTGTCGACACGTTTGATGAGGAGGCTTATGTGATGGCAGAGCAGATGCCGATAAATGTGATGTCGCCCCCTGTGGGGCCGACACCAGAGTGGATGGATAGGTGGAAGGTATAAACCGACAGTGTCAACTCCTTACATAAAAGGCTGGATGACGTAACAGCTATGGAACAGCCGGCTTCTCAGCCCGCGCCTGCCCAGACGTCTCAAAGGCCATCAGGGGCTCAAAAACGCCCGCTCCCTCAGATGGCAGACACAGATGTCGACACGGAGTCTGACTCCAGTGTCGACGAGGTTGAGACATATACACAATCCACTAGGAACATCCGTTACATGATCCCGGCAATAAAAAATGTGTTACACATTTCTGACATTAACCCAAGTACCACTAAAAAAGGGTTTTATGTTTGGGGAGAAAAAGCAGGCAGTGTTTTGTTCCCCCATCAAATGAGTGAATGAAGTGTGAAAAAGCGTGGGTTCCCCCGATAAGAAACTGGTAATTTCTAAAAGTTACTGATGGCGTACCCTTTCCCGCCAGAGGATAAGTTACGCTGGGAGATATCCCCTAGGGTGGATAAGGCGCTCACACGTTTGTCAAAAAAGGTGGCACTGCCGTCTTAGGATACGGCCACTTTGAAGGTACCTGCTGATAAAAAGCAGGAGGCTATCCTGAAGTCTGTATTTACACACTCAGGTACTAGACTGAGACCTGCAGATAGTGCTGCTGCAGCGTGGTCTGTAACCCTGTCAAACAGGGATACTATTTTGCGAACATAAGACGTCGTCTTATATATGAGGGATGCACAGAGGGATATTTTGCCGGCTGGCATCCAGAATTAATGCAATGTCCATTCTGTCAGGAGGGTATTAGAGACCCGACACTGGACAGGTGATGCTGACTTTAAAAGGCACATAGAGCCTTATAAGGGTGAGGAATTGTTTGGGGATGGTCTCTGGGACCTCGTATCCACAGCAACAGCTGGAGAAAAAAAAAAAAAATTTTTTTTTACCTCCGGTTTCCTCACAGCCTAAGAAAGCACTGTATTATCAGGTACAGTCCTTTCGGCTTCAGAATAGCAAGCGGGTCAAAGGCGCTTCCTTTCTGCACAGAGACGAGGGAAGAGGGAAAAAGCTGCACCAGTCAGCCAGTTCCCAGAATCAAAATTCTTCCCCCGCTTCCTCTGAGTCCACCGCATGACGCGGGGGCTCCACAGGCGTAGCCAGGTACGGTGGGGGGCCGCCTCAAAAAATTTCAGCGATCAGTGGGCTCGCTCACAGGTGGATCCCTGGATCCTTCAAGTAGTATCTCAGGGGTACAAGCTGGAATTCGAGGCGTCTCCCCCCCGCCGTTTCCTCAAATCTGCCTTGCCGACAACTCCCTCAGGCAGGGAGGCTGTGCTAGAGGCAATTCACAAGCTGTATTCCCAGCAGGTGATAGTCAAGGTGCCCCTACTTCAACAAGGAAGGGGTTACTATTCCACACTGTTGTGGTACCGAAACCGGACGGTTCGGTGAGACCCATTTTAAATTTGAAATCCTTGAACACATACATAAAAAAATTCAAGTTCAAGATGGAATCGCTCAGGGCGGTTATTGCAAGCCTGGAGGAGGGGGATTACATGGTATCCCTGGACATCAAGGATGCTTACCTACATGTCCCCATTTACCATCCTCACCAGGAGTACCTCAGATTTGTGGTACAGGATTGCCATTACCAATTCCAAACACTGCCGTTTGGACTGTCCACGGCACCGAGGGTCTTTACCAAGTTAATGGCAGAAATGATGATACTCCTTCGAAAAAAGGGAGTTTTAATTATCCCGTACTTGGACGATCTCCTTATAAAGGCGAGGTCCAAGGAGCAGTTGTTGGTCGGAGTAGCACTATCTCGGGAAGTGCTACAACAGCACGGATGGATTCTATACATTCCAAAGTCACAGCTGGTTCCTACCACACGCCTACTGTTCCTGGGGATGGTTCTGGACACAGAACAGAAAAGTGTTTCTCCCACAGGAGAAAGCCAAGGAGCTGTAATCTCTAGTCAGAGACCTCCTGAAACCAAAACAGGTATCGGTGCATCATTGCACACGAGTCCTGGGAAAAATGGTAGCTTCTTACGAAGCAAAATTCCATTCGGCAGGTTCCATGCAAGAACCTTTCAGTGGGACCTCTTGGACAAGTGGTCGGGATTGCATCTTCAGATGCATCGGCTGATAACCCTGTCTCCAAGGACCAGGGTATCTCTACTGTGGTGGCTGCAGAGTGCTCATCTTCAAGAGGGCCGCAGATTCGGCATACAGGACTGGGTCCTGGTAACCACGGATGCCAGCCTTCGAGGCTGGGGGGCAGTCACACAGGGAAGAAATTTCCACGGACTTTGGTCAAGTCAGGAGTCGTCCCTACACATAAATATTCTGGAACTGAGGGCCATTTACAATGCCCTAAGTCTGGCAAGGCCTCTGCTTCAAAACCAGCCGGTACTGATCCAATCAGACAACATCACGGCAGTCGCCCATGTAAACCGACAGGGCGGCACAAGAAGCAGGATGGCGATGGCAGAAGCCACAAGGATTCTCCGATGGGCGGAAAATCACGTCTTAGCACTGTCAGCAGTGTTCATTCCGGGAGTGGACAACTGGGAAGCAGACTTCCTCAGCAGACACGACCTACACCCGGGAGAGTGGGGACTTCATCCAGAAGTCTTCCAACTGTTGGTAAACCGTTGGGAAAGGCCACAGGTGGACATGATGGCGTCCCGCCTAAACAAAAAAGTAGATATTGCGCCAGGTCAAGGGACCCTCAGGCAATAGCTGTGGACGCTCTAGTGACACCGTGGGTGTACCAGTCGATTTATGTATTCTCTCCTCTGCCTCTCATACCAAAGGTACTGAGAATAATAAGAAAACGAGGAGTAAGAACGATACTCGTGGTTCCGGATGGGCCAAGAAGAGCTTGGTACCCAGAACTTCAAGAAATTATATCAGAGGACCCATGGCCTCTACCGCTCAGACAGGATCTGCTACAGCAGGGGCCCTGTCTGTTCCAAGACTTACCGTGGCTGCGTTTGACGGCATGGCGGTTGAATTCCGGATCCTAAAGGAAAAGGGCATTCCGGAAGAAGTCATTCCTACGCTGATAAAAGCCAGGAAAGAAGTAACCGCAAACCATTATCACCGTATTTGGCGAAAATATGTTGCGTGGTGTGAGGCCAGGAAGGCCCCAACAGAGGAATTTCAGCTGGGTCGTTTTCTGCACTTCCTACAGTCAGGGGTGACTATGGGCCTAAAATTTGGTTCCATTAAGGTCCAGATTTCGGCTCTGTCGATTTTCTTCCAGAAAGAACTGGCTTCACTGCCTGGAGTTCAGACATTTGTAAAGGGAGTGCTACATATTCAGCCCCCTTTTGTGCCTCCTGTGGCACCTTGGGATCTCAACGTGGTGTTGAGTTTCTTAAAATCACATTGGTTTGAGCCACTTAAAACTGTGGATTTGAAATATCTCACGTGGAAAGTGGTCATGTTATTGGCCTTGGCTTCGGCCAGGCGTGTGTCAGAATTGGCGGCTTTGTCATGTAAAAGCCCTTATCTGATTTTCCATATGGATAGGGCAGAATTGAGGACTCGTCCCCAGTTTCTCCCTAAGGTGGTATCGGCTTTTCACTTGAACCAACCTATTGTAGTGCCTGCGGCTACTAGGGACTTGGAAGATTCCAAGTTACTGGACGTAGTCAGGGCCTTAAAAATTTATATTTCCATGACCGCTGGAGTCAGGAAAACTGACTCGCTTTTTATCCTGTAGGCACCCAACAAAATAGGTGCTCCTGCTTCTAAGCAGAATATTGCTCGCTGAATTTGTAGCACAATTCAGCTGGAGCATTCTGCGGCTGGATTGCCGCATCCTAAATCAGTAAAAGCCCATTCCACAAGGAAGGTGGGCTCATCTTGGGCGGCTGCCCGAGGGGTCTCGGCTTTACAATTTTGCCGAGCTGCAACTTGGTCAGGGGCAAACACGTTTGCTAAATTCTACAAAATTGATACCCTGGCTGAGGAGGACCTCGAGTTCTCTCATTCGATGCTGCAGAGTCATCCGCACTCTCCCGCCCGTTTGGGAGCTTTGGTATAATCCCCATGGTCCTTACGGAGTTCCCAGCATCCACTAGGACGTCAGAGAAAATAAGATTTTACTCACCGGTAAATCTATTTCTCGTAGTCCGTAGTGGATGCTGGGCGCCCATCCCAAGTGCGGATTGTCTGCAATACTTGTATGTAGTTATTGCCTAACTAAGGGTTATTGTTGAGCCATCTGTTGAGAGGCTCAGTTATATTTCATACTGTTAACTGGGTGTAGTATCACGAGTTATACGGTGTGATTTGGTGTGGCTGATATGAGTCTTACCCGGGATTCAAAATCCTTCCTTATTGTGTCAGCTCTTCCGGGCACAGTATCCTAACTGAGGTCTGGAGGAGGGTCATAGTGGGAGGAGCCAGTGCACACCAGATAGTACCTAATCTTTCTTTTAGAGTGCCCAGTCTCCTGCGGAGCCCGTCTATTCCCCATGGTCCTTACGGAGTTCCCAGCATCCACTACGGACTACGAGAAATAGATTTACCGGTGAGTAAAATCTTATTTTTTTTCCCTTCAAAATTCTACACACCATACCCCATAATGAGATTTAAAAAAAAACTAAGAAATCACATGTACACAAGTGTTCACAGCCTTTGTTGATATATCTTTGGCAGCAATTACAGCTGGAAGTCCTTCTGAATATGATACCACAAGCTTGGAACACCTATATAAGTGCTACATCAATTCTGTCCATTTTTCAATTGTGAACCATCAGGTCTAGTCTTACTCAGCTGACACAAGTAAAATTTCTATTTTGTTTTGAATACTCCTTCATTTAATTGGGTACTCCTATACGCTGTTGGATGTTTGCCTAAGTATCTACAGTCATACCATGCTGGACATGCCCGATCTCGTCTGATCTTGGAAACCAAGCAGCGTTGGTCCTGGTCAGTACCGGAAAGGGAGACCCTCTAGGAATACCGGGTACTGTAGTATCAAGGAACATACCTTCCGTTGATGCACCCAGGATGAATTAGCAACCAACATTTTCAATATCAGATCACGTGCCTATGCTTACTCACTCAGAAGTCCAGAGTTGGAAAAGCCGGGTCTCTTGTTTCTCTCTTATGATTATATTTATATATAACAATTCATAAGTTGATAGAGTAAACAAGAGGTTTCAAATTTTCGCTTTGATGAACATCAAATATCAATACTCACTTAAAATACAGTGGGTGTGCAGACAAACAACCTGCCACCTACCCCACAATAAGTGAGTAACATACCTCTATATTGTTGTTTAATATTTTTTTAAAGCTATTGTTGATATTAACAATATTTTCGTCTGTGTAATAAAATAAGTTAAGTTTTAATACCACACTTACAGTGTACCTCACACTATTACATATCAGCATATTGATTTATACAAAAGAGTGCCCCAGAGAGACAATAAAACAGTCTTTTCTTTTTGCTTCTTTGCAAAAAAACCCTCATTATAGTTTGCTCTGGTCCGGGAGCACCACCAACTCAGTTCTACCGCAAAAGCCAAGTCTGTAGCTTTGTTGGTCATCATTCATGCCTTTCATGATATAAAAATTGTTTGACATTCACTCACAATCCGGTCCAGTGCAGATTCCAAAACCCCAACCCATTGCAACACCTATATTTGGTCAGTTTTGCCCATTCCTCTTTGTAGTACCTCTCAAGCTACATCAGGGTGGATGGGAAGCGTTGGTGCACAGCCATTTTCACATCTTTCCAGAGATGTTCAACCTGATTCAAGTCTGGGCTCTGGCTGGGTCACTCAAGGACATTCACAGAGTTGTCCTGAAGCCACTCTTTGATACCTTGGCTGTGTGCTTAGGGTCATTGTCCTGCTGAAAGATGAACCGTCCCTGCTCTGAAGCAGGATGTCTGTCCATTGCTGCATTCATCTTTCCCTCCATCCTGACTAGTCTCCCAGTTTCTGCCACTGAATAACATCCCCACAGCATGATGCTGCCAACACCATGCTTCACTGTAGAGAAGGTATTGGCCAGTGACGTGTGGCAGGTGAGGCAGAGCCTTTCCTGTCATACTAACGTTTGTACCAGTTTTGAGTGTATAAAGTTTATGAAAAATACAAAGAATATGTTTGAAATATCTTCTTTGCATTATTCTAATAATTTTTATAGCCAAATCTCTGGAGTAAAAAGTCTATGGTAGGTGAGGTAGTGCCTCACCTGGTTATCTTTTCTGCACTTCTCAGATCAAAACTTACCAAATTTCCAGGAGTTTAAACTGCTGCACCTGTGTATAATGCCCAGATGTAGCCTTCGGCTCATATATTGCATTTAAATCTGGCTCTGGTGCTAGCCAGTGCCTCCTGAGCCATTTAGCTCACCGCACGTCCCTGGTATTGGCCTGGTGATAAGCGGTGCCTGGTTTCCTCCAAACATGACTCCTTCCATTCACGCCAAAGATTCAGTCTTTGTCTCCTCAGATCAGACAATTTTGTTTCTCATGGTCTGAGAGTCCTTCATGTGCATTTTGCCAAACTACAGGTGGGCTGCCATGTGCTTTTTACTAAGCAGTGACTTCTGTCTGGCCACTCTACCATGCAGGCCTGATTGGTGGATTGCTGCAGAGATGGTTCTCCTTCTGAAAGGTTCTCCTCTCTCCACAGAGGAATGCTGTAGCTCTGACAGAGTGACCATCAGGTTCTTAGTCACTTCCTTGACTAGGACCCTTTCTTTATCATCCACTAGGGGTCACTGGAGTACTCTTGGATATGGACGGGCTTCCGTAGGAACAGCACTGAATATTTAAATTTAGAAACACTCCACCCCTCCATATCCCCGAGCACTTCTCAGTGTTTTTTTCTGTGCTGCACGTGGCAACAGCTTGGTAACTGAAGTCACGGTTACTTGAAGAAATTTTTAATTTTTCTTTTTTAATTTTATTTTTTTTCTACTATTTGACACATCCCTTTCCCCCTTCCAAAAGGCAGGGTCAGGGATAGTGCAGCTGCTGATAGCAGCACGGGCGTGTCGGGCCTCTCTGAAAGAGCTCCCTCACAGCCACACACACAGCCTCCTGCACAGGCTGGCCGGCGCTTGTTTAAGAAGCCCCGTCGGAGCCTCCGCACAACTGCAGGATTAAGGTATGTGAAGAACGGGGCGGTCAGCTCCCGCCCCGAGGTGTGGGGACATTGTTAGCGCTTAGCGCTCCAGGCGTCTGTACACGCCGCTGCTCTCCCCACTCAGGCGCCCTCCCAACGGCCATAACAGACCTCCGTGCAGGCGCTGATCTCGGCCGCCGCAGCTCTCTCGCTTAGGCTGGCCGCCGCTATTACACCGGGTCCCACCGCTGGGAAACACGCGGCTCACTCGGACTCACAGCGCTCTGCGATACCCGCTGGGGCCCCACACGCTGCGCTGCTCTAAGTAGAAAGAGCAGGCAGCCATTACAGGGGGGACAAACAATAATAAATACAGGGGGCAATAAGCGGCATATGAAATACTGCAGCAGCAGATAAGAGGCTGCAGAGTTGGTTGCATTATAATCAGTGAAAGTTTTGAAACCAGCACTAGGATTATATGTATAAGTTAGCATGGCAGCCATGTTTAACCATGCTTCCTGTGTCTTCCTGCTGTGATTCCAGAATGTTCCTGTCCTACATCTCTACTCCACCGGAGGCGCAGGGGTGTTAGTGGGAATTTGGGATCACATTTTCTTAGTACTGGCAACGTGTACTGCACTTGGCCAGATTTATATACAGAGACACCTTATTGCTATTTTACTGAGTCGTGCAGGTGTCTGTTTGTTGTGTATTGTATTGTCTGTCGCCATAATGAGTAAGGCACCAGCAAAAACTAAAAAGCATAATTGCAAAGTATGTGGCAGTGTGTTACCGGATGCATCTACCACATGTACAGTATGTTTTGTGGATTCCGTTCAGAATACCATTTCTGCGCCAGTTTTACAACCAATGTCCTCACCGGATCCTCCGTGGGGTATGTTAGTAAATGTACTGGATAGATTACAGACAGAAATGACCGCTGCTCGTCTGGAGCGAGAAACGATAAGATCTGAGTCTAGGGTGAGACCGCCAGAACTACCGGAGACATCTCAGCCTTGCGTAAGGTCCAAATCCATTTTGGGCAGACGGGATAATTTTCATATGTCTTATGATTTTCCAGTGTCTGCTATGTTGCATTCTGACGATTCCATGCCAGACCTCACGGAACACGATGAGGGTGAGGAGGGCGAAGTGGAGTCAGATGGCGAGGATTTTTAACAGTTCCGGCATTGATGATCTCATCAGAGCGGTACGTCAGTCTCTAAGGTTTCCTGAAGCTAAGCAGCCTCTCACCAATGATCAGGTCGTATTTACTAAACGACGGAAGACGCCAGTAAGTTTTCCTGTGTCGGATTCTTTAAATCAGATGTTAGTAGAAACACGACAGAATCCAGATAAACGGTTTTCTATACCTCGCAGGTTTAAGTCTAGTTATCCGTTTCCAGACTCGGTAACGTGTACATGGGAGAATCCACCAATAGTTGATTCTTCAGTGTCAAAGCTTACCAAGAAATTAACCATACCAGTGCCAGCAGCTACTACGCTTAAAGATCCTTCAGATCGCAAGATAGAAACTATGCTAAAATCCATGTATGTAGCAGCAGGTGTGATGCTAAGACCTGGATTGGTTGGCATTTGGGTAACTAAGGCGCTCATAATATGGCTTACAGAACTCAAATCTTCTCTACATGATGAAAACCTAATAATTCTGGTAAATCAAATGATTGAGGCTGTAGAGTATCTCTGTACAGCGTCTACTGACGTCTGTCAGCTCACTTCTCGTATTTCATCGTCGCTAGTTACGGCACGAAGAGCACTCTACCTGCGTACTTATCAGGCGGAGGCAGAGGTCAAACGAAGTATAGAGGCGTTGCCTTACGATGGCAAGAAGTTGTTTGGTCCAGAATTGGACGCATGGATTGCGGAGGCTACGGGAGGTAAGTCTGTTTTCTTACCATTGCCTCCACCGGCTCCAAGAAGAAGGTACGCTGGACCTTCGTTCAAATCCTTTAGACCTCAGCCCTTTCGAGGACGTGGCAGAGGATCAGCCACGCCTGCTAGACGTGGTCGAGGACGTGGTTTCCATCAAACCAACACAACTCGCCAAGACGCTAAGGTTACCGACAAGCCAGTGGCATGACGGGTTACCAGCCCATCTCGGTTCTCTAATTGTGGGAGCACGCCTTCAGACGTTCCATGTGGCGTGGTTCCACACATCCGCGGAGGGCTGGATCCGCAATTTAGTGTTAAAAGGTTACAAAATAGAGTTCGACTGTCTTCCGCCTCTGCGGTTTTTCAAGACAGGATTGCCTCTGTCGGACGACAAGAGGACAGTTTTGCAAATTGCCATTCAGTCCTTACTGGATTCGGCAGTGTTGATTCCGGTCCCTGTACACCAACAGGGTCAGGGTTATTATTCAAGTCTGTTTGTGGTACCGAAGCCGGATGGCTCAGTCAGACCAATATTGAACTTAAAGGGGCTCAATCGGTACGTAACTTACTACAGATTCAAAATGGAGTCTCTACGTTCGGTGATTGCGGGGTTAGAGACCAAGGAATTTATGATTGCGCTAGACCTCAAGGATGCGTACTTACACATTCCAATTTGGCAGCCTCATCAGAAATTCTTGCGGTTTGCAATACGCCAGAACCATTACCAGTTTCAGGCTCTACCGTTTGGCCTGTCATCAGCGCCTCGGGTATTCACCAAAGTGATGTCTGTGATGATAGCTCACCTCAGATCCCTGGGAGTGACAATAGTTCCGTATTTAGACGATCTGCTCATCAAAGCTCCGTCTCGACAGATACTTACCCAACATGCGCTGCTAACATACAATGTACTGGTTCACCACGGTTGGATTGTAAATTTCAAGAAATCACATCTAATTCCGTCTCAACGCCTTCAGTTCCTAGGTATGATTCTCGATACGGTCAATCAAAGAATTTACCTACCACAACAGAAAGTACAAATGCTACGCCATCTAGTACAATTAGTGCTCAAGCCACGCACAGTGTCGGTACACTTGTGCATTCGCCTTTTAGGCACAATGGTGGCAGCTTTCGAGGCGCTTCAGTTCGGAAGATTTCACTCTCGTCCATTTCAGCTGAACGTGCTTGCCCAGTGGTCGGGCTCTCATCTACAGATTCACCACAGGGTGAGGTTGTCGCCAATAGCAAGAGTCTCTCTGCTCTGGTGGCTCAAGGAACACAATTTAACCGCAGGAAGACGGTTCGGAGTTTGGAACTGGATAATTCTAACTACGGACGCCAGTCTCAGAGGTTGGGGAGCGGTAATTCAAAATTGTCAGCTCCAGGGTCTCTGGGCGGATCACGAGAAATTGCGGTCTATAAATGTTCTAGAACTCCGCGCAATTTACAATGCGCTACGACAAGCAGTGCACAGGATTCGCTCTCAGCCTGTCCAAGTGCAGTCGGACAATGCGACGGCGGTCGCATACATCAACAAACAAGGAGGAACGAGAAGCCGCATGGCAATGCGGGAAGTAGCTCGAATCCTCAATTGGGCGGAATGCCACCAGGTGATATTGTCGGCCGTGTTCATTCCGGGAGTGGACAACTGGGAAGCCGATTATCTCAGTCGTCGGGATTTTCATCCAGGCGAATGGTCATTAAATCCAGAAGTGTTTCACATGTTGGTTCAGCGATGGGGTTATCCTCAGGTGGACCTGATGGCATCTCGACACAATCACCAAACGTTCCAGTATGTGTCCAGAACAAGAGATCCAAAGGCAGTGGCGGTGGATGCTCTCACTGTCGCGTGGCCGTACAGTCTTGTGTATCTGTTTCCACCGTTTCCGTTGCTCCCTTTGGTGCTAAAACGGATCAAAAGAGAGTCGGTCACAGTCATACTAGTGGCGCCTCATTGGCCTCGGAGAGCTTGGTTCTCGGATCTCCGAGGATTACTCGCAGACGATCCTTGGCCGCTCCCGATACGTCCAGACCTGTTACAACAGGGTCCGTTTCTTTACCCCGATTTAGCGCGGCTGCGTTTGACGGGGTGGCTGTTGAGACCGCCCTCTTAAGAAGAGAGGGCATTCCAGATTCAGTTATACCAACCATGTTACGAGCTAGGAAGCCGGTTACGGCAGCTCATTATTACAGAATATGGCGTGCCTATATAGGTTGGTGTGAAGCTCGGAAATTTCCGACATCAGCTTTCAAGGTATGCCGCCTGTTGTTGTTTCTACAAACAGGGTTAGATGGAGGATTGCGTTTATCTACACTGAAGGTGCAGGTATCTGCTTTGTCAATTTACTTTCAAAGACGTTTGGCTCTATTGCCGTCTATACGCACTTTTCTCCAAGGTGTACTCAGGGTACAGCCTCCATTCATTCCACCTACAGCGCCATGGGACTTGAATCTGGTTTTGGAGTTCTTACAGTCTTCATATTTTGAACCCTTACAACAAGTGGATATAAAGTTTCTCACTTGGAAAACAATTTTTCTCCTAGCCTTAGCTTCGGCAAGGCGTGTTTCGGATTTGGGTGCCTTGTCATGCAAGCCACCGTATTTGGTGTTTCATGATGACAGAGCGGAACTTCGGACGAATCCCGCCTTCTTACCAAAGGTAGTGTCATCTTTTCACATCAATCAACCAATAGTAGTTCCTGTGTTGACAGCACATTCTGGAACTCTGGATGTGGTACGCGCATTACGCGTTTATGTATCCCGAACGTCTTCAGTTCGTAAGACGGATACGTTATTTGTTCTCTATGATGCTGCCAAGATAGGTTGGCCAGCATCTAAACAAACTTTATCCAGATGGATAAAACTGACCATACGTCAGGCTTACCTTCATGCTAGGTTACAACCGCCTACGTCAGTAACCGCTCATTCCACACGTTCTGTGGGAACTTCATGGGCAGCTGGTCGTGGGGCTTCTGCGACGCAGCTTTGCCGGGCGGCTACATGGTCTTCAGTGCACACGTTTGTGCGCTTTTACAAGTTTGATACTTTTGCGGCATCAGCATCTAGCTTTGGCCGCCTAGTGTTACAAGTGCCAAACAGCTCTCCCGCCCACGGGGGAAGCTTTGGTACGTCCCAAGAGTACTCCAGTGACCCCTAGTGGATGATAAAGAAAATAGGATTTTGGTACTTACCAGGTAAATCCTTTTCTTTGAATCCATAGGGGGCACTGGACGCCCACCCAGAGCAGTTTTACCTACTTGTGGTTAGTTCTGAGGATCTTATGGTAACACACTTTCACCGACTGGTTCAAATTACAAGTGCTGGTTAGGGTGTCAACTGTTTAGTGGTCAGTAACGTTATGTGTTAACTTCGTTATTGTCAGTTATGTTATATGTAATACTCCATTGTCAACCTCTCTATAGCTCCTGTTCGGCTCAGTAAAAAACACTGAGAAGTGCTCGGGGATATGGAGGGGTGGAGTGTTTCTAAATTTAAATATTCAGTGCTGTTCCTACGGAAGCCCGTCCATATCCAAGAGTACTCCAGTGCCCCCTATGGATTCAAAGAAAAGGATTTACCTGGTAAGTACCAAAATCCTATTTTTTTCCCCCATCGCTCTGTCAGACAGCTGGCCAACTCTAGGAAGAGTCCTGGTGGTTCCGAACGTCTTCCATTTACAGATGATGGAGGCCACTGTGCTCATTGAGACCTTCAAAGTAGCAGATATTTTTCCGTACCCTTCCCCAGATTTGTGCTTCGAGACAATCCTGTCTCAGAGGTCTACAGACAATTCCTTTGACTTCATGCTTGGTTTGTGTTCAGACATGCACTGTGAAGTGTGGGACCTTATATAGACAGGAGTGTGCCTTTCCAAATCATTTCCAATCAACTGAATTTACCACAAGTGGACTCCAATTAAGCTGTACAAACATCTCAAGGATGATCAGTGGAAACAGGATGCACCCGAGCTCAATGTTGAGCTTCATGTCAAAGGCTGTGAATATTTATGTACATGTGATATCTTAGTTTTTTATTTTTAATAAATTGACAAAAATTTCCTAAACTTTTTTCACGTCATTATGGGGTATTGTGTGTAGAATTTTGGGTGAGAAATGTTTTTTTAATTCTTTTTTGGAATAAGGTTGTAACATAACAAAATGTAGAAAAAGAGGTGCGCTGTGAATACTTTCAGTATGCACTGTATATACAGCTTCAGGACAACTGTATGAATATCCTTGAGTGGCCCAGCCAAACTGCCCAAAGAGGTGTGCCAAGCTTGTGGCATCATATTCAAAAGGACTTCCGGCTGTAATTGCTGCATCAACTAAGTATTGAGCAAAGGCTGTGAATACTTATGTACATGTGATTTCTTGGTTTTTTTATTTTTAATAAATTTGCAAAAATCTCAAAACTTTTTTCACTAGAGAGGGAGGCTGATTTAAAAAACAAGCAAACATGGGGACATGGGGAAGATGAGCTAAACAGTGGGTTTGGGTGGCTTAGATTTTGCATGTTTCACAGGGTTGCCAGCAACCTAGTGTCATGGACTTGGAGGGCTAAATGGCTGCTGCACTCTCCATGGCCGTTTAAAGGCCTTCTGGAATCCTGGACTCGCTGTGGGGAATAAGTGTAGGTTTACCAGTGTCCAGCATCCTACATGTAAACTTAACCTATCTGTGTTTCCCGAAAGTATTTGAAGTGGACATTTAGTTTCAGGCGTCTTTCTTTCAAGTAAGCTCTGTGAACTACTCTAGAGAATTGTAGTAAAAGTTTACATATAAAGTAAAATGCTGCTCTGATGATAAACTTCACATATTTTTTACACTGTTTTCAATGCTGTATCTTTTGTGAAACAGATAATAAATTTCTATATGAACCTTTTGATGGAGCGAAGCAAACGGAAGGGCTTGCCAAAAGTACATGCATTCAACACATTTTTTTTCCCGAAGTTAAAATCTGCTGGGTATCAGGCAGTGAAGAGATGGACAAAGAAAGTGGATGTATTTGCTGTGGACATTTTATTGGTGCCAGTTCATCTTGGAGTACATTGGTGCCTAGCTGTAAGTGAGACTTCTCTTGTACTGCTTCCCCTTATATAATTAATTTCCTGATCAGATTTGCTCGGCTGACATTTAAAGTAAAACTTCCTGAGTTGTTTTCATTTTAAGAGGTGTGAATTAAATTACTGCAGCCAATTGATGCCCCTGGGGCTATCAAATTATCCCCGAATGCCAGCAATATCTGCATGCGGGGAAAAAATCCCATATAAGTGCAACTTTTCATGGCTACGATCACGAAAACTCATGGATCTGGAAACTTATCCCGGATCCTGTGTGTTTTCACCTAGAAAGGGTTTTTGTTTTGCTTTCTCTTTTGTGATTTTTGGTTGTTGTTTTTTTTTTTGGGGGGGGGGGGGGGGGGTTGTTGTTTTTACACGAAAAAAAAGGGATATAATTGTTTTGTCAGAAAAAAGAATGTCGATTATACCCATTCTTCCCTTGTAACTGGGACAATTGAATTTCCTCCGTTAAGTCTTTTGGACCAAAAGCTTCCCAAAACGATCAAATTGTCATATTTTTCTGCAATTTCCATGTGTTTTAAATATTTTTCTCTATCGTCCTAAGTGGATGCTGGGGTTCCTGAAAGGACCATGGGGAATAGCGGCTCCGCAGGAGACAGGGCACAAAAGTAAAGCTTTTACAGGTCAGGTGGTGTGTACTGGCTCCTCCCCCTATGACCCTCCTCCAGACTCCAGTTAGATTTTTGTGCCCGGCCGAGAAGGGTGCAATTCTAGGTGGCTCTCATAAAGAGCTGCTTAGAGAGTTTAGCTTAGGTTTTTTATTTTACAGTGATTCCTGCTGGCAACAGGATCACTGCAACGAGGGACAGAGGGGAGAAGAAGTGAACTCACCTGCGTGCAGGATGGATTGGCTTCTTGGCTACTGGACATGAAGCTCCAGAGGGACGATCACAGGTACAGCCTGGATGGTCACCGGAGCCACGCCGCCGGCCCCCTCACAGATGCTGAAGCAAGAAGAGGTCCAGAATCGGCGGCTGAAGACTCCTGCAGTCTTCTTAAGGTAGCGCACAGCACTGCAGCTGTGCGCCATTTTCCTCTCAGCACACTTCACACGGCAGTCACTGAGGGTGCAGGGCGCTGGGGGGGGGCGCCCTGGGAGGCAAATGAAAACCTTTAAAAAGGCTAAAAATACCTCACATATAGCCCCAGAGGCTATATGGAGATATTTACCCCTGCCTAAATGTACTAAATAGCGGGAGACGAGCCCGCCGGAAAAGGGGCGGGGCCTATCTCCTCAGCACACGGCGCCATTTTCTGTCACAGCTCCGCTGGTCAGGAAGGCTCCCAGGTCTCTCCCCTGCACTGCACTACAGAAACAGGGTATAACAGAGAGGGGGGGGCAAAATAAATGGCAATATATTAATATAAAAGCAGCTATAAGGGAGCACTTAATCATAAGGCTATCCCTGTCATATATAGCGCTTTTTGGTGTGTGCTGGCAGACTCTCCCTCTGTCTCCCCAAAGGGCTAGTGGGTCCTGTCTTCGTATAGAGCATTCCCTGTGTGTCGGTACGTGTGTGTCGACATGTATGAGGACGTTATTGGTGTGGAGGCGGAGCAATTGCCAAATATGAGGATGTCACCTTCTAGGGGGTCGACACCAGAATGGATGCCTTTATTTGTGGAATTACGGGATAGCGTCAACTCGCTTAAGCAGTCGTTTGCCGACATGAGGCGGCCGGACACTCAATTAGTGCCTGTCCAGGCGCCTCAAACACCGTCAGGGGCTGTAAAACGCCCCTTGCCTCAGTCGGTCGACACAGACCCAGACACAGGCACTGATTCCGGTGGTGAAGGTGACGAATCAACCGTATTTTCCAGTAGGGCCACACGTTATATGATTTTGGCAATAAAGGAGATGTTACATTTAGCTGATACTACAGGTACCACTAAACAGGGTATTATGTGGGGTGTGAAAAAACTACCAGTAGTTTTTACCGAATCAGAAGAATTAAATGACGTGTGTGATGAAGCGTGGGGTGCCCCGATAAAAAACTGCTAATTTCAAAGAAGTTATTGGCTTTATACCCTTTCCCGCCAGAGGTTAGGGAGCGCTGGGAAACACCTCCTAGGGTGGACAAAGCGCTAACACGCTCATCAAAACAAGTGGCGTTACCCTCTCCTGAGACGGCCGCACTTAAAGATCCATCAGATAGGAGGATGGAAAATATCCAAAAAGGTATATACACACATGCAGGTGTTATACTACGACCAGCTATTGCGACTGCCTGGATGTGCAGTGCTGGGGTAGCTTGGTCAGAGTCCCGGATTGAAAATATTGATACCCTGGACAGGGACAATATTTTACTGTCGTTAGAACAAATAAAGGATGCATTTCTTTATATGCGTGATGCACAGAGAGATATCTGCACACTGGCATCACGGGTAAGTGCTATGTCCATTTCGGCCAGAAGAGCTTTATGGACACGACAGTGGACAGGCGATGCGTAGAGGAGTTATTTGGGGTCGGTCTATCGGATTTGGTGGCCACGGCTACGGCCGGGAAATCCACTTTTCTACCTCAAGTCACTCCCCAACTGAAAAAGGCACCGACTTTTCAACGCAGCCCTTTCGTTCCTTTAAAAATAAGAGAGCAAAGGGCTATTCATATCTGCCACGAGGCAGAGGACGAGGGAAGAGACAGCAACAGGCAGCTCCTTCCCAGGAACAGAAGCCCTCCCCGGCTTCTACAAAAGCCTCAGCATGACGCTGGGGCTTCGCAAGCGGACTCGGGGGCGGTAGGCGGTCGTCTCAAGAATTACAGCGCGCAGTGGGCTCACTCGCAGGTAAATCCCTGGATCCTGCAGATAATATCTCAGGGGTGCAGGTTGAAATTAGAGACAGAGCCACCTCGCCGTTTCCTGAAGTCTGCTTTACCAACGTCCCCCTCAGAAAGGGAGACGGTTTTGGAAGCCATTCACAAGCTGTATTCTCAGCAGGTGATAGTCAAGGTACCTCTTCTACAACAAGGGAAGGGGTATTATTCCACTCTTTTTGTGGTACCGAAGCCGGATGGCTCGGTAAGGCCTATTCTAAATCTGAAGTCCTTGAACCTGTACATAAAGAAGTCCAAGTTCAAGATGGAGTCACTCAGAGCAGTGATAGCGAACCTGGAAGAAGGGGACTTTATGGTATCCTTGGACATCAAGGATGCGTATCTCCACGTTCCAATTACCCCTCACACCAGGGGTACCTCAGGTTCGTTGTACAAAACTGTCACTATCAGTTTCAGACGCTGCCGTTTGGTTTGTCCACGGCACCTCGGGTCTTTACAAAGGTAATGGCCGAGATAATATTTCTTCTTCGAAGAAAAGGCGTATTAATTATCCCATACTTGGACGATCTCCTAATAAGGGCAAGGTCCAGAGAACAGCTAGAGATGGGTTTAGCACTATCTCAAGAGGTGCTAAAGCAGCACGGATGGATTCTGAATATTCCAAAATCCAAATTAATGCCGACAACTCGTCTGCTGTTCCTGGGGATGATTCTGGACACAGTTCAGAAAAAGGTTTTTCTTCCCGAAGAAAAAGCCAAGGAGTTATCTGACCTGGTCAGGAACCTCCTAAAACCAGGAAAGGTGTCTGTACATCAATGCACAAGAGTCCTGGGAAAAAATGGTAGCTTCTTACGAAGCAATCCCTTTCGGCAGATTCCATGCAAAGGGATCTGTTGGACAAATGGTCAGGGTCGCATCTTCAGATGCACCTGCGGATAACCCTGTCGCCGAGGACAAGGGTATCCCTTCTGTGGTGATTGCAGGAGGCTCATCTATTGGAGGGCCGCAGATTCGGCATGCAGGATTGGATCCTGGTGATCACGGAGGCCAGCCTGAGAGGCTGGGGAGCAGTCACACAGGGAAGAAATTTCCAGGGAGTGTGGTCGAGCCTGAAAAAGTCTCTTCACATAAGCATTCTGGAACTAAGAGCAATCTACAATGCTCTAAGCCAGGCGGAACCTCTGCTTCAAGGAAGACCGGTGTTGATCCAGTCGGACAACATCACGGCAGTCGCCCATGTAAACAGACAGGGCGGCACAAGAAGCAGGAGGGCAATGGCAGAAGCTGCCAGGATCCTTCGCTGGGCGGAGAATCACGTGATAGCACTGTCAGCAGTATTCATCCCGGGCGTGGACAACTGGGAAGCAGACTTCCTCAGCAGACACGACCTTCACCCGGGAGAGTGGGGACTTCATCCAGAAGTTTTCCACATGCTATTAAACCGTTGGGTAAAACCAATGGTGGACATGATGGCGTCTCGCCTCAACAAGACACTGGACAGGTATTGCGCCAGGTCAAGAGATCCGCAGGCAATAGCTGTGGACGCGCTGGTAACACCTTGGGTGTACCAGTCGGTATATGTGTTTCCTCCTCTGCCTCTCATACCAAAGGTATTGAGGATTATACGGCAAAGAGGAGTAAGACTAGTGGCTCCGGATTGGCCAAGAAGGACTTGGTACCCGGAACTTCAAGAGATGGTCACGGACGATCCGTGGCCTCTACTTCTGAGAAGGGACCTGCTTCAGCAGGGTACTTGTCTTTTTCAAGAATTACCGCGGCTGCGTTTGACGGCATGGCGTTTGAATGCCAGATCCTAAAAGGAAAAGGCATTCCAGAAGAAGTCATTCCTACCTTGATAAAGGCAAGGAAGGAAGTCACCGCGAAGCATTATCGCCGTATTTGGCGAAAATATGTTGCGTGGTGCGAGCAGCGGAGTGCTCCGATGGAGGAATTTCAACTGGGTCGTTTTCCTACATTTCCTGCAATCAGGATTGTCTATGGGTCTCAAATTGGGATCTATTAAGGTTCAAATTTCGGCCCTATCAATATTCTTCCAAAAAGAATTGGCCTCAGTCCCTGAGGTCCAGATTTTTATCAAAGGAGTACTGCATATACAGCCTCCTGTGGTGCCTAAGGTGGCACCGTGGGATCTAAATGTAGTTTTAGATTTCCTCAAATCCAATTGGTTTGAACCACTAAAGAATGTGGATTTGAAATATCTCACATGGAAAGTGACTATGTTACTGGCCCTGGCTTCGGCCGGGAGAGTATCTGAACTGGCGGCTTTGTTTTATAAAAGCCCTTATTTAATTTTCCATTCGACATAGGGCAGAGCTGCGGACGCGTCCGCATTTTCTCCCTAAGGTGGTATCAGCGTTTCACCTGAACCAGCCTATTGTAGTGCCTGCGGCTACAGACGACTTGAAGGACTCCAAGTTGTTGGACGTTGTCAGAGCCTTAAAAATATACATTTAAAGGACGGCTGGAGTCAGAAAATCTGACTCGCTGTTTATACTGTATGCACCCAACAAGTTGGGTGCACCTGCTTCTAAGCAGTCGATTGCTCGTTGGATTTGTAACAAAATTCAACTTGTACATTCTGTGGCAGGCCTGCCACAGCCTAAATCTGTTAAGGCCCATTCCGCAAGGAAGGTGGGCTCATCTTGGGCGGCTGCCCGAGGGGTCTCGGCATTACAACTCTGCCGAGCAGCTACGTGGTCAGGGGAGAACACGTTTGTAAATTTTTACAAATTTGATACCCTGGCAGAGGAGGACCTGGAGTTCTCTCATTCGGTGCTGCAGAGTCATCCGCACTCTCCCGCCCGTTTGGGAGCTTTGGTATAATCCCCATGGTCCTTTCAGGAACCCCAGCATCCACTTAGGACGATAGAGAAAATAAGAATTTACTTACCGATTAATTCTATTTCTCGGAGTCCGTAGTGGATGCTGGGCGCCCATCCCAAGTGCGGATTATCTGCAATACTTGTACATAGTTATTGTTAACTAATTCGGGTTATTGTTTAGGAAGCCATCTTTCAGAGGCTCCTCTGTTATCATACTGTTAACTGGGTTTAGATCACAAGTTGTACGGTGTGATTGGTGTGGCTGGTATGAGTCTTACCCGGGATTCAAAATCCTCCCTTATTGTGTACGCTCGTCCGGGCACAGTACCTAACTGGAGTCTGGAGGAGGGTCATAGGGGGAGGAGCCAGTACACACCACCTGACCTGTAAAAGCTTTACTTTTGTGCCCTGTCTCCTGCGGAGCCGCTATTCCCCATGGTCCTTTCAGGAACCCCAGCATCCACTACGGACTCCGAGAAATAGAATTATCGGTAAGTAAATTCTTATTTTCTTAAACCATTTTTCATGTTTGTTTTTTCTATCCCTATAACCCCCCCCCCCCCCCCCCCTCCCATTTTAATTGTCGCAATACCTGTAGTCACCTCCAACCCATGATTGTTTTCCTCTATTTTGTCCTCCCCTGCGGTGGTGTTTATTTACTGTAGTGGTGCTTACAACTTGAACCAACGTCTGTATTGATAAACATTATACAAAAATAAAAGGATAACAAAAAACTGACTTGAATATCTTCTATTTGCTCAGGATATTCCTCCAGCTACCTAGCCCAGATAAAATATACATTTTATTCCCTTTATGATAATAAGGGGTACACACAAAGAGATAAGTGCTTAAATTCGGAGCAATCTGACTAGATTGCTTAGAAGCTAAGCACTGATCTCTTCGTGTGTACCCCCATACAGCGATAGCAATGCGTGGCCCCATGCGTCGCTCTCGCCTGTGCTAGATTGGCCTGCATGCAGGCTCAATCTAGCACATCACTAATTTCACCCGCCGGACTGTGCTGAGTGGGGGGAGAGATGTGTGCTGAGCGGTCTGTGTTAAGATCACTCAGCACACATCTCTCCCGTCAGTACTGGCCTAATGTTTTGTCTGTCTTTTACATCAAATCTATGTATTTGTTAAATAAATACAGTTAGTGTGCTATGTGTATTTAGGCTGTTTACTTTTGCCTAATTCTTTATATATGTAAGCATGCACCGTAGTTGTACAATCTATGTTTAATGATCTTTGAGCCGAATGAGTATGTATGTTGACATTAGTATTCCAGTAAAAATTATCTGTTCATGGGCTGTATCTATGTGGAAACAGGATTTACCAGTATCCATGCTTTTCTATCCAACGCTATTGTACTGGTTTTTTATTTTTGTTTTCCTTCTTTCCTGTAATGATGATTGATAAAGGCCAGGTACAGATATATCCTCATATGTCACGGTTAGAGTCATGCCAAACAGCCCCTCTCTGTGTGCCAGGTCCCGTGAGACTCTGCTAGACCAGGCATCTTTTTTGCAGAAAATGTCTGTTGAGATGCGACTAAGACGCACCAGGAGGCTGTGCTGCTAAATTTGATATGCAACACTTGTATATCTGTGTGTGACTTAGTCTCACTCCTGCCAGGCATCATGCCCTGTATGACGTATTCAGGCTAGGTGTATGATGTATGAAGACACCTCTGTACTGCCTAATGTGTGTTGTGTTGTTGTTTTTTTGGTTTTTTATACGTTATCTTGGGCAATATTATAGTTATTTGAATTCAGTTTTCTGAAGCTGCCCTTGGTCTCTCTTAATGCGCCCTGTACTCATGCCAATCCGTTCAGGTGGACAAAACACCAGCTGACCAGCTAGCTCCGCATCTAACTTAGCCGCTTGTGTTGGTGCCCAAATTGGACAGACTTTGTTATTCGGTCCTTAATATCATTAGCATGTACTCAAGGGCCTGTATGGTTACCATATAACCCTAAAAGTGGTCATCTGCTGATAAGAGTTTCAGGCATGTCCATGGTAGAATCTTTCTGGGGCATGCTGGCATCTGGACAAATAGTTTTAACTTATGGCTTCTAGGTGTTGAGTTGCCCTCATTTGGGCAACAGTGGTTGTATCTTCATATGCTGCCCATGTGTAAAACGGATATTGGCACAGCTCATACAAACATTGTCTTCTGTACTATTAAGACTATGATTTAGTCTCTGAAATCCTGTTAAGGATTTTTTTTTTTTTTTTTACTTCATGGAAGCCCTAAGGTATGGGATAACTCCATAGGCAGCTAGTTAGAGGCAGGAAAAAGAAGCACCCCAAGGTGGCATGTCGTATGATTTCTCTTTCCCTTTTGTCATTTTCTGGTCTCAGCTGAGTGAGGTGAGTGTGTGTAGTTCCAGTTTAGTGTTTTGTTTCCAGTACTTAAAGGGCCTTAAGTCACCCACAGTTTAAATGACCTCCCTCTTGAATGCGTCTCTGTGCCCCCTGCTGTTTACATACAGGCTGTGCCGGAAGTCACAGGGATGCCATGAATCATGGGGTCTAACTGCACGCCCCTTTTCTCTGTTGCTGGGTGGCCAAACAGAGTGCCGGGAGGCGGAGTTGCTTGGCCGGGCTTTTAGTTAACTGTTTTTTTGTGTAGGTCTTTTACCAAGAGCACTTGGCTTTAAATCCTAACTTGAGTTGCCAGGTGCTTACCTCTTCTGAGTCTTTTACGAATTTGCTGGAGACTGCGTTTATAGGCGAATCAGTTTTTTGTTTGGGGCGGCAGGAGCCAGGCCATGGTCAATGGGATGCTGGTTTTTAGCAGCCATAATTTTTTTTTTTTTTTATAGTTTTATTATATTTTGAGCAAACTTTCTAAAAAGCGTCTTATACATACCTTAGAAAGAGTCGCTCCATCAACTCCTGGCCGGGTCGCGACAACACATACCCACGTGTACAGTGCTGTTTCGGCGGGTGTCTCTGTAGGTTGTACAAGCAAGTCCAGCAGACGTTACCAGGCTGTGGCCGGAGCACGGGAAGAAGGTAAGGCATCGGTTCCACTTAATAGGGGAAACGCGAGACACAGCCGCACTGTTTCGGGATGGAGACTACCGAACAGTCGCTGACGCGGCTGCCACCTCGGGTGCACCAGCGCTAGGCCTCAGGGATCATAGGTTCATGGGGTAGTATGAGGCCACAATCCCTAGGGTTGATGTCAGCAGTGGGGAATAAGACGCTCCCTTGGTCGCCCCTCTCCCCGGTTCATGACCAGTTTTCTCTGAGTATCCCCCCTCATGAACCGCTTCCGTCTGAGACGCTGTGTATCTAAAAGGACCCAGTCGCAGCATGTGTGGCTGATGCATCAGGGTTCACTTGGGCATATGTGTTCACTGTAGGTTCATGGAGCGATTGTGTACTCTAATAGCATCTGGATCCATTCAGCGTTCGCTAACGTATTGATTGATCCTGGAAGCGGGGTGAAGTCTCCCTGTATCCTGCTCTGTGATACAGCACTAAGTCTCTCTCTTCCTTTGAGTACGAATAGTTGGATAAGTGCCTGATGCATATGAATCTGTAAACTATTACTGGGGTTTCTTTCGCTGTTTAAATGTAATTTGTTTCACCTACATACTTGAAATGTATCTGTAGTTGATTATGTGTTCATATTGCTTATTATACTAATGTATAACCTGTGACTGATTGCTGACTTTACTAATAATTCTGTCAGTCTTCGTTGTATTGCGATCCTCAATGCTGGTGCAAAGCAGGGAGGCATCGGATTGTATGTCACTTTAACAAAACTTAGTGATTGCAGTCACAAATTGTGTGGTACAGGTGTGTGATTTATTGATCATGTCTAATAGAGACAAGGGTGAGGAGGATACACTCTCCACAGCAGCACAAACACTCATTTCATGTTTGTCTTGCGAAGCTGGGTTAACCTCTCAGGATCTGGTTCAAAAGCGATTAATGTGCAAATTGTTTTAGCCTTCACCAAAGCCTCTTAAATAAGCCGATGCAGGCACAAGTTCAAGTTGAACCCCCATGGGCTACTATTGCACAGACATTATCCAGTATAGCTCAGCGGATAATGCCAGCTCCTATACCAGGGATAAGTTACCCTATTAACCCTGACATGCAACATTCCACTTAGGGTTTATCACATCCAGCACAGGAATTGGCAGCCTCTCGGCAAAAGCAGGCTGAAAGGGCAATGGTAAGTAAATCACATAGACATGAAACTACATCTTCAGTCTACACATCTTTCAGATGAGGACTCGTCGGAGGATGAGGACTCATCGCACTCCGCGTCTGCATACAGGTGGTCATTCCGAGTTGTTTGCTCGGTAATTTTCTTCGCATCGCAGCGATTTTCCGCTAAATGCGCATGCTTAATGTTCGCACTGCGCCAAGTAAATTTGCTATGCAGTTAGGTATTTTACTCACGGCATTACGAGGTTTTTTCTTCGTTCTGGAGATCGAAGTGTGATTGACAGGAAGTGGGTGTTTCTGGGTGGAAACTGGCCGTTTCATGGGAGTGTGTGAAAAAACGCTACCGTTTCTGGGAATAACGCGGGAGTGGCTGGAGAAACGGAGGAGTGTCTGGGCGAACGCTGGGTGTGTTTGTGACGTCAAACCAGGAACGACAAGCACTGAACTGATCGCACTAAAAGAGTAAGTCTCGAGCTACTCAAACTGCACAGAGAAGTCTTTTCGCAATATTGCAAATCTTTCGTTCGCAATTTTGATAAGCTAAGATTCACTCCCAGTAGGCGGCGGCTTAGCGTGTGCAATGCGAGCGAACAACTCGGAATGAGGGCCACAGAGACAAGGAGGAAGGCCTCAGCTCAGTGGACATACCTGAGCTGATTAGTGCTATGAAATCCATTCTATCCTTAGAGGAGGCAGCAGAGCCTTTGTTAAAATATAAGGCACCTGTGTTTAAATGTCCCGAGACAGTTAGGACCGAGTTTCCTGGGTCAGAACAGCTGATGGAAATTATGCAAGAGGCCTAGTAAAAAGTTTAGAATTCCAAATAAATAGAATTCCCATTATCCTCTTCCGGCTGGGTACTGTTTAAAACGGATGACTCATTTGGGGGCTGTGCTGGATTCAGGTCTTCAGAGAGTAATTCTACCTCTGAACAAAATATCCAAAATTCAGTCAAGGATTCAGGAGCTGCTACAGTCAAAGGGTATCCATTCATGCCACAATGCGTGTGATGGGGTTGATGGTTTAGACATGGTGGAGTATGCTCTGTTCCATTCGAGGCCTCTGCAATGTCTGATCCTTTACAAATGGAATTGTTTTCATCAGACCATTAAAAACGCAGATTGTGGTCCTTCCTCTGGAAGTAAGGAGGTCATTAGCCTGGTGGCTACAGACATCCCATCTGAACAAAGGGAGACCCTTCTGGATATCAGATTGGGAAATTCTGCCAACGGATGCTAGTCTTCAGGGCTGGGTAGGGGTGTCAGGAAAGAGTTGCTTCCAGGGGCAGTGGACCAAGGAAGAAAGTTGCCTGCCAATAAATGTGTATAGGTACTTCGAGATAGAGATAGAAAAAAAAAAAAAAAAATATATATATATATATATATATATATATATATATATATATATATATATATATATATATATATATATATATATATATATATATATATATAATATATATAATATATATATATATATATATATATATATATATATATAATATATATATATATATATATATATTCAGGCAAAGAACATCCTTCAGGGGAAACCAGTTCAAATCCGCTCTGACAATGCAACGGTAGTAGCGGACCTCAACCATCCGGGAGGAATTTGCAACCAAAAACCAATGGAGGAGGTAAGTTGCACGTTTAAAGTGGGCAGAACTTAATCATCCAGCCTTGTCCGCAGTGTTCATTACGGGAGTCCTAAACTGGGAAGATTTTCTCAGTCAACATGCCATTCGGGCAAGCGAATGAGCTCTACACCCCGAGGTCTTCCAGACCCTAGTAGACAAGTGGTGGTTGTCAGAGATCGAGATAGATCTCATGGCGTCCCGTCAGAACAACAAAGTTCCTGCATACGGGTCAAGAACAAAGGATCCTAGAGTGACCTTTGTGGATTCCATATCAGTGAGATGGGACTTTCATCTGGCCTATGTGTTTCGACCAATCACCCTGTTACCCAGGGTGATGCGAAAGGCAAAACAAGGGCGTCGTGATACTAATAATAGCTCTGGCTTGGCCCAGAAGACATTGGTACATAGATCTGCAGAGGATGTTGATGGATGCTCCCATTACAACTCCCTCAACGTCCAGATCTACTGTCTCTGGGTCCTTGCTATCACATGCACCTGGATCGACTGTCTTTGACGGTGTGGCTTTTGAGACTTCCATCCTGAAAGCAAGAGGATTCTCAACAGGTAATGCAAACAATGCTCAGAGCAAGGAAACTTTCCTCCGCTCACATTTATCACCGAATATGGCAAGCCTATATTCAATGGGGCAGTGACCGGAAATTTGACCCTAGGGCGTTCAGAGTTTCCAGAGTCTTGGCATTCCTTCAGGCAGGAATGGAGAAAGGTCTACGGGTGGCTTCCTTGAGAGTATAAGTGTTAGTATTGACTGGTTCCAAAAGAACATTTCTAACCTACAGGATGTGTGCAGTTTTGTTCCAGGTAATGGTGCACATTTAACCTCCTTTTGTTCCTCCTACAGTACCTTTGGGATTTAAGTTTAGTCCTAAAGGCCCTACAAGTTGCTCCATTTGAACCACTAAAACGAGTGGATCTTAAATGGTTGACAACTAAAGTTCTCTTTCTACTGGCCAATGCTTCAGCTAGAAGAGTTTCAGATTTAGGGGCATTGTTAAATCACCCTCCTTTTCCGTTTTTTTTTTTTTTTTTTTTATCCAGATAGAGCGGTTCTTAGAACCAAATCTGGGTATCTTCCTAAGGTGCTGTATAAATTCCACCTTAATGAAGAAATTGTAGTCCCGGCCTTCCAGGGTCTGGGCCTTTCTGCAGGAGATGCATAGTTGGACGTAGTCCGTGCCTTAAGGATCTACGTGGATCATACCAGTGCCATCAGAAAAACAGACAGACTCTTCGCTCTCTACGAGAGGATGGCCTGCTGATAAGCAGACACTGGTGAGGTTGCTATGGATGACCATTTCAGAAGCGTATTCTCAAGCTGATCTCCCTGTTCCAGCTAATGTCTCTGCTTACCTGTACTCGTAAGGTAGGTCCATTATGGGCAGCACAACATGGTGCTTCAGCAGAACTGATATGTAAGGCAGCCACATTGTCTTCCATTAACACATTCATTAGACATTATGCCTTTGATACCTTTGCGCCTCACGATGCTGAATTCGTGTGAATGATTCTCCTGTCCAATCAAGAGCGTCCCCACCACTAAATTTTGCTTTTGGACATCCCAATGTTATCCTGTGGATAACCTGTGGACCCTGCCGGAGAAATAATCGTTATGGTAGACTTACCGTTGATAATGCTATTTCTCATAAGTCCACAGGATCCACAGAGATCCCACCCTGACGCACCTGATTTGAGGATCCTTTTACTCGCTAACCTCTTCCTTCTTGTACGGAAGGGTGTGCATGTGTGTTCTTCTCGCCTGATTAGGGCTCTCTATGATGCTCCTGCCTTGAGCTTTGTAAAAACAACAGATTTGCCTGAGCCAGGAGGCTGGGATATAGGGACGGGCCCGTTGCATGCTGGGAGGCTGAAAGCTTTGATCGTTTGGTGCCAATCTGCTGTCGCTACCTCATATCCCAATGTTATCCTGTGGACTTAGGAGAAATAGCGGTTTCAACGGTAAGCCTGTTATAACGATAATGATGATGATTTGATTTTTTTTTTTTTTATTTTTTACAAATTTTTTGGGCCTTTTATGTCAAGAACGTGTTCTTTAGATAGATGCTTCACCAAGATGGGGTAAGGATATTGTTGTGCAGGATTTTTAAGGGGAACAGATGTGAAATGCCTGAAATAATAAATGTGCATTATACAAGGACAGAGCAAATTCCTGGGCGTTGGTGGTTTTGGCTTCAGTAGATCATTTAATACAAGGCAGCAGAGTGTGGTAATCTCTTATTACCTTTACATGACCTTATCGTCAGCCTATTATATTTTCTGCTGACGCTCAGTTTAGTAGGACATTGCTTCAGTTATTTAATAAAAAGTTTTCAGTTTATTTGCACTTGTGATGTTGTTTATACATATGTTGTGGGTGCCATGGGAGTTGAATTGGAATAGTACTTCACTTATACTCCTTTAACATCTCACAAATAACTATATTATATATGTATATTGCCGGGTCGAGGTGCGGAGTGAAAGAAGGGGTATGTTAGAATTTCCTGGTACAACTGACCTGGTATTTCAACCCGGGTAATGAAGCAGGGTTATTCCCAGGTTGAAGACCCAGGACTAGTTCACTTTATAGGGAGAGGCGCCACTTGGAGATGATCTGCTCTCCATACTCTGCCTCCGCGCACATCACCAATGCCTGGTTGGTGCCACCAGTCTGAAAGGGGTCTTGAGCGGGTCACACCCAGGAAGGACCAGTGTACAAGTCCTGGGTGCGACCCGCTTATTGTGATGTGAAAGCGGAATAAGTAAGGAACTATTCACAAGGCACCAACAGCAAGGAGGAGATAGATTGGTAGGTAGTTTGGTAGAGAGAGAGCTATTTATATATCCATCTATAATATCATAGCATATAATGCACTCACATTCAGCAATGTGGTTGCTAGGGTTCAAACTTTATGTAAAGATCCTAGGCACCATATTTTCGGACTACTCCATATAATCTGAACTACTGTAGAAAGCACTCCCCAGACTTGCAGATAAAATGTTTTGTATTTATTCAAGCACTTAAAAAAAAAAAAAAAAAAATTTCAATCCATTGTTAGGACCTATGTAAAGACATTCCTTGTGTACAGTGTCACCAAACATCTTTCTCTGCAAGTCTGGTGAGTACCTTCTAATTCATGTTGGTTTTTTTTATACATCGATCGTAAGTGCCTGTATATAATGCATTATAATAGAAAAGACCAGCAGCACCCTTAGACTTGAGAAGATAAATATATTGCATTCACAAAAGCATACAGACGTTCTGGGGCCCGCACGCCCCTTCATAAAGATGAATAAGGCAGAGGGTTGCTGAGTACGTGGCTTCACACATCTATCTATCTCTATCTATCTATCTATCTATCTATCTATCTATCTATCTATCTATCTATAATATCACTGATCAGGGATGATTCTTATTTGTTAACAAAACCACTCCTAGCCTCATTGCTTTGCTAGAAAGAAATACCGTGACGTTTTGCTTAGTGTGAATGGGTTTTAGAACTGACTAACTTTGTAATTCATAATATTGTATTCCTGATGAAAATAGTGTTCAGTAATCTTAATATATTTATTTCACAGGTGGTAGATTTTAGGAAAAAGTCAATAACCTACTATGACTCTATGGGTGGACATAACAATGAAGCTTGCAGATTATTATTGTAAGTAGCTCAAACAATTGTTTATATAACCTTGGTATTAAGGCATTCCGTCTTAAACTTATTAACGGTCTAGCTCATTTAATGTAAAAGAGCTAAATGAGAAAGTTTAGTATGTACAGGTTGAGTATCCAATATCCAAATATTCCGAAATACGGATTTTTTTTGAGTGAGAGTGAGATAGTGAAACCTTTGTTTTCTGATGGCTCAATCTACACCAACTTTGTTTAATACACAAAGTTATTAAAAAATATTGTATTAAATGACCTTCAGGCTGTGTGTATAAGGTGTATATGAAACAAATGAATTGTGTGAATGTAGACACACTTTGTTTAATGTACAAAGTTATTAAAAATATTGGCTAAAATTACCTTCAGGCTGTGTGTATGAGGTGTATATGAAACATAAATACATTCTGTGCTTAGACTTAGGTCCCATCAACATGAGATCTCATTATGGTATGCAATTATTCCAAAATACGGAAAAATCCGATATCCAAAATACTTCTGGTCCCAAGCATTTTGGATAAGGGATACTCAACCTGTACTAAGATGCTTAAAGTGTGTCAAAAGTAAGAAGAAATTACATTAACTATCCATCCCTAATTTATACACTGCACATTTATAGTATCTAGACTCCACTAGTTGTCCCTGGTGACATCCCAGCGGAGGTTTATAAGAAGTACAAAAATCTTTTGCCCCACCGCCCCTCCAGTTGTATAATGCTCCCATGCGCCATTCCCCCATTTCTGTATGATGCAACAACTTAGCTGACTAATATTTTAACCTGTCCCTGAGGATTTAAAGCTGCCCCCCCCCCCCCTCCGATCTTCTACATTTCCTCTTCCCTCCTTTTTTTTCTTGTAATACCCCCATGTTTCCCATTCCCTCCTTTCCTGTTACCATACCTTCATTCAGCAGTGCCACACCATGGGCCTACTACCCCATCCACCTCGTTCTGCGTCACAATGTACTCCCTCCCTGCCTACCCCCTGCATTTATCCTTCCTAACTCGGAGAACTTGCACCAACACAACCCCCCTCTTTATCTCTGCCATCCAAATTAATCTCACCAACACTACAGCAACCCTGAATCTTCACACCTCTCTCTCTCTCTCTCTCTCTCTCTCTCTCTCTCTCTCTCTCTCTCTCTCTCTCTCTCTCTCTCTCTCTCTCTCTCTCTCTCTCTCATATATGGTGGTGGGGTTGGGGTCCTTCTATCCCCCGGCTACACCTACCATACAACCAGAACCGTCCCTTACATTCTCATGATTTGAGGTCCATGCTACTGTATATGCCGCTTTTAACCTGTTCACCTCAGAGTAGCTGTCATTTACCATCCCCCCCCCTGGCATTCCCACCAAATTTCTCAACAACTTTGCTTCCAGGCATTCCCTCTGTTGTCTTAGGTGATTTGAACATCCCAGTCGATATCCCCAGGAAATCCTCTGCATATAAACTCCTTAACCTTACATCAGTGGTTCTCAAACTCAGGCCTCAGGACCCCACACCGTGCATGTTTTGCAGGTAACCCAGCAAGTGCACAGGTGTATTAATTACTCTGACACTTTTTAAAAGGTCAGCAGGTGGAGCTAATTATTTCACTTGTGATTCTGTGAGGAGACCTGCAAAACATGCACCGTGTGGGGTCCTGAGGACCGAGTTTGAGAACCTGTGCCTTACATCATCACTTGGTCTCTCCCACTGGACCTTACCACTCCCGATTTGTGAGTGGGCACTCACTTGATCTGTTTGTCATTTACCAGTGTCATATTTCCCTTTCCGCTTCACCACCTATGCTGCTTAAGGCTACCATCACGAAGTGTAACATTGAGGCTATTGACTCCCTGTTTCACTCATATCGCGCTCTCTCTCTCTCTCTCTCTCTCTCTCTCTCTCTCTCTCCCCCCCCCCTTTTTTTTCCCCCATATGCAGTGTCTCCCTTACTTCTGCTCTTGACTCTGATGCTCCAGTGACCACTATTCCCCCTTGCGGATCATTGCTTCAACTCTGGCATTCCAAATTCACCAGATATCTGCAAAAAATTTCATGTATTGTTTGTCCCCTCTGCCTTCAAGCATGCCATTGTATCCCCTATTCTTAAAAACCTACCCTTGATCCTAACACTGCCAACTACCGACCCATCTCTTGAGCCCACTGTTTATAACCACCTTACGGTCTTTCTTTCCTAACACTACCTTCTTGACCCATTTCATTATGGCTTCCATCCTCTCCACTCCTCTTAAACTGCCTTCACAAAAGTCTGCAATGACCTTCTTGCTGCCAAATCCAAGGGCCACTACTCTCTTCAAATTCTCCTTGACCTCTCTTCTGCTTTTGACACCATGGAATAGCATCTCCTCCTGCAAATACTTCACTCACCAAGTCTACTTCTCTCTCCTGGATGTCCTCCTACCACTCTAATTGTTCATTCTCTGTCTCATGACTCCATCTCCTACATCCCCCCCCCCCACTTCCACTAACAGTAGCTGTCCCCCAAGTCCTTTATGCTTGAACCTCTCCTTTTCCCTCTATACATCCTCTTTAGGTAAGCTTGTTGGTCCTTTTGACAGCCAGTGTCATATGTATGCTGATGAGACTCAAATCTACCTTTCCTACCTTGACCTCTCCCTCTCTCTCTTCTCACTCGTATATCCATCTGTTTCTCAGTTACCTCTGCCTGGATGTCCCAGGGCTGAAGACTGAGTTGATCACCTGCCCACCCTCCCGCATAACCTCACCTCCCACAATTGAATTATCTATTGATGGCACAACTATTTACTCTAGCTCCCAAGTATGCTGTCTTGGTGTGATCCTTGACTCATCCCTCTCCTTCAAACAACACATGCAGTACCTCTTGTTTTCATCTCAAAAACATTGGCAGGATCAGACCCCGTCACACCCTGGATGCTACGAAGACCCACATCCACTCACTGGTCTTTCCCAGATTAGACTTCTGTAATCTCCTCCTCCTTTCTGGCCTCCCTGACAACTGCCTCTATTCACTCCAGTCTATTTTCAGTGCTGCTGTCTAGCTCATCTTCCTTTCCAAACTTGCTATGTTTGTCTCCCCTCTCTTACAAGCCCTACACTGGCTACTCTTCCCCTTTAGAATCCAATTCAAGCTTCTCACAATCACTTCTAAAGCCCTCACAGATTCCTCTCCCATTTACATCTGACCTTTTCTCCCTTTACACTCCCACCCATTTTCTTTGCTCCACTGATTCATGCCACCTCTCCTGCCTACTGATTACTTCCTCCCACTCCTACCTGGATTTTGTATTTTTTGTATTTGCTACTCCTCATATCGGGTATTCTCGATCTCTCCACCTCTTTATAAAGCTTCAAACTGTTTCTCAAGACCCACACCTAACTATCTTTTTGCCCCCCTGATGCATCTTTCAGTGTTATGTTCGCTGATGAACCATTGTACTGTAAGTCGCTGGTTTTTCTAGGTTTTTCTTATTTGTTTATGTACTTTGTAAGGTGCTGCGGACTCCTTGTGACGCCACAAAAAAAAGGATAAGATTCTTGCCATAATTCTTAGTTATATTTATTTTGCACCATATTTACATTGAGTGGACAAATTATGATTACCACCAGGTTATTTTATGCAAAGTAGCTATTCCGCAGATGATTCCGTTTTTGAATGTCTGAATCTGTGTATAAGAACAGAAAGGCAAAGGTATGCGTGGATTAATGAAGTGTATCATTCATGAAGTAATGGGTAAACAACGTGATCTGATGACTGTAATTGTAGAAAGATTGCGGCAGTAGTTAAAGTTTACACGGAGTGGGCCAGGCCTTACGAGGTGCAGAGCCGCTTCCCCGCTGCAGGACCACCGTCCTGAGGGGTGGTTGTTCAGTGGGGCACTGCGCTTTGGCTGTCACAGCCGCAGCACGCCACGCACACCTAACGCTGCCCGAAGGTGACATCGGTGGTGAGTACAAACTGGGGGTCCCGCTAGGGGGGTCCCCCGGTTCAAAGTGCGGCTGACCACGGGCGCGGCGTATGGGACCCTCCCTGGGGGGAAGGGGGGTCCCGCTAGATCCCCATGTGTAAACTGTCACAAAAGTGCTTAACTAGCACTTGTGTGATATTTTAAGCTGTTTAGGAGACTTTGAGAGTATAAAAAATATGTACAGCTCCGGCGCCATTGGAGGGGGTGCAGCTTCCTGGGGGCGGAGCTTCCTCGGAGCGGTACTTGGGGCGTTTGGGCACCTTCTTCTGCTTACTGCAGCCGTCTACAGCACACACACAGCGCTTCCTGCCTCACAGACACGCTGGAAAACTGGTACAGGGTGTAGCAAAGGGGGAGAGACGCTTGTGTACACTATCCTGAGCATATTTAGTTAATGCATACTGTGTTTTACAGAGCTGACAGTCTCACTAGGGCTGTGCTGGGTGTGTCTCCTCTCACATACAGTAGGGCAGGCTTGCATTATAACTGTGTGTATGTTTTTGTACTTACTGTGAAATATGGGTAAGCACAAGCTTTTCAGTATATGTCACACCAGATTCTCTCCATTATCTAATGACACTGTTTCCTGTGAAAAATGCAGTCAGTCTTCACAACTTAGTGAAGAGGCTGGGGGAGAGGGTCCAGAGCCCCACTGGTTAGGGTCACTTAAGACTATGATGTCTTATGTCCTCCCAGCTCACTGCTATTGTGCAGAAAACTCAGCTACTGCAACAAGCTGTTGCAGATTTAGCTGCTAGGGCTGATGCACAGCCCCTCCTCTCTCATGCAAGTTCTCAGAAGCGTGGTTTACCTGCGCTGCTATCTGATACAGATGAAAATATACAAGATGATGGAGATGATCTGGAGTCCATTAATGGGGATCCCGATTCTACTCAGGGTTTTGAACCCCTAATTATGGCTATAGCAGTCTTTTTTCTTTGTACAAAACAAGCCCAATGTCCCTTTCCCTGATTCTCCAGAGCTAGATGACTTATTGAAACAGGCCTGGAAAAATCCAGACAAAAATTCCAAGTGTCCAAAAAGTTTTTGCGCACTTTCCCATTTGCTCCTGAAGGTAGAAACTTCTGGGAGGAAACCCCTGGCATGGATGTTTCATTCTCTCGCCTGTCTAAGAAGCCGGTGCTGCCTGCCTCGGGCTCCTTTTACCATGAAGGATCCTGGGGATTGGAAGATAGACTACCCTAAAGTCTATGTACACTGCAGCCGGCCTCTCACAAAGACCCATCATTGCGGGTTGCTGGATGATCCATGTTATTCATTCTTTGGCCACTGAAATTCAGGGGGTCTCTCGGGATATATGCCCTTAGTTACTATGGTAACCCTACTGAAGCACAATCTGGACACTACGCGTGTCTTCTGTGATTCCCTCAAGGAGATGGGGAACATTATTGCTTGGACGTCTGCCATGGCAGTGTCCGCACGCAGGGCCTTGTGGTTGCGTCAGTGGATTGTAGACGCAGAATCCAAACATAGTGTGAAATCCCTCCCCTTTTCTGGGGTATGGCTTTTTGGGGTTGAATTGTATACCTGTATTTCCAAAGTTACGGCTGGAAAATCCGCTTACCTCACCTCTGGGGCCGTGCCAGTGAGACGCTCCTATCCAGGGCCATTTGTCCAGTCCTTTCGGTCTCAGATTTCGATCGAAGGCCAGAGGTGCCTCCAATGCGGGTAGAGGCACCCAAGGTAAGTCCAGAAAACCTGCAAGCACCAGTTCTCGGGAACAGTCCACCGGTTTTGCTTCCACTATAAGGCCTCAGCATGACTGTGCCCACCCACCCCGAGGGGATCTCGACTGCGACACTTCAGCAGCGTCTGGGAGACTTCCTGCCGGGATGCCTGGATCAGAGAGCTCGTTTCTCAGGGTTACAAGCTGGAGTTCGTCAGTACTGCCCTCCAACGATTTTTCAGGTCAAGCTTACCAGCTTTGGAGGATATGCAAGTTACGTTACAACAGGCTTATCCGTAAGTTGGTCCAGTACCACGTCATTGTTCCAGTACCACTACCGCAACGCGGCAAGAGGTTTTACTCAAACCTGTTTGTGGTGCCGAAGCCGTACAGTTCGGTCAGACCCATTCTGAATGTGAAGTCTTTGAATCCTTATTTGAGGGTGTTCAATTTAAAATGGAATCCCTGCGAACAGGGATTGCGGGCCTGGAAGAACAGGAATTTCTGGTCTCCTTGGATATCAAGGACGCCTATCTCCATATTCCGATTTGGCCCCCTCATCAGGCGTACCTGCGGTTTGCCCTGCTGGACGATCACTTTCCAGGCACTGCCCTTTAGCCTGTCATCCGCCCCAAGGGTATTCACGAAGGTGATGACGGAAATGATGCTTCAACTCCGGGTCCAGGGGATCAATGTGGTCCCTTGTCTGGACGATCTTCTGGTGAAGGCAAGATCCAGGGAGCTTTTGTTGCTCCATGTCGACCGCACCATCTGTCTTCTATCCGACCATGGGTGGATCCTCAACTTGTAGCCAACTCAAAGGCTCCTGTTCCTGGGGATGTTGCTAGATACTGTGGCCCACAAGGTATTTCTACCAGAGAACAAGGCGAAAACACTTCAGGAGATGGTCCGCATGGTGCTCTGACCTACTCGAGTGTCCATACATCTCTACATAAGATTGTTAGCAAAAATGGTTGCCTCATACGAGGCAATCCAGTATGGGAGGTTCCATGCCAGAACGTTTCCGTTGGATCTCCTGAGTGGTCCGGATCGCATCTCCAGATGCATCGGATGATTAAGCTGTCGCCTCAGGGCAGGACTTCCCTCCTGTGGTGGCTACAGTCCTCCAATCTCCTGGAGGGCATGAGTTTCGGGATTCAGGATTGGACCCTCCTCACGACAGATTTGAGTCTGAGAGGATGTGGAGCTGTCACCAAAGGGGCGCAGTTTCAGGGCAGGTGGTCAGGCCACGAAAGCCTCCTTCCAATCAACATTCTGCAACTTCGGGTGATCTACAATGCTCTACTTCAAGCCTCTCCTCTACTCAAGGATCACGCGATCCAGGTACAGTTGGACAATGCCACGGCATGTATCAGTCAACAAGAAGGGACAAAAAGCAGAGCCTGCATGGGAGAGGTATCAAAGATACTCCTCTGGGCAGGTAGAAATGCAAGAGCCATGTCAGCAATTTTCATTCCGGGTGTGGACAACAGGGAGGTGGACTTCCTGAGTCTTCATGATCTCCACCCGGGGCGGTGGGGGCTCAACCCTCTGGTGTTCAGCAGATCGACTGGTGGAGTTGCCCACAAATAGACATGATGGCTTCTTATCTCAACAAAAAAATTCCCTGGTATTGCTCGCGGACCAGGGACCCTCAGACGAGGGCAGTGGACGCACTGGCCGTACCGGCTGGTCTACCTGTTTCCTCCGATTCCATTGCTCCCAAGAGTGCTAAAGCGAATCAGGAATCAAGGTGTCCAGGCAATTCTAATTGCTCTGGATTGGCCTCGGAGGGCATGGTATGCGGATCTTCTGGACATGTCTGTCGAGGACCCTTGGCCTCTACCACTTAAAAGATATCTTCTTCAACAAGGACCGTTCGTCTACCCGGACTTACGGCGACTACGTTTGGCAGCATGGAGGTTGAGCGGAACATCCTAGCTCACAAGAGCCTTTCCAAGAAGGTTATTGCAACCATTGTTCAGGCCAGGAAACCTGTGACGTCAAAACACTTATCATATCTGGAGGAGATATGTCTCTTGGTGCGAGGAACGCACGTATCAGCCTGCAGAGTTTCACTTGGGACGTTTCCTATATTATCTGTAGGTTGATGTGGATAAGGGCTTATGTCTGGGTTCCATTAAGGCCCAGATTTCAGCGCTCTCTATTTTCTTACAGAAGAAATTGGCAGCGTTACCAGAAGTTCAGACCTTCTTGCAAGGGGTACTGTACATACAACCTCCCTTTGTGCCACCTACGGCACCCTGGGTTTTGGATGTAGTGTTGAAATTTCTACAGTCCTCCTGGTTTGAACATCTGTTGACTGTAGAAGACACGTACCTCACGTGGAAGACTGTGATGTTACTGGCCCTGGCTTCTGCTCAACGTGTTTCAGAATTGGGGGCCTTATCGTGTGAAAGTCCCTACTTGGTCTTTTTTACGAGGACAGAGCAGACCTCCAGATTAGACAGCAGTTCCTGCTGAAGGTTGTCTCCGCATTTCATCTGAATCAGCCTATTGTGGTTCCGTCCAGTTCTGATGCTTCTGTTCCTCTGGAGGCATTGGATGCTGTGTGTGCCTTGGAAGATATATATCAAGCATACAGCAATGATCCGAAAGATGGATTCCTTGTTCGTGCTCTATGATGCGCAGAAGAAGGGTTGCTCGGCAGCCTTACCTGTTCCTAAATCTCTAAAGGCCCACTCTACTAGATCAGTGGGCTCTTCCTGGGCGGCTGCCCGTGGAGTCTCGGGCTTGCAACTATGCCAAGCTGCTACCTGGTCGGGGAAGAACATTTTTGTGAAGTTCTGCAGATTTGATACCCTGGCCAAAGAGGATACCCAGTTTGGGCAGGCGGTGCTGCAGCAGTCTCTGCACACTCCCGCCCGTTCGGAAGCTTTGGGACGTTCCCATCGTACTAGTTTCCTTATGGATGCTAGAGAAAATAGGATTTTAATACCTACCGGTAAATCCTTTTCTCGTAGTCCATAAGCAATATTGGTGGTCCGCTTCAGTGCGTGGACTTTTCTGCAGGTTCATGTTCTATAGTTACCTGTTCAGGTGTTGCTGTTGTTACCAGCCGTTGGTGGTTGTATGTTAGTGGTGTGCTGGTGTGTAAATCTACCCACCCTTTCTGTTATCTTGTTCCTTCTCTCAAATATGTCCTTTCTCCGGCAGGGTCCACAAGTTATCCACAGGATAACATTGGAATATGATGAAGTGACAGCGGATTTGCACCAGTCAGTCAAAGCTTTTTGGCCTCCCAGCATGCAACGGGCCCGTCCATATATCCCCGCCTCCTGGCTCAGGCAAATCAGGTTTGTTTGTTTTTTGGTGCGGCAGGAGCCGGAATATGGAAAGAGGGCTGCTGGTTTTTAGCAGCACTAAGCTTTCTTATTTTATTTTTATAGTCTTACTATTTTTTTCTTGAGTGATCTGTCTAAAAAGCGTCTTACACATACCTTAGAAAGAGTCACTCCAACAACTATCTGCCGGGTCGCGAAGACGCTTACTCACGAGTACAGTGCTGTTTCGGCGGGCGTCTGTGTCAGATATACTAGCAGGTCCAGCAGACGTTACCAGGCTGTGGCTGGAGCACAAGGAGAAGGTAAGGCATCAGTTCCACTTAGAAGGGCAATACAGACACAGCCGCACTGTTTTGGGAGCAGACTACCAAACAGTCGCTGACGCGTCTGCCACCTCGGGTGCACCAGCACTAGGCCTTAGGGATCAGACGCTCCAGGAATAGTATGAGGCCGCGATCCCTAGGGTTGATGTCAGCAGTGGGGAATCAGACGCACTCTTGGTCGCTGCTTCCCCCCCAAGTTCATGTCCAGTTTCCTCAGAGTCTCCCGCCATGAACTGTTTCCCGATTCCGTCTCGGACGCTGTACACGAAGGGGACCCGGTCGTAGCATAGGCAGCTGTGTGACTGGTGCGTCTGTGTTCACTATAGGTTCATGAAGCGGCAGTGTACACTATTAGCGTCTGGATCCACTCAGCATTCGCTAACGTATTGATCGTTCCTGGAAGCGAGGCAAGTCTCCCTGTATCCCACTCTACCGAGTACGGTTAATACAGCACTAAAGGGGTAATTCAGACCTGATCGTAGCAGCAAATTTGTTAGCAGTTGTGCAAAACCATGTAGACTGCAGGTGTGGCAGATATAATATTTGCAGAGAGAGTTAGATTTGGGTGGCTTATTTTGTTTCTGTGCAGAGTAAATACTGGCTGCTTTTATTTTTACACTGCAATTTAGATTTCCGTTTGAACACACCCCACCCAAATCTAACTCTCACTGCACATGTTATATCTGCCCACCATGCAGTGCTCATGGTTTTGCCCAACTGCTAACAAATTTGCTGCTACATCAGGTCTGAATTACCCCCTAAGTCTCTCTCTACCTTTTTGAGTACGAATAGTTAGATAAGTGCCTATTGCATATGAGTCTGTATACTATTACTGTGGTTTCTTTTGCTATGCGTGTGAATACGGTAGATCTGTTTAAACATGATTTAGTAATATGTTCTCCTACATACTTAAAATGTAGTTGATGATGTGCTCATATTGCTTATTATACTAATGTATAACATGGGACTGACTGCTAGTGTGATTGCTGACTTTACTATATATTCTGTCATTTTCTTTTTTTCTATTCTGATCCTCCATGCTGGTGCATGGGTGGGTTCGGATTGTAAGTCACTTTAAAAAGCTTAAAGTGATTACAGTCACAAATTGTGTAGTACACTGTGGAAGTGTTGCTTATTTATCATGTCTAAGAGCGGCAATGGTGAGGAAGATACACTCACAGCAACACAAACACTCGTATTATGTTTGTCTTGCAAAGCTGTGTTAACCTCACACGATCTGGTTCAGGATAGTTTGTGCAAATTGTTTTAGTTTTCACCAGGGTCTCTTGAAAAATACAAGGCAGATTCAGGTGCAGGTTGATCCACCTTGGGCTATGTTTGCACAGACATTATCCAGTATAGCTGAACAGATAATTCCTCCAACTCCTGTACCAGGGATAGGTTACACGATTAACCCATACATGCAGCTTCTCACCTGCGGTTTATCACTTCCAGCAGCAGCCTCTCAAAAGAAACAGGCTGATAAGCCAGTGGTAAGTAAATCTTCACCCTCACATGCTACACATGTTTCAGATGAGAATTCATCAGAGGATGAAAGCTCAATAAACTCTGCTTCGGCATACGCAGAGGAGGAGGAAGGTCAGTGGATATAGCGGAGTTAATTAAAGCAATGAAAGACATTTCCTTAGAGGATTCAGCAGAGGCTGTTAAAAACCAAGGCACCTGTGTTTAAACGTCCAAAAACAGTTAAGACTGAGTTTCCAGGGTCAGATCAGCTGACTGAAATCACGGAAGAGGCTTGGGCTACCCCCAATAAGTTTAGAATTCCTAAGAAATGGAATTCCATTTATCCTCTTCCAGCTGGGGTTTGTTTAAAAAGGGAGGTGACTCTTAAAGTAGATAAGCATGTGATTAGTGCGAAAAAATACATTACTTTTTGCCTTCAACATCATTCTATGATGTCACGGATAGGAGTTTTAAAAAACATTTTTTCCCTGTCTGGGGTAGTCATAAGGCCAGCCATGGCTTCAGCTTGAATGGCAAAGGCAGTGGCTGCCTGGGCTGATGCATTGGAGGGGGAATTTTCAATAGCATCTAGAGCAGGCATTCCCAACCACGGTCCTCAAGGCACACTAACAGTGCAGGTTTTAGTGATATCCAGGCTTCAGCACAGGTGACTTAATTAGTAACTCAGTTATTTTGATTTAACCATCTGTGCTGCAGCTTGGATATCACTAAAACCTGCACTGTTGGTGGTGTGCCTTGAGGACCGTGGTTGGGAATGCCTGATCTAGAGAGCAAAAATCCCATATAGCACATATAAAACAGGCTGCAATGTCCTTGGAAGAAGCAGCATTGGATATGGGTACTATTACCTCCAGGGCATCGGCTTCAACAATCGCTGCACGCAGAGCAGTTTGGCTACGTACGTGGAAAGCTGATTCAGAATCTAAGAACGTTTCGTAACCTTTGCCTTTTTCTGGAGATATTCTTTTTGGTAAAGAATTGACAGATATTTTGGAGTCAGAAGCAGACTCCAAGAAGGTAAAGTTTCCTTCCACATACAATTTCAAAACTAAAGTTCCGGGTGTTCGACCCTTTCGGTCTCGAGGAAAAGCTAAAGGAAAAAGTGATGGCAGGCAGTCCCAATACAACAAGTCTGGTAAGACTAAAAAGCATTGGGCTACCAGAGGACCGGGTGGTGAAACAGATAATAAGCCATCAGCCTGATGGTGCGGGCCTCCACCTGGGGGATCCCAGGGTGGGGGGCCGACTTCTTCAGTTTGCACACATCTGGCAGCAGTCTACAACAGATGCCTGGGTGCAGAAAGCGATATCTCTAGGTTATGCTTTTGCCTTCAAGAAGCACCCTCCTCGAAGGTTTTTTTTTTTTTTTTTTTTTTGTACCAGCCCATCTCGGGTAGAGGTGAAGGCCAGGGCTTTGCAAGCGGCAGTTGAGAATTTGCTTCAGTCAGGAGTAGTCATTCCAGTTCCTCCTGCGCAACGAGGACAGGGTTTTTACTCCAACCTGTTTCTAGTTCAGAAACCAAATGGGTCATTTCAGCCCATTCTCAATCTGAAAGTGCTTAACAAGTACGTTTGGGTACCTCTGCTTCATATAGAAACTTTACGTTCCATTATTTTGGCCATGGAGCCAGGGGATTATATGGTATCCTTGGATATACAGGATGCTTACCTACATGTTCCTATAGCACTGTCCTATCAGTGCTTTCTCAGGTTCGCTATCCTCCAACAACATTTTCAGTTCCAGGCCCTACCTTTTGGGTTAGCCACAACCCCCAGAGTATTTACCAAGATTATGGTGGTAAAGGCAGCTTATCTGCGCCAGCAGGGGATAAGAATTTTTCTATACCTCGACGTTCTTTTTATCCTGGTACAGTCGCAGGAATTGCTCCTATGTCATCTGCAACAGACCATAACATGTCCACAAAGGCATTGGTGGCTCATAAATAGGGCAAAATCTTCTCTGGTTCCGTCACAGCATATGACTAACTTGGGGGCTTTACTGGATTCAAGTCTTCAGAGAGTAATCTTACCTCTGAACAAGATATCCAAGGTTCACTCAAGGATTCATGACTTGCTACACAGTCAAAAGGTATCCATTCACGCAGCAATGCGTGTGATGGGATTGATGGTGTCCAACATTCGACATGGCGGAGCATGCACAGTTTCACTTGAGGCCTCTGCAGAATTTGATCCTTGCCAAATGGAACGGGTTGCATCAGCTGATAACGCAGACTATGGTTCTTACGATAGAAGTAAGAAGGTCATTAGCCTGGTGGCTACAGACATCCCATCTGGACAAGGGGAGACCCTTTTGGATATCAGACTGGGAAATTCTGACAACAGATGCTAGTTTCCAGGGCTGTGGAGCAGTGTCAGGAAGGTTGTGTTTCCAGGGGAAATGGACCAAGGAAGAAGGTTGCCTGCCAATAAATATATTGGAACTTTTGGCCATATACATGGCACTGATTCAGGCAAAGGATATTCTTCGGGGAAAACCAGTTCATATACCCTCGGACAATGCGACTGTAGTAGCGTACCTTAACCATCAGTGAGGAGCTCGCAGCCGAAAAGCAATGACGGAGGTAAGTCACAAACTAAAGTGGGCAGAACTTCATCATCCAGCCTTGTCAGCAATGTTCGTTCTGGAAGTCCTAAACTGGGACGTGGGCTTTCTCAGTCGACACGCCATTCAGGCAAGCGAATGGGCTCTACACCCGGAGGTCTTCCAGACCCTAGTAGACAAGTGGCGGTTGCCAGAGAGCGATCTCATGGCGTCCCGTCAGAACAACAAAGTTCTCGCATACGGGTCAAGAACAAAGGATCCCAGAGCGATCTTTGTGGATGCCCTGTCAGTGAGATGGGACTTTCATCTGGCTTATGTTTACTCTAATCACCCTTTTACCCAGGGTGGTGAGAAAGATAAAGCAAGGAAAGGGTGCCGTGATACTAATAGCTCCGGCTTGGCCCAGAAGGCATTGGTACACAGATCTGTAGAGAATGTCGATGGATGTCCCACTCCTACCCCCTCAACGTCCAGATCTACTGATGCAGGGTCCCTGTTATCACAGACATCTGGATCGACTGTCTTTGACGGCGTGGCTCTTGAAACCTCTATCCTGAAGACAAGAGGATTCTCACAACAGGAAATTCAAACTATGCTCCGAGCAAGGAAACCTTCCTCAGCTCGCATTTATCACCGAATATGGCAAACCTATATTCATTCGTGCAGTGAACGGGAAATGGACCCCAAGTCTTTCAGAGTTTTCCAGGGTCTTAGCATTCCTTCAGTCAGGAATGGGTAAAGGTTTGAAGGTGGCTTCCTTGAGAGTGCAAGTGTCAGCATTGACTAAAGTTCTCTTTCTACTGGCCATGGCGTCCGCTAGAAGAGTGTCAGATTTAGGGGCATTGTCATGTCGTTCCCCATTTCTGATTTTTTTTTTTTTTTATTTTTTTTTTTTTTTTTTTTTTTTTATCCAGTTCTCAGGACTAGATTTGGGTATCTTACCAAGGTGGTGTCTAAATTCCACCTTAACGAAGAAATTATAGTCCCGGCTTTCCAGGTACCGGGCCTTTTTGTGGGAGATGCATCCGTGCATTAAGGATCTACGTAGATTGTACCAGTGCCATCAGAAAGACAGATTCTCTCTTCATTCTCTCCATTCTCTACGGATTTCACAAGATAAGTAGACACTGGCGAAGTGGCTTCGGATGACTATTTCAGAAGCGTATTCTCAAGCTGATCTCCCTGTCCCAGCTAATGTCTCTGCTTACTCTACTCGTAAGGTAGGTCCATCATGGGCAGCACAACGTGGTGCTTCAGCAGAACAAATATGTAAGGCAGCCACATGGTATTCCATTAGCACATCCATTAGACATGGCATGGATACCTTTTTCCTCTTATGGCGCTGAATTTGGGCGAAGGATTCTCCTGTCCAATCAGGAGCGTCCCCACCACTAAATTGCTTTGGGAAATCCCAATGTTATCCTGTTGATAACCTGTGGACTCTGAAGTGTGTTCTTCTCGCCTGATTAGGGCTGTCTATGATGCTCCTGCCTTGAGCTTTGGAATACGACTGATTTGCCTGAGCCAGGAGGCGGGGATATATGGACGGGCCCAGTGCATGCTGGGAGGCCGAAAAGCTTTGACCGATTGGTGCAAATCTGCTGTTGCTTCATCATATCCCAGTGTTAACGGTATTTCTCCTAAGTCCACAGGATATCACCATAATGTATATTTCTCTGACGTCCTAGTGGATGCTGGGAACTCCATAAGGACCATGGGGAATAGCGGCTCCGCAGGAGACTGGGCACAAAAGTAAAATCTTTAGGACTACCTGGTGTGCACTGGCCCCTCCCCCTATGACCCTCCTCCAAGCCTCAGTTAGATTTTTGTGCCCGAACGAGAAGGGTGCACACTAGGTGGCTCTCCTGAGCTGCTTAGTAAAAAAGTTTAAGTTAGGTTTTTTATTTTCAGTGAGTCCTGCTGGCAACAGGCTCACTGCATCGAGGGACTAAGGGGAGAAGAAGCGAACTCACCTGCGTGCAGTGTGGATTGGGCTTCTTAGGCTACTGGACATTAGCTCCAGAGGGACCGATCACAGGCCCAGCCATGGATGGGTCCCAGAGCCGCGCCGCCGGCCTCCTTACAGAGCCAGAAGACAGAAGAGGTCCGGAAAATCGGCGGCAGAAGACGTCCTGTCTTCAACAAGGTAGCGCACAGCACCGCAGCTGTGCGCCATTGCTCTCAGCACACTTCACACTCCGGTCACTGAGGGTGCAGGGCGCTGGGGGGGGGCGCCCTGAGACGCAATAAAAACACCTTGGATGGCGAAAAATGCATCACATATAGCTCCTGGGCTATATGGATGCATTTAACCCCTGCCAGTTTTCCTTAAAAAAGCGGGAGAAAGGCCGCCGAGAAGGGGGCGGAGCCTATCTCCTCAGCACACAAGCGCCATTTTCCCTCACAGCTCCGCTGGAAGGACGTCTCCCTGACTCTCCCCTGCAGTCCTGCACTACAGAAACAGGGTAAAACAAGAGAGGGGGGGGCACTAAATTGGCATAAGAATCTATACAGCAGCTATATAAGGGAGAAACACTTATATAAGGTTGTCCCTATACATTATATATAGCGCTCTGGTGTGTGCTGGCAAACTCTCCCTCTGTCTCCCCAAAGGGCTAGTGGGGTCCTGTCCTCTATCAGAGCATTCCCTGTGTGTGTGCTGTGTGTCGGTACGTTTGTGTCGACATGTATGAGGAGGAAAATGGTGTGGAGGCGGAGCAATTGCCTGTAATAGTGATGTCACCCCCTAGGGAGTCGACACCTGACTGGATGGTCTTATGAAAGGAATTACGTGATAGCGTCAGCACTTTACAAAAGACTGTTGACGACATGAGACAGCCGGCAAATCAGCTAGTGCCTGTCCAGGCGTCTCAAACACCGTCAGGGGCTCTAAAGCGCCCGTTACCTCAGATGGTCGACACGGACACTGACTCCAGTGTCGACGGTGAGGAGACAAACGTGACTTCCAGTAGGGCCACACGTTACATGATCACGGCAATGAAGGAGGTTTTGAACATTTCTGATACTACAAGTACCACAAAAAAGGGTATTATGTGGGGTGTGAAAACTACCCGTAGTTTTTCCTGAATCAGATGAATTAAATGAGGTGTGTGTGATGAAGCGTGGGTTTCCCCCGATAAAAAACTGATAATTTCTAAAAAATTATTGGCATTATACCCTTTCCCGCCAGTGGTTAGGGCGCGTTGGGAAACACCCCCTAGGGTAGATAAAGCGCTCACACGCTTATCAAAACAAGTGGCGTTACCGTCTCCTGATACGGCCGCCCTCAAGGAACCAGCTGATAGGAAGCTGGAAAATATCCTAAAAAGTATATACACACATACTGGTGTTATACTGCGACCAGCAATCGCCTCAGCCTGGATGTGCAGTGCTGGGGTGGCTTGGTCGGATTCCCTGACTGAAAATATTGATACCCTGGATAGGGACAGTATATTATTGACTATAGAGCATTTAAAGGATGCATTTCTATATATGCGAGATGCACAGAGGGATATTTGCACTCTGGCATCAAGAGTAAGTGCGCTGTCCATTTCTGCCAGAAGAGGGTTATGGACGCGACAGTGGTCAGGTGATGCGGATTCCAAACGGCATATGGAAGTATTGCCGTATAAAGGGGAGGAGTTATTTGGGGTTGGTCTATCGGACCTGGTGGCCACGGCAACGGCTGGGAAATCCACTTTTTTACCCCAGGTCACCTCTCAGCAGAAAAAGACACCGTCTTTTCAGGCTCAGTCCTTTCGTCCCCATAAGGGCAAGCGGGCAAAAGGCTCCTCATTTCTGCCCCGGGGCAGAGGAAGGGGAAAAAGACTGCATCAGGCAGCCTCTTCCCAGGAACAGAAGCCCTCCCCCGCTTCTGCTAAGTCCTCAGCATGACGCTGGGGCCTTACAAGCGGACTCAGGCATGGTGGGGGGCCGTCTCAAGAATTTCAGAGCGCAGTGGGCTCACTCGCAAGTGGACCCCTGGATCCTGCAGGTAGTATCTCAGGGGTACAAATTGGAATTTGAGACGTCTCCCCCTCGCCGGTTCCTGAAGTCTGCTTTACCAACGTCTCCCTCCGACAGGGAGGCGGTTTTGGAAGCCATTCACAAGCTGTATTCCCAGCAGGTGATAATCAAGGTACCCCTCCTGCAACAGGGAAAGGGGTATTATTCCACGCTGTTTGTGGTGCCGAAGCCAGACGGCTCGGTGAGACCTATTTTAAATCTGAAATCCTTGAACACTTACATACAAAGGTTCAAATTCAAGATGGAGTCACTCAGAGCAGTGATAGCGAACCTGGAAGAAGGGGACTATATGGTGTCTCTGGACATCAAGGATGCTTACCTCCATGTCCCAATTTGCCCTTCTCACCAAGGGTACCTCAGGTTTGTGGTACAGAACTGTCATTATCAGTTTCAGACGCTGCCGTTTGGATTGTCCACGGCACCCCGGGTCTTTACCAAGGTAATGGCCGAAATGATTATTCTTCGAAGAAAAGGCGTCTTAATTATCCCTTACTTGGACGATCTCCTGATAAGGGCAAGGTCCAGGGAACAGTTAGAGGTCGGAGTAGCACTATCTCAAGTAGTGTTACGACAGCACGGGTGGATTCGAAATATTCCAAAATCACAGCTGATTCCGACGACACGTCTGCTGTTCCTAGGGATGATTCTGGACACAGTCCAGAAAAGGGTGTTTCTCCCGGAGGAGAAAGCCAGGGAGTTATCCGAGCTAGTCAGGAACCTCCTAAAACCAGGTCAAGTGTCAGTGCATCAATGCACAAGGGTCCTGGGAAAAATGGTGGCTTCTTACGAAGCGATTCCATTCGGCAGATTCCACGCAAGAACCTTTCAGTGGGATCTGCTGGACAAATGGTCCGGATCGCATCTTCAGATGCATCAGCGGATAACCCTGTCTCCAAGGACAAGGGTGTCTCTCCTGTGGTGGTTGCAGAGTGCTCATCTTCTAGAGGGCCGCAGATTCGGCATTCAGGACTGGGTCCTGGTGACCACGGATGCCAGCCTGAGAGGCTGGGGAGCAGTCACACAGGGAAGAAATTTCCAGGGCTTGTGGTCAAGCATGGAAACGTCATTTCACATAAATATCCTGGAACTAAGGGCCATTTACAATGCCCTAAGTCAAGCAAGGCCTCTGCTTCAGGGTCAGCCGGTGTTGATCCAGTCGGACAACATCACGGCAGTCGCCCACGTAAACAGACAGGGCGGCACAAGAAGCAGGAGAGCGATGGCAGAAGCTGCAAGGATTCTTCGCTGGGCGGAAAATCATGTGATAGCACTGTCAGCAGTGTTCATTCCCGGAGTGGACAACTGGGAAGCAGATTTTCTCAGCAGACACGATCTCCACCCGGGAGAGTGGGGACTTCATCCAGAAGTCTTCCAATTGATTGTAAACCGTTGGGAAAAACCAAAGGTGGACATGATGGCGTCCCGCCTCAACAAAAAACTAGACTGGTATTGCGCCAGGTCAAGGGACCCTCAGGCAATAGCGGTGGACGCTCTGGTAACACCGTGGGTGTACCAGTCAGTGTATGTGTTCTCTCCTCTGCCTCTCATACCCAAGGTACTGAGGATTATAAAACGGAGAGGAGTAAGAACTATACTCGTGGCTCCGGATTGGCCAAGAAGGACTTGGTACCCGGAACTTCAGGAGATGCTCACGGAGGATCCGTGGCCTCTACCTCTAAGAAGGGACCTGCTTCAGCAAGGACCCTGTCTGTTCCAAGACTTACCGCGGTTGCGTTTGACGGCATGGCGGTTGAACGCCGGATCCTGAAGGAGAAAGGCATTCCAGATGAAGTCATCCCTACCCTGATTAAAGCCAGGAAGGATGTAACAGCACAACATTATCACCGTATTTGGAGGAAATATGTTGCGTGGTGCGAGGCCAGGAAGGCCCCGACAGAGGAATTTCAACTAGGTCGTTTCCTGCATTTCCTGCAAACAGGACTGTCCATGGGCCTAAAATTAGGATCCATTAAGGTTCAAATTTCGGCCTTGTCGATTTTCTTCCAGAAAGAATTGGCTTCAGTTCCTGAAGTCTAGACTTTTGTAAAGGGGGTACTGCATATACAGCCTCCCTTTGTGCCTCCAGTGGCACCCTGGGATCTCAATGTGGTTTTGGGATTCCTAAAATCACATTGGTTCGAACCACTTGCCACAGTGGATTTAAAATATCTCACATGGAAAGTGGTAATGCTGTTAGCCCTGGCTTCAGCCAGGCGTGTCTCAGAATTGGCGGCTTTATCCTATAAAAGCCCTTACCTAATTTTTCATACGGACAGGGCAGAATTGAGGACTCGTCCTCAATTTCTCCCTAAGGTGGTTTCAGCATTTCACTTGAACCAGCCTATTGTGGTGCCTGCGGCTACTAGGGACTTGGAGGACTCCAAGTTGCTGGACGTAGTCAGGGCCCTGAAAATATATGTTTCCAGGACGGCTGGAGTCAGAAAATCTGACTCGCTGTTTATCCTGTATGCACCCAACAAGCTGGGTGCTCCTGCTTCTAAGCAGACTATTGCTCGTTGGATTTGTAGTACAATTCAGCTTGCACATTCTGTGGCAGGCCTGCCACAGCCAAAATCTGTAAAAGCCCATTCCACAAGGAAAGTGGGCTCATCTTGGGCGGCTGCCCGAGGGGTCTCGGCTTTACAACTTTGCCGAGCAGCTACTTGGTCAGGGGCAAACACGTTTGCTAAATTCTACAAATTTGATACCCTGGCTGAGGAGGACCTGGAGTTCTCTCATTCGGTGCTGCAGAGTCATCCGCACTCTCCCGCCCGTTTGGGAGCTTTGGTATAATCCCCATGGTCCTTACGGAGTTCCCAGCATCCACTAGGACGTCAGAGAAAATAAGAATTTACTTACCGATAATTCTATTTCTCGTAGTCCGTAGTGGATGCTGGGCGCCCATCCCAAGTGCGGATTGTCTGCAATACTTGTACATAGTTATTGTTAACTAAATCGGGTTATTATTGTTGTGAGCCATCTTTTCAGAGGCTCCTCTGTTATCATGCTGTTAACTGGGTTCAGATCACAGGTTGTACGGTGTGATTGGTGTGGCTGGTATGAGTCTTACCCGGGATTCAATATCCTTCCTTATTGTGTACGCTCGTCCGGGCACGGTATCCTAACTGAGGCTTGGAGGAGGGTCATAGGGGGAGGGGCCAGTGCACACCAGGTAGTCCTAAAGCTTTTACTTTTGTGCCCAGTCTCCTGCGGAGCCGCTATTCCCCATGGTCCTTACGGAGTTCCCAGCATCCACTACGGACTACGAGAAATAGAATTATCGGTAAGTAAATTCTTATTTTCTCCTTAGGCACGCTTTTTACCTATAACTGCCTGTGGGAGGGGGCATAGAGGGGAGGAGCCAGCACACCCAGTTGAAGAAATTTAAAGTGCACTGGCTCCTTTGGGCCCCGTCTATACCCCATCGTACTATTTTCCCCCAATATCCCTTAAGGACTACGAGAAAAGTATTTACCGGTAGGTATTAAAATCCTATTTTTTGGGATATCCCCCACAAACATGAAGCATCCCCACTATGGACCTCATTCAGCAAGGAATGCGATTTCTACTAAAAAGCAGTTGCTGCGATCGAATAGTAGCCACCCAGAAATAGAGAGAACGCGCCCATTGCAGAGATTGCGACTGCATCGCAATATGCGGACTGATCCAAAACCATATGCAATTCCCGGAACATTGAATATTTTTCTTATCTGCGCCTGGCAAGGTCGTCCACAGTTCTTGCGACATGAGGCTGGAAGTGATCATCGCTGGCGTCATAGGCCCTCCTTAAACACGTCTTTGCATGCATGCGGTTTTTCACACACAGGCCCAGATTTATTAAGCCTTGGAGAGTGATAAATTGCATGGTGACAAACTACCAACCAATCAGCTCCAACCTACCATGTTACAGATATATGTTACTAGTGAGAGATTATGATTGCAAGTGTATCTATCAGATAATAGGAATCGATTCCTGTTTTTTAATGGTCTAAATAAATTGTATTTTATATTCAGCAAACCGTCTTTTTATAATTTGTACAGCCAGCGCTGGTACCCTGTGTTTCTTTCTACCATGTTACAGGCTGCGTTTGATAAATGAGAGTTAGGAGCTGATTGGTTATCACAGTGCAATTGATAACTCTCCGGGGCTTGATAAATCTGAGCCACACCCAGAAAACGGCAGGTTTCCACCCAGATGCGCCAGCTTCCTGTCAGTCAAACAGCGGCTGTATTGCGATCATGATCTGTGCGCATGCGCAGTCATTCAATAATCGTCCAGATTGCGAATCGCAAATTTTACAATCCTTACTGAATAAGGTCCTATGTTAGGTTTCTATGGGGATGCTTAATTGGCAATCTAACAAAGCGGCGGACACCTCTACATGACGCGCATGTTTTGTTTTTAAGGGAAAGGACTTGAAATAATACTCCCTGGTGCTATCTGCTTGCACATGCGCTGATGCACAGCAGCGGTCCAAACCAGGAAGTAAAGTGATGGCATATTCAGTCACTTTACTAATTACCGGTTTGACTTAGAAACAATACATGTAGGTGAGCAAAGATTCTATTCGTATTGCCAATTGCAGCTATAAAGACATTGGCAGTAAGAAAATTTGATATTTACAATAAATTATGTATTAAATGGCTAAAACGAAATTTAATGCACATTCCACATGGCGGTTATTGTACTTACAGGAAATTACTTATATTGTTGCGTTGTCGTCTGATTTTATTTTTAAGTATAATTTTCCTTTTTTATTTTCTTCCTTTTTCCAGGCAGTACTTAAAACAAGAGAGCCAAGACAAAAAGGGACTCTCTTTTGATAGTAATGGTTGGAGCCTGAGTAGCAAGAAATGCCAGGTATATCTCATGTCTAAGGGAAAAAGCTCTAGAGTGAATTTAATTATTTTGTTATGTACTTTTTAATTTTCACTTTTTTAATCTTCTAGGAAATTCCTCAACAAATGAATGGAAGTGATTGTGGAATGTTTGCCTGCAAGTATGCAGATTACATTGCCAAAGATAAACCAATCACCTTTACTCAGGTATGCCCATTAGAGTTTTCAATCTGGTCATTGGCAGTGGTGCAGGGAAGGAACGCCATTTTTTTTTCTATTTCCTATTTTCCTGTTCTCGTATTTTTATCTCTGTATTTCTCCATGCAGTTTAACATTGTATGCAAGCCTTGTAGGTGGGCATGCCACCGAACCTTTCTTCCTGACACTATGCCAGTTATACACTTACAGCTTGGCCCTACGCCAGACAGGATCCGGTCTTTAGGTCGACAGTAAGTAGGTCCACACTGTCTAGGTTGACCACTATTGGTCGACAGTAAGTAGGTCGACAAGTTCTAGGTCAACATGACATAAGGTCGGAATTAGTTTTTCAAATTTTTCCTTTTTTTATTTCATTTTTAGAACTTTTTCATACCTTACAATCCACATGGACTACAATTTGGAACGGTAACCTGTGTCGAGTGCAGCGGTAGCGGAGCAAGGCAACTTGCCCAAAGCATGGCGAGCCATGCTAGGGGACACGGTGCACAAATTGTGGTTCCCGGTCACTGTACGGAAAAAACGACACCCAAAAAAGTAAAAAAACAACAACTAATGTCTACCTTTTTTTCATGTCGACCTACTTACTGTCTACCAGTACTGGTCGACCTAAACACTGTCTTATCTACTTAACATACCACACCCCGCCACACCATGCCTGTTGAAAGTGGATAATACCATTTATTAAGCAAAATTAAAAGATGTTTTCAGAGCAGCAGCCTAATCAAAATAATAGTGATATTAAATGAAACTAACCTCTGCTTAGAAGTGTGTACACTGGTAAAAGTGATCTGCTACAGTAAAAATGTCCTTAGAGTAATATACAGTAAAGATGGAGCCCTCCTCATCTTTGCCTTTAATAGGATTAATTGAGCCAGGGCAGTCGGACTTAATCCCCTGATGTATTGTTCTCTCTGTATTGTATTGCAGCTGAGAACAATAGATGAAAGGCTTATGCTAATAAACCTTGGTGCACCTAGGCGCAGCAGAGAAGCGTAGATGAGCGTGGCTCCATCTGTACATGTACAATCACATTTTTAATGTTAGTAGTTGCACTACACAATACTCTAAACATTCAGTGAGATGACCGAAGTCAACAGGCAGTAATGTACTATTGCTTACATGAGAATACAACATGCAACATGACTTGAAATATGCTGATGCTGCATATGAGATCTACACTAAAAAGGTCTACAGTCAATAGGTCGCCACTAATGGTCGACATGCGTTAGGTCATCGGGGGTGAAAAGGTCGACTTGGAGTAGATAGACAGTAGAAAATATTGACAGGGTTGAAAGGTCTTCATGGAATAGATACAGTAAAAAGATAGACACTATTTTATCCTTTTTTTTTGGTGGGGGGGGGGGGTGTTTGCACTTTACTGCCACAAACAAGCCCCATTAGTGTATTTTGTCCCCTCGAATGTCTCTCCTTGCTTTGGGCTAAGTGCCTCGCTCTGCTACAGCTGCGCTCGCCACAGATTACTCTTCACAATTGTAGTCAACGTGGATTGTTGAATGGAAGATTAGTTTTCACGGAGAAAAGAAACGCTCGGTGCTACCAAATCACACGCCACTCACACATTGTGTAACGTGACTTGTGACGCATGGAGCAAAGATTTAAGAGGACACATCTGTATAATTTACTTGACACATTAACTAATAATGCTATATAGGAATATATAGGATTAATATAGCATTGAGCCGAATAACACGCTTTAGTTTTTTGTTTAAATGCACATGATACATATATCCCTGCTTCAATACAACATGCTTCTTTGTTACATGGTTAATTTATCAAGCCAGGGGGCAGATGTATTAACCTGGAGAAGGCATAAGGAAGTGATAAACCAGTGATATGTGCAAGGTGATAAAGGCACCAGCCAATCAGATCCTAACTGTTAATTTACATATTGGAGCTGATTGGCTGGTGCCTTTATCACCTTGCACATAACACTGGTTTATCACTTCCTTATGCCTTCTCCAGGTTAATACATCTGCCCCAATGTTTCTATTTACCGCATCTGTATAGCGGAGCCGTATGCTTTGAATACTGAGGAACTTTGTGTTCTTCTGATTAACACAGCCAAACGTGTCCATACTTCAGCACAGAGTATAACACGTGAGTCATAAAGCACAGATATTTTTCGGTTTGTACAAATCTTTACCCCATAAAGGTATATGACTGCGTCAATGTAATGTACTATAGTCTCCATAGAATGTTTCTTCCCCATTAATAGGTTCTTGACACATTGTATATAAATGTATTAAAGCACAACATCGTATCACTATGAAACCCATATGTAATGAGCGGTATGTGCACATTTTAGATTTATGAACAATGTATCTCACAGATGACTATAATTGTATTTACAGTTTGTCAGCGTCATTGGGCTGCCCCGGGGTGTGTTCACTTGGTGTAGGTATTTAAGTTTGCACTTGTAGATGGATTTGTATCCTGACTAAAGAGCTGACGTAAATGGGTTCTGAAACGTTGATTTCTCTGACGTCCTAGTGGATGCTGGGAACTCCGTAAGGACCATGGGGAATAGCGGCTCCGCAGGAGACTGGGCACATCTAAGAAAGATTTAGGACTACCTGGCGTGCACTGGCTCCTCCCACTATGACCCTCCTCCAGACTTCAGTTAGAATCCTGTGCCCAGCTCGAGCTGGATGCACACTAGGGGCTCTCCTGAGCTCCTAGAAAGAAAGTATAGTTTAGGTTTTTTATTTTACAGTGAGACCTGCTGGCAACAGGCTCACTGCATCGAGGGACTAAGGGGAGAAGAAGCGAACCTACCTGCTTGCAGCTAGCTTGGGCTTCTTAGGCTACTGGACACCATTAGCTCCAGAGGGATCGACCGCATGGAACCGGCCATTGATGTTCGGTCCCGGAGCCGCGCCGCCGGCCCCCTTACAGGGCCAGAAGCAAGAAGAGTCCGGAAAATCGGCGGCAGAAGACATCAGTCTTCACCAAGGTAGCGCACAGCACTGCAGCTGTGTGCCATTGCTCCTCATACACACTTCACACTCCGGTCACTGAGGGTGCAGGGCGCTGGGGGGGGGGGGGGGGGCGCGCCCTGAGAAGCAATAAAAACACCTTGGCTGGCAAATATATCACAAAATATATAGCCCCAGAGGCTATATATGTGATAAATACCCCTGCCAGATTCCATAAAAAAGCGGGAGAAAAGTCCGCGAAAAAGGGGCGGAGCTATCTCCCTCAGCACACTGGCGCCATTTTCTCTTCACAGTGCAGCTGGAAGAAAGCTCCCCAGGCTCTCCCCTGTAGTTTTTAGGCTCAAAGGGTTAAAAAGAGAGGGGGGGGCACTAAATTTAGGCGCAATATATGTATACAAGCAGCTATTGGGGAAAATTCACTCAGTTATAGTGTTAATCCCCACATTATATAGCGCTCTGGTGTGTGCTGGCATACTCTCTCTCTGTCTCCCCAAAGGGCTTTGTGGGGTCCTGTACTCAGTCAGAGCATTCCATGTGTGTGTGCGGTGTGTCGGTACGGCTGTGTCGACATGTTTGATGAGGAGGTTTATGTGGTGACGGAGCAGATGCCGATAAATGTGATGTCGCCCCCTGTGGGACCGACACCAGAGTGGATGGATAGGTGGAAGGTATTAACCGACAGTGTCAACTCCTTACATAAAAGGCTGGATGACGTAACAGCTGTGGGACAGACTGCTTCTCAGCCCGCGCCTGCCCACGCGTCTCAAAGGCCATCAAAACGCCCGCTCCCTCAGATGTCAGACACAGATGTCGACACGGAGTCTGACTCCAGTGTCGACAAGGTTGAGACATATACACAATCCACTAGGAAAATCCGTGACTTGATCCCGGCAATAAAAAATGTGTTACACATTTCTGACATTAACCCAAGTACCACTAAAAATGGGTTTTATGTTTGGGGAGAAAAAGCAGGCAGTGTTTTGTTCCCCCATCAGATGAGTGAATGAAGTGTGTGAAAAAGCGTGGGTTCCCCCGATAAGAAACTGGTAATTTCTAAAAAGTTACTGATGGCGTACCCTTTCCCGCCAGAGGATAAGTTACGCTGGGAGATATCCCCTAGGGTGGATAAGGCGCTCACACGGTTGTCAAAAAAGGTGGCACTGCCGTCTTAGGATACGGCCGCTTTGAAGGGACCAGTTGATAAAAAGCAGGATGCTATCCTGAAGTCTGTATTTACACACTCAGGTACTAGACTGAGACCTGCAGATCGTGCTGCTGCAGCGTGGTCGGTGACCCTGTCAAACATACTAGTTTGCTAACATAAGAACATATTAAAGACGTCGTCTTATATATGAGGGATGCACAGAGGGATATTTTGCCGGCTGGCATCCAAAATTAATGTAATGTCCATTCTGTCAGGAGGGTATTAGAGACCCGACACTGGACAGGTGATGCTGTCTTTAAAAGGCGCATAGAGATTCTGCCTTATAAAGGCGAGGAATTATTTGGGGATGGTCTCTGAGACCTCGTATCCACAGCAACAGCTGGGAAGAAAAATTTTTACCTCAGGTTTCCTCACAGACTAAGAAAGCACTGTATTATCAGGTACAGTCCTTTCGGCTTCAGAAAAGCAAGCGGGTCAAAGGTGCTTCCTTTCTGCATAGAGACAAGGGAAGAGGGAAAAAGCTGCACCAGTCAGCCAGTTCCCAGAATCAAAATCCTTCTCCCGCTTCCTCTGAGTCCACCGCATGACGCGGGGGCTCCACAGGCGTAGCCAGGTACGGTGGGGGGCTGCCTCAAAAATGTCAGCGATCAGTGGGCACGCTCGCAGGTGGATCCCTGTTTCCTTCAAGTAGTATTTCAGGGGTACAAGCTGGAATTCGTGATGTCTCCCCCCCCGCCGTTTCCTCAAATCTGCCTTGCCGACAACTCCCTCAGGCAGGGAGGCTGTGCTAGAGGCAATTCACAAGCTGTATTCCCAGCAGGTGATAGTCAAGGTGCCCCTACTTCAACAAGGACGGGGTTACTATTCCACACTGTTTGGGGTACCGAAACCGCACGGTTCGGTGTGACCCATTTTATATTTAAAATCCTTGAACACATACATAAAAAAAATTCAAGTTCAAGATGGAATCGCTCAGGGCGGTTATTACAAGCCTGGACGAGGGGAATTACATGGTATCCCTGGACATCAAGGATGTTTACCTGCATGTCCCCATTTACCATCCTCACCAGGAGTACCTCAAATTTGTGGTACAGGATTGCCATTACCAAGTCCAGACACTGCCGTTTGGACTGTACATGGCACCGAGGGTGTTTACAAAGGTAATGGCCGAAATGTTGATACTCCTTCGAAAAAAGGGAGTTTTAATTATCCCGTACTTGGACAATCTCCTTCTAAAGGCGAGGTCCAAGGAGCAGTTGTTAGTCGGGGTAGCACTATCTCGGAAAGTGCTACAACAGCACAGTTGGATTCTAAACAGTCCAAAGTCACAGCTGGTTCCTACGACACGTCTACTGTTCCTGGGGATGGTTCTGGACACAGACCAGAAAATAGTGTTTCTCCCGGAGGAGAAAGCCAAGGAGCTGTCATCTCTAGTCAGAGACCTCCTGAAGCCGAAACAGGTATCGGTGCATCATTGCACGCGAGTCCTGGGAAAAATGGTAGCTTCCTACGAAGCAATCCCATTCGGCAGGTTCCATGCAAGAACTTTTCACTGGGACCAGTTGGACAAGTGGTCCGGATCGCATCTTCAGATGCATTGGTTGATAACCCTGTCTCCAAGGACCAGGGTATCTCTACTGTGGTGGCTGCAGAGTGCCCATCTTCAAGAGGGCCGCAGGTTCGGCATACAGGACTGGGTCCTGGTGTCCAGGGATGCCAGCCTTTGAGGCTGGGGGGGCAGTCACACAGGGAAGAAACTTCCAGGGACTTTGGTCAAGTCAGGAGACTTCCCTATACATAAATATTCTGGAACTGAGGGCCATTTACAATGCCCTGAGTCAGGCAAGGCCTCTGCTTCAAAACCAGCCGGTACTGATCCAATCAGACAACATCACGGCAGTCGCCCATGTAAACCGACAGGGCGGCACAAGAAACAGGATGGCGATGGCAGAAGCCACAAGGATTCTCCGATGGGCGGAAAATCACGTACTAGCACTGTCAGCAGTGTTCATTCCGGGAGTGGACAACTGGGAAGCAGACTTTCTCAGCAGGCACGACCTCCACCCGGGAGAGTGGGGACTTCATCCAGAAGTCTTCACACTGATTGTAAATCGTTGGGAACGGCCACAGGTGGACATGATGGCGTCCCGCATAAAAAAAAAAAAACTAGAGAGATATTGCGCCAGGTCAAGGGACCCTCAGGCGATAGCTGTGGACGCTCTAGTGACACCGTGGGTGTACCAGTCAGTTTGTGTTCCCTCCTCTGCCTCTCATACCAAAGGTACTGAGAATAATAAGAAAACGAGGAGTAAGAACAATACTCGTGGTTCCGGATTGGCCAAGACGAGCGTGGTACCCGGAACTTCAAGAGATTATCTCAGAGGAACCATGGCCTCTGCCACTCAGACAGGACCTGCTGTAGCAGGGGCCCTGTCTGTTCCAAGACGTACCGCGGCTGCGTTTGACGGCAGGGCGGTTGAACGCCGGATCCTAAAGGAAAAGGGCATTCCAGAGGAAGTCATTCCTACGCTGATTAAAGCCAGGAAAGATGTAACTGCAAAACATTATCACCGCATATGGTGGAAATATGTTGCTTGGTGTGAGGCCAAAAAGGCCCCAACAGAGGAATTTCAACTGGGTCGATTTCTGCACTTCCTACAGGCAGGAGTGACTATGGGCCTGAAATTAGGCTCCATTAAGGTACAGATCTCGGCTCTGTCGATTTTTCTTCCAGAAAGAACTAGCTTCACTACCTGAAGTTCAGACATTTGTAAAAGGAGTGCTGCATATTCAGCCCCCTTTTGTGCCCCCAGTGGCACCTTGGGATCTCAACGGGGTGTTGAGTTTCCTAAAATCACATTGGTGTGAGCCACTAAAAACCGTGGATCTAAAATATCTCACGTGGAAAGTGGTCATGTTATTGGCCTTGGCTTCGGCCAGGCGTGTATCAGAATTGGCGGCTTTGTCATGTAAAAACCCTTATCTGATTTTCCATATGGATAGGGCAGAATTGAGGACTCGTCCTCAGTTTCTCCCTAAGGTGGTATCAGCTTTTCACTTGAACCAACCTATTGTAGTGCCTGCGGCTACTAGGGACTTGGAGGCTTCTAAGTTACTGGACGTAGTCAGGGCCTTGAAAATGTATGTTTCCAGGACGGCTGGAGTCGGGAAAACTGACTCGCTATTTATCCTGTATGCACCCAACAAGATGGGTGCTCCTGCTTCTAAGCAGACTAATGCTCGCTGGATTTGTAGCAAAATTCAGCTGGCGCATTCTGCGGCTGGACTGCCGCATCCTAAATCAGTAAAAGCCCATTCCACAAGGAAGGTGGGCTCTTCTTGGGCAGCTGCCCGAGGGGTCTCGGTTTTACAACTTTGCCGAGCAGCTACTTGGTCAGGGGCAAACACGTTTGCAAAATTATTACAATTTGATACCCTGGCTGAGGAGGACCTTGAGTTCTCTCATTCGGTGCTGCAGAGTCATCCGCACTCTCCCGCCCATTTGGGAGCTTTGGTATAATCCCCATGGTCCTTACGGAGTTCCCAGCATCCACTAGGACGTCAGAGAAAATAAGATTTTACTCACCGGTAAATCTATTTCTCGTAGTCCGTAGTGGATGCTGGGCGCCCATCCCAAGTGCGGATTGTCTGCAATACTTGTATATAGTTATTGCCTAACTAAAGGGTTATTGTTATGAGCCATCTGTTGAGAGGCTCAGTTATAGTTCATACTGTTAACTGGGTATTGTATCACGAGTTATACGGTGTGGCTGGTATGAGTCTTATCCGGGATTCAAAATCCTTCCCTATTGTGTCAGCTCTTCCGGGCACAGTATCCTAACTGAGGTCTGGAGGAGGGTCATAGTGGGAGGAGCCAGTGCACACCAGGTAGTCCTAAATCTTTCTTAGATGTGCCCAGTCTCCTGCGGAGCCGCTATTCCCCATGGTCCTTACGGAGTTCCCAGCATCCACTACGGACTACGAGAAATAGATTTACCGGTGAGTAAAATCTTATTTAAACACTGCAGACTTAAAATATATATAATATAAAACATTTTTACAATGTATTGTATAATTATGATTGCAGACAGCCCAGTCCCTGTCCCGTTCTTCCTTTCATGCGAAAGTGTGTTTCTACAGAAGACGCACAGATTTCACTAAGGAAAGCTATTTATTTATTTATTTATTTATTTATTTATTTTTCTCTGATGTCCTAGTGGATGCTGGGAACTCCGTGAGGACCATGGGAAATAGACGGGCTCCGCAGGAGACTGGGCACTCTAAAAGAAAGATTAGGTACTATCTGGTGTGCACTGGCTCCTCCCTCTATGCCCCTCCTCCAGACCTCGGTTAGAATCTGTGCCCGGCCAGAGCTGGGTGCTCCTAGTGGGCTCTCCTGAGCTTGCTAAAAAGAAAGTATTTGTTAGGTTTTTTTATTTTCAGTGAGATCTGCTGGCAACAGACTCACTGCTACGTGGGACTGAGGGGAGAGAAGCAAACCTACCTGCTTGCAGCTAGCTTGTGCTTCTTAGGCTACTGGACACCATTAGCTCCAGAGGGTTCGAACACAGGGCCTGACCTCGATCGTCCGTTCCCGGAGCCGCGCCGCCGTCCCCCTTGCAGAGCCAGAAGACGGAAGAGAAGCGATGAAATCGGCGGCATTAAGGTAGCGCACAGCACCGCAGCTGTGCGCCATTGCTCCCACAGCACACCACACACTCCGGTCACTGTAGGGTGCAGGGCGCTGGGGGGGGCGCCCTGGGCAGCAATAAAAATACCTTTGGCATAAAAATACACATAATACAGTCTGTGACTGGTATATGTGTAAACCCCCTGCCATTTTTAGTCAAACAGGACAGAAGCCCGCCGCTGAGGGGGCGAGGCCTTCTTCCTCAGCACACCAGCGCCATTTTCTCTTCACAGCTCCGCTGGAAGGAAGCTCCCCAGGCTCTCCCCTGCAGTATCCTGGTACACAAAGGGTGAAAAGAGAGGGGGGGGGGGGCACATAAATATAGGCGCAAAAATTGTATATATAGCAGCTACTGGGTAAACACTGAGTTGTAGTGTAATCCCTGGGTTATATAGCGCTGGGGTGTGTGCTGGCATACTCTCTCTCTGTCTCTCCAAAGGGCCTTGTGGGGGAACTGTCTTCAAATAGAGCATCCCCTGTGTGTGTGGTGTGTCGGTACGCGTGTGTCGACATGTCTGAGGTAAAAGGCTCCTCTAAGGAGGTGATAGAGCGGATATGTATGTGAGAGGGTGTCTCCGTCGACAACGCCGACACCTGTTTGGATATGTGTAAGTGCTAAGGTGAATTTATTGCACAAATGGTTAGGGAACAGACAGGAAATCTACCCATGTCTGTCCCTATGTCAGAGACCTTCAGAGTCTCACAATGCTCACTATCCAAAATAACAAACACTGGTATCGACACGGAGTTTAACTCCACTGTCGACTACGATAATGCAAAGTTACAGCCAAGATGGCTAGAAGGTATTCAATATATGATATTGAAATAAAAGATGATTTGCATATCACTGATGACTCATCTGTCCCTGACACGAGAGTACACATGTTTAAGGGGAAGAATGCTGAGGTAAATTTCCCTCCTCTCATGAGGAAAAAGAGCGGGAATCTCCAGACAAGAGACGGCAGCTTCCCACAAGAGAATTCTCAGGCTGTATCCTTTCCCCACTAGGGCCAGGATGTGTTGAGAATCTTCCCCTAGGGTGTCCTGTTTGCACAGACGGTAGCACTTGCTATTCTCAGGGATCCTGCAGATAGCGTGCACATTCTAGTATACTACCCAGACCGGCGATTGTGTCGGCATGGGTTTATAGCGCTGTGGCAGCGTGGATAGGTACCTTATCAGCAGAGATTGAGACCCTAGTAAATATATTAAAGATGCTGTCTTAAGTAATAGATATATACAGGTTGAGTATCCCATATCCAAATATTCCGAAATACGGAATATTCCGAAATATGGACTTTTTTGAGTGAGATAGTGAAACCTTTGTTTTTTGATGGCTCAATGTACACAAACTTTGTTTAATACACAGTTATTAAAAAATTTTGTATTAAATGACCTTCAGGCTGTGTGTATAAGGTGTATATGAAACATAAATGAATTGTGTGAATGTACACACACTTTGTTTAATGCAGAAAGTTATAAAAAAATATTGGCTAAAATTACCTTCAGGCTGTGTGTATAAGGTGTATATGTAACATAAATGCATTCTGTGCTTAGATTTAGGTCCCATCACCATGAGATCTCATTACGGTATGCAAATATTCCAAAATACGGAAAAATCCCATATCCAAAATACCTCTGGTCCCAAGCATTTTGGATAAGGGAGACTCAACCTGTAGTTATAAAGCATGCCCAAAGAGACATGAGTATACTGGATCCTAGAGTCAAAGCTATGTCGATCTCTGCTTGACGTGTCCTGTAGAATATGCATTGGACAGATGATGCCGACTTAAGAGGCATATGGAAGGCTGAGGATTGTGTGGAGAAGGGTTCTCGGGCCTGGTCTCCACAGCTATAGCTGGTAATTCTGCTAGTTTGCCTTATATTCCTGCACAGCCTAAGAAAGCACGACATTATTAAATGCAGCCTTTCGAATAAAGAAACAAGAAAGTCTGAGATGCGTCCTTTCTTGTCAGAGCCGGGACCAACGCAGCTAGTTCCCAGGAACAGAAGTCCTCCCCGGCCCCTACAAAAATCCACCTATGCCGCTGGGGCTCCACAGGCGGAGCTATGCCCGGTGGGGACACGCCTTCGTAAGTTCAGCCACAAGTGGGTTCACTCCCTGTTAGGTCCCTGGGCAATAGATATTGTGTCTCAGGGATACAAGCTGGACTGTGAGAAGATGCCCCCTCACCGACGGCCCTGCGGGCTTCCCCCCAAGAGGGGGAGCCAGTGTTAACTGCAATTTACAAATTGTATCTTTAACAGGTGGTGGTCAAGGGTCCCCTCCAACAAGAGGGTGTTATTATTCGACCATGTTGTAATCCCGAAACCAGACGGTTCGGTCAGACCCATATTGAATTAAAAATCCCTGAACATATACCTGAGAAGGTTCAAGTTCAAGATGGAATCGCTAAGAGCGGTCAGGGCAAGCCTAAAAAGAGGGAGACTTTATCGTGAATCGGGTCATAAGGGATGCATACCTTCATGTCCCCATTTATCCACCTCATTAGGCGTACCTCAGAATTGCGGTACGGGATTGTCATAACCAAGGTAATGGCGGATATGATTGTGCTCCTGCGGAAGCAAGGTGTCACTATTATCACGTACTTGGACGATCTCCTCATACAAGCGAGATCAAGAGAGCAGTTGCTGAACAGCGTATCACTTTCTCTGGAAGTGTAACGGCAACACGACTGGATTCTATATTCCAAAGTCGCAGTTAGTTCCTACAGCTCATCTGCCTCTCCTAGGCACTATCCTAGACACAGACCAGAAAAAGGTTTATCTCCCGATAGAGAGAGCTCAGGAGCTCATGACACTGGTCAGGAATCTATTAAAACCAAAACAGGTGTCAGTGCATCACTGCACTCGAGTCCTGGGAAGGATGATGGCATCATACGAGGCCATCCCCTTAGGCAGGTTCCATGCGAGGACCTTCCAATGGGACTTACTGGACAAGTGGTCCGGATCACCTCTTCAGATGCATCGGTTAATCACCCTATCCCCCAGGGCCAGGGTGTCTCTCCTGTGGTGGCTGCAGAGTGCTCACCTTCTCGAGGGCCGCAGATTCGGCATTCAGGACTGGATCCTGGTGACCACGGATGCAAGCCTCCGAGGGTGGGGGGCAGTTACACAGGGAAGAAATTTCCAAGGTCTGTGGTCAAGTCAACAGACTTGCCTACACATCAATATCCTGGAACTAAGGGCCATATACAACGCCCTAAGTCAAGCGGAGATCCTGCTTCGCGACCAACCGGTTCTAATCCAGTCAGACCGCAGGGGTTCATGTAAACCGCCAAGGCGGCACAAGGAGCAGGGTGGCGAGGGTAGAAGCCACCAGAATTCTTCGCTGGGCGGAGAATCACGTAAGCGCACTGTCAGCAGTGTTCATTCCGGGAGTGGACAACTGGGAAGCAGACTTCCTCAGCAGGCACGACCTCCACCCGGGAAAGTGGGACTTCATCAGGAAGTCTTCACGCAGTTTGCAAATTGATGGGAACTGCCTCAGGTGGACTAGATGGCGTCCCACCTCAATAAAAAGCTAAAAAAGGTTTTAAGCCGGGTCAAGGGACCCTCAGGTGATAGCTGTGGTCGCACTAGTAACACCGTGGGTGTTCCAGTCGGTCTATGTATTCCCTCCTCTTCCTCTCATACCCAAGGGCTGAGAATTGTAAGAAAAGGAGGAGTGAGAACAATATTCTTTGCTCCGAATGGGCCAAGAAGGACTCGGTACCCGGAGCTGCAAGAAATGCTCTCAGAGGACTCAGGGCTTCTGCCTCTCAGACAGGACATGTTGCAACAGGGGCCCTGTCTTTTCCAAGACTTACCGCGGCTGCATTTGACAGCATGGCGGTTGAATGCCGGATCATAGCGGAAAAGGGCATTCCGGATGCAGTTATTCCTACGCTGATAAAGGCTAGGAAAGACGTGACAGCAAGACTTTTTCACTGTATATAGCGAAAATAGGTTGCTTGGTGTGAGGCCGGGAAGGCCCTACAGAGGAATTCCAGCGGGGTCGATTCCTGCACTTCCTACAGTCAGGAGTGACTATGGGCCTAAAATTAGGATCCATAAAGGTCAAGATTTCGGCCCTATCCATTTTCTATCAAAAAGAACTGGCTTCACTGCCTGAAGTTCAGACGTTGTTCCAGGGGTGCTGCATATTCAGCCTCCTTTTTGTGCCACCGGTGGCACCTTGGGATCTTAACGTTGTGTTGTATTTCCTGAAATCCCACTGGTTTGAACCACTTAAGACCGTGGAGCTAAAATATCTCACGTGGAAAGTGGTCATGCTATTGGCCTTAGCTTCGGCTAGGCGTGTGTCAGAATTGGCTGTTTTATCATGTAAAAGCCCTTATCTGATCTTCCATATGGACAGGGCAGAATTGAGGACTCGTCCCCAATTTCCCCCTAGGGTGGTATCATCATTTCATTTGAACCAGCCTATTGTGGTGCCTGTGGCTACTAGGGACTTGGAGGATTCCAAGTTGCTGGACGTAGTCCGGGTTTTGAAAATCTATGTTTCCAGAACGGCGGGAGTCAGTCTGACTCGCTGTTTTATTCTGTATGCAGCCAACAAGGTTGGCGCTCCTGCTTCGAAGCAGACTATTGCTCGCTGGATCTATAGCACGATTCAGCGGGTTCACTCTGCGGCTGGATTGCCGCATCCAAAATCGGTGAAAGCCCATTCCACAAGGAAGGTGGGCTCTTCTTGGGCGGCTGCCCGAGGGGTCTCGGCGTTACAGCTTTGCCGAGCTGCTACTTGGTCGGGGTCAAACAAGTTTGCTAAGTACTACAAGTTTGATACCCTGGCTGAGGAGGACCTTGAGTTTGCTCATGCGGTGCTGCAGAGTCATCCGCACTCTCCCGCCCGTTTGGGAGCTTTGGTATAATCCCCATGGTCCTTACGGAGTTCGCAGCATCCACTAGGACGTCAGAGAAAATAAGAATTTACTCACCGGTAATTCTATTTCTCGTAGTCCGTAGTGGATGCTGGGCGCCCGTCCCAAGTGCGGACTCTCTGCAATACATGTATATAGTTATTGCTTAACTAAAGGGTTATTGTTATGAGCCATCCGTTAAATGAGGCTCAGTTGTTGTTCATACTGTTAACTGGGTATGGTTATCACAAGTTGTACAGTGTGATTGGTGTGGCTGGCATGAGTCTTACCCTGGATTCCAAATCCTTTCCTTGTTGTGTCAGCTCTTCCGGGCACAGTTTCCCTAACTGAGGTCTGGAGGAGGGGCATAGAGGGAGGAGCCAGTGCACACCAGATAGTACCTAATCTTTCTTTTAGAGTGCCCAGTCTCCTGCGGAGCCCGTCTATTCCCCATGGTCCTTACGGAGTTCCCGGCATCCACTACGGACTACGAGAAATAGAATTACCGTTGAGTAAATTCTTATTTTCTTTTACGGGAAATACAAATTGGATAAAATTGGTGAAGCATCGGAAAAAAAGCGTGCATAATGTTTTTTTTTTTTTTTTTGTTTTTTTTTTTCCACCTCTAATTGAATATCCCCCACTGACTGCCAACTGCTCCCTGCCACACACTCTAACACACTCTCTCATATGCCAGACTGCACCCAAACTCACTCACACTCCACACACAGACACACACTTTCTGCCCAACCACTGGCTACATACTTGCCAACCTGCAATAAAGGATCTGAAAAATGTAGAAACAGTCTTGTTGGATTTTTTTCTAGTATCTATTATGGTGCACATATGTAAGCTTGTAGAGTTAGCTATTTACACAGTTTGATTATTTCCAGCAATGTCAAAATTATCTTATGTCTTTTTATATGCTTTTATTACAGCACCACATGCCGTACTTTAGAAAACGGATGGTTTGGGAAATTATTCACCAGAAGTTGCTTTGACACTGTCTGTAAAACCAAGTGCTTGTTTGCCAGTCCCCATGGTGAAGGTTTTGTCAGTCGTCTTGAAGTTGAACATGGACCAAAAAATATGAAAGTTCTTTTCCACACGTTTACAGTGTAAAATAACACTAGCATTGGTTTTTGAGACACTTGTTTATATTACATTAACTGCCAAT